>NC_079402.1:4922231-6122231 GCF_029220125.1 Pseudoliparis swirei | reverse complement strand
GTTTCTAAATGTCATGCCAGAGTGTACTTGACAAATCCTTCTTTGCTTTGACAACAAACAAAAAAAAGTGACTGATATACATTTCACCCAAGGGAGATAACAAGCTTAACTGAATTGCCCTAATGTTTGCTCTGGGACAGGTATGTGGTGTGACCCAGAGGGAGGGAGGGCAGAGACAGAGACAGGCCAGCCTAGGCTGACAATCTCTTAAAAAAATTAAACAAACGCATATCTCAGTGCAACGGGGCTGCTTGTGACGCTTGTAAAGGGACCTAAACATGTTTTCATAAAAATCATTACGCTGTCCCGTTGGTGGGGGAGGAGGGACGAGGAAAAGTCCCACGAGGAACAAATGCAGACACCTGCCGGGTAATTAACTTGGCCAATTAGAGAAGGGAGGGAGGGAGGGAGGGAGGGAGAGGGGGGAGAAGGGGTCAGCCAGGGACTGCAAAAGAGATGGAAAAGTCACAGCGGTGGCGTCTCCCCGTCACGGGGCTTAGAGGGAGGCGCGAGGCTGAACACTATGAGGGATTTGCTGAAGGTGGAGAGCGTGGGGATTTGGATTTAGCGGCCATCCATCTAAGCTCACCTGTGCAGGGCCGGCCAGTAGAAGGACACTGGGATTACATCACGCAAAATCAACCCAGAGTTTTCGGTGACTTGACAGAACGTTTAACGGATGAACCACGCACGCCACGTATTGAGACTGTGGCTCCTGAACAGGAGCTGAACGTTACAGCTTCCAAAGCTCAATAAAGGGATGTCAGACCAACACAGTAAACATTCATAAAGCATAGAGCAGTAAAACAGTAGCGCTCACCTGGTGGTCCATGGAGCTTGGCTTTTTTCACTGCAACACAAAAACAAAAACAACGATGAGGCAAAAAAACAACGTTCCCACTGAAACGTGATTCTTTCCGCATGCACGTGATGTTTTGAGTGCAGCGGATGGAAAAGGAAAACACTTCTGGCCGCGAGTCATGAACAGCGGACAAGATGTCGTGTTATCGAGGCCTGACAAAGCGGAGCCACTCGAAACGCTTCGACAGCCCCAAAAATGAATAAAATACATCCAGAACTTCACTTATTCCCCATATGCCAAAACTTCTGCTCAAGCTCACGGAGGGAATAGTCAGGGGGGTGGAATTGTTTAATGAATCAGAGCAAGTGGGTTGTCACATTTGAGAGCTGTTACGTGACGCTGAGCGGAACACAGTACACTTCGGATCGTTAAATAAATAAATATAAATAAAGAAGCATAAGCCTGTGTCCAGCTGTGTCACAGAATACACTGGCAAAAGTGGGCCAGGGCAGATGGGTTTTAAGGCATCAAACCACTTGAATAATACATACATACAAAGTAGGAATGTCTGGCCAAAGCTGCAATGACGTAAAACCTCAATAAAACATATTTAAGTGGGAAAACAAGAATGGTTATTTTAAAATCATCTTTTAGCCCTTTGATACATAGAATAAACTTTATGTGATTGCAGAGCGCTTTGCAGGGGATTAATTTTGATTGCTGTGGCGGGGATATGTGTTCAGACATATAAACTCATAAAGCTCCGGAGCCCCCGCGGTGGCAGATGGGCAGGGCGGGATGATGCAGGCACAAATGAAGCTTTCATATTTTCATGTCTCGCTCTCTCGCTCTGCGTGCATGAAAACAACGACGTAGGAGGCCGGACTATTTATTCGATTTCCCGATTTTTATTATTTTAGCCACAAAAAAAAAAATCACAGTGTCACCTTTTCTGGGGGGCGCGAAGGGCGGGGGCAGTGGTCAAGAGGGAAGGAAAAAAATGCGGAACTCGTCACTTCTTCCAAAGCATTTCCTGTCTGGTGCTGTGAAGCGGAAAGGGAGCAGTGGAAATGTGGAGAGAAACCAGCAGTGTGATATTTTCTTTGGCTTTCCACGGAGACCTTCACAAAGTGAAGGGCCATAAAGCATGGGGCCCCCATTGTAGTGGAAACTGATGCTTGGCTCCATGGCTTTAGAGGTCATTTAGCTCACTATTTGGCA
Organism: Pseudoliparis swirei; assembly: GCF_029220125.1. Taxonomy (NCBI): domain Eukaryota; kingdom Metazoa; phylum Chordata; class Actinopteri; order Perciformes; family Liparidae; genus Pseudoliparis; species Pseudoliparis swirei. The sequence continues at coordinate 6,120,208 of NC_079402.1, read as the reverse complement.
GGGCGAGTTGCACGTTTACCCTGTCAACCTCCTGCTTTTTCTTCCCTTTGTTCTTTTCCCATCATCCTGTTATTATTGTATGGTTCACAAAAAAATGTCTCCTTTGATTGTTTGAGTTAACATTTCACAAGAGCATATGAAAGAACTAACTAGGAAATAATCATTATAAAAATATTATATTTACACCTTGTGAGTTAACCGTCTCTGACTCTTTAAATATACCTGACTGACATGTATATTTTTCATTTTAACATATTTAAATGCATTGTACATAATTAAAAAAACGTTTTTTTAAGTCCTTAAGAAGAAAGAAAAAAAACCCAAAAGTGGGACTGTTTCAAAATAAAGGGACTTCGTCAGCTGGAGGGTGAGCAGCGGCAGGACAGTACGGGAACAGGAAGTGACACCGTGGATCTGCTACTGTCGCAGGCAGCTTCCTGCTTGGATCTGATCAGTGGAAGAGGCAGGGAGGGAGGGAGAGAGAGAGGGAGCAACAGATGGCCAGGGGATTACTCCCACAATCTCTAAGCGCTCTGCCTCGTTCTCTCATAATTCCACGACTCGGGCCGCTCGCTACACGCCACCCCTCTCCGCCTGCAGCTCAGTCCTTTCTAGTTCTGCAGAGGGCCCTTCGGTTCTCATCCTCCTCCCATCACATTATTTTCTTGCGATATCTCCTCAACAGAGTCAACAGGCTTCGGCCAAACAGCGTTGCCGCAGCTGTGTTAACCGCTTTCCAATAACTGGAGTGTGTGACCGGGACAAAGAACCGCTACGTCACCGTTGGAGTGAAACTAGCTTGCTCGTTTCGTTTGTCAACACAAGAATTGGCGCACACACAAAAAAAGGCGCGGCGGTCCATGAGAACGAGCTCCGTCCATTGTGTGTGTGTGTGTGTGTGGACAACCGGCAATAAAACCTCAGGAACAATGAAAGTTCACTCATACCAAACGGGACTGAGAGAATTGTGACACCTGAACATGCGAGCCGGTCGATAGCGAACAACTCCTAGAAAACAGCTGTATTCACTCAAGTTTCTCCCGCCAAAAACTGAATTTTGCCCACGCCATGAAGATGTAAAAATGTATCTTTGCCCCTTACTAAGTTGTACTAAACAGAGCTTGAACGCATCGTAATGTTACTCAAAGCAACCGCCGTTAGACGTTAGCGGTTAGCCCGACGGCTTCTAACAGCTGACACGTCAACAAGCGCTCCTCCCGCCAACTTCAACGCAGACTTGTTGTTTGCAACGTAGCATTACAAGGGAGGCGGGGGGGGGGGGGGGGTACAAGGGGAATGAGAGTGCTGGCCTGGACTTGAAAATCTCTTTTCTCGTCTTCCGACCACTCAAAGCGCTTTAACACCACATGACATCATTCACACACTGATAGCAGGAGCTACCATGGAAGATGCCACCTGCACATCAGGACTATCTAGCATTCATACACCATAGGAACAGCCTGCTGGGGGGAAATCAGGGTTAAGTGTTGTGCCCACTGGGAACATCGACATGGACCAGCGGAGCCGGGGTTCGAACCACCGATCCTGTTATTGAAGGAAGACCCCGCTCTACCACCGAGTCGCATCACTTTGGGCAGATCACGACACCAAAATACCGACATCTGCCTCAATCCACAAGCGCCTTTCTCAAAAACTTGCAAGGGGCCTTATTAAGACCAAGACCGAGACCAAACCGTGACCACAAAGGCCGCCGTCCGATGGCCGCTGCGAGCTCTGAACCTGTATTCCGGGTCCAACCCTCTCCAGGGCCCAGGCCACGTGTCTGAGTCTGTACAGCTCTAACCCTGCTGCGTCACAGGGGGTCCATGTGAGTCACTACGTCCGGTCAGCCCCTGACCTGATCCACTAATCTGTTGTGCAAATACATCGCCATTGAGATGAGGCATCTCCTTTACCAATAAATAAGAAACATTGTAAAGCTGTGCAATCAGGGGATGAGTGACGTCATCGGCTAATCACGCAACCCCCTTTATCTCTGGGATGCATAACTTCTGCACTAGCCTGCGTTTGTCACAACCGTGATCAATTAAACGGACCGAAGCGCGTTCTCCCGAGGGACCACTTGGCACAATGACGCTTGATTGTCGGAGCGATTGGGCCGAACTCTCTGAAGCAAGTGGGTCCGAGCTGAGTTGACTTGCCTCCGTCGGGACCTTTTCCCTACGAGGAGCCTTTTCCTCTCTTCCCGGCCTGGTGTATTGAGCAAAGATGTCTTTTGAGGCGTGTTGTTGAAAATGTTTTCATAGAAACAGGTTTGTTTTTCTTTGAAAGAAAAGGCGACTGATTTTCTGTTGGTGCAGGTGATTTTTTTTTCTTAAAAACTTTTAGAACTACGGTCTTTTGATTGTTCTGACCGCAAATCTAAATAATAATAACAAACGTTTTAAGAAACAAGGTCCTCTGAATAATAGTGATCGGGCCCTAATAATAGTAATAACAACTTTACATTGTCATTATATATAATATGGTTAACGCGTCATTCATGAACCAACTTTTTTGACTTGTGTGCTCTGCTGAGCTTTGATTCTGTTCCATGAGTCTGTTCTGTGATTCTGTTCCATGAGTCTATTCCATGAGTCTATTCCATGAGTCTGTTCCGTGAGTCTGTTTCTTCCTCTACCTGGTTGTCACGATCCTAAAATTATAACTTCTATACATACCTGCCATAAATATCATGATAACAGAATTCAACACAATACCATAAATACGATACTGGTATATTTATCTACAGTAGTAATAAAATATAAAACATGATCGCGCGCTCTCTTAATAAAGTATCGGTGCTAAAAATATGCAAAATCATATCGTTTTTTAACGTACTGATACCTTGTTAGTATCGATACACCGTGCTACATGACAGCAGTAGATGTAGCGGGCTGACATTCAAGCTAACCTAAACCCCCAAACGCTGTAGACATCTTAACACTGATTGGCCAAGACGCGACACGTCCCACCAAATATGTTTTATTGAGAAGAGCACCACATCGCATGTTCTCCGTGTTTCACTCCAATCTCATAAACGCTGGCCGGTTAGTTGACCCCCCCCCCCCAAACTCTTCGGATCTACACGATTCACGTGGAGTTTGCAGGTTTGTTATTTTATATAGCCCAATTTCACAAATTACAAATTTGCCTCAAAGGGCTTTACAGTCTGTCCACATACGACATCCCTGTCCCAGGACCTCACATCGGATCAGGAAAAACTCACACAAATTAGAAAAAACCCTTTCACAGGGAAAAAAGGGAAATTTAAATTTATTTAAATTTGTAAACAGGATTTATGGAGGCTGGCTTCACACTAAATGTTGTGTCAATTGAAACTAGAGAGATACAGACACAAAAACACAATCGCAAACCCGAGCATCGTTCTCTGAACACTAGCTTTTCGTCTCTGATGCTCGATGACATCTCGGGGTCCGGACACCAAATAGTCCACTCTTCGGACATCTATTCATGTTTTATGTTCTTTATTTTTTGTATTCGAACATTATTATATTTATTGTGTTTTATAACCCATTGGGACAGCTAGGATGGCTGACTCTATCCCAAGTCCTGTCACGGAGTTGAGCCCAGAGCCGCGGAGACATCAGCCTCAAAGCGCAGCTGTTTCGGGAGGAAGGGGGGAGGGGGGGACTCAGAAGAACGTCTACAAACAGAGGGATGATGAAAGGATCACTTATGGACCCATCACCAAACGTGGTAGAGAAAGCCACCGAGTGTGACTATGAAGGTCTGCGCTGTTAAAAGTGCTCCAGTGGTCTTCACCCAATGCTTCAACAACCCCCCCCCGCTCCCTCTAACCCCCCCAAAAAAGAGTGTAGGTAGGTACAGTGCTCCCTGTCTGGTTTGATCTCCTGCTCTGTACTTGGCACTGAACAGGGTGTTGCATAACGCGCTTTGCTGTGGTGAAGGATGCTCAGGCTTCTCTTTAGTGTTAACCCGCCCCGGCCTCATTTGGTTTAGTCTTGTTATTACCCATAAACGTGTCCGTGTAAGGGAGACTTTGCACTTGTTATTATAATTATTTGGCCACAGACAAAAAAATATTAGATTATTTTGCAATGTTTTCTCTCTAATGGAATAGTAAATCTTTGTCAGTCACGGCACACATATGCATCAAAAACGTACTTCTATTGTGGGTGCTTTTTCTTAAAAAGGGACAGTTCCACTAGCAACTACTGTGGAGTGAAAATATTCCCCAAGTGAAACCACTCACTACAAGGATGGTCTTGATTTTAGGAAAGAGACATTGCTGTTGATATATTTTTTTGTTAAATGTATATTTGTGGCACTTTGAGCACCACAAGCACATTCTATATATTATATTGGAGATAAGGCAGGCATGTCTGCTGGCAATATCTCCAAAAGCTATAGGCAACTCACAGCAAAATAAATATAGCTGGATGTAAAGCACTACATGGGGGGGGGGGGGGGGTTTAGTTTTTTGTAATCAATACATTAAATGGTTTGTCTCTTTATCCATACCTCTCATATTAAACTCATCATCCGACACTGATAATACAATATGATCATGGCTTCTTTGTGTTGTTGTTGTTGTTGTTGTTGTTGTTGTGATGTGTCAATGTCAATACACCAGGGGATCAGTGGTGGTTCTTTTAACAGCTGGTATGGCAGTCGATGGAAAGCCTGGATCAAATAGAGCCAACATCTCCTAGTCAGGGAAAACAGCTCATGCTTTTTATTCTCCTCATGAACAGTGGAGGTTAATAAAAACATGTTTTTAAAGTTAAATCCCGACAGGACAAATGAAGGTTGCGATTCACTTTTCTTATCCATAAAGGGGGCTTGTGTCAGAAAACCTGCTCTGCGAGATTTTACTGACATTCACAGATTTAATTAAACAAACTCCGCGTGGAACTTTTACGTTTCCAACACTTCGTCTCGCTTTTTGACCTGAATAAAATAAATGACATAAAAGGAGGTAACGTCGGACTCACCTCGGACACACAGTAACGACATGGCAACGCGCTCGTTCTTCCAGCCACAGGTCCAGCAGTTTCACGCAGTTTCACGCAGTTTCACGCAGTTTCTCGCGGACCACTCTTAACAGAGATTTACTCCGCCCGCGTTCGGTGCCAGCGGAAAAAAAGTCACTTTGCGAAACGCCGGACGGCTCCGGAAGGCTGTTCACAGGTGGTTTCCCGGTGCTGAACTCGGGCAGAGAGCGGCAGCCCCCCGCCACGGCCACGCCATTATTAAAACTCTCATCACAGGTTTAGCGACTGACGGAACAACCTGAGGGCACGGACTGGAGGGGGGAGGCGGGGTCGAGGCACCTGTCACTGGGCCTCCGTGGATATCCAATCAGAATGGAGTATCGCGCTGGAGGGCGGAGCCGTTTAAAAACACCAGAAATCTGACCAATCAGGTCACGTTGTAACTCCTGTAACTTTGTTTTTATGCTTTTTTTTCTTTTCTTCTCCTAAATGTATCTTCATGTGATTGTGAATAGCTATGAATAAAACAATGTACAACCTTTGACTTATCTGCACCACATGTACGATCGCTGATTTCTTAGTTTCACAATTCTCTTTTATTTCTTTAATTATTCTCTAAATAAGTTTTATTTCTGTTTATGTATTTTCTATCCAGCATTACTGTAAGTGCATGCATCACGTTACAGTTGCTGCAGTATGTAAAAACTAAATGTGTGTGTGTGTCAAGTCAGGTCAGGATTATCAATCCCTCCATGACAAAGAGATTTACAAAATAAAAGCAGCTCACTCAATAATGAATCACCAAAAATATAAAAAGAAGTCATACACTAACACTCTAAGTGCCCCATGTAAAGGTTCCTTATACACATCCATGATATGAAACAAAAGATCCCACACAACAACGATAAGCTACATTGTGTAAACGGGAACAACCGCAGCAGTCAAGACCAAACCAACAGCGCTACCCTGTGTAATTAGTGAGTCACTAAATGTTGGTCCTGAGGCCTTCATTGAATCGTTTCATGGAAAGAGTAACGAAGTATTTAAAGATGTATCTCACTCTCTTTTGCTCTTTCCCCTTTTCATCAAACGTGGGCTATTTGAAAATGTGATAGAATTGTTAATGATATTTGGGTAAAATGAACAGTATTGTATTGTATTGTTTAAAACGTGTATACAGTACCCACAGTATGTTACTGCAAAGGTTTATGGGAAAAAGCTTTATATCGATTTTGTTTCTTCCCGGTTTGTAGTGAGGTGCCCCACTTGTGTTGTTATTATATTCAGATAAACATGAACAAGTATACTGTGCAGCCTACAAGATGTAAGGCGACAGACAGAAATGCCTTATGAATAAGGACTTCACTTCACTTCAGCACAGAATATACAAAGTCTTATCACCACAGAACGCCAATAAAACAACTCACTACTCTGTAAAAAAATATTTTTTATTTATTTACTAACTACAACAATTCTGGAAGGAAAGAAGAACATGCGTGGAATGTATAAATAAATACATTGTTTAATTCAAAGTGTAGTAAGCTACAATTGGTCGTTTATTTTTAACCAATCAGATACTTAGCCTAATGGTTCCTACCGCTAATTTATTATTATCATTATTGTTATTATTATTCTAAGTAGTATTAGTAGTAGTATAATTAGTCGTTTACCAATATCCTGCTAGCGGAACCTTAGCGGGTCCGTTTTTGCAGCCCGCACTGACGGACTTCTTCCTCGTTGCACCACCGATGTAACGTTCATTTCCTGGCTGGTTGAGGGTCACACATATGAATACAGAGTTTTCGTGGAGTTCAGTTTCTACGCGGCCACTGAAAGTACTTTGAATGATGTTACGAGCGCTTTGTCGGACCGGTGGTGCCCTTCTGCAGGTAAACTGAAAGTATTATCCTCATATCCGGTTCGTTAGCTCGCGCGGACCTTCTGCAGGACGGCTCTGGTCCAGCCGGTACAGTGGGTGTCATTCAGCGCGCGCCGGAGTGTTAATAATCCACGAAACGTTGCACTCCGTCCCGGTAGAAGCACCACTCGGTCAGCATAAGAAGCGGACCGCTGACTTATCGTCACCATTCACCCTGCACAAGACATGTACTATTATGATGTGTTATACACCTGTACAGTGTTGACCTATATAATCAATAACGTTCTTATAATAACGTGCGCCCTTAACTCCGTGCTGTATTTTAAAATACATAATTATATTCAGCAGCTAAGAAGAAGAATATTATTTATTTTATTATGTATTATATTTCAGTGTATACCGGCCCCCTCCCCGAGTTTGTGTGTATGCGTGTGTTTAAAATAAATATTAAGCTTACGATACAACACATATCATCGAAACAGAATTGTGAAAATAACTCTTGTTTGCGGTCCTATTTTTATTTAGCTTTTTTTAAAACAAGTGACATCAGAAATTCAGAATTGTTGCAATCATTTTGGTTTGAATAGGGTATTCTGATTACTTTCTTTTTTTTCTTGACTGTTTTTATTATTATTCTTTCTTTTAGCAAACCCAGCGGGCTGCCCCGAAGTTATGGGTCACACCAGCCCAGCAGCGATGGGCGTCCAGCCTTCCCATGAACACCGTGGTCCTGTTCGTGCCCCAGCAAGAAGCCTGGGTGGTGGAAAGGATGGGTCGCTTCCACCACATCTTGGAGCCGGTATCTACCACGTGTTTTCTGAGACGATTCCTGTTCAAATAACGGCAAATATTTATCGCGGGGAATAAAGACCAAAAAGCGTGGTAACCTTTTTATTTATTTTTCTCTCTCTTGTTCTCTTTTAGGGTTTAAACTTCCTCATACCTCTACTTGACCGAATTCGCTACGTGCAGAGTCTCAAAGAGATGGTCATCAATGTCCCGGAGCAGTCGGCGGTATCTCTAGGTGAGGGATCAATACATCCGATCGAAATTACAAGCGCGAGAGAAGTTAATAGACGTCCAGTTTATTTCAAGTGATTTACATCTTGTTTATTACAGATAACGTGACGCTGCAGATTGACGGAGTGCTTTACTTAAGGGTCCTCGACCCGTTTAAGGTACGCCGCGCCGCAATGATTGTCTGCACCCTCGTGTCATTTTTTAAAGTCAGATCTCCAGTAATAGACTCTCGTTCATCTCCCAGGCCAGCTACGGCGTCGAGGATCCAGAATACGCCGTCACACAGCTGGCACAGACCACCATGCGGTCAGAGCTGGGCAAACTCACGCTGGACAAAGTGTTCCGGGTAATGACAAACATCTGCCTACCTCTGCAGGCTTAAAGTGAAAGATCTTACAAGCACTTTAGATATTCACCTTTTCACTCATTCATTTTCCGTCTTTTTTTTAAGGAAAGGGAGTGTCTCAATTTCAACATCGTCCAATCCATCAACCAAGCGTCAGACGAGTGGGGGATCCGTTGCCTCCGTTATGAAATCAAGGACATCCATGTTCCCCCTCGTGTCAAAGATTCCATGCAGATGCAGGTGGGGTGAAAAGAATGAATGAATAAGTGAATGACATCACCGACAGACATACTGTTCAACTTTGACACATGCAGAGAATTGTGAAGTGGCCCCAAAAGAAGCGCTCTGCGAAATGTAACCATATCATTTTTTTATTTTGTAAGTTTCGCATTGATGAATCAAGATTGTCTTGTGTGAATGTTGGACTTGTTTTTATGTTGATGGTCTGTTTTAATCTTGTTTCTGTCTTTCATGCTTTTATCTTTTATTCTGTATTATTTTATTGTAAGGTGACCTTGGGTGACTTAAATGGCGCCTCTAAATGAAATGTATTATTATCATTATTATTTTGGCACACTGCAATAAACCCACTATCTTTAGAGATGCTAAATCTTCTTCTCGTACTTGAAGGCTTTCATACAGACCATTTATTGCCTTAAGCAACAAATGCAACTTTCTAAATCCTTTAACCCTTGTGTTGCCTTCGGGTCATTTTGACCCGATTAAATATTTAACCCTCCTGTCGCCTTCGGGTCAATTTGACCCGATTCAATGTTTAATGTCGGTGTTCTTTCGGGAGTCAACAAACAAACATAAAGTACCTCACACTTAAACTTGGAAAACAATATTAATTCTAATAATTTTCTGGAGATTTTAATAGCTGGGGTCATATTGACCTCAAGGGTAAAATATGTTAGTAAATATAAAGGTAACAGGAGGGTTAAACATTGAATCGGGTCATATTGACCCGAAGGCGACAGGAGGGTGAAACATTGAATCGGGTCAAATTGACCCGAAGGCAACACAAGGGTTAAAGACATGCTTTAAAAGAAAACCCCCGGTTTTTTTCACACACATTTAAAAAAACATTCTGCTCTGTGCAGGTGGAGGCCGAGCGGAGGAAGAGGGCAACGGTGCTCGACTCTGAGGGGATGAGGGAGGCGGCCATTAACGTCGCCGAGGGTCGCAAACAAGCTCAGATTCTGGCCTCGGAGGGCCAAAAATCGGAGCAGATCAATAAGGCGTCTGGTGAGTTTACTCAACAGACCCGGTTTGGTTGTTTTATGTCTCTATATAAGTTATAGAACCCTGATCGATTACTTTGTTCCCTCCAGGTGAGGCCCAAGCAATCATAGCCAAGGCACAAGCGAAAGCTAAGGCTATCAGTATGCTGTCGGACGCTCTGGCGGAGCAGGTGAGGCAATATGTTCATGACATCACAGTCTTGCATCTTAAAAGTGAATTTTGACGAATCGTCTTTTTATAAAAAAAATTCCCCTACAGAATGGAGACGCGGCCGCCTCGCTAAGCGTGGCCGAGCAGTACGTTGCTGCCTTCTCCAACCTCGCCAAAAAGACCAACACCATCCTGCTGCCCTCGGACGCCGGGAACATCAGCGGAATGGTCACACAGGTATTTACACCTTCCATCATTTAATTATTTTTAATGTTTGGGTCATTTTTTTCTCATAAATTGTCTTTGAATCTAGACGTTGGCCTCACTCTCTCTGTGTGTGTGTGTGTGTGTGTATTCAGGCTATGACCATTTACGGCGCGTTGGCAAAGACCAGCCCGGCGGTGCCAGTGGCGGAGGAGAAGAAGAGCGGCGACTTTGGGAGCCAATCGTCTCAGTAGTGGAGGACTTGAATGACACGGAAAGCAGCAGAAGAAGAAGAAGAAGAAGAAGAAGAAGCCGTCTTCAGCTCCAAGGCGTCACTGTGTGTGTGTAAAGTCTCTCGTACCTTCTCCCGACAGGACAGAAGGGGAGAAAGCTGACAACTTCATAACCTTCTGGGATATTTTTTTTGCCTTTTTGGAGTCACATCTTTTACAAGAGGAGTTTTAATCTTCACTGACAATTCTTTATGCTCAGTTATTGTCAGATTTGGGGACTTGGCACCAGACTCTGGCAGGCTGACAACATGGAGAATTTGAATGCTTGATGATTCGGCCACTGGGTGAAAACAGTGTTGACTTTGATGTAAAGGGTTACACTTTAAGGGAGCAGTGTGTAGGATTTAGTGGCTTCTCGGTGGAGTTGTAGATTGTATCCAACTTAAAACCCCTCCGCTCACTTCCCCCCCTTCCCAAGCATTGTTGGGAGAACTACGGTGGCCTGCAGGGTCACATTAAAAAAAGAACCCCGCACGCAGCTGGACTACTGTAGAACAGCAGCACCAGATGGTGGACTCCGTTGAGAGGACCAGCGCAATATGTCGATATAATTAATAAGAAAAGGTTCTTTATACGTCAATTAAAAACGTAGTTGTAAATATGATATTGAATTCCTCCCAATAAATCCTACACTGTCGCTTTAAGTGCAATGTGTGATTGTGTTTATTGTTTTTTCTTTTTTCTCTTGCGACTTGTTTACCAGCATTCAGGTTCTGTTGGTATAGTAGTAACAGCAGGGTAATTACATGTTTATAAACGGCTTGTTTACAGCCATCGGTGGCAATTCTTCCATCTTTAGCGTCGTGGGAACCAGTTTCAGTCGCTACGTGGAACGTCTGGCTGAATGCCTCTTCATAATGGAAGGTGTCCCACAGTTTAGTTTATTCACAATTTGGCCAATGTTAGATTAAATAGCTCCCTGATCATGCATTTACTTAAATATGACCTAATTATATTCTAGATAACTAGCGGGTATACAAAGTCAGCAATAGGAACACACGGTCTTTTTGTCTCTTATGTCTTATGTCATATATATAAATATATTTATTAAATTACATGACTGCAAAGACAGAAAGTTAGTCTTTTTCCTTGGCTCGTGAAGTTAAGAGCGCTTGGTTTAGGTTTATGACCCGGGGTGTCATGAAAATATTAAATTATTTCAGAGGACTAAGTGTAGAATAAGTTGTCAGAAAATAGCTGGACTTTCTCAACTCTGTCTGAAAACAACTTTAAATTTGAGAGGGACTCAATTCAGCAGTGTTAATTTACCATGGAAAAATAAAAAAGGGTGGTATGTTCTGTATTAATAAATATATTATTAAAAGTGCCTCTTAAATCTGTAGAGGGAGGGAACACAAATACCAGAGTTGGAATGGTGTTTGCATTTTAATAATTTATTTTATGTACGTCTTGTACGTAATAGCTTACATGTGGTAGAGCATTACATAGAGAATAAATGGAGAATATGGAAATGACCCTTTAAGCTCAAACTCTTTAAGCTCTAAGGTAGTGGAGTTCTATTGTTTTTGTCTTGCATCCCAAAACGTACAGAAGCAGTAAAGTGTTATTTTTTGCATATTACCATTAAACAAAATGTATTTTAATCAAATATATCATGTATTAATTATTTGTAAAAGTTGTCTGTGGGAAATGACGTTTATGACAACTATGGATTAAAAAAGTTTACAAATCACAGAATATTGAGTGAGTTTTTGATTCCTTGACAGTGACATATCTTTGCTTGTTTTCTCCTTCTTGTCACTGAGGTCTTAAACCCTCTTTTCCTCACAGACGGTGGGAAGCGTGTAGTTTGGGCTTCTTATTTAGGTTTTACGAATAAACAAAACATGTATCCATCCATCATTAGTACACTTTTGTCAATCAATTATTGAATTATGAAAAGAGAATCAAGGACGGCGGTTTAGAGAGCAGCACAAAACGTCCTCCTCTGTTTAGACATCTTATATACGATATCTGGTTGGCCAGTTTCCGAGAAAAGCCAGATCGTTTTTTAATTTTTTATCCCAAACAAAGTTGCGTCTGAAAGCCCGAGTTTACAGAGTAATCCATTTGGTGTTACATCGAAACCCGCCCGCCGCATATTTCCGCAGGGTTGCATGCGCGCTGAGGTTCCTATCTGTCACCAGCCACCTAATCTCATTGTACCGGAGTCCACATGAAGGTGAGGGAGGTGTCGCGCAGTTCTCCGTTCACCTGAGATACCTGTGCCCTCCCCCTCCCCCGCCCCCTCCCCCCGTATTTGTACACACAACGCCCCCTTCCCTCCGCCTTTGGTAGGACAGAAAACCCGCCTGCGACAAGGTCAGTGACGAGCGCGAGAGGAGCTAGCCGCGGCTAACAAACGTCAACTTATTCACCTTCTCCTCCTCCTTAGGTTATCTTGTTATTTCCACCTGTCACGTCCCGACAGCGCGTGCCTTGGCGTGTTTCGGGCTAAAGTAGGAACGTGAGGTCGCTTGTCAATTTTACACGCCACTGGCGCGAGATTCTCGTATAGCAGGTGCACAGTTCATTTGACTTTTTTATTTTTATGTTCTTATCTCGTGTGAAACAAGTGTGCTTGTATTTTTTGTAAACATTTTTTTTAATCTTTTAACCTGTACTTCTGTGACCTCTGCAGGATGAAGAGGCTCCCGGTGCTGTGGCTGCTCCTCTGGATCTGCGCGGTGTACTCCGTGGGCATCTACCTTTTCGTCGGTGGCTTCCTGCTGGTGAGGCTGGAGGTGAACAGGACCAGCACCTGCGGGGACGTGCTGCAGCCCGGAGAGGAGTCGGCCGACTTCTGCCGCGTGCGGCCGCGCTTCCGCCGCGCCGTCCTCCTCATCATCGACGCCCTCAAGATCGACTTCGCCTGGTTCGACCCGGACAACGCCGCGCCGCGACCTTACGAGAACAAGCTGCCGGTGCTGGAGGAGACCGTCGCGTCCAGGCCCGCACACAGCCGCTTGTACCCGTTCCGCGCGGACCCGCCCACGACCACCATGCAGAGGATCAAGGGCTTCACCACCGGCTCTCTGCCCACCTTTGTGGACGTGGGCAATAACTTCGCGTCCAGTGCCATCCTGGAGGACAACCTCATCCACCAGTTCGGGCAAGTGGGTGAGTAGTGCACACCCTGAAAGTTTAAAAAAATACTGTAAAGTCTGTTCTGGATTTTAGATGGATTTAAAATATGAGGAATTGTATGTGTGTTGTATATCTTATTTAATCAGGGGGTTGGCGGTTCAATCCCCGCTCTAGTCGATGTGTCCTTGAGCAAGACACTCAACCCTGAATTTCTCCCTGTAGCTGTTCTATATTGTATGAATGTAACTTTAATACACGTATAAGTCGCTTTGGATAGAAGCAACAGCTAAATGTAATGAATGTAATATTTCAATTACATTTAATATACACACCACCTTTTTATACAGGCCGACCAGATCAAAGTGCCTTACAACAAACGGATTAAAATGTACACATAAAACAAAGCAATGCAAAAAATCAAGGCACATGAACAATACACTTTTTATTTATTCGGTATTGTCTTTTTAACTGAGTTAAAAAAAATGTTTATATTGCAGAGCTTGCGTCTCTTTATAGTTTCGGCTTTGAATTGTATAATTCTGGTGGTAAAGCTGCTGGTTTTCTTCTTTATGTGATAGTTTGTATTAATTAGACATTTTTAAACACACAGACAAAATTATTTGTTCTGCTCGTATCATACTTAATTATACCGCAACATCTATTTAAAGGGTGTCGGAGCGTTTCAGGATTTATTCTGTTTGAAATGTGTGTGTGTGTGTGTGTGTGTCTACACAGGCAAACGCGTGGTGTTCATGGGCGACGATACCTGGGAGAACCTTTTCCCAAAGAAGTTCCACCGCTCTCTGCCCTTCCCCTCCTTCAACGTCAAGGACCTGCACACGGTCGACAACGGCATCCTCCAGCACCTCTACACCACCAGTACGTGTCCACGCCTCAAACTCCTGTGCTGTCCTTGTGCTGTGCTTGTGCTCACGTCTCTCCGTCTGCCCCGTGCCTTTTGTTTTTTGTTTGTTCTGACAGTGGTGGGGGACGATTGGGACATCCTGGTTGCCCATTTCCTCGGAGTAGACCACTGCGGTCACAGGTTCGGTCCCGACCACCCGGCCATGGCCGACAAGCTCACCCAGATGGACGGGGTCATCAGGTCAGGCTTTGTTTCCACATCCGTCGTCCCGTCACAGACACGCGATGTCGCTTTGCAACACGCTGAGACAGATAGTTGCTCATCAAGGAGTAAAACTAACAATGGCTGCAGTTGATTGGTTTCCACGCCCGAGGCATCGTGGGTTTTTTTTATTGCAGGAGCCCCCGGAGTTGTTCTCTGACCACCCATGCGTGCATCTCCCCTCCCAGGTCTGTGATCGACCGGCTGCAGAACGACACCCTGCTGGTGGTGATGGGTGACCACGGGATGACGGACACCGGGGATCACGGCGGAGAGAGTCAAAAGGAGACGGACGCGGCCATCTTCCTCTACAGTCCCTCCCCCCTGTTCTCCACGCCGCCGTCCCAGGTTGGTGGGAGAGGGGAACGGTTGATTCTTAACGTGAGGTGGTTGATGTGGTCATTTTTATTGAGTAGTCGAGAACTCCGTAAGATGAGTTCCAGGCCAACAACTGATGAGTTTAAAGGAAAGATTTTAGTGCATTTTGAGAACACGTTTATTGGAGAAGACAAAAGGGATAAAGATGAATGTAGAGAGATCTGTTTTAACAAGGACACATTTTATACAAATATTAAACGTCAAACCACTTTGTCCACAATAGTTTTGTTTTTTTCACGATCTGCCGGGCAGTTTCACAAAGTGGCGTCTGGCAACAGTTTTTCTCTAATTTTTTATTATCTTATATTCATTCATCAACCTCTTAACTACAGCTGGGTCACAATCACAACTAAAACTTTGCCAATGCTGAGTAACTTGAGTGAAACTGCACCCCCGTGTGGCCACAAGTGGTAACTTAATTGCAAGAGAAGGGAATATCGAATCATCTTCATTTCCGAGTTGAGCAGAAAGAAATCATGAAGTCAGTGAACACATCACATAGCTTCAGTGAGACGGACCTCTTTTCAAAGTTTGCTCACATTAATTAGCCACTGTCAGCTGCTCGTCCTACCAGACCAGGTCAGGGTTTATTTTATGAATTCAACTTTTCATTTAAATCATTTGTAAACCGGTAGTAAATGCCATTCGATAGTGGATATGAACCACCTCACAGCTGCTACATTTGAATTTTCTGACTAACCTGGCAAATAAAAAAATAAAAAAAAATCATAGATAATAGGAGTCGTCATCTTTCTTATTTACCTCACGTTTTATAGAACGAGCCAGACGTCGTGCCCCAGACGGACCTGGTGCCCACCCTGGCTCTGCTGCTGGGGGTTCCCATCCCGTACAGCAGTGTGGGGCAGGTGCTCCTGCCGGTGTTCGCTCCCCACGGGCAGACAGAAGGTGCAGTTGGAGGTCTCAGCCAGCTGGAGGCGCTGTGGATCAATGCCAAACAGGTAGTCTGCTCTTTCTAAAGAATTGTCTCAGACAAGGGACGAAAATGTCAATGTGTGTGTGTGTGTGTGTGTGTGTTTAATTTCACCTTTTTGTGACTGTCCTGTTTCTGAAGGTCAACCGTTTCCTGGAGACGTACTCCAGCATGGCCAAAGACATCCCCCCCGAGAGCGTCTCTCAGCTGAAGGCCGAGTTCTCCCGCCTCTCCTCCGAGTACCTCGCCACGGTCCGACAGGGCCGGCCCCCCTCCCCGCAGCTGGCCGCCTCGCTGCAGGCCTACCTCACCTCCGTCAGGGACACCTGCCGAGCCACCTGGGCTCGGTTCAACCCGCTCAAGATGGCCGCGGGCCTCGTCATCCTGGCGCTCGCCTGCCTGGCGTGTCTCGTCCTGTCCGAGCTGTCCCACGCGCTGCTCAGGGAGGACGGCCCCGGACTGAGGGGCCCCGTTGCCGCGGCGCTGGCGGCGGCGGTGTGCGCCGCCGCCGCCCAGTTGAGCTGGCGGGGCCGCGTGGAGGCGGCGTGGTGTCTGGCCGCCGCCGCCTTCAGCTCGGAGCTCCTCTTCCTCTGGCGAGCTCGCCGATGCGGAACGGCCGGCGCGGAAAAGAGCTGGTCGGTCGGCGCCGGCCGGCCGACCCTGCGGCGCCTCCTCGCCCCCCACCTCCTGGTGCCGCTCCTCCGCTGCGCCTCGCTGCTCTCCGACAGCTACGTGGTCGCAGAGGGGCGCGCCGTGACCTTCCTGCTGTTCTCCCTGGCGCTCTCCATTCCCATCCGGCTCAACTGGGACGGCCTGCTGCTGCCCCCCAGCCACGACCCCCTGAAGGCCGCGGGGATCCTGCCCCCCCCGGCGCTGGCGCCGTCGACGGTGCGGAAAGAAGGCGTCACCCTC
Organism: Pseudoliparis swirei; assembly: GCF_029220125.1. NCBI lineage: Eukaryota > Metazoa > Chordata > Actinopteri > Perciformes > Liparidae > Pseudoliparis > Pseudoliparis swirei. The sequence goes on along the minus strand of NC_079402.1, from coordinate 6,103,658 downwards.
GTCGCCTGCTTGGGGCTCCTCGTCGGCGTCCTCTACCTCTCGCTCTCCTTCCACGCCTGTCGGGAGGAGCAGGGCGCCTGCCAGCCGTCCCCGTTCCTCTCTCCCCTCTCCCGGTTGCAGGACAGCCGGTTGAAGAACCTCCACTACGTGCTCTCCGTCTGCGCCCTGGCCCTGTGGACGTATCTGCTGCGCCGCTTCCTCCGCCACTACGGCAACCTCAACGCCGCCAGCGGCACGGTGTTCGCGGCCCGCCAGGTCCTCCCGCTGCTGTCCGTGTGCCTGGCGCTCTCCTGGGCCGTCGGCGCCACTCCCGAGGACAGCTTCAGGAACCTGGCCCAGCTGATCGTCCTGGCCCAGCTGGTCCTCCCCCGGGCCGCCTTCTGCCTCGTGGCGCTGGGGTCGTGCCTGATCTGGCTCGACCCGCTCACCGTGTTCACCAAGACCAGGGCGGCGGCGTCGACCCGCGGCCCGCCGGCGCCGCCGTGCTACCGAGCCAGCACGGGCATCAGCCCCGAGGCCGAGCTGCACCACCTCATCCCGCAGATCTACCAGCGCATGCGGCGCTCCCTGGACGACGGGGAGCTGAGCCGAGGCGCCGAGGAGGCCGGCCGGCCCGCCGTGGAGGCCTACGGGCTGGGCACGGTCTACACCGCCCCGCTGCTGCTGTTCTGCGGGCTGCTGGGCGTCGGCCTGCTGCTGCTGCACCCGGAGGGCATGGCGCTGTCTTTCCTCCTGCTGCTGCTGGAGATGGGCGCCCTGCTGCACATTCACGCCTCCTCCACCACCCTCAGCGGCCCGCGCGCGGCGTGCGCCGGTGAGGTTCTCCTCATCTCTTTCTTTCTGTGCTGTTGTTTGTCGTCGCCGTGATCTGATTTTGCGTCGGTCCCCCTCAGGTGGCTTCAACGTGCCCTGGACGACAGTGGTGCTGTGGTCACTGGCCGCCACGCAGTTCTTCCACGCCACGGGTCACCTCCCCACCTTTCCCTCCATCCAGTGGGGCGCCGCCTTCGTGGGATTCCCCGACGGACACACGGGCACCGTGCTGCCCGCCTGCCTCGTCGCCCTCAACACTTTTGCCTCGCACATCTTGTTCTCAGGTAGATTTTTTTTTTTGTAATTTTTTTTTTTAACCCTTGTGTTGCCTTCGGGTCATTTTGACCCGATTCAATATTTAACCCTCCTGTCGCCTTCGGGTCAATTTGACCCGATTCAATGTTTAATGTCGGTGTTCTTTCGGGAGTCAACAAACAAACATAAAGTACCTCACACTTAAACTTGGAAAACAATATTAATTCAAATAATTTTCTGGAGATTTTAATAGCTGGGGTCATATTGACCTCAAGGGTAAAATATGTTAGTAAATATAAAGGTAACAGGAGGGTTAAACATTGAATCGGGTCATATTGACCCGAAGGCGACAGGAGGGTGAAACATTGAATCGGGTCAAATTGACCCGAAGGCAACACAAGGGTTAAGTGAGTTCAATGTGACCCAATGTAATGCCCCGCATAACAACCAGAGTAAACTGGAGCCAGAGAATCCCGTACCAAAAATACAGGTTTTATTGATGATAGAATTTATAGGTTCATACATAAAAGTGCACAAACTACAAAGTAAATCATGGAGTGGGTCTAAACTGCACTTTCATGGATATCGGTGTAAAGTTAAATAAAAAACAGTAAAATAATCACACAAACCGTTCACGGCAAACACACAATAAGTGGCACAATAATAAAATGCCCATGTAAAATATATGACTCTAATCACTGTGTTTATCACTTCAGCCCAGCACAAAACCGCACAGGCTTAAATAAAAGCCGAAAAGAGCCCATGCAATTGACTTAAAAATGATACTAAAATATAATAAGCCTGGGGAAAACAGTGGTTGCTCCTTCAAGGACCGTTTAAAAACAAAAGAAACTCATTAATATAGAAAAGATACATGTACGAAAAACATGCATCGGGAGAGTAGATCTACCTCTCTATTGGTGGAACACAGACTCCTCCCCCAGTTGGAAGACAGGCAAGTGAGCTTGTTGGAGTCTTAAGCAGTTCCTCCGCGTGAACGTCCCTCACCGAACACGAAGACTGCTAAACACACATTTATGATTTAATACAATGAACTTACAGGATGATATCGTATTTCTAAACTCGTGCTTTTCGAACATGCACAAAAAGAAAAGGGAGCTCACCAGAAGAGTCCCCCAACAAGGCCTCAGCTGCTCTCAGGTGTTTGACTACCCGGGAAGAAAAAGGTCCAGCTGAGCTTCCCACCCCCCCGACCCCCGTTTGCCTGGGTCCTTAATTGCAGGCTGCCTGTGGCCCGCCTGACCACATTAAGACGAGGATTTACAAAATAAATCTGCTGTTGCATCTGCATAAGAAATATGATTGAGCTGGGACAAAAGCTAAAACCAATTATTAATCGGACTACATGATTAAAAAGCAAGGCTAATGCATATTTTCTATACCAACAACAACAAAATAATGACAAAAATAAAAAATGTTAGTTGTAAGTGATTTTTTTTTTAAATTAATTGTTACTATAGAACGCATGCAATACTAAATAAATAAATATAAAACATAGTGCAAATTAGAATTTTTAAAAAAAGATATCAAATCCAATGACGTTGCTGCTTTACGACGCCGGTCGACTCGGTGCAGGGGATGGAACTCTGACCTCTGACCCCCCCCCCCCTGTATGTGTCTCCTTGTCCACAGTGGCTTGCCCGCTGCTGCTCTTCTGGCCCCTGGTGTGTGAGGTGCGCGGGGGCCGGGCCGGAAGAGCCGGCGGGGAGGATGGGGAGGACGCCGTGATGGAGATGAGGCTGCGGGAGAACCCCCGGCACTTCAGCTCGGCCCTCCTGCAGCTGTCGACGCGCTACCTCTTCATTCTCGGAGCACAGGTACGTGCGTCGGCCCCGATCCATGCTGCGGCTTCTGTTGTTGTTCACGCTGCGCGGGCCAACTCTCTTCCTCTTTTCCTCAGGTCTTTGCGTCAGTCTGTGCCGCCGCCATCCTCAGGAGGCACCTCATGGTGTGGAAGGTCTTCGCGCCCAAGTAAGTGCCCGAGCAGACGCTGCGGCTCACGCCCGCTCAATTACAGCAGGGTCTGGACTCCCGCTGACGCAGGGAGGGCCTACTTACCCTAGACCAGGGGCGCTCAATACGTCGATCGCGGCGTAGTATTGGTAGATCGCATGACATTGACCCGCCCCCCTGAAATCTCCGCCCGCCCCCCTGTAACTTTCTATATAGCGCCAAATTACAGCAGAAGTAATTTAAGGTCCCTTTTCTTAAAGACGTCTTTGTCCTTTTATTAAACTAAACAGCCGTCTGTTATTGATCGTATCTCCACAGCAGCATGTCATTTCTGTCTCTACGTGTCGCGTTAACACTCCTCGGCTCGCCGTCTCGCGCGCCGCAGAGCTCCGATGCCGGCGTGCCTGCGCGCATCGGGACGGAGCAAAAAAAAAAGTCACTTGCCCCCTGCCCTAGACTGTAAGATACACATTTACATCTGTTTAACAGATTTAAAAAATTTAAAAAGCGGAATTCTTGGCTTTTTATTACCTTTGCATTCGAGAATGCGGAAGGTTATGTTTTGATCGCTGTGTAGTTATTTATTTATTTGTATGCGTGTTATTCGCATAACTCAAAAAAATATTAAACCGAATCGCATGAAATTTGGTGGGATGATTGGTTATTATCCGGGGACCGTTTGATTAGATTTTGGGATTGATCGGGTCAAAGGTCAAGGTCATGAAAAGGTACCAAAAAAGTGGCTGCGGCGAAGGTATGCCCTCTACCGAGTGCCCGTTCTAGTTAACTTATGTTATTACCGAAACCTTGAGAAATAAGCAAAACAAACAAATACAGCGGTCTTAAGCATTTTTGAATACGCTGTTAGTATATAAAACCTGAAAAATAGAGTTTTGGAGTTACAACTTTTTGACATGTCATACTGTTATGGCGGCGTAATGCTCAGCCGGTGTTAGTCCCGTTGGTCGGTGATATCATCTCTTGATGAACAGAACATTAAGAAAAAGATGGGCACAGTTGGACTTTGAATTGAAATTAGGCAGTCACAAAGCCGTCTTTTCTTTCTTTTTCCCTCCTTCTAGGTTAATGTTCGAGGCCTCGGGGTTCCTGGTGAGCAGCGCGTCTCTGCTGATCGGGGTCACATTAGTGCTGCGAGTGGACGTGGCCGTGGGCCGCTGGTTTAAGAGACTCATCCCCGATGCATCCAGGTAGCAGCGGCTGCTGCTGCTGCTTTACCACGGAAGCCCACCAGAGGTCACTGTGTCACAGAGGAAACGGACATGGCGGTGTCACTGTACGGTTTTTCTTTTCTTTTTTAACATGGATCCTTCACAACAAAACATTGCCATCCGTGTCTAGCGCAAGGAACCCGCGTCGCTCCCTTTTTTTCGAGGGCTGCGTCGAGCATTACCGACCGCCTCGCCTTCAGCCAGAGAGACTCGAGGAAGATCAAACGATGGACTGACCGATGGAAGACGACAAGCTTGTAGACCCGCCTCGCCCCGCCCCAGCTCGTGAGGTTGAAGGCCTACACACGCGGTCCGAGAAGGAACGGCAGTTTCTGAATGTTTCTCTCCTGAACTCCGGTCCTCGTAACTTAGAGCGTGGACGGAACCTTCCGAGGACGGACGGCTTGCAAGCGTGTCACATTGCAGCAGCCCCAAAAAAATAGGGCTCTACTAAATGCATGCGGAAAGCCGTTTACACTCGATACATACAGCAGCGACAGCGGTTGCATAACAAATTGGTCTGTTACAAGTTGAATATTATTAAGAGAGAAAAAAGAAATGTAATAAAGGGAAATAAATGACCAATTTAGTTTTAACAACCAAAGCCAATTTGCCACCCGATGTCTGGAGCTGCTTCGTGATAAATTTGCAAGCAGATCTGAGCCATTTGGTGGAATCCATCCCAAGTGCTGGAGGAACGTTTTGTATTTTCAGGATTTGTTGAAATAACCAGCAGATCTGGTTACTGCCAATTCACATAGTATTAACGTGAACCTTTTGTTTTTTCCTCTCCAGAATTCTTGATCTGTTCTGATTTTAAATTTACAATTCAGATTATTTAATAACTACTGATGCACTTGGGGGAGAAAAACCCCTCAAATTTAACTTTTGTCTTAACGAGGCGTCGTACATCTTTTCTCTGGAATAGGTGCATTCACCCCCCCCTCCCCTCTCCACCTTCTGTATGATGTCATTACATTAAATCCAGCACTTGCCGACAGTTGATTTTATATTTCTTGCAGGAGGTCCGAGTCTAAAGTGAGATCTGTTACTGCCGTGCAGCTCGAGCTCATTGGCTAACGCTGGATGTTGAATCGGCTGCAAAGCAATATGCACCGCTGGTCGTCCGGGCTTCGGAGCGACGCTTCGGCGAGGTTGCGTGATGATGGGGCACTTTTTATTTTTTCCTGTTCTAAAATGTTTAATATATCACTATTTGATGAATTAGGGTTTTTTTTTTTTTTTTTCATTCTGTAAATTTTTTTTAATGTAATACAACTTTTTTTACATGTGACGTCTTGGCCTCGCTATGATTTTTAGATCAATCTTCAGATTTGCCCTTTTTGCGATTTCTGGTGCGTTTCCCGTTTCAACTTTTATGGATGGTTTGCAGCACAGACTATTCATACGCTGCTCAGAAGTGGTATTTAATGTTTCGCTTTTATCGATCCGGGGTCTTGATGGAGGAGACGGCTGCTGCCAGGAGTTTTTACTGCCCATCAGTCACGGAGCTTTATTCATTATTCACCGGGGCTCTTCCACATTCCCGCTTCCCATAAGTCGTGAAGTCGTCAAACCGCTCACTTCTACGAGTGGTCAAAGGTCAGGTGATATAATAGTGTAGCTTTTCAAGTCCAAACAACATGGAACATGGTGGTGAGTCATGAGTCAATAAATGTTTCCTGAGTCAATATTCAGTGTCTTTATACCGTATAGAGAGCTGCAGGAGTGAGTCCTAAAACTAAGAAATGAGTCAGCATTTTTGCACTTTAGGTTTACCTCAAATAGAAGTTAATAGTTTTGGTGTTCGATCCTCAATGTAAGCTTCAGATATTTATAGTTTTGTCATACATCAGTAGATGCCCCTCTTGAACTTTCATGTATTAAATAAAGGTGTTTGCTAACGTTGGATTTGTACTTCAAAAACCAGAACAGGGATCATCTCTGAACAAATTGTGTAAGTGTCATGAACTTGTGTTTGCCACAGAGTTGATTTTCTGCAATAATTCAGAATCCAAAGAAATGCCATCGCATTGTGTGTTTTTTGTGTGTCGTCATATCGGGGAAACAGTGCGACAGGCCAATCAGCCAATCACGTGCCACGTAGACATGGCGATGACAATCTGACGAAGCTCAGAACCCAACGACAGAATGGATAAGTACGAAGAGTGGACCCAAAACTGCTCTAATGACCCAGACACACACATACACACACAGACAAAAGACATGGGGTTATTGTTTTGAAGCTTTGGATCTCTTCTGTGATACGTGCAGCACCACTATGACCGCGGAGCAGCTTTCATTGGAAGCATCGGCGCTCGTCTAATTGCTCCATCGTTATCAGATGAACGCGGCCTTTGGACAACAACCCGGGCATTTCTGCTTTTATCGGCTATTAAAAGACCAATTTTGTGTTATGGGGATGGAAAAAGAAGGAAAGACGTCCTCCGGCTGCCCTCTGATGTTTTGCACTTTTGAGTTCGGTGAGAATGGCTTCATCTTTCCATCGGGAGGGGGGGGTGCAGACAAACATAAAACTGTTTTGATGATATCCACCAGCGCTTTGTGGGGCTAATCTGAAGTGAAAGGATGTGCCGTCACGCCACTTAACTGATACAGGACCTGTAAAGAGGCACACTTTGAGTCCAGAAACTTGGTGTTTCAAAAGTGAGTTGTTACAGAAAGGAAGTTGTGTACATGCAACATGACATTTTTTTAAATTTCATCCAGCTTGTGTCGGCACACAAGTGTAAAAATAAAAATAAATAAAAAACATGTTAAACAATATTTAATGGTAACATTGAAAATCAAAAAGACGGAGTTTTAATTAAATAACACGTCTTTCTCTTACCTTTTTTACGAGCAATGAAACCCAACATTCTGCTGTTAGGACTTTGTCTCAACTCGTTTTGATGGTGTTTTCTTTGGGTGGCCGAGGGTTTTGCAGACGCTATTTATTTCAATTCAATTCAATTCAGTTTATTTGTATAGCCCATTTTCACAAATTACAAATTAGTCTCAGAGTGCATTAAGAAGCCATTTGTGAAGGATATTTGTACCCCCGGGTGGCGGGAATGGCGGACCCCTCTACCAGCGAGCACCACTGAGAGAGGTTATTGCTGAATGTAAATACATTGATTTGCCGTTGCTGAAAATACAGGCCACATGTAATTCATGAAAATCTTTGGGATAATGTAAAAAATAAATTAATTAATTAATTGAAAGAGAAGAAATGCTATATAATAACATGATGTGTCTCTGAAAGCAATATGGATGGCGACTTAAAGGTTCGACCTATTTTAACACGATGGATGGATGAAAAATGCAATTCAATAATGTCAAAATACAAACATTTCCAGGTAATCAATTCAGTTTATTTTGTATAGCCCATTGTCACAAATTACAAATTTGCCTCAGAGGGTTTTACAATCTGTACACATATGACATCCCTGACCTTTGACCTCACATCGGATCAGGAAAAACTCCCTACAAATAGAAAAAACCGTCTCCCCGAGGAGCATCCCTCTCCCCGGATGGACAGAAGCAATAGATGTCATGTGTACAGAAGGAAACATTACAGAGTGACAACACATTCAATGATTATGACAGCAATTAGAGTTACATAAACACATATAATGAGTATAACAGGCTGTATAAATAGTTTGTAGTAGTATGGACCACGATCCAGCTACATCACCTAAGTAGCATTTAACGATACTGATCACGGGAGGGGGGCTTTGTGTCTCAGGTTCTTGTTGCTTTTACAGCAAACCCTGTGTTCAGTACAGATCTGCAGATTCAGTAAAAAAAAGAATGTAAAGTAAAATATGTGTATATACAGAAAACCAGAGCCTAAAAACACAAAAGACACGGTATGAAATCAAAAGTCGTGCGGTGAAGATTGGTCTTCAGAAGCACATGATTAAGTCTGCAGTCTGTAGCTATTTCAGCTTCTCAGGGGTCTTTTCAACATCATTTTGTATTCTGCCTGCCTGAATAAAAATGCACTCTGCTCCGATAAAAAGAAAAAAAACCTCGAAGAGACATTTTACTCGGAGTTGTCTGTCTCTTTTTAATGAAAGAGCAAAACCGGAAAATTGTGTTTCTAGCTGGAGCTCCCGGTAAGAAGACAAATAATGTGTATTTCTACCTTTACCAGATAAGCTGTTGGTTCACAGCGGTGTTTGTTGAATTGAATTCCATGCACTTTAATTGGATTTGATCTCTATAAAGTATTTATTTGCAATCATACCTTGTGATGCTTGACACCTCCACCATTCTTACTCTTAAGGTGGGTTCACACCAAAAGTGTTACGAATTGTTTGCGTGAGTAGATCCCATAAGCAAAGTCAACGTACAGACGCGAGTGGTTGCGTTTGACGCAAATTGCGAGTTGCGAAAGCCAATCAGCGTTGAGACGCTCCGCCGTGAATAAATCTAACTGGCTGCTGCTACTCACGTCGTAGCGCTGGAAGCGGAAGTCATTCAGACGTAGTCGGTGGAAGTGACTGAACCTACGGGTGATGTTATGAACCCAAACCCAAGGGCGTTAGATGTTCCAACGTTTGTGGGATTATCACAACAAGTATAAAGCATAACTAGTGGTTATTTCCCCCGTGGTGGATGGTGAAAAATATAACTGCTTCCACGGGGGAAAGCCACGGAGACAAGCCCCGCCCCTCGCGGGAGTGAAGTGAAAAGCCACAAAAGGTCAAGTGCGTAAACTCACGAGAGTAAAGCATTGCGAGTAAAGCATTGCGAATATTCGCAACACTTTTGGTGTGAACGCGGCTTTAAACTTTCCCTTCTTTATTTCAGGCCTAAGCCCTCCACTGAACTTTGACTTACACTAAATTATAGCATCCTAAAATGAACCAGTGGCCTTTTGGAGATACTTTTTTCTGATAATATTCCCCCCTCCACACACACACACACACACACACACACACACACACACACACACACACACACACCTTGTACCTCTGTACTAGTGAGAACCCTCACGGTAAAGGATTTGCTGAACCACAACCTTCATTTTAAATCTAATTCTAAACTTCCCCAATAACCGCGTGTTTGTCCTCAAACTGTCAAAATGTATTTTCCGTAAAAAAACACGAGTCCCCATGTCCCCACCAGAACTACAAGAATTACACGAAATAACACAGCATGTGCTGAAGGCCAGGGCGAGAGATTCATTTTATAAATGACGTGTGTGTGTATCCAAGCAGGGAGACAATTTGTTGCTTGAATGCTCCCCCCCAAAGTAAAAATTTCTAAATGGCAGTTCCGGGAAATCCTAAAGGATATATCATAGGGTTTCAGCCTTCATAATAAAATATATGCAACGGGACAGCAAAACTGTTAAGTCCTGAAGCCCCAGATTCTGGGAACAACTAGCACAAGAAAAGCCCCAAAAGAAGTCCAAAAAGAAACCTCCCCTTCCCTGGATGGCTCTGGGTCAGACATTTAAGAAACTACATTACAATAAAAATAAGTCTGTGAATAGCAAGGACAAAAATAAAGGAAGAATGTGTGAGTTAAAATGTTAGTTAAGGATGCCATTTTCAATAGTTCCACATGTTCCAGTCAACAGGATTGTAACGGGTTAATTTTTCGAAATGTGCGATCAAAAGGTCTGCCGCTCCTCGTACGGCTCGGTACCTTTGTGATCTTTCACCTTGATATTACTCATCTTATAATATATATATATATATATATATATATATATATATATATATATATATATTTATATTGATCGTGTAGGCTACACATATTTCCACGGCTATAATCTTAAAATGATGTTTACAGCAGCTGTCGTCACATTTTTATATTTTGATGAAGACCATTTCATGGTGTTCCGCACCAATTTGCTGTATTTCATGTTGCGTCATTGGGGGAAATATTGTTTCTGTACCAACCCAAACGGACACAACACAAAATATGTCAGTGTTTTTTAAAGTCAGTAAATACTGTAAGCGGCCAGCACTGTCACCTCACAGCAAGAGGGGCTCACAGCTTAGGTTTTCCGGAGGGACCCATTATAAAAGCCTACTTTGGGTTCCCGGTGACTTCCGTGTGGAGTTGGCACATTCTCCCCGTGGCAGTGTGAGTTTTCTCCGGGTTCTCGGCTTTCTCCCAAAGACATATAGCTTAGGTTAACACTGTAATGGGAGAGCAAGACGCCTAGTGCTCCACATGTTTGGACTACGGGGTTCTGATGGTAAGCCAATGGGATGCTGATGCAGTGGGAATTTCACGTTAAGGACGGCAAACGCAGATGGCAGCGAAAAAATAAATAATTATAATAATCTTGCTCTTTCACCCAGTTGGCACCAAACTCACACGAGGCCACTTGCCTGCTACTGTGAACACCTCGGTCTCTCAAGCATTAAAAGCGTACACAATAGATAGGAAGCCCGGTGGTGTATCTAATAACGGTCAAACAACTTCTAAATTTAAGATGATGTATTCTTCTGGTCACAGGCAATACAATTACAAGGGCAGGTGCCTCTCATTGCAAACTTATCTCTGCTTCCCCTAGGTATGTCAGCCGTCTGACCTGAAACTGAAATCATCTGTTTTTTCTAATCATGAGTTTCTTGCAGGCCAAGGATGATGAGAGCTCTTATAAATGGAAGTATACAAATAAATAATCCAAGAACACATACAAATATAATACATAACAGCAACAAGACAGCTCCCATTTTGAGGGTCACTATTAGTGCATTCGTGCGTCTTTATCATCACCAATTTCGATCGTGAATTGTTCTGTGCAGTATCGAGCCTTGCTTGAAAATGGATTGTTGAACCTGAAATAAAGGTGGTTATATTTCAAAGAGAGGTAATTTCTGTCACAAGATTGCCATCTCATCCAACAGTTGTTGTATTTTCCCTGTCGAAATTTTTAAGAAAGAGTGTTTCAGTGCTGCTTTTGAAAGCTGGTTGAAGCCTACTCTACACTTTTTCTAAAGGGTCACAGAGCTGAGAGGATCCAACCAAGAACTGAGATGCTCTCACTTCACCACTGATGCTCTGGAGTGCAATAGAGCCCCAGGTAGATCAGATGCTGGCATTACAGTACCTAGTGGTTTTCTATCGATTTCCCTGAGGGTCTCCCCGTCTAACACACCAGCATGAAGCACCGACAGAGTTTAATGTATCAGGCCAAATAAGATAGGGTCAAGTGTCACTTGGAACATTGAAAACCATTTTTTCCTCAGCAAATTCGGCAAGTTTAGTTTTTGTGTGTTGAACCAAAGTCTATGTGCTCGTTTAAAGCTCAAACCATGATGCTTTTGTCTGAATTCACAGATTACACCATTTTTCAATTAAATTCAGTTTTTTTTATTTACAGCCCGGAATCACAAATTACTAAATTTGCCTCGGAGGGCTTTATAATCTGTATACACTGTCCCAGGACCTCACATCGGATCAGGAAAAACTCCCCCAAAAATAGAACAAAAACGTTTCACAGGGAAAAAAGGGAAGAAACCTTCATGAGAGCAACAGAAGAGGATCCCTCTCCCCGGATGCAATAGATGTCATGTTTACAGATGAACATCATTTCAGAGTTACAACACGTTCAATGAATATGGCAGACATTATTATGAATTAGTAGTTGGCAAGGACCACGATCCATATTTCCACAATCCATGTAAACAGAGAGGTGGGGCATCATCAGGGCCATGACAGGAGGCAGGAGGCCGGCCCATTAGGCAGGAAGCATCGCGAAAGAAGTCAGGGCCAATGAGGAAGGAGGCTTGGCCCAGACCATGGCCTAGGGGCCGGATGCAGGAAGCTGGGCCATGTGTTTACTGTGATTTCAACATTATCTCACAGCGGCATGTACGAAATGGCCACGACCTCCAGAACAGCACATTAATTAAAATGGTGGTGGCACGTTATGTACATGCTGTGGCCGGTAGTCATACTTTGTTTAATTTCTGCATTTATTACTGGAGCACTTCTGGCATAGGATGAAATTCAATTCAATTCAATTCAGTTTATTTGTATAGCCCAATTTCACAAATTACAAATTTGTCTCGGAGTGCTTTACAATCTGTACACATAGACATCCCTGCCCCAAAACCTCACATCGGACCAGGAAAAACTCCCAAATAAACCTTCAGGGGGGAAAAAAGGGAAGAAACCTGCAGGAGAGCAACAGAGGAGGATCCCTCTCCAGGATGGACAGATGCAATAGATGTAATGTGTACAGAAGGACAGATTTAGAGTTTAAATACATTCAATGAATATGACAGAGTGTATGAATAGTTCATAGTAGGCATATTCCCCAATGGAGACCTCCACGATCCATCAGGCAGATGGCGGTGGGGAGGAGGAATGGGCGGAGTCTCAACAGTGGGCGGAGTCTCAACAGGACAGTGGCGTAGTCTGGAGCAGGAATTCCACGACCCAGACCTCGATGATCCATCAGGCAGATAGGATCTATGCCGTCTCATAGGGTCCGATGACCCCATGAGACGTGAAGTCAAAAGGACTCCGGGGAGAAAGCAGAGTTAGTAACGTGTGATTGAGAGATGAAAATTCATCCTTAAGGAGAGAAAAAAGAGGAGATAGGTACTCAGTGCATCCTAAAACGTCCCCCGGCAGCTATAAGCCTATAGCAGCATATCAAGGGGCTGGACCAGGTGAACCTGATTCAGCCCTAACTATAAGCTCTGTCAAAGAGGAAGGTCTTAAGTCTAATCTTAAACGAGGTGACTGTGTCTGCCTCCTGGACTGAAATTGGAAGCTGGTTCCATAAAAGAGGAGCTTGATAACTAAAGGCTCTGGCTCCCATTCTACTTTTTAAGACTCTAGGAACTACAAGTAGTCCCGCATTTAGTGAGCGTAGCTCTCTAGTGGGGCAATATGGTACTACAAGCTCCTTAAGATATGATGGTGCATCACCAATCAAGGCTTTGTACGTTAAGAGAAGAATTTTAAAAGTGATTCTTGATTTTACGGGGAGCCAGTGCAGAGCAGCTAGTGCAGGAGTGATGTGATCTCTTTTCTTAGAAATACATTCATCGACATCGAAAAAGGAAGTGTGGTGATTGGATTAAGTTCAGCGGACTTTGAGGCGAGCACCGCCTACGGCCGACGGACAAGCAGTAAAGAAGTCAGCGAAGGGCGACCGTAGAGACCACATCTTCACATGTTCTCCATCGTTGGAGGTGGACTCTGCGTTTCCATCGTGACGCCTAGTGCTCAAACATCAGTCAACGATGACTTTATATGATGAGGCCAATTATGTGACCAGGGAATTGTTTTCGTGGCTGCCGTTTACAGTCCATGATGCAAAAAGAAAAAAACGCACTGCAGGAATTCGCACCACACTTTTTGTGTTTGCTTTGTGTTTGTTGTGTTACAAATGTGCTACAACTGCATTTCATTGTGCATCCCCCTTGAATCCTTACACTTCAAACAACATTATGGGACACGAACGCCGCTCTCCTGGGTGAGAGTCCTGTGTTTGTCTGTTTGAGCCATCCATCTCCCCGAATTTGGATACATTTAATATTCTATGGCTTGCTTTTTATCTTCTTTAATTATTTATTTTTCAAATTTGTTTAATTGTGTTCTTTATTGCATCATCTTTTACTGTGTATTTTACTTTACTCTTTCAACTGTTGAAATGTTTTGGCTCCTGTTATTGCCAAATTGTTTTAATTGACTATTGTACTGCACTTTGTCTGTGCTAATTGCAATATAAATAAACTTTATTTCCTTACTTCCTCCTCCTCCTCCTCCATCCCCAGTCTCTACATTACGTTATCACACTCTCTGAGCGTTTTCTTTCCACTCCTGAGAAGTGTGGGGTTTACATTCTAGTTAAGTCGAGGTCGTCAACGGTACGCTCTGCCAGATCGGGCTCGGCGGGTATCCTTTCTGTGCCAGACCACCGAGTGGGCGGGCCTACTGGCTTCCCGCCGTCGTCATGTTTATGCACGGGATGGAGGCGTGCAGCAGACTCCAGGCTCCATTGCCCTTGCTGTTTGATGTGGGGGCGGCAGACAAGAGAGAGGATATGAAAAGTGATGAGAGTACTTTATTTGTATTTATTTTTATGTTTTATTATTATGCATTCTTAATTTTGAAGGATGTATTTCTGTAAAAATACCAAAATAAAATGTCAAGTATAAAAAAAGAAAAGTGATGAGTTCAGTTTGAACTCGTCACTATCATAGGAGGCAGTGCTCAGATGTCGTATGACTTATTCAGCATTACAGATGATTTGTGTATGTTTTTTTGCATGTGCATCAGGGGAGCACATGACATTTAAATTTAAATTGTGTGTTTCTAAGAAGTTATTCTTGATGCACGCCATTGGTGCAGCGGCGGCAGCTGGGAGCCGCCGACACGGACGCCACAGTGATGGAGACCAAGAGGCCGCATTGCTGGCCCGGGAGGACCAGGACCAGAACTGAGCGGGTTAGGACCCTAGCTGCAGTAAAATGAGAAGTTTTCTAAAGGAATCTGGGAGCTCGGAAACACAAAATGATCCTTTATTGTAGCTTTAATGAAAAAATATGAGTTCAAAAAATAAAAAATATCCACAAAATATTTATTAAGGGTGAAAAGTCAGCCCTGTTGGTGGTAAGTAATTTCGCAAGTTATACATTATATATTATAGCCATAACACTATGGTTTAAAAAAAATGTGAACCATTTTTCATATCTTATAATGGAAGAGGACGCTGCTCAGCACACTTGTACACTATTTATAAGGAATGGTTCTGATTATGCCTTAAGATACCTCAAAATAGCTGTGAAATTGGTTCAAAACATCTATTTTACTCTTTGGGTGACTGCAAAGCTCAAGAGGCCTTTCATTCCTTTCAGAGAAGAGACGTGCCTTGAAAGAAAAGCATGGCATGCTTTTTTAAACCAACCAACACACACACTCACGCACAGTGTTACCTCTTCCCAAACTGCCAGGTAATCCGACAAATTAGTCTCAGCTCTTCCTTGTTGGGGGAATATTTTTCCTCCCCGCGGTTCCTGAGATTGACAGCTTCACACACACACACAGACACACACACACACACATAGACACAAAAAGTCCTCCTCGTCTCGATGCTCCCAAAATGTCTCTCCCTTAAACTTAAAAAAAAGAAAAGAAAAAATATGGGTTCTGATAATGAATTCCCTGAAGAGATTCTCAAATATTATGCGCCCATTTCGGGACAAACTCGTCTGTAATGGGGAGCTGAACCTGGCACTGGTTATTTGGCTGCAGGCGGCGAGCGTCCTCATGATGTGCTTTTCTGCTCCCGATTGGGTAGTAAAATATACTGCCAGTTTTAGGACGACGTAAAATGATCAAATTGACCATTTTTGTTGTTGTTGTTGTTCTTTACTTTACAGAGCCAGTTATCTGGCATAAACGGTCACGCTCATGCACGTTTTCCCTTTGAATTGAAGAGCGAGCTGGATAATCGTTTCATGTGTGATGTCTTTGCACGGCTGGTCACCACATGTTTGAATAATTTTCTCAACCCGGAGCATCGAGCTCTGGAGCTTTCAGCGCCACTGGCAGCTGTGAGGCAGATGTTGCTGCGGCAGATGCCACTGGATGCTGCTCGATGACGGAGACACTTCCACTGCAATGGGAACCAATGCAGAATCAGATGGCTCATTGTAAACTAAGCCGTGGGATCAAATAGAATAAGGAGCTCTAAATAAGGATAGTTGTTTGGCTCGACGCTTATTTGATCTTTTTCTCCAATCTCTCTTCACATTGATTTTGGTTTGCAGCAAATGTATTGAGCATTCTTCCAGCACCTCACTCATTCCTGTCTCTTATTGAACCACTTATGTGTGGAGGGAATATTTGTATTTCAAATGATCCTGCAGTGTGATGGCTTTACAGAGATAATCCTAACGTCTCTGCTATTTCTAATCCTGATTCTTGTCATGCTGTAGTGTCGGAGGACAGCGGTAACAGCCAATGAGAGCGAGTTGCGTACTTGTATCGGAAACATAAACATGGCTGCCAACAATATCTTTTGTCTCCTGAGCCAGTGGGAAAGAAGAAAAGGAAGAGAAGCTTGTGGAAGTATGAATGGTTGCTGAAAGAAAAGAGCGCTGAAATAAAAGAGCGCTATAGAGTGCTATAAGAAAAGAGTGCTGAAAGTGTGCTGAAAAAAGGTGCAAAAAGAGTGCTGAGAAGAGTGCTAAAAAACTGCGGAAAGTGCTTTGTACCCCAGCAATTGACGACAAACGTGCAAGCCCCAGTGGAAGGTCAGAGAATGTATAAAAATGACTAACAATTTACAACGTGCCCCAAGCCCGTGTTGTTTCTGTTTTCTCAGCTATGACGTCATCGTGCTGGAGAAATGTGGGATCACATATTAGACAAAAATCCTTTGTGTCATGCGTTTGTGTCCAGACCTGCATTCTCTCTAGTGTCCATCGGGGGGCGACTCCTCTGGTTGTATAGAAGTTTGTGATAAAATGACTACTCTCTTCTCTCCTGATTTATTCTCTTGGTAAACATTGTAACACATATTTTATCACGATGACTACGGCCCCTTCTCATTCACTGTCTCTATAATGAAAGAAGAGCAGAGAATGACACTGAAGACCTTTGCGATTGACAGTTGGTTCATCCAATCACCTGCCAATTATTCTTTGAAAGTTTCCTCCTCCATGTTTGTTTTCTCAAGTCAGGTTTCTGGTAGATCCCACGTCCGTTGAATCGCCACTCTGAACTTGATTGCTGAAATTGTCTAATGGCTTGGCGTATGCATTCTTACAATAATTTAAATAACTTCTAGTGTATCCTCTAGTGTTGACCAGGCTTCCGAGAGTAAAAGCATAAACCTGCAAGAGATACATGCATATCCATTTTTTTGGGGTGCAATGAGACAGCTGGCTTTCATGTAATCTTTCATCTTTTTAGTCGAAGTACAGAGCATTAAAATTAGTGGATGATACAAAGGGAGCACGAGTCATTGTTGTCTGTTAGAGGAGGCATCACTCATTAACACAACATGTCCCATCTCCTCTTCCCAAGCACAACAGAGGGTTGAAAAGAGACGAGCACATGACAAAAGTAGTCATTGGGGCATTGGAGGGATCGGCTATTGAGTGGAAAAGAACACATTAGTCTAATGGATGAAGCCAGTGGATGGCTCTTCAACCCCCACAGCCTTCCGAACGCCATATACAACCTCTGCGCACTAATGTATCATCCCTCCGATGCGTGCTGGACAATTGCTATCCTCCCTAAGAGAATAGGCCTGCACGGGATGCTTTTTTAGAGATTATATGCATTTTGGATGAGAATGCTGTCTTGACGAGGCTCCAGTCGGAGGTTTTGAGAGCCGGGGATGAAGCATGAGAGGAAAAGGAACTGTGAATTACAGTTATCACACCACTTATGCAACATTTTTGCTTTTTGGTCCTTTTCAGCAACTAGACCGGCATCTGTAACCATTACATTGGAGGGGCAGAGCCAAGCATCTGATTTTCCGAAAAAATATATACACAAATCAATCCTTTTTCTCATTTTCAGGTAATATTTAATATCTTCATGAAAAATAACAGAACAATTACATTTATTGTGTTTTCAACACTCAGTCTCACTGCATCGCTTGGCAGGACTTCTTTTTTTGCAATTACGCAATGAAAGGAAAGTTAGGTTCAGGCAACGAAAACTCGTTGTTAGGTTTTGAGAATAGACATCGTGGCTCGGCATAAAATAAGTACTTCCAGTTAGGGTTTTGGCAGTAAAACCACTTTATGGTGTCACTTACCGGTCTCATGGCTGAAATTCCTGTTTATTGAACCAGACCACCTCCCTTCCTGCGGGCCATGAGTGGTCTTCTCAATATATAATACAAAGTCACTTGTTCTGGCCATTGCATGGTCACGTGGATGGGAATTTGTGTGTCCACCATGGAAAAGCATCTTAATTGACTTTCAATTGGCATTGTTTTTGTGCACAGCAGAATAAATACTAAAAACAACACAATTTGTGTCCCTGTACCAACCAATGGATTGCAACTCGTTACAATTTCACGTCCTTTGTTTAGTTTTTTAAAAACCAATGCTTATTTCTGTGACTCGGCTGTACTGGTGTTACAAGAGAGGCACTCATTGGGGTGTGTGTTCAGCTATGATTTCTCTTGGCTTATAAATTGCTCAACATTGCTTCAAAGCTACAAAGAGACCATAGAAACAACGAGTGTCATGAGGATCAACGGGATTAGGATTTGGAGTGGCTCGAGAAGTTTCTATTGTTTAGTTTCTGTTATGTTGCACTTATTGGGGTCGCTGCTGGAACCCATTGCAAATACTAAAGTGTGACAGCAGAGGCCTTGTGGGCAATACTGATACGTAGTTTTAGTGACAGAGTAGATCCTCCTAGATTCAAGGTGGGCTCACAGTCGTCTGTGCAACAGATACTCCACCCAACGTTACTCTCAAAAAGCTCTCGATGTAACCATGACAGAGAAAATCAAGGACGTCAAACAACATTTGCAGCCAGACTTTGATGCGAGTCCCGTGTTATCTTCTTCTGCAGAAAGGATAACATCCACACTGGCACACTGAATCGATGATACTGCTCTTCAGCTTCTGCTGATCACAGGGAGGGAGGGTGCTCAATGTGTCCCACGGTGTGGATGTGAGTAATTAGCAAAGCCACAATTAGAATGGATCACACTGGGCGTGTGTTGCCCAGTGGGATGAAGGGCTGGCATGTATTTTGACAACCTTCCAAGGACACGTCCCTCGCCCCCGCTGGCACGCTGTCAGCAGTACGGCTTTTGGGCTTTTAGAGGGACGCTCGCCTTTCAGAACCACTGAATGCCTAATGCTTGAGAGTCAAAGGTCATCGGCTTACAGGCATTCTTGTCACAGTACTTATTCGGTCACTGATTTTACCTCCCTCTTTTAAGTGCTTTTGAGGAGTTGCAACATTACGCTATTTAGTCCACAAGTCAACCTTTGTTCGTCTGTCATTTATCATGCAACGAAAAACGGCAGTTCTTGCTTTTTGTGTCATCTTAATGGAGGCAGGTGAGATTTCATAGGACACCAGACACAACACTTATCTTCAGGGATCGTCATTTCTCGTCTACTCTATAAATAAATAGAGAAGTATTACATTAAGTTGGAATGTTCTTGTATTATATTCAACAAAGATTGACAGTTACACTGTGAACACAGAATCTCAGTGAAACACATTTCATGAATCTGGGTCACTAAGCTATAGAGTGCACTTCCCAATCTGAAGAAATGACTTAAAGCCAAAACTAACTCAAAGTGCCTTGAAACTGTGTCACTCAGTACAAATAATCAGTGTATAACTCAAGTGCATACATTTAGTACATAAATAACTGTAGTGGTGGCTCTTTTGTTAATGCAGAAATAAAAGACAACAAACAATACATACACTTAGCTCTGAACTTAACAACTTGAAAT
This sequence comes from Pseudoliparis swirei, assembly GCF_029220125.1. Taxonomy (NCBI): domain Eukaryota; kingdom Metazoa; phylum Chordata; class Actinopteri; order Perciformes; family Liparidae; genus Pseudoliparis; species Pseudoliparis swirei. The sequence goes on along the minus strand of NC_079402.1, from coordinate 6,083,950 downwards.
ATTTGGTCCATTAATAAAGAGAAATTATGCAATATATCACAATATACTCACTAGGTTTTATGTTGGTGCTAGCTCAAATGCACATGTGGCAGCTACAGACACCCAAACCATAGAGCTCTATGGTTACATATGGTTACATATATATGGCTACATAACGAAAATAAACAATATTTTCGGTACAATAAATATTCTCGGACATGAATAATAACAGAATGTATCCCTGTAGGATGGTCCTAAGATGCCACACATAGCTTTGCTTAGCTAAGCTATGTGTGGCAACTTAGCTTTGTAGTCTTCACATGAACACTCAGCACATGTACACTACCGTTCAAAAGTTTGGGATCACCCAGACAATTTCGTGTCTTCCATGAAAAATCACACTTTTATTTATCAAATGAATATAAAATATAGTCAAGGTTAGAAATAATGATTAATATTTGAAATATTAATTTTGTTCTACAAACTTCAAGCTCAAAGGAAGGCCAGTTGTATAGCTTATATCACCAGCATAACAGTTTTCAGCTGTGCTAACATAATTGCACGGGTTTTCTAATCAGATATTAGTCTTCTAAGGCGATTAGCAAACACAATGTACCATTAGAACACTGGAGTGATAGTTGCTGTAAAAGGGCCTCTATACACCTATGGAGATATTTCATTAGAAACCAGACACTTCCACCTAGAATAGTCATTTACCACATTAACAATGTAGAGAGTGTATTTCTGATTAATTTAATGTTATCTTTATTGAAAAAACAGTGCTTTTCTTTGAAAAATAAAGTCATTTCTAAGTGATCCCAAACTTTTGAACGGTAGTGTAGATAAAATCTGTAAACATCAGATCAATTAAATCACCATTGGTGCATTTAGCGACATACAATACATCGCCTGACTTCTATACACTCATATTAATGGACATCTTTTGATTGTTTTGTATAGAAATAACATTTAAAACAGTTTACTTCCTGCTTCGCTCTTTACGTCTTGCTGGCTTTCTCTGAAGTGCAGTGCCCTCTATTGGCTGTAGTGGTGACAACGTCTTTCTCACTCGGTTACATTAAAAACGTAAACGTGAGAATGTGCTGCGCACAGAGCAATGGATGTGGGGTAAGGAGTGAGGAATACAGGAAGAAACAAACACAGAACTTTCGACCAGGACAGAGGCGTCCGTGTCCCAAAGTGTTGTTGGGTTATTAAGTTAAAGAATTGTTCGTACTATTGTTACGTTGTTTTACATTTGACCAAGTTTACAAACTCATTTTAAGCCCCCCAAAAAAGATCTTCCTGTACCTTCTCAGTGGTTTTGTTGCCGAAACCAAACTACCCTCGCTTCACAGTAGCGGTTTGGCGTAATACATGAGGCCGCTTAAAATGTGACGTAGTTTAAAATGTGTTGGTGGTGGAGGAGGTGGATGCATCAAACAAACAGACCAGTGTCTGAGACCAGTGTCCTAAATTAAAATGTTTTACGGTTTGTCATTGACGTTTGTGAAGTGTTTTCCTGTTACGTTGTTTCCATACACACATTAAGTAGTTATTCTAAGCCCAACCATGTTGTCCATCCATCCATTCTCATCCGCTTAATCCGGGGTCGGGTCACGGGGGCAGCAGACCCAGCAGGCCGACCCAGATATAATCCCTCCGGCGTATCCTGGGTCTTCCTCGGGGTTTCCTCTCCTCCCACTTGGATGTTCCTGGAAAACCTCTGAAACGAGGCGTCCATGACCGTGTTTACATGCATTCGAATAACTGGCTTATTCGGACTGAAATCGAATTATCCGTTTCATGTAAACACCTTTGTTCGACTATGTGCGGTCCGACTACGATCCGATTAACACCCCTGGATAACTCGATCCGATCCGGTTGATAATTCGACTATCGCGGCATGTAACGGTGAATTGGATTAGGAACTGGACTTTGCGTCTTTCCCCCAAAAGATAGCATAGTCCGACTAAAGCAAGATTCGAATTATACCATCATGTAAACGCACTGAGTGAGGCTTCTGAATCAGATGCCCGATCACCTCAGCGGACTCCTTTTGACGCGACGGAGTCGCGGCTCAACTCCAAATTCCCTCCTTACACCTATCTCTAAAGCTGAGTCCGTTGTTCTGCATAAACCTTACTGAAGAAACACACTCCTCAATGTCAGTTTAAGGGTTTAATGACAGAGATGAAGACACCCTGAAACAGACAGTGCAGCAAGATGAGCTGACAAAGTATTACAATTATGCATGTAATAAATACCGTAATACACATATACAAATAACGATATACGGTATATGCACATTAACTAATAACGTAAACAGTTCTCACATGAATGAGTGGATGAACATCTCGCCTCGAGGTGGAATGGATGAATGACGAGACTAAAACGGACGCTGACATTAACGGAAGGCAGCGTGGCATATCCGGTCAGGTAATTAGACGCTGCCCTCTAGTGGCCGGCGGTACACTCTACATCCCCCCCAGACCGGAAAGCTATAGGCCGGAATAGGTTAACGGTCTAAATCCGTATCCAGCTGCCGGACAGGCGGCCTCTGCCCGGCCGAGTAGGCTGGGGCAGCGTCGGTGGCGACTGCGGCACCGGGAGCGGTGCGCCCAGGACGGCACCCGCAGGAACGGTGAGGTCAGCGGTCGCCTCATCAACAGGCGCCGAGCGCCCACAGCCCAGTCGCGGGGCCCGTCGGCCGGCGGCTGAGCAACCCTGGGCGCAGCCCAGCCCGGTGGATGGGTGGGGCCGATGTTCCTGGGCAGTGGGCGGCGGCGCGGCCGACTGCTGATGGACGTGGGGTGTGGCGTAGGCACGGAGGAACCGGCGGTTGCGCAGTGTCAAACGTCCCGAACCGTCAACCCTGACCCGATACTGGTCGTGGCTCAGTGACTCCACCACAATCCCTGACCTGTCCCATTTGTGGGGGCTCGGGCCTTGCTGGTTCTGGAGGAATACTCTTTCGCCGAGTGCCAATGGCGGAGCGGTCTTGAGTGAGTCCCCAGAGACTGTACGGGACACATCACGGATCGAGGCGTCCTCCTTAGCCGCCCATGCCTCGCGCCATAGCAGGCGGATATGCGGGTTCGAGAACTCTCGAGGCGGTTCACGGGAAGGGGGCGGCCAAGATGATCTGCGCTGGCGAGAGGTGCGGTTCGCGCAGCTGCAGCATAGCACGCAGGAAGCGGTCCTGATCAAGGCTGCCCGACGGGCCGGTGTTGGACATCAGGAGGCGCTTAGCAGTCTTAACCGCCACTTCTGCCCTCCCGTTAGACTGCGGAAAGCTAACAGAAGACACACGGTGTCTGACGTGCCATAAGCGGAGGAAGTCCTCAGTGTGGCTTTGAATTCCGGACCACCGTCGCCGAGAGCTCCTCCGTACGCGAAGGTGGCGAAGAACGAACGGAGGTGTTGGACCAGGCCAGCTGAGCCCGCCAGGGCAGTACCGCCGTAGAGCTCAGGACCTCTACCCAGCCCGAGAGCCGATCCCGACAACTAGGTAGTGGCGGCCCCATAGTCGAAGAAGTCAGCAAACACCGCCTCGAATGGCGTGGGGGTGAGGAGGGCAGGGGTGTAGCCGCCTGTGACGGAGCATTGCGGTTGCAGTCTGCACACCGCCCCTGGTGGCTTGAATGTCCCCGGACATCCCGCCAGTAAACTATAGCTCGGGCATGCTGCCCCATCGCAGAGGTCCCCTGATGAGCTGCATGGAGATGCCAAGGACTCTCTCACGGAGGGATGGGGAACCACGACGGGGTCCCGTAGAGCAGGACGCCTGCAGCTAGACGGACTCACAGACCGATGACAGACTCGCCAGAGCAGGGTCGTTAACGCAATCCCACCCTCCTGCTCGATGAGTTGGAGGAGGTGGCTGAGGCATTCGTCAGCCGCTGTCTCCCGGGCGAGGAGGGGCCAAGAGACGGCTCCGAGCTCTGTGCGTCGTCGCGGATGGAGGCCATGAGGGCTGACTCCAGGCCAGCTCTGCAGCCCCAGTGAGAGGCTGTTCGCCGAGCCCGAGGGGGAAGGATGCCTTGACGTAGCATCAGCGGCATAGTTGCTCTTGCCAGGCAGGTGCCGCCATGGGAGGGTGCGCTGCTTGAGTCTAAACAGACGCGAGTTCGATATTTCATCCAGGGTACGGTCGCCAAAGATTTTCACTAACGGCTTATGGTCGGTGACCACGACGAGGTTGTCGGACCCCTGCCCGCGCCTGTTCCAGACCCCAGGCCACGGCTAGGGCCTCTCCTTCCACGTGTCACAGCGCGCTCGCAGGGGGAGGGGGACGCGACCCAGCGAGGGTGATCCTCCATCCTCCTGGACAGCAGTCCGGAATGCCCGAGGCACAGTGGCAATGTTGCTGGAGCAGGAAGTAGCCAATGCCACGCATGGACCAGTCAGGGCGGAGGCAGGTACGCTTCTGCATGTCGAGATCTCCACGCCCTCACGGATGGCCTCCATTATGGCTTGCTTGGACGTCTGGAAAGCCTCCTCCAGAACGGGGGACCATAGGAACACACAGCGTGGGCTGAGGAACGGCTTGAATGGAGCCATCGTGTCACGCAACTGGGCGTAGTTAGCCACCTGGTTGACAAGGCCGAACCAGCTCCTGATGTCCGTTGTGGAGCCTGGGGTAGGGAAGTCCCGGATAGCGTCCAAGTATTTTGGGAGCGGTTCGATGGTAGATTCCGACACCCTGAATCCAGCGAAATCGACGCACCTTTCTGCGAACTGAAGCTTGTCCGGGTTCAAAACGATGCCCGACCGGGTCTGGCGTCAGGAAGTCGATGGTCCTCCACCAGTGTTGCTCCAGGTCGGTGTCATAGTGGATGGTGTCATCCACACAACGTTCCTTGCGTTCAAAGTCCGAGAGGATGGCGTCAAACCGACGGTTGTAGCCATCCCCTGATGACAGGAAACCTTGTGGTGCCCTGGTGTAGCGCCACAAGGGTGTGATGAAGGTAGTGAGGTGGCGATCCGACTCCCGCAGGAAACACTGTGGTAGTGCTCCAGGCGTCCGTGACGGTCTTCCAGGTGCCTTCGGGATACGCGGTGCGGGGTGGAACGGGACTCAGTGGCGAAGGTCTCACGTTGGCAGAACTTGTTGAGGGGAGAGGTCCACGGTCCTGCGGGGAACTGGGTGCTCCGAGTGACTACCATACGATGGCACCACGTAACTGGCTCGCCATATGGCACGCGTTCAATGACTCTCGCAGGAGGTCATCGTGACCCTCCGCTGCCAGTGTAGAGGCACGGTGGCCGGTGTGGCATGCCTTAGGCGTGGCTGCGGGTCCACGTGCATCCGGTCCCTCCATGCTTGGTAGTGCCCGATGGGGGCACGTGTTGACATATCTCCCGAGTAGCCAACCTTTCATCCGGTTGTTGTTCTCCGTGGCGCTGAGGACATGAGCACTGGGCTCCTGGGGGCCTGGCCCCTACGCAGCCGCCGCTGGTTGACCTCGTCGCGTTGACGGACAAAGGCTGGTCTGCGGGGCGGCTACGCCTGTCCTTGGGCCCCTCGACGCCGTCCGACGGGAAGTTCACGGGCAAGAGGCCGAGGTTGAGCAACGACTCGTAGGAGAGGTACATGGCCTGGACTGAGCTGCTCACATATACCATGGAACGGCAGGTTGTTACACGCCCGCTGCAGGTCGCCGAGAAGAACGCCTCGATGGCTATAGGGGAGCGGTTGGCGACGGACAGGCTGAGACTGACGGGTGTCAGGACAGCGCGCACGAAACCGCAGGCCAGGAACTCCTCCAGAGACCAGAGGACCGACTGCGCGCCAGTGTCTGCGACGGCGGATATCCGAGCTCCATCGGCCGAGCCCGGTGCCGGTGCCATCCTCAGCCCGGCTGGCATGTCCACCGAGATGGTAATTAATGCTCGGGGTGGTCTCTCAGCCTGGCTCGCTCCATTCGCCCTTGGAGAAGATGTGGTGCTCGAGTCTGATAAGTGCAGGCCTGTTGACACATCCATGCGTCGCGATGGCTCCCGCGACATAGGCCAGGGCGGGCTCCAGCTTGCACCGATGAGACCTGGGAGATCAGCTCCGACTCCATGGCGGCCTGTTGACCGTCGGGTGACGGCTGCTGGCGCCTCTGTCGTCGGCGGGCCCTGTAGCAGCCGATGCACACCTGGTGAGGCTTAGGATTCCACCCGCGAGGCCCCTCCGTGAAGACGTTAAAGACGCCTACATTCTGGGCACGAGGCTCGTTTAGCCCTATCCGCAGGGCCCGGGCGCCTGTGGAGTCGTCTTCAGGCGCTGGAATGACGACATGGCTGACAGAGAGGACGACGGGAGAGCGTTACGGGCCATCTCTTTGTTCTCGACGAGTGCAATAACGTCGTTAACTGGTTTGACCAGGATGTCAGGTGTCCCAAGCGTCTCGCGGCGTATGTCCGGGTCATAGATGCCATTTAGCAGAACATCACGGATAATGTGGTCGGTATAGTCCACGTCCCTACCACACTCGCATACCGCATTATATGCGCATGTCTCTGCTTTACCCCGCACTCTGGCAGCGAATGCGCGGAATGTCTCGTCGCGTTCCTGGCGTAGCTGAAGTAGCTCGGTGCGCAGAACACATGTAGCGACAGGGATGACAGCTAGGGCTCGCATGACGGTGATTAGGTCTGGCAGGGGTCCGGAGGCGGCATCGGGGACGGCTTTCAACAGGCTGTCTCCAAGTAAAGGCCCAGCGCACTGAAACAGCTGGAAGGGGCCTGGGCATCCCTATGCCTGAACCGCGCGAATATGTTCCAACGGCGGATGAACACGTTCCATTCCTCTATTGACACGCCCACATCAACTTTGGGCCGATCGAGTCTCGGGCCTCGAGGGGTGGGGGCCTGGGCGCCATGATAGGCGCTGCGTGCTGGTGGCTAAATCCATGAATTGTCAATAGAGCAGCGACAAGTGCTTCAGACATGTCTCCGGATTTAAACTCGCAGCAGCAGGGCATCCAACAACGACCATGGTGTCTTCATGAAGAAACACACTCCTCAATGTCAGTTTAAGGGTTTAATGACAGAGATGAAGACACCCTGAAACAGACAGTGCAGCAAGATGAGCTGACAAAGTATTACAATTATGCATGTAATAAATACCGTAATACACATATACAAATAACGATATACGGTATATGCACATTAACTAATAACGTAAACAGTTCTCACATGAATGAGTGGATGAACATCTCGCCTCGAGGTGGAATGGATGAATGACGAGACTAAAACGGACGCTGACATTAACGGAAGGCAGCGTGGCATATCCGGTCAGGTAATTAGACGCTGCCCTCTAGTGGCCGGCGGTACACTCTACACTTACTAAGTGTTTTTCTTTAACCTTAAAGACAACCCCGACCGTTTCACGGTAATGATGTGGCGTTAAATGACATGCGAAAAAGTAGCGTCAAATGCCACGCAAAAGGTCTAAATGCGTAATAATGACACAAAGAAGTGAAGACCCACACACCAGAAATAATACTAAAAATGTGTCGAGTAAAATAAAAAGGTTTTAAAAAAGGAAAAGACTCCGCCCACTCCTCTTTCCCTCCATCTGCCTGATGGATCGTGGAGGTCTGGATCGTAGAATATGCCCACTACCAACTATTCATACACTCTGTCATATTCATTGATTGTGTTGTTACTGTGTTTTAATTTGTGTATGATTCCTTCTGTACACATTACATCTATTGCACCTGTCCATCCTGGAGAGGGATCCTCCTCTGTTGCTCTCCTGAAGGTTTCTTCCCTTTTTCCCCCCGTGAAGGGTTGTTTGGGAGTTTTTCCTGATCCGATGTGAGGTTCTGGGACAGGGATGTCTATGTGTACAGATTGTAAAGCACTCTGAGACAAATTAGTGATTTGTGAAAGTGGGCAATACAAATAAACTGAATTGAATTGAATAAAAAAATTAGCGGCAAGCAACCTCTTGCTGTTCAACAGCTGGAGAAAAATTTAAAGAGCAATTTGGAATAGGCGCGCACACGATCTGGATTGCGCTCTCACCGTTCTGAAATCTGTTGTTCTCGATGTGCTTCCACTTAGGCAGAGCAGATCTTAGTCTCTCTCAGATGCCCTCGAGGGACTATCCTTGTAATAAAGTCCATCCATTGGGGAATGAGGCCAACGTGGCCGAGAGCGGTCCATCACATCCACATTATTGCCGCTGCTGTAAGCAGCCGACAGACAAACAGGACGGATGTGAGAGCAAAACAACATGGTGGAGGCTCTCTCACCTCAACCACTTATTTCCAGTTGGAAGGGAGATCAATACAATTAGTGAGATTTACTACAGCGAAGAGAAGAAAGATCCTTTAGAGAGCAGGACAGTGTTCTAGTGTGTTTGTTCCCTCTCTCTTACAGTCACAGATATTTCCAGCAGAGTAGAAACAAGACGACGGGTTGTTGAACCAGAGAAAGCTTTTAACTCCTTTGTTTCATCTTGTCATCACAAATACTGCTGGTGCTATTGTATTCTTAGCATTGATATTTTTAGCAGCAACTTCTTTTTTTATCGTCATGGATCTGTAGATCTAAGTCGTGTTTTGGAACTCTGGAAGAGGCAATTCAGTTCAATCAGGAGAGTCTAACTGAAGGAATTGAAAGAGGGGCTAGATAGATAATAAAAGATACAACATCAAGGTATTTTGCTATATGGTGCACTAATAATAATTAAAAAATCAAAGCACAATACTTTTTTGATACTGACCAGTGTTACTTTGGGACCTGATTTGCAGTCATTACTTTAGTCTTTTGATGAAGATATAGGAAAGATTGTTTGTCAATTGATTATTGAATATTTCTGTCTTGTTTTTAATCAGTGCATTTTTAATAAATAATGTGTCTAACTGAACACAACATTAATTAAGGACATGGTGCGGTTGCATGCAAAGTCAATAACAAGATATTAGTAGACGCTCATTCGCCGTCAGCTGCTAAAAAATACACAGATGTTGAAAACATCAGCGAATGTTCTTGTACCATGGCGCTTAATAAAAATATGCTTCAAAAACAAACAGAGAGAAAGGAAAAAGGAACAAAAGATTGTGACCAATTCTAGCAATAGCTCATGCATGAAGGATGAACAAGCCAATTAAAAGTCATGTTTAAATTTAATACACAGCTCTTGATAGTTGCTTACTTTTTTTTATTTTTATGTCAGCACCGTTTTATGGATTTGCCCAGCTGTTTAGTTGCCACTTATTATATTTCCTTTTGTTACATCCCGTGACTGAGAGGGCCCTCTTTCAGGAAGAGGGTGGAGCTATCTCTCTCAGGTCAGGTACGCCTGGAGCAACACCACCTGAGAGGGATCACCTAATCAGTGGGCGGGACATATATACACCCAGACTAGGTGTCTCTCACTCTCTCTCTTCACCTCTGAGCTTGACTATCCTGTGACCTGGTGCCTAAGTGTAGGCCACCATGTGTGTGTTTTCGAGTCAAGATTGCCATTTTTGTTGTGTCCATTTTCTCCTGTTTTGTGGTCAGAAGGGAGCTTAGTATCGTTTTTCCTTTCTTCTATGATAGGTCAGTGGTATCTTTTGTTTTCTAGTTAGCATCTGGGTTTTGTTTGTTGTGTTGGCCTTGGAGACCCTGATGCCTTTTCGATTTTCCTTCTGTGTTATTCTGCCCTTTGTTAAACCGTAACTCTGAAATAAATATTCCTTATTTGCTCAAGTATTTAACTTTATTGTTTGCCTCCTTTGTTTCCCCCTTAGCTGTATCTAGTGATGGTGAGATGAAGCCTCATGAGGCATCGAACCACTTCAGCCAATTGGTTCGAGAAAGGGTTCATTTCTCGAAGCTTCATGTGCACACGAAACCACCTACTGGCCAAGTGCATAATCACAGGCAGCTGTATCTGAACCACATAATGTGATGCATTGAATTGTTGTGTCTGTTATGGCTGTTGGGAATGATTATGAATTACAAAAATGTATGACCAAATCATTTCTGTACATAAATTATCACATATGTGCATAATAAAATATTTTTTGAATGTATTCTGTGTGTGTAAATGTTCCCAAAATGGTAGTATCATATGATATGGCAGGTTGTGTAATAATGTTATGTCCCTTTAGGAAAATGGCATGGGCTTAAGCAGGCAGAGGACAGTGAACGTGTGTGTGTGACTAGGAAGAGGGGACTGAATATGCTTGTGTAACTTGGACAAGGGACATTTTATTCATTTTTATTCAGAAATAACAGTTTCTCAACAGTTCCATCTTATCACCTATCCTTCTCTCCTCACTCTCCTAACGCTCCAAACTAGCTCTCTCTCTAAACTCTCCAAACTCTCAACCAACAACCCACATGTTGAATGGATCCTGAGGGGTTTATATTGCTGTCAAACCTCCTGGCAAAATCTGAACCACTTCCCGAAGCAGTCACGTGGTACAGCCGGGCAGCGAGGCTTCGGACGTCCTCATTTTTGGCTCCTCCCCTAAATGAAGCAAGCCTCGATACGCGCTTCGAGGAAACGCCCCCTCCATTACTCGACTCACGCTTCGAAGCGTCGGGACATCTCGTAACAACACTAGCTGTATCCCTTCTTTGTATGTTGCGGCCTGTGCACCCTAGATAACCGAGAGGCCGTAACACCTTTCCTTTCCATTCCCCTTCCACCTTATCACACATGAGTTTATTGAAAGAGACATAACTCTACAAAAACCTGAGATGCAACTTTCCACATGTCAAGCAGTAAAATATGAGCATGAGATGATCTGGAGGATACATTTTTTGCAAATAGGAATTATAGTTTTTCATTAAAACCACCTTAACCGAGACCGAGTCGAGACCAAGACCGGACCGGCGTGAGTCCGACCCACTTATGATAAAAGGTGGAACACACTTACCACAGGCACTGCTCACATTGATCTGAGAATTCACAATCCCATCAAAAACACCCTCAGACAACAAATGAAGGATCCTCTTCTCTCACCTCCATGTGTATGTGTGTGTACATGTATAAGTGTACCACGAGAAATGTCTCGATCAATTAACCAGAAGGCATCTGAACTGTAAGTGTTTTCTACGTGCAATTGCCGGTAATGATGTGAAGAAATAAATTGAACAATGCACAAGAATTATATTAATATCCCTAAAGTTGTGGTCTAGACCGCTCCTGAAATTAAATCCAGAGTCCTCTTTGTGTGAGAGCGAGACAAGAGGTGAAAATGTGCTGAAAATGTGGCCGATGTCAACCAACACGTTCAAGAAGTCAGGAGCAATCTGGAGTACGACAACGGAGCAGCGCGGCAGCGCAGGTCATTAAATACAGCTTCTGTCATACTTTTTTATTATAATATCATAGTTTCTTCCTGGAATTAACCCTTCCCTCAGCAGTTTGTGATCACATTATTTTATTTATTATTTATTTTAAATGTATTTAACCAGGAAATGCCTCATTGAGATTAAAAATCTCCTATACAAGAGTGTCCTGGCCAAGACAGCAGCAGTAGCACATTACACACAGTTTCAGAAAATACAAAATAAAACAGTGACAGAAAATCTAAAGAAAAATGAAGAATATTTTTTTAGATCAATTGCTGTCAAAACCCAGTCTCTCTCTCATAATCTATTCAGCAATATCCTGACAGTTCTGTCTGTATTCAGCTCGTTTAAGTTGCTCCACTGTGCTTTATATTTGAGTATTAACGTGGTCGAACATACGTCCCTGATCGTCTCTGGATGTGGTCGGGGCAACAGTACAAGTCTCCACTCTCCATGTGTCTTAACTCCTTTTGGTGAAGTGCTTTCTGGTTACAATACAGTCAACCAAGGTGCATGCTCATAGCATGTAAGTGGGATCCCAGAGTGCACCATCACACTGCTTACATATGGGTTCGAGACAGAGATACTTTGGATGCATTCAGCATAGGGTACTTAAAAACTGATGGCAAGTTGCTATTTTAAACTTCTATCTGAGACATTAAAAGATCAGAGACTAAACTGGGATATAATAATAGATAGCTCTATGAATGTATTCAACTACCTGTAATTGTAGACCATTAACACCAGTAGGTATCAGTGGTTGGCATTCTATAAGCCTGAGGTTATGAGGTATATCTATACATACATATATATAATCCTTAGTCTTATATAGCGCTTCTCTAAGTACCCAAAGTCGCTTTACAGAGTCCAGAGTCATATACCGGTGGTGGTAAGCTACATCAGTAGCCACAGCTGCCCGATATATATATATATATATATATATATATAGATAAAGAAAAGGAAATACTACATGGTGTCCCCCCCACCTCTGAGATCAAACCTACGCCCTTGCCGTCGTGTGTATTTTGTCCTTTGTACTCCAACTGATGAGTTATCGACTCCATAAAGTGGAGCAAATAGCAGCTAATGAGTTGGAAAAGAACAAAATCAGAGATCAAAAGTGAGTTAGTATTGTATTTACATTTGGCAGGCGGCCAGAAACATGACAGCTTACAGATCCTCTTTTTTTGTGGACCAACAGGTGAATCTGGTCCTGCTGCTAAAAAAACAAACACTTCTGTTGCAAAAGGCCACAGTGCCTTCTATCTTCAAACAGCTTTGCTATCTGAAAGTCACCACTCGGGAGGAGAGAGCAGCAAAAAACGATATAAAAACATCATGAACAGTTATAGCCCAGTATTTCATTCACTTTCGGGGGACGTGCTGTCGCTTTTGAACAACAATTTGCCATTTTTCACGGTTGCCAACAGCTGCCCGATTGTTTCATTTCCATTTATCTGCAGCCGTGTGCCACACAAAGCAATCTAAAGGAGAAGACAAAGAAATAACAAGCACGATATCCTCAATGCTAATGTATAGGTGGAAAGATAAAACCGTCTGTGCCTGCTGGCAGATAAAAGCTGTGAACAAATTTCAAGCACCTTAGACACACATTTCTCTTCAAAAATCTTAAAACACCATTATGGAAGATAGTCCAGGTCCCCCACTAATCAAACATAATGTGAATTCATGGATATACGTGACAGGAATGTCTAGAAAGAAAGCGTCACTCTGTCTGGATTTAGTGTATGAATCAATACGGCTATGTTGCTATCAAAGTCTGACATATAATGCTATAATAAAAAACAAAGTTCACTTTGTGGCTCAGTGTCATAAGCGCTTGTTTTATTTATTACTAATACATAAATGTAAGTGCTTTAAACTTGCATTCTCTCTTCTGGCCATCAGGGGGCGACATCTCCGGGTGCAAAAATATTTATGTTTGTATTGAAGTATCTTAGAAAGTGACACTACTTCTCTCTTAATGTATTCCCTTAGTTAACATTGTAAACATGAGTGTATGGTCTTAATCGCTAGTTTAAAGTCTTTTTAAACATTCATTTAGAGTCAAATGGACCATAAAGCAGGTATGCTTTAGGGCGGGGCTACATGGGGATTGACAGGCTGCTACTGGAGTCGTATCCATGCCATTGATGTAAAACAAAATAGATTTGTTTTACATCCTGCCTTCCAAAATAAGAGTTGTTCACTCCACCACTAAAAACAATATGAGATACATATTCAACGCAGCATGTAGTTTTAGTGTAAGGACTGTGTCGAGTGGCTCAACACTAGTGCCACGACAAGAGGCCATCCAATTAGACAACACTACCACGGCGTCATTCCCCAGCAGTCCAGATATGGTCACTTCTGTTAACTGGTTGGAAAAATAGAAAAACAAGATGGCGACGGCCATAATCCAAGATGGCGACGGCCAACGTGCCAAACTCGAGGCTTCAAAACCGCAGACTTGTCGTGAAGTCAACACTACGTCCACTTCTTCAATACAGTCTATGATTTAAGGACAGTAGCTTATATACATTTGGAAGTTGTAACTTAAAAATCATTGTTCTTGTTGCCTTTCTTTGACATTTTTACAGCTGAGCGATGCAGGCAGGATGAGGAACAGAACCAGCAACATGGCGGGTGCCTCACGCAGCGAGCACTTCTCTTAATCAAATACTGTAAGTACTCACATCATCTTCATGACTTGATATGCAGTCCTATTTATATATCCACCCTCTTGACCTTTTGACCATATTGTATCCATTTTGGCAACAGCCAGAGTGGCTTCCGATGAGAAAACAAGACATCCATAACAGCGCACATCTGAGATAAGTGGCAGTCCATTTCCTTTCACATTAGGGCTTTGGCAAAGGCCTTTTCTTCTTTTTTTTCTTTCCGACTCGATCAATTATGCATGCGAGCTAAGCATGTCTTTCTTCCTCAAGTACACAAGAGCATCACGGCTGACACAGCGAGGCGCCAAGGTGTTTGTGCGTAATGACGGGGTGTCGACGCAGTGCTTTATTTCTCTCCTGCTCGTGGTCAGACCTTCAACTCGTACTTTTCAAGTGTCGAGATGAAACTTTAATGTATTTGTTTGTCCTTTTTCTTTCGTTTGAAATGTATTCAGTCAATTGGTTTAGCTATACATCAACTAGTCAGTGCTTTTACATGATGGTATAATTCGAATCTTGCTTTAGTCGGACTATGCTATCTTTTGGGGGATCTGCTGTTATCCCAATATACATGGCAGTGAGTAATTTGAATCATTGGCCGAAAGCATGTCATATCCGATACCATAGGCGGCGCTGTTTTCATTACAACTCGTGGTGATACAGCCATTTCCGCTTGACCTCTTCACCACTACCAACAACAACAACATCAACATTTCGAGAAAGATGGCGAACAGAGAGCAAGGCGAAGCTACATCCCTCTACTATTCTTGCATGATGTTAATAGTGACATTATCGTCTCTTTCGACTCTTTCGACTTCCGGGTCACGACATGGGAGGGAGGGGGGAGGAGGGCGGCGGGATCTCAAGCATGCGCAAAGACGCAAAGTCCAGTTCCTAATCCAATTCACCGTTACATGCCGCGATAGTCGAATTATCAACCGGATCGGATCGAGTTATCCAGGGGTGTTAATCGGATCGTAGTCGGACCGCACATAGTCGAACAAAGGTGTTTACATGAAACGGATAATTCGATTTCAGTCCGACTAAGCCAGTTATTCAAATGCATGTAAACACGGTCAGTGTCTGAAATTTGATTTGAGACCCCTCGAAAGCCTCAATCCTTGTGTGGTTGAGAAGATCAGTATGTCATGCTGCATTATAATAATTTCATTTCATTGATTTATTTATTTGAACAGGGGCCGTACACATCGATCAACCCAGGGGTAAATGTGTCAGTCTTAGCTAAGGCTAGATATCAACTGTAGTCCCTGTGGCCAGATATTACAAGCCTTCACTAATGGAGAGAAAGGTTATCCCAGAAACATCATAAAAAAGCAATAAACATACAGGTTACGATCAATTACTTGCCTCATCATGAAATCATTAATAAAAACATCATAAAAAGCAATAAGTATATACACAATCACTGAGGAGGGTGTCACGATTCACACTTGGTGATCATTAAATGTCAATGCCAATGTTTCGTAATTGTTTCTTATTTCACATTGATGTGTGTGTTTTCTGCTGTGCTCACACAGTCCCGAGGAGGCAGATTAGTCGTTACGTGAAATTTAATCTTACCGTAATTTAAATGACGGCCCTCTTACTGTAATGTTTAATATCCACGGCCAAAAAAGGCAGCAATCACGCTAAGTGAAAACCATCAGGTGGTGTTCTCTCCCCCCTTTGAGTGTTTTTTCCCCTGTCTTTTATAATCTTAAACATTTGTCATTGTTTTGTTGCACCACAAAACGGTGACGTATAATGTCTCACAACTAAATACCTGACCAACTATACCGAGGACACCGGGTCCAACGAGCCAGCCTGCTCAGCCGGGGACTCCTCAGTTGGTTTCCGTGTGCACGAGATATTTAACTTATTAACATAGCCAGTGATTTGGGGAGGCAGCTGTACTGTAACTGTAGAGGATGTGCGGAAGACAGTAATTAGATCATCGCAATGCTGCGTTTCGCCCACAGCTGTCTGTTTGTCATCCGTTTTTTTCCCAAATGAGCTTGTCATATCCCTCCTTCTCCGTCCGCACAGAAGTCCAATTATGTTTTTATTTGGGGATGATAATCCACGGAGACTTGAATGACTGCTAATTAATATGCATTGGATTTGGCAATAGGTTCTGGACAATGCCCAAGGGCTGCTCTTCACGTAGTTGGTGACGGAGTCTTTTGTGGTTTTACAGAAACATGACGACTTGTGGAGAGTTTGTATGTTTTCTTTGTGTCTGTAGCCGAGATTCAGGCTGTTGACCAAATCCCTTCAATTGTGATCGGCCCCCCATTATCAGGTGCGACTGAAACACGGCGTTCCCATTAAAGGAATAGGTCCCATCAAATATTAAATTGTATTAAAATGCTCCGTTGGGCAGCTGCCATGGAAATATGGACTGTCATTTGTACTCCAAACATTATCTACTCCTAATTTCTGAATCATTATCTGCTCCTAAAAGAGTCAGGGGAAGGTGGTTCTCATATGCACGGCTAATGGCTTTTCCTTTCATTACTCCCTCGGAGTGCACAGAAATTATCCTTCTCATTTCCAAAAGTGGAAGACATCATTGGGTGGAAGCGATTCGGATAGTTTTACTCAACAACTTCGGGAGGCCCTGCTCTCGAACTGGGAGGCCGATCCGGACTCAGCCCGCCGTCTCCGGTGGTCTCGGATGTCGTTTCCGTTTCTGTCACGTCATTTCTAATTAATTAACCCCGCACAGTCCTTTCAGAGCCCCAGCAGCAGAGGCAGGTTACCTTGGTAGCCACAGATCACGTTACATCTCGGCGTGCGCTGGTGTGAGCAGAAAGAACTCCAATGTCATGGTGGCCGTGTGATTCATATTTACACTTTTTATTATTTAGCATCAAAAGACAAAAGTCAAAATACACACAGAGGAGGTTTTTTAGTGAAATAAATGTGCATTGCCGATCAGATTGCCCTCTGTTTCCACTTCCAGCTGCCGTCTGCAATTAGTCTTTCTAAAGTAGGGCGTCAATTCGAATCCGCAGGACGAAATTGATTCGGGACATGAGTAGAAGATTATCGAAGGACACCCGTTTGTCCGACCAAGCCCTCGGGGGTGAAAACACTGGAAATGAAGAAATGGAAAGATGGGAGTGTTTGGAAAGTTGAAGTTGATAAAGCGCTACTTATTTCGCAATCGAATCACGCTGCATGACCGATCATCAGCCATCAAACGCATCATTCAGTCTGTTTGCTTGGGACAATGAGTGCTCCCTGGATTATGTTTACTTTTCTCTCGGCATGGATTGATTATCGCTGCCAGAAAATGAAGTTAATTTGGTTGCAAATGCTCAGAGAAATCTAATATGGATCCGTGAAGTCTCCCTCCCATGTATTATCGCCTGAGCAGCTTCCTAGCCCAATTTGAATCACATCACAAATATTCTAGGATCCTCGTTGTTTTTCTTATTCACTATAATCACGATATTGACTCTGGAGTTCTAGTCTAAAAGATTGTAAATCCCTAAATGACATCGGAATATGTGGTGGAAATTAGTGTTCCTTTACTTTGTGAGAAATCAAAAGTAGTTTAAGCATGGTTGTCCTATAACACTCACAAGTTTAGTAATCAACCATGCCCTGAATACAAACAAGTCATGAAATGATTCAGCTGAATGGAACAGGAATCTCCGAGCCTTCAAGTAAGACTGTCAGAAAGTACTGCTGTCGTTTAGTCCAAGTTTCTTGTCTTTTATACGTTCACAGAAGCCCAGTTGAACATCCGTGTTCGACCGACTCAGCTGATTCTGCTCAAGCGGAGCGCCGTGATAGGACAAGGCAGTCTCGAATTGATTATGTTTAGCTTGAGTCCATGAAGTTATGTAACCCCACGATATTCCCTGTCATCATCGGTGTCTTGTCACCGCACCTTTGAACTTGTCTCAGTTCTTCCGCCACATGTACACAGATGGTATGTTCAAAAAATTCGCACAATCGAGAACAATGATTCAGGATTTTTCCTCCGACATTATACAATCTTGTTATTTGAAGCGATTCTACCACGTGTTTTCATATCGACCGTATCTTCTCTCGAACAATTCATCTCACAAGTCCGGCGTCTTGTTGAAGCTCAAGCTCCGGTACGTTCTCTGGCTGTGCTCGCAGGAGTCACAGCCAGTGGCCCCCCTCACTGCGTCCAGGCCATAAATAGGCCCCCCCAAAAAGGTGACACATTTAATTAAATTCAAAAGCTGTCCGACACTGTGTTCGGCCCTCCCCTCTCCTGGTCCTAATGGATGCTTGTGGTCCGTAATGCCTCGGTGGCAGATCCACTCCGTCAGCTCTGGGGAGTGATGCTGAATAATGGGGCTTCGTCAGATCGGCTAATGAATCCGCAGACAAAGACGTCAAATTGTCGGAGGCAAACGAGCACGTCTCCAAATCATTAATCAACCCCGTGGATCGAGGAAACGACCACGGGGCCTATACGTGCACAGTTTGACTTCAATCTGCACGAACATCCACGTCACGGGCGATTCACTAAACCCAATCCTTTTGACGAGGAGGAGGAGGAGCAGCAGGAGGAGGAAGGACGGTGGCCTTGATTGATGAGGGCTTGAGCGGCATCAAACTGCGGGCGGCATCTGGATAAAAATCACAACGACTGTGCCCAGTCACGAGGTGAGCCGCATGCCGCTGACCGAGCTCCGCGGCGTGACAGTGAGCAGCTGCGCTCCAGATGTAGCGCCGCTACCGGATGAGTCGGCGCTCTTCCTCGCTGTTTGGTCACGCCGCAGTAATGGACAGGTATAAGAGATTAGCATTTGGCGACGGTCTATCGGATTCCGGGCGTGAGGGTGGAAATCCAATTACCACTTCATTCTATCACTGCAGGGATGTGTGAGTGTGGGATAAGCCACTGCAGAGGAAAGACAGGGGGGGGCAGTCAATTTAAAGTTACTATATCTAGTCATTTTACATTTAAATCTCAATAAAAGGGATATTATGGAGCCGCTTTGGCTTCCGTGATGCGATTTATTTCTGAGCAAAACAAATCTGCACTGCATGACGTAGCAAAGTCTCTGCCATCCAGCTTCTCATCACCGTGGTTGCCCCAAACTCTATCCTAAATTGCGTTACGTCCCCTTTGTGGTCTCGGGGATAAGCGGGGGGGGAACGAACACATGACAGTCAAAGAATATGTGAAAAATATCAAAAGTAGGAGTAATGGATTCAAATAATATTTATTCTTAACACAAAAGATAAAGGTTCAATAATGTGGGAGAGATTGGGATAGTTGTGGTTGTGCCAAAGAAATGAAATCAAGATAACAACACTAGGCCTGGCTAACTACCTTTATGAAAAGAAACAAACAAAATGGCTTCACTTGCTTCTCTAACAAAGTTCTTGTCAAAACAATACAGAGGTAGCACCAACCAATAGCCTCGTGTTTCTAGACACAACCTACATGAGTGCACAAATGTACAGGGTACCCCAAACTTACCTCCTGTCCTCAACCTCTCACCACAAACCAGCATCTCTTGCAGTGTCAGTGTACACATTACACAATCCTAAAAACCACCCATGCATCCGTTATTGGTCAACGGTTCTACGGATTCCCTTTTGCCCACTGAGAGCTTGTTCAAGGTTTTAGGTTGACTAAAGTGGAAAGATGACCAACGTTGTTTGAGTTTGTGCTCCATCATAACATACACACAGGTACATTCATGATATCGGACCGTTGCATTTCATCCGTCCGTATTACAGGGCTGCTGTAAACAGACCGGGGGAGCAACCTGAGGTTCAGTGTCTCGCTCAAGGACACTTGGACAGGCGAACAGGAGGAGTTGGGAATCGACCCACGGTTGGATGGGTGAAACAAACACAGGACTTTCACCCGGCAGGCCGCTACTCGTGTTCTGTGTAAACACTGATATTATTGAACCGTAGTTTTGTTGCATAGCTAAAGCCAGTCATGTAACATGTGTAGATATCTAAAATTAAGTAAACTGACATTGGAATTAAAAAAATTGATTGAGATGTACCTTAACAAGTGCTATCTGTATGTTTCCTGTGAACAGATAAGTTTATTTCGATATGACACTTTGCATGACACGCTGCTCACAGGTCCAAACCCACGCTAAAGGGCTACATAGAACGTCTCGGTTTGAAGGCGCAGGGCCACAGACCAAACAAATGATTACTTATCTTTACTCTCTCTTTAATAACTCTCTTTATGCTCTTGTTTTTGCACTCTACCAAACACTGACGGAAATATCAGACTCTTTAGCAGATAAATGCTACACTATATTCCCATATGGCGGAAGACATGACTCTGTTGAGCTGAGTGACAGGTTCATTCTTTGGGGATTGGTCACTTTGAGGGACATTCATGATCCATAGTTTGTATGAATATATTGGTAACTGCCTCTTTAAGGCTTGAGGCCTTGGTGCAGGATGACGTAGAAACCTTTCTTATGACAGAAAACTGCAAGAGAATAATGTAGAACAAAACTAAATATGGGTCAGTGGTTAGCACATCCGTCAGTGGGTCAGTGGTTAACAGGTCCATCAGTGGGTCAGTGGTTAGCTCATCAGTCTTTCAAACAGAGGATCGGTGGTTCGATTCCCAGCTAGTCCTAGTCGATGTGTCCTTGAGCAAACGCTTAACCCTGAATTGCCCGTATGGGTTATGATTGTTTGTCTCTTTGGATAAAAGCATTAGCTAAATTAAATGTAATGTGTCAGAAAGTTCCAGCAGGATGTTTTATTATAACATTATTTGTACAAAAACACGAAATGGATGTTTGTCCAGCTAAAACTATACACTTCTTGACAAAGATAATGTTAATATTTACTAATTGCCCTAGCCGGTATAACAATAATTTTGAATTATAATAGAATCACAGCGTTGCGATTATGTGCCTCCGTCAACTGGTCGAGTCCAAAATTTCAATTCAATTCAATTCAGTTTATTTGTATAGCCCAATTTCACAAATTACAAATTTGTCTCGGAGTGCTTTACAATCTGTACACATAGACATCCCTGTCCCAAAACCTCACATCGGATCAGGAAAAACTCCCAAACAACCCTTCAGGGAAATGTCATCACTTCATCATTATATCCTATGAGATATTTTGTGTAAAAGTTTCATAATTAGCATATGAATTCATCAGATATGGACAACATTTTGGGAGGTTTTTGCACCAAATTATAATCAATGTATCAAATTTAAGGGAAATCCCTCAACGCCTTCCTGAGATATCGCGTTCACGAGAATGAGACATTGACCTTTGACCTTCAATTACTTCATCCTTGAGTCCAGTTGGACGTTTGTACCAAAGTTCACGAGAATGGATTGGACGGGCGGACAACCCATCAGCAGGAGGTTGGCTGTTCAATCCCTATTCCCTCAGTCGATGCGTCCTTGAGCAACACACGTAACCCTGACTCGCTCCCTGTTGCTGTAGCTACGGTGTATGACTGTAACATGACTGTAAGTCGCTTTTGGATAAAAAGCGTCAACTAAATGTAATGTAATGTAATAAACATAGAGCCTCTGTCCAAAATGGGCATTAAAACAAGCCGAATGAGCGAATAAGCTGCATTCTAAATCTTGAGGACGAGAGCTATAAATGATGCACATTTGTCATGTTGAAGCAGACGGAGTACAACATTCACAACTTCCTCCGCCTCGGATATTCAAGTCACTGCGCCGGTGCTCATTGCACCTGTTGATGAACTGTCGACCTAGAAATGGTTCGTTGTTTGAGTTTTTTTTTTTTTACAAGGTCATTGTCTCATCTCACTGCTTCACACCGCTGTCATGCTGCCGGTGAGAGTCTGACAGTGTAGACTTTTCACGATGGACTGCAAGTTGTATATTTATGGTTTAAGATTATAGAATCAGAAGATGGTAATTTATATTCCTTGTGATATGCAAATGAGCATATTTCGAGTCCTGACAGTTGGAATGGGATCAAATGGCGAATGCTTTCGACAATTCTTCAAGCAGCACATTTTCAAAGGGATGCTAGACCATGATTTTAGAATGTAATTGCCCCAAATTCTGATGATGACGGTGATGATGTGTTCTATTTAACAATATGTATGACACAACAACAGGGAGGTTTGATTATTAAAAACTAAATATATCTCTGCTGTTATTTGTGACACTCTGTATGAAGACGAGTTGGTGTCTGAGGGACTGATTGTGCACTTTCTACAAAAAAACAACAACTCACTGGAGACAGAAAATTATATCTATCGGAGTGAAATTGATATCGGTTGCGAAACTCATCAGTTGCTAAGCAACAGTGTTGGTATTGGCACCAACAAGTTATTATTTTTCCCAGCATACAGTCTTTAAAGCTAAACACTAAGGGATGCTACACACCAATGTACAGCAGGGATTTATGAATGAAAAATAAATATTCCATTTTACACGAAATAATAAAAACACATTCGACAAGCAAACATGTAAGGACGTGTTTAAAATTAGAGTGATGTTTCATTTTTCTAATCAACATTGTGTTGAGATGCAAGGCTCAGTCATCTTTCAGTAATCTGAGATTGCTTGAACATGAAAGAAGTAGAAGAAGCTTTAAGCCCAGGCTGATCCTAAACCCCTTCTCCTGTCAAGAGCTTTCTGTAAAATGTGAAATACATGTTTAGATAATGTGACATAAAAGAGTCCTCGTCATCCCCCGAAAGCAAAGCAGCTTCACCTTAATTATTTTTGCAAGCAGCATGCTTGACCTCTGTATCTTTGACTTTCTCTTTGTTGTTTTTTGCTCAGCTACGTGGGCTGAATGAAAATAGGAAAATGAAATAGTCCAGAATTTAAAGTCGGCTTGAACAAAAGAGATAAAGGGCTATTGGAAACGAGACGGAGACATGAACACACACATTACGCTCTGACAGTGAATGATGATGTTCGACAAAGGACAGAGAAGAAGAAGAAAAAACGCCCCCTCGGCTGTTGATAAGCTTGTCAAGCTTCAGTTCTTCTCATGTGGCGCAAAATGCATTTGACAATGATAACGCTGGCACATTCAATTCAGAACAATTTTTTCACGTTAGACAGGAGTGCTCTCCGCTGAAATGACAGCAGATTGTAGAAGCAAATATTACTGGGTATATATTTTTTATTTTGTTCTGTTTGTCGGTGTCTCTTGTCCCCATGTAAAGCGTCTGTGTATTCAGAAAAGCGCTATATAAGTTCGAATTATTATTATTATTATTATTATTATAGTATGTTCCATATCTCCAAACCACAAATATTGACAATTTGTATAATTTATATATGTATATATATATAATTCATATTATTATAATATTTTTTAATATATTTTTTTTGTGTGGCTCAAGGTGGCTGGGGCCAGCCGCCACTGGATGTCACCCAAAAAAAATAAAAAAGACATAAACAACTGAAACGACAGCAGGTTATGGAAACAATAAAGGGCTAAATTTACAGTATAAGCACGTAAAAGCAAAACAAGTATTTTACTTCTATACGTATAATAAACATGTCATACAAAAGAGTCATCTATTTGCATCGCCATGAGAATGAAACCCTACATACATTATTCAGCAGTTTTATGAATATTAGATGCACATTTAAGCTGTGTTTTTTAAAAGCTAACTATTGGTTGGGTCAGGTGGAAGGCCCTATACATGTCACCTATAGCTGTCTGTAGCTTGCAAGACCTAATACAACACTTGATCTCTGGATATGTATGCAAACACATGCAATATCATCTCAAGTTCTTCGGAGAACAATTTGTTCAGAGCCAAATGAAACACGAGTTGAGTGCTTCCCGCATTCTCCTTGAAGTGTCTGACCAAAAAAAGGAATAAAAATGGTCTCCTCCGAGTCTTCCATGTGACACATCGTGTTTAAAGTGCCACCTGGAACAACGCCGGCGGTCACTGGGGAAGGAGCGTCGTGCCGGTACGAAGGGTTTTCTACAGGTAGGAACCACAATACAGCAAAAATGGCAATATGATAGTGGATGAACACAGGGGGAGAACCAAATGTCCTAATGTTCATATCTTCTTTATGATTTTTGGAGTATGTATGTATGTATGGGTGTGCATGTGTATGTATGTATATATGTATATATGTATATATATATTTATATATGTATATGTATATATATTATATATATATCATTGTGTCCTGTTTTGCGTGTGCATGTGTATGTATGTCTATGTACAAGTATATATATATTTGAATATGTGTATATATATATATATATATATGTATGTATGTTTATATGTATATATACTGTAGGTGTATATATATTTTTATGTTTCTGTCTGACATTTGTGGATTTGTTTTATGTTAATATGTCTAAACGAATAAAAAATGTATGTGACATATTTTCATTATAATTTTGCTTTTGGTTTCACACGTTATGCTCATTCATCCCATGATGAGGTTGAATTCTAAATAAACCAAAATTGAAGCACATTGTTGACGGATTTTAAGGGTTTGAAATGAACAAATCAATTGTGTGTGAACAGAATAGTGTTTCTAAAGAGAGGCGCATGTGTGATTAGGAGGTTTCTATAGCTTCATTAGTGCAAAACTAGACCGATAAAAGTGTTGATGACGGTAAAGTAATAGTGTGACATTTTCTAAGAGACAAGTATTTAAATTCAATTCAATTCAGTTTACTTTATATAGCCCAATATCATAAATTACTAATTTACCCCAGAGGGCTTTTTCCTTTCTTACCATGGTTTTACACGAGAAGAAGAATCAGAATGAGAAGGATGTGGCATTGCTTTCCCTTTTTACCTTTTCCGGGGGCTCATCATCCCCCCCCCCCCCCCTCTCTCCTACAATCATCATCACCTTGGTTGGACGAAGATGATGATTATGGGGTGTAATTAATCAGAAGGCACTTACTGAATGAGGGGTCATTTCTCTAATTGCTACTCTCGCAGTACAACTTCGTAAACCACAACAACGAGTGACAGAATATAGAAAGAGGAAGGTGCAATTAGTGCACACTCGAACGGGGGGGGGGGGGGGGGCGGATCATCATGGGGCTTCCAGGGTCCATTGTTCTCATTCCACAAGGGGAAGTTATTCAGGGCTGAAAGGGCAGTGATTGCAGTGCTCCAAAAAATTCAACTCCAAATCCTTGGGAACGCTATTATATAAGAATGCAAGCAGACTGTGAATGGACTACTAATAGTGGCAGACTGTGACCAATGCTACTATTCTGAAAGAGGAACTGAGGTCATAGCTATTTGCTTTTCCCAGCCTTCTTTAAAGAAAAAAGAAAAAAGTTCCAAGCAACTTGTCTTCACTTAGAGCCCCGAAAAGAAAAGTTAAAAAAATAAAAATAAATCTAATTATATTTAATTTACACATTTCCTTTCCTCTTAAAGATTTGGACTTCTTTTTTATTTACTATAAATATCTAATCATATTTAATATACACATTATCTCTCCTCTTAAAGATTTGGACTACTTTCTTATTTACTATAAATATCTAATCATATTTAATTTACACATTATCTCTCCCCTTAAATATGTTGACTATTTTTTTTCCTTCCCTTTAAAGTGCACAATCACCAACATTTGGAAAATTGATTGCCGGAAGAAATGTAAAAAGAAAAGGATTTTTGTGAAAATGAAGCCATATAAGCCTAACACGGAGAGAGAAATCCATTCCCGATTTGTTTTATAAAGAGGTGACTCCATGGGGGGGAATGTATATAGGAATGTGAGAGGTCGGGGTTCCCTTGTGACATACCGTATGTACCATTGTTTTCCTCTCTTCCCTGAACACCGATGGTTCAGTGTGCACTTACGTCTTCATCAATAATGCACGGCCTTCCATTTGAACCAGCAGGCTGTGGAACAACGCTATTGTTCATACATCAACCACGTATACACTGCTGGAGAAGGCACTGGAGAGCAGCTCACCTTCGAGAGCTCACAGTACACACACACACACACACACAAATAATAATGTGCAAGGTCCTAAGCGAGAGGTTATTGTTGTAAAACTTTCGATTCAGTATGCTAAGACTGAATATTTTGAAAAAGAAAATTCAGAAAATATTCCATGGTGTTCCTCAAGGTTTTTTTTTAGTCTGGTGTTTTTAAAGGATTTTTAAAAAAGTATTAATATATACAAGTGTTCAAATAAAAGTTTAGCATCATATCTGTGTAATATGTCAATCCAGATATTGAACAATATACAACATAATAATGGATGCTAATGGTTATGTTTGGATTATGTGTTAAACTCTCTGAGTATATTTTAATCCATCAATAATTTCATTTACATTTCTGAGTCAAATGACGAGAATAACTTGATGCTGATTGTGGTACATTGAAAGAAAATTAATCTGAGTTGCATGTCTTTGAACTATTGGTTGAAGACAAAACAGTTTGAATGGGCGATGTGGAAACTGCGATGGCCTTTTTTAATACACATCCTGTTGTATTTTCGTTGGCCAACGGGTTATCCTATCGAAGGTCACAATAATCTTGATTTTCAAATCAACATTAATCCAAAGGTTAATTACTCTAATCTCGAATTTAAAAAAATCACAACAGATTAGTATTGTTATGATCACATTGGACTGAAACATTGACTCTGTGAAAAAGAACAACAACATCAAATGATCCCCTATTCATATTGTTGGCATCGCTGTTATTTGGAGACCTTCAGGCTCCTAGTGGACACCCGCACCAAGAGAGGAGCCCACAAGTTGTTAACCCGAAAAGATGGCGTGGCGAAAAACTAACTACCGGAGGCAGGGAGGAAGAGGAGGAGGAGGAAGAGAAGGGCGTAGGGATGGGGGGGGGGGGGGGGGACTGCAAAACATGATGGGTTATAAATCCTCGACCGATCTTCAGAGCGGTGAGTCTGTATTCCACGACAGTCTCCTCCTGCCTCCAGCCGCGCAGTCTCCTCGGATGCTGAGGGTGTAGCTCAGGGAGGAGGGCGGAAAAAGAGAGAGAGAGAGAGAGAGAGAGAGAGAGAGAGAGAGAGAGATTTCAGCACCGGAGCTGTCCGCGGCTCTTGGAGAAGTCTCTTTACCTGAAGAGAAGCTGCACTCCGCCTGCACACGTCCTCTGTGAGGAGGAAGGGAGGATACTACGTCATCTCTGCTGCTGCTGTCGGGGGTCTGAGTGGTGGTGGTGCTGGTGGTGGTGGGGGGCTCCTTCCCACGGGGGGCCAGCAACGGCGGCGCGTACTACTACATTCGAGTGGAGGTCTTGCCATGCTGGACGGCCGGGCTTGAGACAGCAAAGGGGGCAACGGGATAAAAGAAAGAAGAAAAAAGAAGATAAGTCTCCACAGAAGCCGAGGTAAACGGAAGCTCTTTTTTTCTTCTATTATTCTTATTTATTTTGTATGAATGGTGAGTATCACAATAAGTCAAGCGTGGTCCCCCCCCCCCCTCCTCCCCCTCTTCGAACAGGTTACATAACCAAAACTGCCCAACGGGACGTTACACGCTGGTCCGCGTTACATTTCGTGCGTATAGGTGTTGCGTTCAATGGGGCTGTCACTGGACCAGTGTGTGTCCGCGGGTTGCCGGGGTGAGCCGGTATGCAGATGCTTGCAACGGGATGCATGTGTAGTTGCATATTTAGGTCAGTATATCCCACATGGGTGTGGATGCGCGGCGCGCGCTCTGTTATCATAAAACTCTGCGGGAGTTCACGCGTAACCGTTGTGTGCCTTTGGACTGACAACTGCAGCCCGGGAGAGAAGAGAGAGAGAGAGAAAGCTCGAGTGAAAAGACAATGTGGGGAGTTCTCGGGAGTGCGTGTGCATGTACGTCATCGGGAGAATACGTGTTAAAGAACCAGGCATGTGTGTGTATGTGTGTGTGTCTGCGTGTGTGTGTGTTGGGGGGGGGGGGGGGGTCCTTAGTGACCTTATCCAGGAAGCTGTAGCCTATCAATAAGAGAAATGCATGGTTGGATGGTTCTGAATCTTGCGCAGCATGCTGTACTGTGCTCTGTCCTGCACCCCCCCTCCCGGCCACTCTCTTTCCACGTTTCCCAGCACCATCCCACACATGGGTGTGTGTGTGGAGAGGAAGAGAGAGAGAGAGAGAGAGAGAGGGAGGAGGGGGGGGTGCTGCTGTCCATTAGCCCTCCATCAGACTTCACCGCCGTTATTTCCCGGGCCCACAAACGAGCCAACTCGTGCTGTAAACCCTCTTGAGTGAGTCCTGTTTGCGCCTCGCTCTCAGACAGATCCCTGCAGCCCGGGCTGCTCTGTGCCTTATTGTGGGTCTCTCTCTCTATCTCTCCCCCCCCCCCTCTCTCTCTCTCTCTCTCTCGCTCAAGAGCATTCTGAGCTGGCACAGGCTCCTTCTTGCCTGGCAGCGCCTGAATCCCAACGTGATGCTTCCAGCCTAACGACGCATTGAGGTTGAAAATCCCCCACCTCCCACTTTCTATTTAGGAACATTGCATTTCAACCCCCCTCCTCTTTTTGCATTTGTTGTCATGCTTTGTTGTTGTTGTTGTAGTTGTGGAGGACATTGGTTGTTGTGCTCCGGTGCATGGATGGGAGAGGAGGCAACGGCATGCCAGGAGGCGCGAGTTGCATGCAGCTACCGCTGTGTTAATCCCGCCTACGAGAAAGTGGACGCGAGCAGGAGAAACCGAACTTCAACTCTCACATTCGACATGTCCGTTCTCGAGTGCGCGTGCACCTGCGTCGTTTTAAATGGCGGTTAATGACGCCACCCGCTCGTCATTACGGGAAACAGGGTGAACTCGTTCGCGTAATTAGTTCCAGGTCTCTGCCTCGCATGGTCTGTGGGCGAGATCCCTCGGCTGAAGGGGGATTCGTTCCCACGCATGCTTTGTGGGGCTCCCATTGAAAAAAACTAAATCTCTTCCCCTCCACCCTCCTCCCTCCTTTCTCTCTTCCCCCGAAATAAGGAATGAAAAGGAGGGCTGGTTGGGATTCTAATCAGCACACTACAGTGTCATCCAACAGCTTCGGGAATGGGGATTGATATACAGTCAGAGGAACATTGGCAGATACAGCGTCCCCGTTTCAAGTTTCATGACGTGAGATATATTCGTTGACTTGACACCGAGTGTCGGACAAACAGTTGCTGTGGGGTGAAAATAAGCTCAAACATGAGATTCTAAGTATTACACGGTTTGAATGGTTTGTCATGTGAAGCAGTGGTTGCCATCGGGACCCGGCAACTCAAAGGGCCTTGAAGATAAACTTAAGGTGTCAGAATGGTGGAGATAAATAACATAAATGCTGCACATGGGTTGTTGCACTATGGATTAATTTTGCTCCGCAGGGGCCTGTGAATACAACCTGGAAAGGAAACAAGACCCTATGGTTGAACTGCTTACGACACATGTCCAAAACTCAGGCTATACGACCTCTGATGAACGATCACAAAATGGCTTGGTTCGGAAAAAGGGGTCACGAGCAGTAACGCTGGAAACCACAGATGGCACTGTGCGGATAAAAATAAATCAAAATATGTGACCGAGAAAAAAGTCAACTGCCAGCGGATTCGGTTCTTTCTGACTCCTTTGACAATGACATTTCCACCCGACGACGTACGAAGTGATGGATTTCAAAGGCCCGCTCTAAAAAAAAAAAGAGAAGGGGACGTCACTTGAACTAGATTGTTGAACTTTGCCCATCGGCAATCTTTTGCTACATCTTAATAGACGATATCTTCTCAGGCACCTGGACCGACCAAATGCACCTGAAATGTTAAAACACGCAATAAATTCTTAAATATATATTCCACTGAAAGAATTCTCTACGGAGGTATGACACCGTCGCTACTGATGTTTGTCAGCCGTGGATAAATGGTTATATGAGCACCCTGCAGATCTCAATAACATCCCCATGGCGACACTTGGGGCAACGGAGGACTGAATACTAATATAGACCTTAAGGTGTCCCCGTTGGCCTCTAATACACTGCACTCCACAGGAGGAAATGGATTCCAATTCCAACTTAAGTCATTTTCAGCTTGGGGGGCACCATGGCCGGGCAGAGTTTCGGTAATGAGCGAAGAGCTCCAAAATGAAAAAGAAATCACATGGATTTGAAGAACACTTTGGTGCCCCCGTCCCTCTGAAATCATCAATATTTAATTAAACCAACATGCTCCTGAGAGCTTCATCATTCGGGAGCTCGTCACACTCGATTGCTGACATGGATCAGATAGACTGTAATAAATACAATTCTGATTCTGATTCTGATTAAAACCTGAACCTGTTTCGTGGACACGTGTGGAAAAAGTATAGAAATATGGTCAAGATTGAATTTCTTCTTCCGGGTCACGCACGCGGAAAATGAGTGCCGGAGTTCTACGCCGCCTCGAGACGATCTGTCGCAGTGCAGAATAACATCGGCCCAGCCATGTATGTCACAATCTGCCCCAAGGAGTGGCCTTGTTTTCCATCCGTTCGTGCGGATCTTTTTTTATCCGGGGGCATTTAAATCATTCAGAGGAGTCCGGGAAGGAGAGCACAGCTTCAGAGGCACATGCTCGTGCACGAGTCGAATGAGCGTCACGCCCGAGGGAGTTTTTATTCCTATATTTACTATCTCGTCTATGTGGTATGACGACTTGATCTATTTGGCATTTGAAGGATCGTCTTCAGTTTCTGTGCGTTTTGGCCCCTAAATTCTTTCCGACATGCTCACATCGTACTCACCGAGGCAATTGCAAAGATCCGACATTGAGGCGAAATCACGTCGAGGCAAAACATTATCCAAACGACTTAATTTGGAGTTTATAAAAACAAGACACACACATTTCTTTACTAATGCCTTTTTGCGCAGGATATGTGTGGGATGCACACAGGTCAAACTTCATTAGGACAGAGACCGATTCTACTAGCATTGCACACGTGACAGGCGCACCTCCCATAACACCTCCTCCCTCCTTCTAGCCTAACACAACATACGCATGACCTGTTTGTAGACACGCCATGGAAGCCATGTCGGTGGGAAGAGGACACACTTAGCTACCATACAACATGATTCTCGATGGGCTTCCTTACAATTTTCATTTAAAAAATCTACTTTCCATCTATCGCTTTATTAGTCGTATTTGCTCCTCCGGAACCTTTGGAAGGTATATTTGGCTGACATCTCTCTGAATCCACTTGTTCATATGAGGTGGCCATGATGTTATTTTCCAGATGTGCCAGGAGCACAACTTTATACCTCACTGCCACCATTTCTATGGGATTCATGGGAAATCTATCTTGCGTTCCCCTAGTGTGTAGCCGCAGTGCTGTATTCTTTGTGAACCCGCCAACTGACGTCATTCCGGTCAGATTACCCATCGATACTCCCATAAATTAAAGGCAGAAGGAAGACGAAGGTAATGTAAAATTTGCCACCACAGAAGTCGGCAGCGTTGGGCAAGT
The DNA here is from genome assembly GCF_029220125.1 of Pseudoliparis swirei. Lineage (NCBI taxonomy): Eukaryota > Metazoa > Chordata > Actinopteri > Perciformes > Liparidae > Pseudoliparis > Pseudoliparis swirei. Next base: position 6,052,602 of record NC_079402.1, on the reverse strand, counting down.
TTCCTGAACATGTAGCTCATAGTTTATTAGTCGACAAATTAATAACGGAACAAGCAATTACAATTACAATCCTGGGTTGTGTGTATTCTCCCAGACCTTATGACCTATTACGCAATCACCCTGCTGACTACATACAATATCATAATTACCGACCAGAACATGTGAAGAAACCCTATACCTCTCAGTAAAGATAGAGATTGTATGTACCTTATCTTTGTTCCCCTTGAATCAGCCGTTTATATCTAAATTCGGAGCAGGTCCTCATGTTTTCACAGTAGCCCAGAACAGACAGACCTAAACAATCGCCCCAGATCGGGACATTCAGGTATTCACGGTTTTGCGTCAACCACCGTAGTTCGCCTTTACGCTTGGCAGTGGGCAATCTGCAACCTCGCCGCTTGATGCTGACGAATGCCACACACTGCACCTTTAAGGGTCTCGCTTTCAGGGGTCGGAAACATTGTCACCGTTGTTAGCTCCCTGCCCCTAGCTAACGTAGGTACTGAGCCAGTTTTTCAACTGACTACAGAACGAACTGATATAGACCATTCAACTCTCCCCCAGAAGGCTTCATGCTAAAACAATGCCAAGCTGAGACTCACATTGTCAAATGTCTAAGGCATTAGTTGGATTAGTAACTATAATAGATGAGCAATGATGTGATGACTGATAGGAAGGATGGTGAAAAACCAAAAAATAAGATCATCTTTATAAGAAGTTTGGTAGCATGGATATCTTTGCTTCTCACTAGAGCTCTGGCATCCACAGAAAACCAATATATGGACTACCTCTCTTGTGAGTATGAAGGCAGACAGGAACAAAGGGTTGAGCTGTTTGACAGGCTCGTGGTCAAAGGCTTTGGGATGTCAGACATGAGGCAACCACGTGGCAAGTTACTCAGCGCTATCTCATAACTTCAGGTATCAAAGCCAGACACTGACCCATTTGCGTCAGAATAGAGCCATACAAGTAGGTAATAAAAATATGAATATACCATGAGGCCCCTATTTAAAATTCACGAGTTGATCTGAAAATCACACGGTATTCTCTGTGTGCGCAGATCTCTTCTCATTAGCAGTGGCTCCAATTCCAGTTTTATTTGAGGAGTGCATATTGTGAGAGGTACATGGCGTCAAATATATATATATATATATATATATATATATATATATATATATATATATATATTCAACCTGAAATCACATTTCTCTTCCTCAACCCCCACCTTGTCTTTTTGTATGTATTTATATATGTATGGTAACTATATATATATAATATAAAATAAACATTTGGTATATATATATATATATATATATATTTCCGTTAAAATAGGTTATTAGATTGAGAAAGACGAGTTTGGGGTATGGAAATTATTACAAATGATATTATATCTATGGTTCCCTTAAAATAGGTTATTAGATTGTTGAGAAAGACGAGTTTGGGCCATGGAATTTAATAAAAATGCAAGAAGACAGACACGATTGTCCCATCGTTCCTCTGTTGTGTATTATGATTCTTGAACAGTGGAGAAATTATATTTTGACCGAGTTATGAGTGTTTGACTTTCACAAGGGTAATGATGGTGCTATTTACCGTCGACATTGATTTAATAGAGTGTACGAAGCCCTGGGGGCTTGTAATAGCATTTAGTTTGTTGTTATTGTTTTATATTTTGCAATTCTGCTCGTGATTTTTGAAGCCTATTCAGTTTGTTTGCCATTAAAGAACAATTTGGGTATTGTTGATTAATGCCGTTTAAGAAGGCACAGCCCATTATCTGCACTGATCCAGCTGTGTTAGCACCACTACATCAACCATACCAATATTGTAAGTCAACGTTTTCTTCCCTACACGGGTCAGTGTGAAAGAGTTTACGAGTTGACATCTCTGACATCTAAAAGGCCATCGCTGTCTGTGCCAGCGCTGATCCGAGCCAGAGCGGGAAGGTCACTTCAGTGGATAATTAAGTCCCCATGATAATCAGACTGCCATCCTGTATTGTGACCACCCACACAGACGGTATTTTCAGTGCATGCATGAGCTGTTTGGAAGAAATCTTCTTTTATATTTAAGTGGTTCAAACCATATCCAAACTAGTGCTTTCTTCAACTTTTTACCATGTTAGTGGCTCTTGAGACAGAACTGTCAGTCTGAAGGTCGGTTGAAAGGTCGCTCCACCACTTCGGTTTAGACGGTTCTCAATGGATTACCGTGAAATGTTGTGCTCATGGTTCCCAGAGGATGAATCCCAGGTTCAGGTTCCGATTACTTTATTTGTACCCTTAGGTATTCTTGGTTCGCAGTGGAGAGTGAGACAAAACATTACAATCAACAACAACAAAAAAGTATCTGGCTATCACCAACCATTATCTGTTGGCGATAGCCAGACTCTACCTCCAGCACCACCATGAGTTTGACACTTCAAATGTGAGAATATTTCATCAGCTGCTGGATGGATTGCCTTGGGATTTGTGAATGCCTCTTATATACCACTGGTTCTAACATCGTTGGCTCAGTTTAATTTTCTTGTATTTGCGACCATGTTCAACCACAGTGGCTCTCCTTTCACAATCAAAGATTCAAGATCAATTCAAAAGATATCAAAGATAATTGCTTGTACCATAAGTCCTTTCGTTTTAATGACCTCATTCCTTCAGATGTATCTTGCGAGGCCTTGGACCTTGAACCATGAGGTTAAGAACCAATGGTTTTAACGATGTGAATTCCATCTTCTGTACAACATTAAGTGTTTGCGGCCAAGGGCGTGGTCATACACATAGCAAGAAAAAGAAAAGAGTTTAAAACAATAAAGACTAAATTGTCAAAACGTTTCATAAAAAGGTGCCTGACAATGTGCATTTGGCAGAGTATTGTTGAATGAGATTGTAGAAAGCAATACTTTCCAGAAAGAGGTACGATTGGAAATATGTTTTACAATAGCCATTATGATGAAACATTTCTGTATTTTCTCTTTACCGTTATACCAAAACCAATCCGAACTACGCCCGCATTAACATAATGGAGCAGAACCTTCTAGCCTTCAAGCTCGTCAACGCTAAGCCCACTGAGATGATTGTCATTCCTGCAGATAATAGCCTATCCAGTGCCCCGCAGTCCTGCATACATGTTTCTTTAACCATTGCATATTCTCAGCACGTTGCTTTCATTTATTAGACGGCGAGAGATTTTTATTGCTAACAAGGCTAACCTTTCAAATGAAGTAGTTGTCCTTGAGGAAGAGTCACAATTTGCTTGTTTTTCCCTCCCCCCACAGCTTAGCAGATAGTATTAATCTTCTAAAACCTTTTTTTTCCCCACTCTTTTTTTGGGTCATTTTCTGGAACTGGAACTGAAATTCTGCCAAACTCTGAACACCTCTTCCATCAACGACACATTTGAGTGATTTCAGTTGGCACGTCGGTATTTTACTTTGTTTCATAATTTGTACCCCCCCCCCATGCCCCCCTCCCTCCCTCCCCTTCCTGTTGTGAACAAACGACTCACCCGACACATGATGAAGATGTGTGTGATGACACACAGTTAATAAATCCATATCAGAGGCAGGGTCGCTGCGCTTTAGCTAACTCGACCTTTGACCTCCCTTTGAAGAGACGCCAGCCGTAATAGACATTCAGTGCTGCGATCAATACGACATAATGTTGCCTCTTTTCTCGACAACAAACCAGACTAGAACAAATCAATCGAGAAGCTTTTAATTTGTTTTGGTTTGTGATGTCATTTCACAGTTTGTTTTTTTCGATGTTTTCTATAGAATCTAAATGCATGAAATCAGAGCCAGTGCAGTGTAGTATGGAAGTCTGTGCAATTCACAAATGAGTATCTACAGTTTATGAAGCACCTGGAATCCACGGGCAGCCTGAGAGCATAAGGCCCGAAGGCTGTTAAGAGCCTCAGCCTGGGAGGAAGGGAGAGGAGGGAATGACTCCCATTTCACTTCAGATGCGATTGAATTTCACAAGAGCACTTATGTGGAGACTGATGGATGGGATTGCATTTGAGAACCAAGACACATGTTCCATAAGTACCATGTAATCAAGTTGAATCCACGAGGCGCCTGTTTTTCAAAAATGGAATTCACGGTTGCGTCCCACTTAAGTGGAAATGAGAACTTAGTCAAGTTTGTGCGTTTCTTTTCCTTCTTTGTTTTCATTTTCCAGCACAGTGTGTCCCCGCACCGTAATGTGTATGATTCCGTCGTATTTGTTCCGAAATTATGCATTCAGTTGAAAATATTGGGGGGAGAGTTTCTGATAGTTTGATTCCAGCCCAATGAGGAAAGAAAGCAGATATCTCATTAAAAAAAAGCTTGTTGCATTTATATGCTTTCAAATTGATAGACCTCCCTATTCTATTTCCAAAACAATAACATTGTAAAAATCTAATATTTATATATTGTATCACTCACAAAAACTCGTTGAAAACCTGCTGGGATGGTGCAGTTCATTTTTGTTTAGATACCGCATTTGGCAGTCAGATTTTGAGAAGTAATATCAGACATCGACGGCCGACCAAACTCATAATTGATGCTGCCTATGAGCATTGAGCATGAACATTGTGGGACCATGACAAAAGAACCACACATTTCATATAAACACACACACACACACACACACTGAAGGTTAACTCCTCACTCTCTAAGTCTAAACTAAACAACATCTGGCCTCCTGACATAAATAAGAAAGTTCATTTAGCAATAAAAAAAACGGTATCTTTATGGACGACGGGTTGAAGAGGATGACCTTTGGTCTTGAGGTCACACTGATATGAAGGACAATTTAAGAAATATGTTTGGGGCAATTAGATGGAAAACACCTGACTCAGCGTAAAACCAAAGCTCCCTTGAAGGCGATGTGATTTGGAGTTATTGCTGGGAAAAAATCAACCCGTGTACAAACTTCAAAACAGGAATGTTGGATATTTGGTGATGGTCAACTATTTCTTTTGGGAAAAAATATTTCCAGAAAAAAACTTTTCACATTAAAGGTCCGTGAAGCTTTCAAAAGTAACTAGGATGTTTCTGGAAGGACACACTGCTGGTATTTCGTCAGTGGTATGTTCACCAGATATCTCCAGACAAAGACACATAGACACATGCTGTAATTAAAGTGGGACTGAGTCATTGTTATACAAGTCACAAGTAAGTCTCAAGTCTTTGCACTCAAGGCACAACTCAAGTCACAATACAAGTCCTAAATCAAGTCGGGCAAGTCTTCAGTCCTAATCAAGAGTTTTGAGTCATTAAACGCTCTTCAGCCAAAGTAATGCTATTTGCTCTACGTCTGAAATTTTCTACCAGCACAATTTTTTTTTACAAAATCATTTTTCAAATGTAGCTCCGGTAATGTTAATTCCTTATGGTTCTCCACTGCCACTTGAACTTGAGTGGATGCTGTCGGATTGGTTCAAACAAAGTCGATCTGGGGAATGTAGCCTTGTAGTTGATTCTGAATATTAATTAATTTGTCGCACACTTTTTAAGTTTTTTATCTTGGGGGAAGGTATCAAATATGAAGTCCCAAGTCACTAGTCATTTGTTTTAAGTTCCAAGTTGAGTTTATCAAGTCTAAAGACATCACATTTGTAACTTGAGTCACATGACTGGGAGTCCACGTTGGAAAATAACACAATTTATAAAATGCGTCTGTTAGTGTGGTTTATTATTTAAACCTATTATAAATGGATTACTTAAAACGACTGTAAATAAAGAAACCTTTCATCCATATATCAACGTGATGGGGATACATGACCTTCCAAAACCGGAAGTTTTTGTCTTACAGATGAAAGCCACAGACATATTAGAGGAAAATATAGATATCTGCATTGATATGTACAGTATCTAGCTCACCATATGGGCACACACCTTTGTGTTTGAAGGCAACCTAGACACACATACAGGGGCCCGATTTCGGATTTGAAATCTCGTAACTGATGTACAATATATATACAAATATATCATGCAATGTTTGTTCATTGTGCCGTGAGTTATGGGACTGACTTTCTCAGTGTACGCCTTTTATATTTGTCGCATGAATCATTCAAGCAAAAACTTAATCTCAGTCAATATCCACATCTTCATGGATAGGGAACAGCAAAATACGAGCAGTGAGTCACAGAAATGTGAGAACGGGAGCAGATGGGCAGGGTTTATTCGTAAGAAGAAGAGGAGTTCAGGGACATTGTTGCCGATAGAAAGAGATTTGGGAGATTTGAAATGGACCGAGCTAAGAAAGACACCGTAATAACTTATAAAATGAGATAAGCAACGAGATTAAATATGTGCATAGGTTGATATTCTCATCTCTGTTTACCTACAGAGAGCTCTCACCTTTACCTTATTGGATTCTCTGAAAGGAAACACATGATTACACCATGATTACGCATGACTGTGTATTCATGTGACCTTATTCTCAATTAGCTTCTGAGTAGTAGGGATTTGGTCTGTTTTTGTGTTCTTTGCTCTTCTTACAGGTTTTAAATTGGAAGACCTGTATTGGCAAATACCGACATCACGCACTTCCACGCACCAATCAATTTAGCAATATGTAAATCACAATCTGCACAGCTGCGGGTTTGTTTGCTTATGTTGCTCATCGAACAACACACCTGGCATCCTGTTTGCACATGGGGAAGTGTTGCCCTCTGGGCTTTCCGCCATGAATCCTCTTCGCTTTAGGCAACAGGCTGTCTGGATTAGATTGAAGAAAAGATAACGTAATGGATTAGAATAAAGCCTTTTTTGGCAGAAAGCCTTTTCTGGCAAATTTCTACCGAGTGCCAGCCCCGGATCCTAAACATCAATCCAATGAATCTGCATAGTCAATTACGCTTTGAGGAAAATACTTTGTTTGACGAATAATCAGTACGTTTTAAGCATAATCCTCAAAAGTCCACATCAGAATGCGCTATGGTTGGATAGGAGTGGATAGATCAACACAGGACTTTCACCCAGGAGACAGAAGTTTGTGTCCCGTTTGAAACAAACAGTCATTGTTGACTTATTTTAAATTAAATAACGTACCAAATTAACTCATCTTGAGCCAAACCATGATGGTCTTACAAAACCTAACCTAACGATGTTGTGTTGCCCAAACGGAACCAAGTTATTCTCTTGCATTTTTTTTTGTCTTAATAAACATGTTCAAAATGGCTGTAATCCGTAAAAATTCAGTTTATTTGTATGTAAATGTTATTGTGTGCGTTTGGTTCTAATGATTCCCACATGCTGACCTTTTGAGATTGAATTTTCTTTTAATTAGGGATGTTCTCTTGACTTTCATCATTGCTTATTTAGTCCAGTATATTTGTTCAATATTCCTGATCAAATGAAATGTGAAAAACACATTTTCAGGGCCATTAACCTGAGGTAATAACTGTACTGTTGTGATAAATTGTAAAATGCAGCGTACTGGTGTAACCGTTCTCCCTTTCTCTGTCTCTCCATCCGTCTGTAGTGATGGGAGTGCTCATGTCAAAGAAGCACCAGGTGGAGAAGGTGCAGAAATGCAACGCCGTCGTCTCGGCCTTCCAGGCGGGCGTTAAGGAGCGTCCGGCTCCAGACAAACAAGCCGACGGAGGAGAAGGGGAGGAGGCCGGCGGCCCTGCCGAATCCACAGCCACTCCCGTCGAGAAGAACGCAGAGGGCACGGAGAAGGAGGAAACGGACAATAAAGCAGGCTCGTCGACTTCGGCTCAAGCGAGGGACGATCGTAAGGCCAACCAGGAGGCGTGGTCGAGGTTACGTGACGGCAAAGGGGTGGAGCCTGGAGATCTTGACAAGAGCTATCAGCTCACGCCGCCCGCTTTCGTGCGGCCCAAAAGGGAAGCGGATGACGACCAGCCTGTTCAGGTGGAGCTGTTAAAGAAAGAGCAGGTATGAAATGAAGCCCTAAATAATGGTGTTATTTAAATCAGGACTATAAAAAACTAAACCCTTGATTTGACAAAACACACACTCTGTCACGTGGGGGATTAGGGTGGACCCAAATGCACGACTCAGGAGACAGATAATGCAAATAAAGATCCTTTACTGAGAGCGTCGTCAAGAACGGAACAGACAGAATAATCAAACACACTGTGGAACGCTCGAGGGCTTGGTCGGAAAAACACAAGACAATCTGGCAGAGGACAAGTGCAAGGGAGGGAACCTAAGTAGACAGGGACTAATTAGGGAATGGGCAACAGGTGAGATGGGCATGAAGACCAGGTGAAGGGAATGAGGGACTAACGAGGGAGTGATCAGAGGCAGGTGAAGGGAGTTGGACTGACGAGATGGGAAGCAGGATCTGGAATGACATGATAGTTAGTGAGACAGGAAGAAAACAACTAATACAAAAAGGAAGGTGTGGAGCTAAACTGTTACACACTCACACTTTATAAATCCCTAAATCCTGGGATTAAAGAGATGTCTGCAAGAAGTCAAATAATTTCCATTGCAACAGCAGCGCATTATCTCTTTTCCTCCCTCAACTTCGGCATAATAATGAAGCAGTTCAGCCAGAATGTAAAACAACTCCTAACTTTATTTCGACACCCTTGTTGAAGGTGAGAAAAAAGTAAAAAGTGAAGTTTTTTTTCTTCCGAAAGGCTTTTTTATTTCCACACTAGATGTGTTGTTGTTGTGCGCGAGAGCTCTTCACAGCGGGCCTCTGGTGGGCGGGCTGCTTTGGCGGTGGCTCAGAGAGGTGGCCATATCCAGGGCGACGCTGACTAACAGGGGGATGGAGTTCACTGGTTCACTGACACCATCAGCTTTTCCTATTTTGTAAAGAGTAATCATCACCTGGAAACTTCCTGTACTGTCGGTGCTGCACCTCCTTTAGAGGTACACAAATAAAAGGGTGTACCTTGTAGTAATAATGCACTTAGGGAAGGCTGAAACTGAACGCGAAGGGTAGACTACCAATATTGGCGGCTCTCTATTAGATATTATCAATGTGTCTCTGCTAACAGGCCACGTACCACACTCCTTCAAAGTGGCTGTTATTAAACCTCTCCTGAAGAAGCCCACTCTGGATCCAGAGGTGTTGGCTAACTACAGACCGATCTCTAACCTCCCCTTCCTCTCCAAGATCCTTGAGAAAGTGGTCGCAAATCAGTTGTGCGACTTTCTACATCATAATAGTTTATTTGAGAAATTTCAATCAGGATTTAGAAAACACCACAGCACCGAGACGGCACTGGTGAAAATTACAAATGACCTCTTAATGGCAGCAGATAAAGGACTCCTCTCTGTCCTGGTCTTGTTAGACCTTAGTGCTGCATTCGACACCATTGACCATGACATCCTGTTACAGAGACTGGAGCAGTCGATTGGCATTTCAGGCACGGCACTAATTTGGTTTAAATCCTATTTATCAGATCGATCTCAGTTTGTATTTGTAACGATGACGCCTCGATAACCACTAACGTTAATCACGGAGTTCCACAAGGTTCTGTGCTTGGACCAATTTTATTTACCTTATACATGCTTCCTTTGGGCAATATTATCAGGAAACACTCCATAAACTTTCATTGTTATGCAGATGATACTCAACTATATTTATCGATAAAACCAGAGGAGAGCAACCAACTCGGTAAAATTCAAGCATGTCTTAAAGACATAAAAACATGGATGACCTGCAATTTCTTGATGTTAAACTCAGACAAAACCGAAGTAATTTTAATCGGCCCTGAGCACCTCAGAGATCAATTATCTGGTGATGTGGATTCTGTAGACGGCATTGCCCTGGCATCCAACACCACTGTAAAGAATCTTGGCGTTATCTTTGATCGGGACTTGTCCTTTAACTCCCACGTAAAGCAAATCTCAAGGACTGCATTCTTTCATCTACGTAATATTTCAAAAATCAGGCACATCTTGTCTCAAAAAGATGCAGAAAAATTGGTTCACGCGTTCGTTACTTGGAGACTGGATTACTGCAACTCCTTATTATCAGGCTGCTCTAATAAATCTCTTAGGTCCCTCCAGTTGATCCAGAATGCTGCAGCTCGTGTTCTCACTAAAACTAAGAAAAGAGATCACATCACTCCTGCACTAGCTGCTCTGCACTGGCTCCCAGTAAAATCAAGAATCACTTTTAAAATTCTTCTCTTAACCTACAAAGCCGTGATTGGTGATGCACCATCATATCTTAAGGAGCTTGTAGTACCATATTGCCCCACTAGAGAGCTACGCTCACTAAATGCGGGACTACTTGTAGTTCCTAGAGTCTTAAAAAGTAGAATGGGAGCCAGAGCCTTTAGTTATCAAGCTCCTCTTTTATGGAACCAGCTTCCAATTTCAGTCCGGGAGGCAGACACAGTCACCTCGTTTAAGAGTAGACTTAAGACCTTCCTCTTTGACAGAGCTTATAGTTAGGGCTGAATCAGGTTTGCCCTGGTCCAGCCCCTTGATATGCTGCTATAGGCTTATAGCTGCGGGGGGACGTTTTAGGATGCACTGAGTACCTATCTCCTCATTTTTCTCTCCTTAAGGATGAATTTTCATCTCTCAATCACACGTTACTAACTCTGCTTTCTCCCGGAGTCCTTCTGACTTCACGTCTCATGGGGTCATCGGACCCTATGAGACGACATAGATTCTATCTGCCTGATGGATCATTGAGGTCTGGGTCGTGGAATTCCTGCTCCTGACCACGCCACTGTCCTGTTGAGACTCCGCCCACTGTTGAGACTCCGCCCTCCTCCTCCCCACCGCCATCTGCCTGATGGATCGTGGAGGTCTCCATCGTGGAATATGCCTACTATGAACTATTCATACACTCTGTCATATTCATTGAATGTATTTTAACTCTAAATCTGTCCTTCTGTACACATTACATCTATTGCATCTGTCCATCCTGGAGAGGGATCCTCCTCTGTTGCTCTCCTCCAGGTTTCTTCCTTTTTCCCCTGAAGGGTTATTTGGGAGTTTTTCCTGGTCCGATGTGAGGTTTTGGGGCAGGGATGTCTATGTGTACAGATTGTAAAGCACTCCGAGACAAATTTGTAATTTGTGAAATTGGGCTATACAAATAAACTGAATTGAATTGAATATTATGGCACATTTTTGCTCGGCTAATATGTGCTACATTTGTTTTCCTTTTTTTTCTTCTTTCATCTGACACATTAGAAGTTTTGTATCTCCATTGGAAATTGCCTCCTACATTTCTTATGTCCGGTACGATGAGCCTCAAGGTCTGATGTTGGGACCCATATTATTCTTATATAAGCTTCCTACACCACGCTATCCGGGGGCAGTGTCACTTTTTTAGTGTTATGCTGATGACACCCAGTTTTACATCAGTGTGTTGGTGTCAAACATAACTAATACCCCACATTAACATTAAATACACACACATCCTAAATCCTTACAATACCCTGGGTTGAGTTGTCCGTTTTACTTTAATGTCGTGGATTTGATTGTATTCCTATTTTTAATGCAGCCCAAATATATATATTTTATATTGTATGCACGTAATATCAAAATGTTAGCTATCTATCACAGTTCAGAGTTAATTTTTGCTGGAAAAGGGATGAATCTTTTACTCTTTTAACATGAGCTATTCTCTATCACTAACCCTCGGGTCTAAATGTCAGCGGTGCACACACGGTACCTCACACATTCACAGGCAGACTGCAAGGAAGGTTGCTGAGGACACTCATGTTCCCAAGGGGAGGAACCTATTGGAATGTATTGACCCCTATGGCCTTTCCTTTAACAGAATCTTGAGAAGAATGTTTTATTCTGTCTATGCCCCACTAGGTTTAAGAGCAGCCAAAGCCAGTGTGTGGTTTGTTACATCCAACGTATGTTATACTGTGTAACAAAATTACCTTCTTTACCAGTTTTTGTCCCTGGTGGCAACCCCCATCTCACTTTGACACAGACTATAATGCTTGTTGATGCAAATTAATTCATCAGGTCATAAGAAAGAGAGCCATAACGAGAAGGTAAGCTGTGACTGACGAATTTTGACAAGATCTCATCTGTGATGCGTCAGCGGGGGTGAGGCCGGTGCCGAGGCACTGAAATAGAAATAAAAAAGAAGTGTGACAATGTCTCAGCGTCGATAACCAGTGAAGCATTTTACAGTCATTTCCCCTGGGTTGACAGCTGTGTTTACCCTGGCTGTAAAATCAAGCCCACGGTGAGGTTAGAGAATAACTGACAATGAACACATGTTCGACAAAAGGCACAGTGCGGTCTTAATAATCTATCAAAGACCGTGTGCAAAGAACACAGAAGTACATTATACAATACCCATCGCCCAATTAACCACACTCCCACCACTGATAGAGATGGAGTGATGCCGAATCTTACCATCTCACCAAGCCTTCTTATCCAGAGCTTTGATGGATGCGATGCTTGTTCATGTGTGTTTCCAAATCCGCATGTATGCAAAAATTGGGATCATAGACCAAGTTTGTAACAAAAATCTTTCAGTAACTGACGCGATTTGTCTTTTACCTCAGCCGCCGAGCGATGAGATGTGCGACGTGTGCGAGGTGTGGACGGCCGACGACCTTTACCCTTGCAGGATCTGCACTCGGATGTTTCACGACGGCTGCCTGAGGGAGCTGGGGTACCTGCAAGCCGAGGCCCTGCAGGAGATGAAAGACACGGCCCACACTGTTACTGGATGGAGCTGCTACTATTGCGTAAGTCTGCGCAGCTCAAAGTCACAGTCCCTTGCTGGACAACAACAAAAATGATGCATGAAGGTATACCAAAATATACACCATGTCAGTTCTAGGGTTTACATTTGTTCCTCTGGCCTTTGTTTTGTGCAGGAATTCTGGAGGATTATTTAATTGTTTTTCCTCCATTATTTAAATTTCAACGCTCTTCTTGTGGTCATCTTTTCATCCCGTCCCTTGCACTGTCTTGCGCAAGGGACGGGATGAAAAGGTGACCACAAAAAGAGTTTTGCTGAGGGAGGAAATTTGTGACCAAACAGCAAAACCCTATTCTAGATTCCTCTTCCCTTTGTATAAATACAGTTGGGGGCGAATCTGATCATTATATTCGTTATTGATTCATAAACACATGAACACATGAACGAAATTCAGTCCCCGTTTTCAGGTGCCGCAAGTGATTAAGGCGACCCAAGCCGGGACATTCCAATGCCAACAAGGTTTATCACAAAACTCCCGCCCCCAAGAATGTTACAGTTGTTAAGCCTTATGGAAAAAGAAGAACAATTGAATAAAGACATCCAAGTGTATTTTCTACAAGTTAAACTAGAGGGCTATGTTTCTTATTGACATGGAATTGTACAAAATGTATAGAAAATTAAAAGAAGTGCAGTATCAGATAAGCCAAACTGTTCTCAAAGTCATCCTGGGGACTGTTATCGTAGATCAATCAGTTAATTAGAGGAGTGTCAACTCCGAAGTGAATTTACCAAGAATGATCGCAACATTCAGACGTGGTATTCCAAGTGTTGATACTGACTTGTTCGCCAGTTATGGTAACAAGGACAAATGGCTGTTGAATCCCAGCTTGACATCTGACTGACGACACCTAACGTTAACCTGCTTGAGCTAACGATGATTCACAGAGTGAACGCTTTCAGAGCTGTTATGTGCAGAGCATTTCAACCATACATCAACATCGTATTATTTTAGAGCATTTTACAATGTCACGGCGGGAAAAGCACAGGTGCAACTGCTATCATGAACGATCAACGACGTATCCTCTCAGCGTCAGTGCGTTAGCGACACTGATTAGCTACAGCTGAGTACAATTCTCAGCGACAGCTTTCATAGCGGTGGGTGAAATTAACCAATACTGCCTTAATTAATTGCACTTTATCAAATTGCAATTGGTGGGAGAATTGGTTTATTATGTAGGAGCATGTTCCCATGTTTGTATAAAGTTATGTGTCGAGCAATGAGCAATTGTTCAATGCTCCTAAGCTTAAAATGATACCGCTCCACGTATCCGTCCAGCAACATTTTTGCACGAGTCAATGACAGCGTGCCAAAATGCGGTCCTTTCAAGCGTAACGGCTTTTTAAAATAAACGTCCGCCTTTACATTACTAGACAAAAAAACAACAACATTTTGTCAAGTTTAGGAGAAAAGCACGGTTGATGTTAACTTGCCCGACTATCGACTGCCGTGCAACTCATGTCACTAGCGACTCACGTGACTAGCGACTCACGTACTCACATGACTAGCAACTCACGTGACTAGCGACTCATTTGCTCACATGACTAGCAACTCACGTGACTAGCGACTCACGTGCTCACATGACTAGCAACTCACATGACTAGCGACTCACGTGCTCACATGACTAGCGACTCACGTGACTAGCGACTCACGTGCTCACATGACTAGCAACTCACAGGACTAGCGACTCATTTGCTCACATGACTAGCAACTCACAGGACTAGCGACTCATTTGCTCACATGACTAGCGACTCACGTGACTAGCGACTCACGTGCTCACATGACTAGCAACTCACGTGACTAGTGACTCATTTGCTCACATGACTAGCAACTCACGTGACTAGCGACTCATTTGCTCACATGACTAGCAACTCACGTGACTAGCGACTCATTTGCTCACATGACTAGCAACTCACGTGACTAGCGACTCACGTGCTCACATGACTAGCAACTCACATGACTAGCGACTCACGTGACTAGCGACTAACGTGCTCACATGACTAGCAACTCACATGACTAGCGACTCACGTGACTAGCGACTCACGTGCTCACATGACTAGCAACTCACATGACTAGCAACTCACGTGACTAGCAACTCACGTGACTAGCGACTAACGTGCTCACATGACTAGCAACTCACGTGACTAGCGACTCATTTGCTCACATGACTAGCAACTCACGTGACTAGCGACTCATTTGCTCACATGACTCGCAACTCACGTGACTAGCGACTCATTTGCTCACATGACTAGCAACTCACGTGACTAGCGACTCATTTGCTCACATGACTAGCAACTCACGTGACTAGCGACTCATTTGCTCACATGACTAGCAACTCACGTGACTAGCGACTCATTTGCTCACATGACTAGCAACTCACGTGACTAGCGACTCATTTGCTCACATGACTAGCAACTCACGTGACTAGCGACTCATTTGCTCACATGACTAGCAACTCACGTGACTAGCGACTCATTTGCTCACATGACTAGCAACTCACGTGACTAGCGACTCATTTGCTCACATGACTAGCAACTCACGTGACTAGCGACTCATTTGCTCACATGACTAGCAACTCACGTGACTAGCGACTCATTTGCTCACATGACTAGCAACTCACGTGACTAGCGACTCATTTGCTCACATGACTAGCAACTCACGTGACTAGCGACTCATTTGCTCACATGACTAGCAACTCACGTGACTAGCGACTCATTTGCTCACATGACTAGCAACTCACGTGACTAGCGACTCATTTGCTCACATGACTAGCAACTCACGTGACTAGCGACTCATTTGCTCACATGACAGCAACTCACGTGACGCGACTCATTTGCTCACATGACTAGCAACTCACGTGACTAGCGACTCATTTGCTCACATGACTAGCAACTCACGTGACTAGCGACTCATTTGCTCACATGACTAGCAACTCACGTGACTAGCGACTCATTTGCTCACATGACTAGCAACTCACGTGACTAGCGACTCATTTGCTCACATGACTAGCAACTCACGTGACTAGCGACTCATTTGCTCACATGACTAGCAACTCACGTGACTAGCGACTCATTTGCTCACATGACTAGCAACTCACGTGACTAGCGACTCATTTGCTCACATGACTAGCAACTCACGTGACTAGCGACTCATTTGCTCACATGACTAGCAACTCACGTGACTAGCGACTCATTTGCTCACATGACTAGCAACTCACGTGACTAGCGACTCACGTGCTCACATGACTAGCAACTCACGTGACTAGCGACTCATTTGCTCACATGACTAGCAACTCACGTGACTAGCGACTCATTTGCTCACATGACTAGCAACTCACGTGACTAGCGACTCACGTGCTCACATGACTAGCAACTCACATGACTAGCGACTCACGTGACTAGCGACTCACGTGCTCACATGACTAGCAACTCACGTGACTAGCGACTCATTTGCTCACATGACTAGCAACTCACGTGACTAGCGACTCATTTGCTCACATGACTAGCAACTCACGTGACTAGCGACTCACGTGCTCACATGACTAGCAACTCACGTGACTAGTGACTCATTTGCTCACATGACTAGCAACTCACGTGACTAGCGACTCATTTGCTCACATGACTAGCAACTCACGTGACTAGCGACTCATTTGCTCACATGACTAGCAACTCACGTGACTAGCGACTCACGTGCTCACATGACTAGCAACTCACATGACTAGCGACTCACGTGACTAGCGACTAACGTGCTCACATGACTAGCAACTCACATGACTAGCGACTCACGTGACTAGCGACTCACATGCTCACATGACTAGCAACTCACATGACTAGCAACTCACGTGACTAGCAACTCACGTGACTAGCGACTAACGTGCTCACATGACTAGCAACTCACGTGACTAGCGACTCATTTGCTCACGTGACTAGCAACTCACGTGACTAGCGACTCACATGCTCACGTGACTAGTGACTCACGTGACTAGCGACTCATTTGCTCACATGACTAGCAACTCACGTGACTAGCGACTCATTTGCTCACATGACTCGCAACTCACGTGACTAGCGACTCATTTGCTCACATGACTAGCAACTCACGTGACTAGCGACTCATTTGCTCACATGACTAGCAACTCACGTGACTAGCGACTCATTTGCTCACATGACTAGCAACTCACGTGACTAGCGACTCATTTGCTCACATGACTAGCAACTCACGTGACTAGCGACTCATTTGCTCACATGACTAGCAACTCACGTGACTAGCGACTCATTTGCTCACATGACTAGCAACTCACGTGACTAGCGACTCACGTGCTCACATGACTAGCAACTCACGTGACTAGCGACTCACGTGCTCACATGACTAGCAACTCACGTGACTAGCGACTCATTTGCTCACATGACTAGCAACTCACGTGACTAGCAACTCACGTGACTAGCGACTAACGTGCTCACATGACTAGCAACTCACGTGACTAGCGACTCATTTGCTCACATGACTAGCAACTCACGTGACTAGCGACTCATTTGCTCACATGACTAGCAACTCACGTGACTAGCGACTCATTTGCTCACATGACTAGCAACTCACGTGACTAGCGACTCATTTGCTCACATGACTAGCAACTCACGTGACTAGCGACTCATTTGCTCACATGACTAGCAACTCACGTGACTAGCGACTCATTTGCTCACATGACTAGCAACTCACGTGACTAGCGACTCATTTGCTCACATGACTAGCAACTCACGTGACTAGCGACTCATTTGCTCACATGACTAGCAACTCACGTGACTAGCGACTCATTTGCTCACATGACTAGCAACTCACGTGACTAGCGACTCATTTGCTCACATGACTAGCAACTCACGTGACTAGCGACTCATTTGCTCACATGACTAGCAACTCACGTGACTAGCGACTCATTTGCTCACATGACTAGCAACTCACGTGACTAGCGACTCATTTGCTCACATGACTAGCAACTCACGTGACTAGCGACTCATTTGCTCACATGACTAGCAACTCACGTGACTAGCGACTCATTTGCTCACATGACTAGCAACTCACGTGACTAGCGACTCATTTGCTCACATGACTAGCAACTCACGTGACTAGCGACTCATTTGCTCACATGACTAGCAACTCACGTGACTAGCGACTCATTTGCTCACATGACTAGCAACTCACGTGACTAGCGACTCATTTGCTCACATGACTAGCAACTCACGTGACTAGCGACTCATTTGCTCACATGACTAGCAACTCACGTGACTAGCGACTCATTTGCTCACATGACTAGCAACTCACGTGACTAGCGACTCACGTGCTCACGACATCACGCGACTAGCGACTCACGTGCTCACATGACTAGCGACTCACTCACGTGACTAGCGACTCACATGCTCACATGACTAGCAACTCACGTGACTAGCGACTCATTTGCTCACATGACTAGCAACTCACAGGACTAGCGACTCATTTGCTCACATGACTAGCGACTCACGTGACTAGCGACTCACGTGCTCACATGACTAGCAACTCACGTGACTAGCGACTCATTTGCTCACATGACTAGCAACTCACGTGACTAGCGACTCATTTGCTCACATGACTAGCAACTCACGTGACTAGCGACTCATTTGCTCACATGACTAGCAACTCACGTGACTAGCGACTCACGTGCTCACATGACTAGCAACTCACGTGACTAGCGACTCATTTGCTCACATGACTAGCAACTCACGTGACTCGCGACTAACATGCTCACATGACTAGCAACTCACATGACTAGCGACTCACGTGACTAGCGACTCATTTGCTCACATGACTAGCAACTCACGTGACTAGCGACTCATTTGCTCACATGACTAGCAACTCACGTGACTAGCGACTCATTTGCTCACATGACTAGCAACTCACGTGACTAGCGACTCATTTGCTCACATGACTAGCAACTCACGTGACTAGCGACTCATTTGCTCACATGACTAGCAACTCACGTGACTAGCGACTCATTTGCTCACATGACTAGCAACTCACGTGACTAGCGACTCATTTGCTCACATGACTAGCAACTCACGTGACTAGCGACTCATTTGCTCACATGACTAGCAACTCACGTGACTAGCGACTCATTTGCTCACATGACTAGCAACTCACGTGACTAGCGACTCATTTGCTCACATGACTAGCAACTCACGTGACTAGCGACTAACGTGCTCACATGACTAGCAACTCACGTGACTAGCGACTAACATGCTCACATGACTAGCAACTCACATGACTAGCGACTCACGTGACTAGCGACTCACGTGCTCACATGACTAGCAACTCACGTGACTAGCGACTCATTTGCTCACATGACTAGCAACTCACGTGACTAGCGACTCATTTGCTCACATGACTAGCAACTCACGTGACTAGCGACTCACGTGCTCACATGACTAGCAACTCACATGACTAGCGACTCACGTGACTAGCGACTCACGTGCTCACATGACTAGCAACTCACGTGACTAGCGACTCATTTGCTCACATGACTAGCAACTCACGTGACTAGCGACTCATTTGCTCACATGACTAGCAACTCACGTGACTAGCGACTCATTTGCTCACATGACTAGCAACTCACGTGACTAGCGACTCATTTGCTCACATGACTAGCAACTCACGTGACTAGCGACTCATTTGCTCACATGACTAGCAACTCACGTGACTAGCGACTCATTTGCTCACATGACTAGCAACTCACGTGACTAGCGACTCATTTGCTCACATGACTAGCAACTCACGTGACTAGCGACTCACGTGCTCACATGACTAGCAACTCACGTGACTAGCGACTCATTTGCTCACATGACTAGCAACTCACGTGACTAGCGACTCATTTGCTCACATGACTAGCAACTCACGTGACTAGCGACTCATTTGCTCACATGACTAGCAACTCACGTGACTAGCGACTCATTTGCTCACATGACTAGCAACTCACGTGACTAGCGACTCATTTGCTCACATGACTAGCAACTCACGTGACTAGCGACTCATTTGCTCACATGACTAGCAACTCACGTGACTAGCGACTCATTTGCTCACATGACTAGCAACTCACGTGACTAGCGACTCATTTGCTCACATGACTAGCAACTCACGTGACTCGCGACTAACATGCTCACATGACTAGCAACTCACGTGACTAGCGACTCATTTGCTCACATGACTAGCAACTCACGTGACTAGCGACTCATTTGCTCACATGACTAGCAACTCACGTGACTAGCGACTCATTTGCTCACATGACTAGCAACTCACGTGACTAGCGACTCATTTGCTCACATGACTAGCAACTCACGTGACTAGCGACTCATTTGCTCACATGACTAGCAACTCACGTGACTAGCGACTCATTTGCTCACATGACTAGCAACTCACGTGACTAGCGACTCATTTGCTCACATGACTAGCAACTCACGTGACTAGCGACTCATTTGCTCACATGACTAGCAACTCACGTGACTAGCGACTCATTTGCTCACATGACTAGCAACTCACGTGACTAGCGACTCATTTGCTCACATGACTAGCAACTCACGTGACTAGCGACTCATTTGCTCACATGACTAGCAACTCACGTGACTAGCGACTCATTTGCTCACATGACTAGCAACTCACGTGACTAGCGACTCATTTGCTCACATGACTAGCAACTCACGTGACTAGCGACTCATTTGCTCACATGACTAGCAACTCACGTGACTAGCGACTCATTTGCTCACATGACTAGCAACTCACGTGACTAGCGACTCATTTGCTCACATGACTAGCAACTCACGTGACTAGCGACTCATTTGCTCACATGACTAGCAACTCACGTGACTAGCGACTCATTTGCTCACATGACTAGCAACTCACGTGACTAGCGACTCATTTGCTCACATGACTAGCAACTCACGTGACTAGCGACTCATTTGCTCACATGA
The DNA here is from genome assembly GCF_029220125.1 of Pseudoliparis swirei. Classification (NCBI taxonomy): domain Eukaryota; kingdom Metazoa; phylum Chordata; class Actinopteri; order Perciformes; family Liparidae; genus Pseudoliparis; species Pseudoliparis swirei. Next base: position 6,031,942 of record NC_079402.1, on the reverse strand, counting down.
CTAGCAACTCACGTGACTAGCGACTCATTTGCTCACATGACTAGCAACTCACGTGACTAGCGACTCACGTGACTCGCGACTAACATGCTCACATGACTAGCAACTCACATGACTAGCGACTCATTTGCTCACATGACTAGCAACTCACATGACTAGCGACTCACGTGACTCGCGACTAACATGCTCACATGACTAGCAACTCACATGACTAGCAACTCACATGACTAGCAACTCACGTGACTAGCGACTAACGTGCTCACATGACTAGCAACTCACGTGACTAGCGACTCATTTGCTCACATGACTAGCAACTCACGTGACTAGCGACTCACGTGCTCACATGACTAGCAACTCACATGACTAGCGACTCACGTGACTAGCGACTCACGTGCTCACATGACTAGCAACTCACATGACTAGCAACTCAGATGACTAGCAACTCACTTGACTAGCAACTAACGTGACTAGCGACTAACGTGCTCACATGACTAGCAACTCACGTGACTAGCGACTCATTTGCTCACATGACTAGCAACTCACGTGACTAGCGACTCACGTGCTCACGTGACTAGTGACTCACATGCTCACATGACTCGCAACTCACGTGACTAGCGACTCATTTGCTCACATGACTAGCAACTCACGTGACTAGCGACTCACGTGCTCACGTGACTAGTGACTCATGTGCTCACATGACTCGCAACTCACGTGACTAGCGACTCATTTGCTCACATGACTAGCAACTCATGTGACTAGCGACTCATTTGCTCACATGACTAGCAACTCAAGTGACGAGTGACTCACGTGGCTAGCGCCTCACGTGACTAGCAACTTACGTGACTAGCGACTCATGTGCTCACATGACTCGAAACTCACGTGACTAGCGACTCATTTGCTCACATGACTAGCAACTCATGTGACTAGCGACTCATTTGCTCACATGACTAGCAACTCAAGTGACGAGTGACTCACGTGGCTAGCGCCTCACGTGACTAGCAACTCACATGACTAGCAACTCACGTGACTAGTGACTCACTTGACTAGTGACTCACATGCTCATGTAACGAGCAACTCACATGATTAGCGACTCACAAGACACTCTTCATACCGCGTCAGTTGCTCTGCCCGTAAAGTAGCAGTTGGCTGTGCTAAATGAGATTCGGTGTTCGCATGCCGCCACTAAATAGGCTGTGTTATCAGATGTGTTATATGATGTTATACAGCTCATTATAGCCTATAGACTATATTCTTCAGCACTGGTGAGATAAGCACGGTGAGCTTTTTGACGAGGTATTGTTCCATGTACGGCAGCAGCTAGGGAAACGTGTTCAACTCGAGGTCATTTAAAGATAGCCTATATATTTTTGTAATCTTTTTTTTTTTTTAAAGCACAAAATAACTAACTTTAGCTTCCGAGGCCATTTCCAAAAAACGACGACTCTCTAGTGGTTGTCGAGAGGCACAATGCAATCTGCTTTAATAAACAGCTGAAGAGCCGCTTTTGCTGGAGGACCCTTCAGAGTGGAGTGGCGGCTTTCGCTGTCTCTCGCAATGCACGCCCTGAGAAGCACAATCCCTTGCCAGAGTTGCGGTCAGAGTGAGGGGGGGCGTTGTCACACAATCAGTGAGAGGACAGCGAAAGATCCTCTTTTTCTGGCTGTCTCCTTTCGTGTGTGAGGAACAGAAGGAGAACATTCAGGAAGGGAAAGAGAGAGAGAGAGTGAACCGGTTCATTCAAATTGGAGTTCTCGGCCTCTGTGTCCACTTTGTGTCCTAGCTCATCAGAGCTTTTTCCCACTAAAAACCTGCAGCTGGAAAGGAGGCTCAGTGTAGTTTGCAAAACTATGAGCTAAAAGAGACTTAAAAGGATCCACATGCATGAGGGGAACTGCAGGGTCAGGCTCTTATTTTATGATCCGATTCATCGTTCACGTTAAAATACTGATTCTCGCAGCTTTGAAATCCAAAAGAAGATTTAAAAAGAAAAAAATGCATATCCTGCTTTTGGCAGATAGACTATTTAAAACAGTTTGAAAAGAAAATCAATGGTGTCATTTCTTACTGAACAGGACCATCTGATATAACTATTAATGCAACCTGCCACTTTAAAATTAGAACGTGTTCCTATTATTATACTCGCCCCACCATGGAGCCTTTGGTTTTCCAGATGCTGTCAGTAGGTATTGCATAAATCCTTGAATACATTTTTGATGTCTCTATTTTAAAATATGAGTTGAGATGGAAATCAGACATACTTAAATGTAATTACAGCATCCATAACGGATGGCCAGTTTCATAGTTTTGCAGAAGGTCGGTGTTACCCAGTGGCGGGCCGTGGGCCTGGGGCCTGGGGCCTGGGCCTTCAGTGAGGTCCTACACAGTCCCACCCGAATGAATCCACCTCTTATTACTATCATTATGATGCCATGGCTCTTGACCAGGGCTCAATACGTCCATCGCGGCGTAGTATTGGTAGATCGCATGACATTAAAAAAAATTGGCCCGCCCCCGTCATTTTCTCTATAGCACGTCTTTGTTCATTTATTAAACTAAACAGCCGTCTGATGTTGATCGTATCTACACAACAGCATGTCATTTCTCTCGGCTCTCCGTCTCGCGCGTTGCAGAATGCGCGCATCATGACGGAGAAAAAGAAGAAGAAAAAAGTCACTTGCACTCGTTTGTTCACTAAACAGGGCATTGTCGCACCCAAAGCAGATTTCAAGTATATGCTCTACCAAATCGACATCTTCTCCTCCTTCCGCCATTGTGGGTTGAAAAAACAGCTTTGTAGTCCGCGAATTAATTCCTTTATCAAATTCAGTTTCCTAGTTCTGAGGTTCTGCATCTACCTGCCCATAGGCCCCGCCTCTCAATATTGATAATCCAATCAAAAGACGTGCACGCCCTCCGCCTGCTAGCTGCTCCTGTGCCGGTTCCGGGGCCTTCTAGAAGGCCTAGAGGAGCCAACTCTAAAGCTGATTGGTTGACACAACATTGTCATTCCCATTCACTTGAAGCTACCAGCGCCCGCAATGTTGATTCTGAAGGCCTAAGGGCAGATTTTAGCCCCCTGGCAACACACGATGGCTGAATATGATTGGATAAAAGATCTAACATAAAGACCAGCCCTCCAAATCTCAACCTGGCGCTGGCAGCAGCGCAACCAAGAGGAACGCTATGAAATTAAGAGAATAACTCTTACTCTGGGAAATAATTGAATACATATTTGTGGGAAAATATATTTAGAAAAAAATATATATTCTGATGATGTTTAGGCCAGCAGAGAAGGCCTTGCTGGCCCTGACGGCCCGCCACTGGTGTTACCAGAGGTAAAACTGTATAAGCATAATAACATTGCATATTAGAAACAATGTCTGGCATGGAACAAACAAAGGAAGAAGCTTCCTGATGACAGCATGATTAATTTGCTCGTTAAAGATTCTCATCTCAGTTTTAGATTGACAGACGTGTACAGATAAATGGATCATTTATGAAATCTTGTGGGGATGTTAATCAGTAGTTTCCTAAAATGTAGCACACTGAGCACTGTAATATATATTATATAAGAAACACAATAAAATGAAAAAAATTATAGGCTAGATAAGAGCGGTGATGCAGAGATATATGGCACATTGTTTTAATTATGATACACCAAACACATGGCAAAGGAAATGTATTGATCTTATTGGACAATAGATTGCAAATTGTCATCGGAAGTTATCAGAAAACAAACATGAACACAATGACGTTTTAAGCAGGCAAACTTGCATTACCTCGACTGGCCATCAGGGGGCGACTCCTCTGGTTGCAAAAAGAAGTCTGATTGTATAGAAGTATATGAGAAAAAGACTTCTGACTTGATTTATTCCCTCAGTAAACATTGTAAACATGAGTCAATGGTCTCAATCGGTAGTTTCAAGTCTTCAATACAACACAATGTCCATTTAGTAAACAATGGTCCATTTAGAGTCAAATAGTTCATAAAGCAGGGAATACTTTAGGGTGGGGCTACCTTGCAATTCTCCATGTTTTCATGTTAGAACCCTTTTTATTTTTGAAAGATGTATGTTATATTTGTTATTATTATTTTGGAATCTTCCAATTGTTTAACTTTTTTTTAATTTTTCTGGTTTTATTATTATTATGATACATGATAAATAGGTTTCAAGACATTGACATCAATAGTGCCGCAGCTCGGTTCCACACGCCACACCTCTAATTATAGCGTGTGAAAGACACAGACCAAACAGTGTTCTATCTTCACCTCATCCAGTGAGTGGGGGGGAGCCAGTTGGGAGTCAAATCAATGAAAAAAAACCATCAATCAAATCAATCAAACACCCTCTCAAGAGGCAACATCACATTCCCTTCTTTGGAATGGACTAACATTACAGCAGGATTTTGTGTCCACAAATAATGTCTTAAAGGAAACCCTGTGTGAGCCAAGAGACTCAACACAAGGGATCGTGCCTTTCTCAAACATCAACGAGCTCACAGCTCTGTAACGGGAATTACATATTGGGACAAAGAGGCCACTGTGAACTGGCTAGAGGTCCAGAAACCATCCCAGGATCTGGGCATTTCTGATACTGCATTCAGTGGATCCACTTCAAGGCCCGGTGGTCTCCATGACAGTATCCGCTGTGGGCTCGGGTGATTGTATAAAAACCTGCCAAACTGCAGAGAGAGAGCACAAACCAGTGGGGAGAAAGGGGTATGAAAACAACAGCCGTCTGTTCGCTCTCAGTCAGCTGGGACACTTTCAGGGCGACAGTTCCACTCTGTTCAAATGATAAATAGCGACACACGTTAACTGTGTGTTGCAGACATTACGTGAGCTTGTTATCTTGGCTCATTTTTCTTCTGGGACAAATGGATAAAGAAGGATAAAAAGACAATCGCATCATGTGATTTTAATTGTCTGTCCAATGCGATTCCCGCAAGATGAAGTTAGTGAAGCAACACCACATAACACCCAGACAGAAGCGGGGAGGACCGGCTGGTATGTCAAAGGCGGTATAAATGAAAACAAATAATATGTGAATAATTAGCGACACTCTTGGTCTGTAGAGGTTGCAGCGAGGTGTCGGCAGCTGACGTGCTCCTGGTGACATGTTGAGGAGATGCAGCCTGTTGCTCGGCTCTCATAGCGACAGACTTTGCAGGGGCCGGGCTTTGGGGGCGTTCTGCTTGTGGGCGACGGGTGTTTTTTATCGGCTCTCTGAACTTCTCACCTGATTCATTTAGTATGCGTGTGGAATAATTTACAGTTAGCGTTGACATGTCTGTTTTTGATCCAAATCTGCCATCTCCTTCTTAGCTTGTTATTAGCTTGAGGGGCGTGTTTTTTCTCCATTTGTGTTTGAAGGGTCTAAGCAGTGCAGTGGCGGGCCGTGGGCCTGGGGCCTGGGGCCTGGGCCTTCAGTGAGGTCCTACACAGTCCCACCCGAATTAATCCACCTCTTATTACTATCATTATGATGCCATGGCTCTAGACCAGGGCTGCTCAATACGTCGATCGCGGCGTAGTATTGGTAGATCGCATGACATTAAAAAAAATTGGCCCGCCCCCGTCATTTTCTCTATAGCACGTCTTCGTTTATTTATTAAACTAAACAGCCGTCTGATGTTGATCGTATCTACACAACAGCATGTCATTTCTCTCGGCTCTCCGTCTCGCGCGCTGCAGAATGCGCGCATCATGACGGAGAAAAAGAAGAAGAAAAAAGTCACTTGCACTCGTTTGTTCACTAAACAGGGCATTGTCGCACCCAAAGCAGATTTCAAGTATATGCTCGACCAAATCGACATCTTCTCCTCCTTCTGCCATTGTGGGTTGAAAAGCAGTTCCGGTTCCACCGACACCAGCACCCAGGACCTGGGAGGAGATACTGCAGAGTTTATCTGACATGATCAATCGGACCATTTCGTGGAAGCACCCGGCAGTTCCGGTTCCACCGACGCCAGCACCCAGGACCCGGGAGGAGATTCAGCAGAGTTTATCCGACATAATCAATCGGACCATTTCGTGGAAGCATCCGGCTCCAGTCCCCAGTGTTCCGCTTCCAGTCCCCGGTGTTCCGTCACCAGTTCCAGTCCCCGGTGTTCCGTCACCAGTTCCAGCCCCCGGTGTTCCGTCACCAGTTCCAGTCCCCAGTGTTCCGCTTCCAGTCCCCGGTGTTCCGTCACCAGTTCCAGTCCCCGGTGTTCCGTCACCAGTTCCAGCCCCCGGTGTTCCGTTGCCGGTTCCAGTCTCCGATGTTCCAGTCCCCAGTGTTCCAGCTCCAGTCCCCGGTGTTCCGTCGCCAGTTCCAGCCCCCGGTGTTCCGTTGCCGGTTCCAGTCTCCGATGTTCCAGTCCCCAGTGTTCCAGCTCCAGTCCCCGGTGTTCCGTCACCGGTTCCAGTCTCCGATGTTCCAGTCCCCAGTGTTCCGCTTCCAGTCCCCGGGGTTCCGGTTCCAGCCCCCGGTGTTCCATCACAAGTTCCAGTCCCCGGTGTTCCAGTCTCCAGTGTTCCGCTTCCAGTCCCCAATGTTCCGCTTCCAGTCCCCAATGTTCCCCTTCCAGTCCCCGGTGTTCCGTCACCAGTCCCTGGTGTTCCGTCACCAACTCTAGTCCCCGGTGTTCTGTCACCAGCTCCAGTCTCCGATGTTCCAGTCCCCAGTGTTCCGCTTCCAGTCCCCGGCGTTCCGTCATCAGTTCTAGTCCCCGATGTCCCAGCCCCGGTTCCCCGTGAGCCGTCCCGTCCAGCCCCGGTTCCCCGTGAACCGTCCCGTCCAGCCCCGGTTCCCCTAGCTTCCCGTTCCTGTCCTCCGGCCCGTCTTCCGGAGCGAGTCCCTCGTCCGGGTGGTCGTCCTCCGGCCCGCCCCCCAGACTCTGTCCGCCATGCACTTGGCCCCTCCTCCGGCTCCCCTCCACCCACCCTGGTGGGACGTCTGGAATCCGTCCCTTGAGGGGGGGGTACTGTTATGATTTGGAGTGTTTCCTGTTTTGTTTTGAAGTCCCTGTCTCGTTTCCTGTTTCCCTGCGCTTCCTTCCTTGTGCTTGTTTCGTTCCTGATTGTCCCCAGCCACGCCCTGATCGTCTCCACCTGTGTCTCGTTTTCCCCAGTGTATTTAGCCTGTGTCTTTCTGCTTGTTCTTTGTCTGGTCGTTTTTGTTCCTGTCCGGTTCTTGTCACTGTTCCTGTTTCTCTCCTGTTGCCAGACTGTGGTTCTGCTCAGTGAACAATTAAAGAAACCTTTTTATTTTGAAACTCTGCCTGCTGCGTTTGGGTCCAAACCTCGCCCCACACGACAGATTAATAATGTACAAATAATATACAGATGTAAATCAGCGTCTCCTCTGATTTGCCTGTGGATTTGCTGATGAAGACATGTATGAATTATACGCATCTTTCATCGTGTTCATTTTCCATATCTTTTTGGCCACATACAGTTTTGAGAATTGGTCTGTGTGTGTGCGTTTGTGTGAGAAGATGCTCACATTTAAAACAATGCCCTTTTGCTTTTGAAATAATGCAAACACATTGTGGAACAGTCTCCCTGACCACCTGAGGGAAACTCAGACACTGAACTCTTTTAAAACTGGCCTAAAAACCTTTTTATTCAGGAAGGCATTTCTTTTACCTTGAGTTAATTTATTGTCAGCTATTACATTCTGATTTTTTTCTTTTTATGGGTTGCTTTAACTATGTTTTAATCGGTTTTATTTGTTTTTACTATATGTGTGGCACTCTGAGATTCTTTGAAGGAAGAGTGCGATCAAAATGAAATGCATTATTATTATTATTAAAATCAAAATTTAAAATTTAAATTTTTTTCAGGTCAGACAAATGTGTTACACTCAAAGCCTCATGGTCACAGAATGTTTATAGGAAGTGAGCATAGTCACCCACTGGTTTGTGGACTGCGGTTTTGAAACCTCGAGTTCGTCCTTTTGCCCGCTGCCATATTGTTTTTGGCAGTCTCCATCTTGGTTTTTTTGCATAGGTAGTGACACGACAGGGTGGAGCTAACATTTACATTTACAAATAACTTTCGTGAACTGAAAACACACACACAAGTTCTAAGACGGACACACAGACAACTCTCAGACGGGACAACGTTGTGGTCGTACAAGCCTCGCCCTAAAGTCTCCCCTGCTTCATGGTTTATTTTACTCTAAATGGATCATCGTTCACTAAATAAACATCACGCTGTATTGAAGAAGACATGAAACTAGAGATTCAGACCATAAACTCATGTTTACAATATTTACTGAGGAAACAAATCAAGAGAGAAGGAGAGTAATTTTCTTATAAACTTCTATACAACCAGGAGGAGTCGCCCCCTCATGGTCAGTAGAGAGAATGCATGTTCAATAAAAAAAATTCTGTAAATGTGCCAAGATCAAGATTAATGTACACATTTACAGATCAAGAGTGTTGCTAATTATTCACAAAAAATTTGTTTATGGATCCACAAACAATAATGAGAATAGTGAGTATCGTCATTCAGGGGACTCTTAGACGTTGTCAAGTACTAACAAGACATGCAGCGTCACTCTGCATTTACTATTCTCTCATGGCTTTCTTTTTACAAATGATACCATTATGAAGAGAGTGAGACACAGAACAGCACATCATCATCATGAAGCACCTGGGAAACAGAGTAGTTGCCGAGATGCATTCACAATCCAATACTTAGTATGCTTGTGGCTAATTACGGGAGACCCATCTGGGACTAAGCCCATGTAATTAGAGCACATTCTAATCTTTTGTCTGTGTGTGTGTGTGTGTGTGTGTGTGTGTGTGTGTGTATATATGAAATTGTCTGCCCTCCTTCCTTTTCTGCAGGATAATCTGAATCTACTCTTGACAGAGGAAGAGATGTACAGCCTCATGGAGACCTTCAAGCAGTGCAAGATCATCCCAGGTGGGTCAACGAATCAAAGCTGGAACATGCATTATACATTTCCTTGTATGCCAGGAGGAACTGGCGGTACAGTCTGTCTCGTTCAGCCGTTATGTTGTTGTTGTTGTTCTGTATTTTGTTGTTGTTGTGTATTTTTATTCAGTCAATCATTGCAATACAATACACTATTATTCTATATAATATAGTAAACAAATAGACTGAAACGGTATAGGTAGAAGCAAAAATGCTCATATATTCCTATCCTAAATTATTATTATGAAATAAATCAGATAATTAATACAAAATAAAGAAAAATAATAAAGAAAATAATAAATATATATTATGGAATTTGATATTTATTTAGGCATGACAATGTTGGTTGTAGACTTTTAGTCTAGGTATTATATTTCCATAGACCTAGTTGGGTAAGGGGCTGTTGGAAATTTGCCAGGGATAATTTCTCTCATAAAATAAAAGTATTTAGTTTTTTAACAGCCTCAGAAAAGTTAGATAACCACATGAGCCTATTGTTCCTCAATCAAAAGTAGATATGTATTACTCATATTCCTCACTCATATAAGAATGTAGAAGTAGATACATATTTATTGAACTCATGAACGATCCTAACTCAAATCTGCACAGTGTAGAAAAAAAGTTTTTTTGTATTACTTCTAGCTCTCTCTCTCTCTCTCTCTCTCTCTCTCTCTCTCTCTCTCTCTCTCTCTCTCTCTCTTTATGAACACAAAAAGGAAGCAGACTAAGAAACAACAAAAAGAAACCCGTGCCCATCTGTCTATCGGTTTCATCTCTCCGTTTCCACCCTGCGGACAGCCTGAAAGTCCATCAACACATTCTCACCCCAACGCGTCAAATTCCAACTCCTAAGCGTCGACGCTGGGACGCTGCACGTATCCCTCTTAGTCAGCAAGGGACAGCGTGTCAATATACTCAAGTTTCACACATAGTCTTTTCACAATACTTTTACGTCTTCATAGGAAGTTAGTTTTAGGGAACAAAACCGCTGAGTTAGATGTAGGAAAAGAGCGTGGTTGACTTTAACTAGACCGACGATGTGTTGGCGACATCGGCGTTCAGGTGAAAAGCCCAGCGAGTCGCATGCTGGCACTAAAGTATGTGCGACGCCGAGTAGCACTGAGCGAGCTTGGGTTTGGCGCCTTATGAGGGAGGACGGGTTGGCTCTACGCACAACAGACACACAACGTTATAAATTGACCAACATTGCAGTGCTAGTTTTAAGGAATAACACCCAATTCAATTAATTCAGACTATAATAATATTATGTCACATTGTATAGCAAAGAAACCCCAAACATATTTTTTGCCAGTCAAGACACATATTTACAACCTCAAGAGACTTCTTGGTTACATTTATTTTTTAAATAAACAAGCCACCTTGATCTGGAGACGGGTACCAGTGCTGCCTCTTTTACAGACATACATGACATACAACATTAAACAAATTTTCTACAGTTGTTGCTTTTTTTTTTAAATCAACCGTTTCGCTCCGACAGAGTTACATCATCTCCCCTCATCTCTCGAAGTCTAATTCCGAACGCGTGGTATCGTTCCTCAGCTCGGGTGGAGGTGAAACAGCGGGAGGTGGACCCGTTCTCTGCGGAGAGCGAGTCTCGATAGGTTAATTGCATCTGGAGAGACGGCTCGGTGACTAATCAGGCCTGATGGGATACATTGTTCTTTCCTGCCGCTGCAGAGTCGTGCCTGGTGTCAGACGAGCTGCTGCAGTACCGCCACTTTGCATCCAAGCAGCAGTTCGATAAGGACCTGACTGATGAGCAGGAGGAGGAGGTCCTGGCCCAGTTTGCGGCGCTGGATCCCGAGAAGAAGGGTCACATCGAATGGTGTGACTTCCTTTACTTCGAGTCGCTGGCAGTGTTGCGGAAGTTGCGCACGGAGGTAATGTATTAGGTTTGGGAAACGAGTTGCATACATTCAAAACAACTAACTGTAAAGCAAAGGATCTGTGTGTGTGTGTGTGTGTGTGTGTGTGTGTGTGTTTGTTCCTCACATATCACGGTAACTGCTAATCCAATCTATTTCCCACTTGGCGGGTATATTTCTGAGGACCCAAAGACGTGCAGTGTCGAAGTTGGTGCAGCTTGGACATGTTCGATATGAATAACCAGCGTTTGGCATGTGGACACTTGACGAGAGCTCCTGAAAAAATCAGTTCATAGCTCAAAATTATAGATTTTAAACCAAGTTCACAGTCCCAAATATGAACTAGTTCACGTTTATTTTCGTCATTTCATTTTTTCCCTCTAAACTGGCCTGACGCTGTTCCGTTTCATAAGGCCTGTAAACCTATTTTCAGTGCCTGGTCAAAAACCGCCAGGCTCAGGAACAGCTTTGTACCACAGGCCCGAGACTCTGAAACTCATAACCTCTGGGACTCATAACCTTATAATTAACTGACTGTTTTCCAAGCGGTTTACATCTCTGCCTTCAAGGGCCTTTGGGAGCTCTGAGTCCAGCATGTCTTCTGTAGCTCATTGGCTGTCGTGCATATATGCCTCTTGATTCTAGATATAATAATGTTACAAAGGATGAGCGGCTCTCGAAAACTCGAGACAAACTCCGGGAGACAAGCAGCAATTCCTTGAACCAATTCAATTCAATTCAGTTTATTTTATATAGCCCTATATCACAAATTACAAATTTGCTTTACAGTCTGGACACATACGACATCCCTGTCCAAGGACCTTACATCGGATCAGGAAAAACTCCCAAAAAATAGAAAAAAAACCTTTCACAGGGGAAAAAAAGTGAAGAAACCAAGCGATAAAATTATAAAAAAGACAGAAAAATAAGAAGCAATCAGCTTTTTCAAAGAGTGCACATGCTCCAACACAACTTATAAACTTCCTGATTTTACTACAGCATCCAATGACACCCTGAAAATCCTCCCCACTGGTCTTTTATACAGCAAGATTAAACTAGTCACACATGTTGGGACTCGGGGGCACGACTCGTCACCGAAGAGGAGGCTGAGAACCACATGACGTGAAGCATTCTCATCACCATTACCATCATGGAACACACACACTTGCTGTGTACTATTCTGGTTTTGCCACTTGTGTTGCTAGGCGACATCAAGCAAAAGCACAGGATCGCAAAGCTGCGCCGGTAGTTTTGAGAGAAAAAAGACAGTCAAATCGTGACCACAGTTCATTTACAAGAAAAACAAAGCCAAAGTAATTCTGTTGCAATTCTTCTTTTTCGGTTTACTGTGGCAGAGATCAGCAAACAAACTGCAGAAGAACTCTCTCATCAGCCTCGTAGAGAATGCAGGACCACAGGTCAAACACTTCACTTTGAGATTAGTTTATTCGGAAGGCTCTGAAGCAAATGCTACATACAAGTTGCCTTGCATCCACCTCCATGAATGACAATTTGTTTTCTTTTCACTTCACAAGAGTTAAAAATGTGTGTTTTTTTTTAATGGTTTTGGTGTAGCATGGAGTAAATCGGCCAATAGGCTACGTCAATGTCTGTTGTATGTAGTATATGTGCTTCTGTGATTGATATGATAAAGGGCAAAGATATTGGCCCTAAAATCTTATATCCAGGTTCCTGAATTACAGCAGCGTAAAGAGGAGGATAGTAATGAATTAATATGGGTAAATAAAAACTGCATTAACTCTTTTTTGTCCTTATATATATTCTTTATTGATGATAATGCACAATATGACATACAGAGATCAAAGAACAAGTATTTAAATGTTGTGTGTTTATGTTTGTCAGTTTACAATTGTAAAGAAGAGAACGGGAAAGTAAAACAGAAAAAAACTAAACTAAAGAAAGAAATAAAAGAAGAAAAAAAATAACAAAGGCAAAACAAAATAATATAACAAATTATAAATTAAATTAATAATAATAATGAATAATAAAACACCCACCCACCCATGGCCTTCACATTCTTTCACATTGTTTGCGTAGTACAATATTGTAAAACTAAAGTTAAGTAATTAGGTTTAGTTACAGTTAGTCAGACAGATAAGAGAAGGACAGAGGACCAGATACGTACATACAAATTACCAGACATGAGACATTTCTCATATTTTGAAAATATGAAATGAAAGGTTGCTATTTCTTATTAAAGTTGTCAAGACAGCCTCTAAGTGCATATTTTATTTCTTCAAGACTCAAGAAAAACATCACATCAAAACTGTATAATCTCAGATACTGTTTGGATTCCTTTTTCTTCAACTTGTTTTCTTCCTTTCTTTCTAGAACTCGATGGTGCGCCTGTTGTCTGCCAAGGAGCGAAACAGCGTTCGGTCGGTGTTCCTGGATCTGGACCTGGATGAAGATGGCGTGATCACAAGAGCAGAAAGCCGCCAGGCCCAGAAGTCCTGGTTCCACAAGCTCAACAAAGACTCGCAGTCCTGCAACGTGAGGTGAGTACACCGAAAAAAAGGGCGGTCAGTGCATCGCAACGGGAGAAAAGTCAAATTCAAAAACCCAGAGCATTAGTTTGAATCCTTTGAAGAAAACATAAGGATTCCATGTCCAGACTGAGATAAAAGGCCCGCATCCGTGTTCAAGTCTATAGCAGGACTTTTTGGAGTAGTGAGGATCTCATCAGAATGCCAACTGCAGCTGGCAGAGGGGAAACAGGCTTGGCCGCCTGGGCAGGAGAGACACTCAGGAAGAAGACTGGAAGCAAGATAGGAACCCGAGTTCTTTCTTACGTATTCTCACTCCGGTCCACGTAATCCCCAATAACATTTCCATTGCTTTGCAGGTCACACACATCTTTACCAATACCCAGTCTATCAAATGAGAAAATCAGTCTTTTGTGACTTCAGCATCTGAGATGGACAAGAGAAAAAAATTTCTATCAGTTGAGTGGTAAAACCTGGGCTTGAACTCAGAGTTTATAATTAAATATTAATAATGTTTTCACAATTTATCTATCTATATATATATATATATACATATACATATATATGTATATATAATTACGATTTGATGTGCATAACTCCAATCTTTTATGAATTTCTTAGAGCTGCTTTCTTAGAGCTGCATTTGTATCCCATGTTGCACTATCTGCATTTACATTACTATTAATATGTTTTAAGAAACTACTACCACTAATATACATAATAAGATAAATTCATAGTTAATTAGGTTATTTTGTATATCTGTTGCCATTTAAGCAGCTATAATCAATCATGTTCTGTTATAAAACTATGTAAAAATAATAACGTGACAAGGGTTTGCTCTTTGCAATGAACCGACAGAATTATCACTGAAGATCCCCATGGCTTCAAAGGGCTTAATATTTAATTGTACCTCATTATTTGGTTGTCTGGCTGCTACATTACTGTCTTGATTCGGTTTCACTGCTACCGTAACCAGCCGGTCATCATAATTAAGCATTTACCAGCTGGAGAACCAGATATTTTCGTCAGGTGTTGGTAGATTCCAAAAACAGAGCTACAAGTGAGCGAATGTTGGACATAAATTCACTCGGACACAAACACGACCCAAATGTAATCGTAATGCTCTCTAACTACTGGATGTGTAAATAAGCAACTGTCAGCAACTTGATTGATTGGTTGATGACACGTCAATGTTGTGTTCTCAAAGTTGCCCAAATAAAAGTTCAATTACCGTATTGCTAAAATGGAATTTGACTGCGTCAGCATAACGTTTATTGTGTTCATCGACACTGACACATTCTCTTTATGGAGAAAGGCCACAAATCCAAACCTGAACCAATTAACTATTGTATGTGCTCAGACTTCCCATGAAGGGGCGTGAGCTGTACTGTCCGTCAATGAAGCTTCAAAACGGTAGACCATTGTATTGTAAATCTCGTCAACGTCTACATTGATCAGGAACTTTAAATGACACACGGTCTGCGGGGCTCTATTGCTACAGCTGTCTCTGCAGTCCATGTGTGCAAAGCAGAAAACTCATGTTAGCTAATTAAATTGAAAACAGCCATTTGCTGGTTACATCAAATGCAACCCATCGGGCTTTTCTTCCAAGATATCAAAAGGGAGGATAGTATCTCTACATCAACAATAGAATGGGGAAAAAACACCCCACATGATACTTTCAGGATAGATGGTACATGAATTCTGAACTTTGCACTGGCCACATTTATATATAATTCAAGCGTGACCTCGGGCGTGTGTGCACAATCAAAACCCAACAGCGACGACCCTTTGAATATCTGCCTTGAATAAAATTTCCCCAAGTTAATGCAGCACAAAAGTGGACTCGTCGCCCTCCCTCTCGCTCTGCACTCTAACGAGACACGTAATGCTCCTTCTTTGTCCTCTGCACCTTTCAAACACGAAAGAAACGGAAAGATTGGAAGGTCTTCGGCTGGCACGTTGTCCAGTGCAGAATGCAATCAACGCACAACGCTGACAGAGAAATAGAAGAAGAACATTTTTTAATTATAAGTCACGTGAAGATTAAAAGTGGGGGGAACAATTTAAAAAGTAAATTTAGATAGTTTCCATGATCATATTAAAAGCGCGAAACTTATGTGTTTCATTCAATTGTGTCTCCTGGGCTGCCACTCGTGTCATTAGCAGGCACAAAGTGCCCGTCGGTTTGATGCTGAGCAAGACGGAATTTTATGCTTTTCATAAATTGGCATGTTTTAGATTAATACAGCTGGTTGCTTTTGCTTTTTTTGTCGCCTGGAACTCACTTAAATTATGCTATTTTGAAGCCTCTTTCAGTACAGATACGTTTTTCTGGCTGAGATCAATATGGCCACGAGGTCTGGACACAACAATTTAACAAACCCTGCAACTAATATGACAAATATTTTAGTTCATAGCGGTTCACAGCAATATATATATATATATATATATTTTTCACAGCGTTTTATTTATATATATATATACACATATATATTCATATACTGTATATACACATATATATATAAATAAAATGCTGTGAAAATATATATATATATATATATATTGCTGTGACATGTAGATATATAATTTGTTCCTATAATTATATGTATAGAAGCTGATAAAAGCTGATTTTATATACAGGACTGTCTCAGAAAATTAGAATATTGTGATGAAGTTCTTTATTTTCTGTAATGCCTTTATTCTGATTTATTGCTGATTATGGCTTACAGCTTAAGAAAACTCAAATATCCTATCTCTAAATATTAGAATATCATGAAAAAGTATACTAGTAGGGTATTAAACAAATCACTTGAATTGTCTAATTAACTCGAAACACCTGCAAGGGTTTCCTGAGCCTTGACAAACACTCAGCTGTTATAAATCTTTTTACTTGGTCTGAGGAAATATTAAAATTTTATGAGATAGGATTTTAGAGTTTTCTTAAGCTGTAAACCATAATCAGCAATATTAAAAGAATAAAAGGCTTGCAATATTTCAGTTGATTTGTAAATGAAAGAAGAATGATTTTTTTTTTTTTTAATTGCATTACAGAAAATAAAGAACTTTATCACAATATTCTAATTTTCTGAGACAGTCCTGTATATATATATATATATACAGGTATATATATATAAATTCAGCTTTTATTAGCTTTATATATATATATATATATATATATATATAAAAATCTGCTTTTATAATGTCTATGAGCTTCTATACTCATAGACAGACCTCATCAGAGTAGTTATACGAGGAAAAAAGGCTCTGATGGACTCTGATGAGGTCACATTTGTATGTATTCTGTGTGTGTGCGTCTGTGTGTGCGCGCGTGTGCTTGTTACTGCTTCTAACCTTTTTGTGCTGTCAAATCTCCTCTGCTGTACCATTTCCATCCCTCTCACCTATTCAACATGTGGCATTCCCCCACAGACTCATGGGACTCTGCTCTCCTATGAATTGTGGGTGAGTGTGACTCAGCACTGCATGGCTTGTCTCGTTTTCCCCTCACTTCAACACCCTTGAGCACCCCTGCAATGCTCACGTATTCACCGACAGCCCCCACCATTCTGATTTAATTCTGAAGATTACCCTTCGCTCTTAAAAAAAAGAAGAAGAAGAAGAAGAAAAAGGAATCCAAACAGTATCTGAGATTACGAGACTATATTCAGCAATCAAAGACGGACACCTCCTTGAATGGAGTTTAAGCCGTTCATGTGATTAGGTCTTGTTATACCAAGGCTTGGTTACAATTCAGGCTGGCCTTTAATTATAGGGATCAAAAGAAAGACTTTTGTTCTCATCGGTGGAGCCTCGCTTCAAAAGCCTCACTTATCAACATAAGAGGACACTGTGGACCAAAGGAGTGCACTGAAGATGCAACTTCATTCGTGCTCATTAGAAAGCAAATAAAAATCACAGGAGTCTGAAAACTGGGTTTTCAAGAAGCCATCCATCAGAAGAGAGTCTATAAGACTCTGAAAGATATAAAACTCATGACTCGTGAAGTTGTGGAAGACATCCGTGTCGGTTTGAAATTAGGAAAGTGCCGTTGTGTCTGAATTATTTTTTGTTTTGTTTGTAGTTTGATTTGCTGTGCACTTTTTATCTAACCATTGGCTAAGAGAAATAACAGCTAATGAATTGACCTTGGGTAAAGATGTTTTCACCATTATTTACTTATGTTACACCAATCTGACTTTTTTCTGTTGCGATCGCGATACCTTGGCATTGGGTATCGTCCATTACCAGGGTTTAATTAATAATATGTCGGCCTCCCTGTGTGAATGAGAGTGGGTTTATTCTTTTATGATTTTGCCAACATTGCGACTTAAACATTGCTTTACTAAC
The DNA here is from genome assembly GCF_029220125.1 of Pseudoliparis swirei. NCBI lineage: Eukaryota > Metazoa > Chordata > Actinopteri > Perciformes > Liparidae > Pseudoliparis > Pseudoliparis swirei. The sequence continues at coordinate 6,014,270 of NC_079402.1, read as the reverse complement.
GTGTTAAAACAAAATGTAATAAATACAAAGATATATATGATTCTCTTGGAGTTTCACACTTCGTGGACAAACAAGCCACTAGCCTATGACCTTTGAAAAACTGAAGTGGTTTTATCTATTATTTTTATATACTTCATAGATTATTGCAAAAGGATGAATTGCTGATTCAAATATGTATGAGTTTCAACACTATTGAGACTGAAAACAGTAACTTTACCATATTAGCATTTTTAAGGACTTTGATAGACAAATTTATTGGCGTAATTGCATTAAAACTAGCGGGATAATTCCTGCCAGTTTTAATGCAATCTATGCCAACTGAATACTGAATGAAATCAGAAACACATACTGTCAGAATGGAATTTTGGCCAGTAAACGTAAAAGAGCTTTGCGCTACAAGATGAGGAAGAGATAACCTGCATCAGCGCCTCTACACTGGTGGCTCCATGCTCCAGTCTTAGTCGGCAAGCAGCACAGAATGCGATCTAAACATGAGGTTTTGATGGACATTTTTGGGAATTAAGTTAGTTTTTTTTTTAAGCAGAGATTTGAGACTTTTGCTTTCCAATTTCTACAAAGTTGAAGATTACTGTTGGAGCAGCTGACGGCGGCCGAGTCCAGACGAGACTTCTTGCCTTCTGTTCAAAAACTGGACCGAATTTTGTTGATTTCTATGCCATCTGATGACTCTGTTTTCAACACATACCCAGTTCTACACAATCTCATGGGCAAAAGAACTCGGAATGTAAAATCCTTGAAACTTCAAACTTGAATCCTTCACACACATCACGGCACTTTACAAGGCCTTTCAAGTGACTGACTACCTCTATGGGCTCACCGATACCCAATCAAAATAAGTTTATTTGAATGTAGGAACTATGGATGTGAAACAGAAAATGTCCTTGTAATTCCACTTAAATTCCAATCGGTCTTCACTTCGCATGTTGCACATTTTCCTTCCAAAAACATGAATTCCCTTGTTCTTCCGTTATTTTCAGAGCAAGGAAAAGTATTGTCTCTTCACTGTTCTTGTAGCCTTCTTTCTCACGGGTACTTTTCTGTCCTGTGGTGCAGCATCAGTCACGTGGGCCCCATGTGCGAGAGCAGTCCCGCCAGCTCCGGCAGTGGTAGGAGCAAGACTGACGACAGCAGGTTGGTCCTCTTGTATTTGAAGTGGATTCATGAGTGTGTGTGTGTGTGTGTGTGATTCAGAAAATACAACTGGAAGAAATACGTAACAATATGACAATATGAGTTTACTCGTTGGGTTGTTGACGATGGTTTTGAAGCCTCGAGTTGGGCGTTGCGATCGTCGCCATCTTGGTTTTTTGGAACCAGAGGGTGGAGCTAAATACAATCAAAAGCAGAACAAGACATTTTCAGGTGACAAAAATAAACCTTCACAAAAAAATGGTTTCAAGTTTTAAAGCCTTTAGTTTAGAGCATACTCGTATTATTTATTATATTCCAAATGGGATGAACATGTATGTTATGAATGCTGTAATCATGCTGAGTTGAAGAAGACTTGAAAGCAACCATTGGGACCATTAATTCATGTTCCCAATGTTTACTGAAGTACTCGAGGTAATAAATCAAATGCAAATTAGATTAAAAAGTAGCGCCCTTCCGGCTTCAGGCTTTGCCTGGAACCTCAGATGTAGAGTCCTTTTTGGCATATCTTGGCTTTTAAATTTTTTCCTCATACCACATAACAACACTTTGCAATAATCACAGTTAATTCACCAGCACGAGGCAGCGACTACAGGGAACCACAATCAACAAGAGAGCTACACGAGAGAGTCATATTTAGTTGAGTACCAATTAGCAAAACATGCAGACAGAGGTATTAATAATTAAAACAGCATGAGGCCAATTACAGGAGATCACAGGCTTAACTGTGATATTACCAAATATTGTTTTACTGCACGTTCACTATATTGTATTGTCAAGTGGTGTATTCTGTGTGGGGTAACACCTGCACATGTTTAGTACAGTTATCATGAGCGAAACTTAAGAGACAATAATAAAGGTCAGAATGATTAATTGTGGCCAGAAAATGGCAGGTGTTATTCTATATTTTTCTGAATGTCAAAAACTCCATGAAGAGACAAAACCAGCGATCTGTAAGTTTGTCTCTTACTAACTTGCAGACCACGTTGAATGGACCATTAACTTCTATGAAAATATACATATTTAAATAAAGGGTCAATGATATTTTCCATAAAAGAAATGAACTAGCTGGGCCGTGTAGTTTTCAGCAAATCTTGATAAATAATGCGTTTTTATGGGGGAAATTCTACCAGCGGATAAATACATATTTGGTGCACTATTTTGATTATTTTGAAGGATTTACTTCAAATAAGCTTCAGGGCACGTTTATTGTTATGAGGGAACACCTCGCCGAGTGCAAGTGTGGCTCGTGTATACTAAATATTCGTATAAACTAAATATTTTAAGTTTAAGCCCTTATTTTGAAAAAAGACAATATTCCTCATAAGCTGTTTCCATGGTTAATGAAAATAAATAATTCCACTAATATTCCTGCTTACATGCAGCTGTGCTTATTCCAATTAGCGTGACAGACTCAGCCTCCCTCTTTCATTTCTTCAACCACCATCTTGAAAAGGTCGGCGCGTAACAATACTTATGCATTATCCAAGTCCTTTATGATGTTTAAAATAGATGTGTTTATCTTTCCGACCACAAATGTGGGCTTTTCCTTTGGGCATACATCTCTACTCCAGCTTTACAAACGATTGGCTAGCTGGTTTGTGTTTAACGCACAGAGCATGTCCTACACAGGAAAGAGTGAAAGAGGAGCATATTCCAAATATGCTGTATAAATGTCCAGAAAAGGCTCCTAAAACCAGAATAATAATTCCGAATATCCAAACGGAATATGATGTTTACATGAGCCATATCAAATTTGAATAATATTGTCATATATTCTGAATAAAAGTGGAATATGGGTGTCCATGTAAATGTAGTCATTGATATGTTTTTAATAGTTCTGGGGTAATATGGAGCTTCAATGGCACATAGAAGGAAGATATATCAGGCAATGGCTGCAGGCAGTAGATTCAATTCATGATTTATCTTTGGTCTTTTTACTGTAAGTTAAACTAAACCGCCCTTTCTCTATTGTTGTTGTGCTGTTGTTTTAAATGACTAAAAACTCTCTTCATCCAACAGGCCAGTGACCTGGGCAGACTTTTTAAAGGAGAGTGCCATCTACCTATTGGCTGCACGGCCCAATAGTTCTGCCATGCACATCCGTGTGCCTCTATAATCCAGAGAGAGAGAGAAGATAAAGAGAGAGAGAAAGATAAAAAGAGCTAGAGAGAGGTTGTACCCTAGAGTCGACAAGATGGAGGAAGACACGTTTGTGTCAACTGAGCGAACTGGATGAACCGAGAGGCGGCGGATCAAGGCCTCGATGGAACCTCTCCTTCCTCTGCGTTTCCCCCGACAACCCGCGACACCCGACAACGCAAACCCCCGCTGATTGACGACGCCGAAGCCGACGCACGCCACTGCAGCCGCCACGGGCCCACGAAACGACTCCGACGACATACTTCCGACAAATGTTAGATGAAAAAAGACGGGCAAGAGAACACCCCCCCCCCCCCACGACTGCTGTAGCAGGCGGATTCATTGAGTGTAGCGATCGCGCGTCCAAATCAAAGCTACCATGATGCTCGCGCTCCATTAAATGACCATGTGCCACACACTGTTCGGCCCCTCAAGCTGCATAACACACCTCTCCATGCGGGTACGTTCAGCGTGACGGGTTGTTTCTGTTTCACGCACTCGTTTCTTTCGGGCCTCGCCGTGCCCTAATAATAGTTCCCTGCTACTGTAATGGATCTGTGTTATTCACACTGCACCAGAGGCACGCGCAAATTCACCGTCCGTCGTGTTTCACAAGTGGATCGACTTCCGGGGGGGGATGGAGATTAACCAACCCCCAGCCCCTCCTCCCCCTCCCCCGCAGCTGCCATTCTCAGAACGTATACCAAAGCGGGAATGAAAAGCTGATATTATATTAGGAACTGCTATTCACGCCGGTATGAATTCTTATTATTATAATGCATCAAAAATAATGCTGTATTTATTCCTGTATCCTCCAATGTGTCCTCTGTTTATCCCTAGCCAAGAGTTGTTCTTCCGAAGTACTAGCTGTAAAAAAAAAAAGAAGAAAAAAAAGGGACGTGAACTTTAACGAAAGCTAACCCGGGTAAAAGACCTGCATATACTGCCATAAAGTTTGTTTTTTTCTTTCCCGTTGCGCTCAGAGCTGCATTAAGGTCAAGGTGGAGACATCCGCCCTCCTCTTGTGTCGTCCTTAGGATGCGGATGGGCTGCTGTGTGACATGATCACTGTCAGGAAGAATGATGAGAGACTTCGGGAAATCTGGCGCAAGTGTTTGTCCTTTGTTAAAACAACTGTTAAAAAAACAAAAAAACATGTAAATGGGAAAAAACGTGGTGAGGATTCTATAATGTTACAGGTGGTACAATTATTTAAAAATGCACATGAAAACTGCCAGTTGAATCACTGGAAACGTGTTGTAACCAGTAGAACTCCATGTATTGTTTATGCCATGTAATGATGGGTCTATGTCCTCTTTGTCAATAAAGTATGGTTATGAAATGAATCGGGATCGTCTGAGGGATGTGTCACAAATGCATAATATATATTCTACTTGAGAATCTTGGCTTGGTTTCTTTTCTATATTTGTTCAACTCCAATGCCAACCAGAAAAAGAAGGAAACAAGCCAAGGATAGCACAATGTTAAGAGATTTGTTCACAAACAATACATGTGAATATATTACACTTACATTTAAAATAATCACATTGCTGTTTAATTCAATAGCTAATTACTATGCATATGGAATCATTAATTTGGACTTAATTTAGAAGGAATTGTGAAAATAGTTCTGCCCAGTATTGTCCCACATTTTTTTAATGCACATATTAAAATATAAAGAGAAAAAAATGTTGTATTTAGTTTGTATTCCTGATTTTATTGCTTTTATAGGGGAATTGGCTATGTCCGCTTATGCTTATCATTATAATAATAATATGGAAACCAAAGCTATTCTGCGTTTTTCTCTTTCTTGTTATTCTCTTTATTACCAAATTAAGAATGGATGTTCTCTAATATGAAATTGTATTGTAAGTCCAACTTTGCTATACGACTGTTTTGGCAAATGTTAAAAACGGAACAAGTCAGACACACCTTTAGTGTTCCCCTGACAGCATATTGACACGACCAGCATCACGCTGATAGATACAAATGTTTAAAAATAGAAGAACAACGACAACTGATTATTTGCTAAAGCCATCCCTTTGTGCGCCGATTGTTGACGTCATAGTTAAGACTGAAAAGCTGAAAAAGAAAAAAAAGTCAGAGCTGTTAACAACGACAGCCATCGGGCTCCATTTCAGTCGCAAGGAAAAGAGAAGTTTGCTTTTGTTTAATGCCATCAATTTCAATTCATTTCCAAATATGACACAATATTTTTAGAACGTTTTTGCATCACACACATCCACTAAAAAAAAGAAAGAAAGAAAAAGGCTCAGCAAAGGGCTTAACTTCTTAGGAGGGCAACATCTTTAAAGTCGCCCAGGACGCCGTTGGTACCCATCTATGAGCCCAAAGGACGCTTCAAGCCGGTGCCTCTCCCAATCCACACAGCCTGTTCACCCCGCTGCCATCTGGCAAGAGATGCAGAGGTATCCACAGCCGAACAGAATACAGAGCGGCTTCCGTCCACCAACACGCCCTCTGCACGCCATCGCCAATAAGTGTCTCTTCTGGTGAGCCTCGGCGCTGCATCATCGTTTATCAGCCACCTCAACCTGATTGTCCTCTGCTCAAGTGGCTGGGAGCAGAAAAACACTTAGTTCATCCAGTGTTAATGACACATTACACAGGGGGGGGGGGGGGGGGGCACACGGCTTGCTTACCCGTACGATCGCAAAGCGTACGCCGGCGTGCGTTTGAGATTGAATGTCAAGAGGGTCGTCGGGAGCTGATTGTTTGCTCCAGCTTTCATCAAGAGGACAGCTCTTAGAGGCATCATGGCCACCGGAGCTTTTACCTGCCCACAATACAAAATGAAAGAGGATCCTATTCCACCAAAAAGGTCACATTCTCATTGGAGAGCCGGACAGAAACGGGAAGACAGAATACAGAAACTTAACCAAAGCTGTGTTTGGATCCATCAACTGAGGTCTCAATGAGGACCTACTCCACATGTTTCCTCTGTTCTCTTTGTTTTCTCACAGCCTGTATTTAAGCCTATGTGTGTGGATACTTATCATATTCCATCCCTTCAACTAAATACAATGTAAACACACCTGCATCCCCGACAGAGTCCTTGAACCTGGAGCTGAGTCAGCATTTTTGTCAACGTTTGAATGAGACACCCCTCTCGTGAACTTTGTAGCCTTTTTTTTTACGTGTCTAACAACAACACTCATTCGTGTTTAAAAGGCCAGAACAGCAGTGTTTTCAAATATGGAGATTATCTTGCCGAAGTATCATTACACTTGTGGTTGTCACAGAGCTTGTTTTCTGAGACGATCCAAAATCCAGAAATAGAAAAGCTCCCTTGACCTTTTGTAGAACCAGTATAGTACCGAGTTGCCAACAATACGTCGCCCCTCTCTACTACTACTCCACACAAGGTGGGAAGCAAACACAGGACTCTTGCCCAGAAGACCACCGTTTGTGTTCTGCATTCTGTCGTCAGTCTTTAGTCGAGTGAGTCGTGTGTCACTCGTGTGTCACGTGGTGTTCGTCGAGTCGTGCCAACCATCCTCATCCGAACTAAGTGCTTTTGTTCCAAAAACCCGAAACTTTCTGTGAAGGTGAAAAGTTTCATTTGAGAAGGCTTTGTATGCGTGTAACTAGTGTTTGTTGGCACGACTTCCAAAACTGGTGCTAAAGAGCTTCATTACAGAGAATGTGTTACCCGGGTATTTGCATCTCCTAAATAGAAGCATCAACCAATGAGGCAATCACATCATTTTTTTCATACATAGGCAACTCATTCTCTGTAATGAAGCCGATTAGCATCAGTTTTGGACGTGTGAGGGGAACTCTGTTGTCTGTGACGTTAATAGCCTTCAGGAAGACTTGGGATAATTTAGCTGCTACAATAAAGGCTTATTAATTCAGTTTATTTTGTATAGCCGAATATCACAAGGTACAAATTATCCTCAGAGGGCTTTACAATCTGTACACATACGACATCCCTGACCTTTGACCTCACATCGGATCAGGAAAAACTCCCAAGAAATAGAATTTTAAAAAATTCACAGGGAGAAAAGGGAAGAAACCTTCAGGAGAGCAACAGAGGACATTGCCTTTCTCGTTGTTACTGGTTCTCATATTTTGGAGTCCCTGGATGGCCTTCCTGTTTATCCTAACTGTGTTAGTAGCCAGGCAAAAGGGTTATAAAAGGTTATTCTGCCTCCAAGATTAATGTCTCACTTTTTTCATCCGTCAGTAAAAGAAAAAAAATGTCAGAAGCATCTCTCCGTAAATGTTAAAGCGAAGGTCGCACAGTAAGAATGGAAGAGAGAACAACACACACACACACACACACACACAGTAGAACTAGAGAGACAGACACAGAGACAAATCTGGAGAGAGAGATGACACAAAGGACACAAAGAATGTGAGAGAGTGTGTGTGGGAGGGAAATCATTGAGATGAGGATCTTATGTAATTGTTTCATAGCAGATTCAATCATGGCGTTCTTGACCAGGCTAATTGCTGCATTAAATGCTTGGTCAAATGGGGAACTTGAGCTCCGAGGTTGTCCTACCCAAGTAGCCTCACAAATTACCAGCTAATGAGAAAGATTGTTTAAAAGCCCAGCTGTGATGCAGCCTTCAGGCCATTTGGGATATTTAACTGAGGATCAAGTCACTACTGTAAGTCTCCAAAAACAAAATATGAAAAGAAAGTCCGCCTGACACACTTTACAAGGTTGAAATAAAGTATACTTCCTGGTTTGATTTAAGGCCACGTTTTAAGCTATGAAGACAGCAGCACATATAGCAATGATAATCGAAAGAAATGATCAGTTTCATGTTCATAAAATGTTACAAATATAAGGAACATATCTCAGAAATCTGCACTGCACTGAGTACACATTCTAGTTTTGAGTACAGATATTTCTGAACGATTTTTACAATGCAAATTGAAAATCATTTTATACTTGCTTGCACATGTTTTGACAAGGTTTAAAGACGACTCTGTCTTTGATAAACGAGTGAAATATAACCTTGGACCACTTTAACCTAATGGGTATTGATTGCATCAAAAGAGCCTGCACACTGTTCTTCATATTGTTTTACACAGACGGGTCATTCAGCTGCACTGGTGCATATGACTCATTTGGATGGAGTCAATGGAACCATCCATTCAAAAAAAAATTGTTCCAGTTCATTTAAACTTCTAGAAGACCAAAGAAAATATTGACCGATCAAGCTTTCAGGCAAAAAGTGTGAAACTCACAGACGTATAAGCCATGTGTTCAGGATTTTATATGAAGGGTGAGGCTGACAATATTCAGTATTTTTTTTTTCTCATCATGAGCCTAAAACCATAACCAATTGGTCCCAAGAGTTCTTACAACAGTCAAACATAGCTTTGCTGTTCTAAAAATACTCAGGAGAGCACTGTACGTGTATTCATCCGCCTCGAAAAATATTGCAAAAGAAATGCGCAATTAACAGCAGTGCCCACATATGAAAATATTGACCAATCCTTTTTAAAGTTATGAAACCACAATGTTTGATGTGTTATATTTTGGTAAGAGGAAGGAAAGTCAGAGACCATTGCTATTGATTTTCATGAAACTTTTGGGGATAATAACTATTTATCCTATAAAGCCTAGACATATTTTTTTCTGTTCCATAATGTCTTACATTTTCAGTGATTTTATTTAGTGATTGCGAGAGAGTGCCAAGGCAACTAGTGTGAGTTTGTGAGTCACCCCCACACACACAGACACACACAGACACACACACATACACGAACACGGCCCCTCAGTATAAAAGGTTATCTGGCTTGTCCTACAGAGCGTGGCGGAGGGCCCGTGCCTGCTGCTGCTGTGCCATGGCTTCACCCAGCAGGGATGAGTGGTGGTAAACAACGACGTCGCTGTGGAAGCGGCGCCGGGATGGAGCCGTGGCGAAATGTCAGCCCATCTCTCACATCTGCGGAGTTCATTGGAAGTTCTTTTGGTCTAACGAGCTCTCCCAGTTTGGGATTTAGCAGACAATCAAGGCGTTGGTATAGGAAGAAGGAAATGTTCCTAAAATGTATAATAATAATAATGGAAATACTGATTTTCAACACATAACAACAGATTGATAAATACAATGTACAACATGCCACACACCATCTCGCCGATGCAGTTTTAGATCCACCTCCGTTCGAAAGCGAAGACATCACAGCCCACCTCCAAACCAGCAGCCATGGCCAACTTCTTCCTTGGAGCCCACTCGGCCTCCTCAGCTGTCATGGTGCCAGATATGCCACCACAGCCGTCTGGCTTTCAGGCCTGGCTGTTTGATTTATTTTTGTTCCGTTCTTATTCCCAATTGTTTAGAAAGTGTTGCACAGGTCACCTGATTAATTAAGATGATACACTGTTTATATTGGGTGTATTTTATACAATTCCCTGAAAGTGAATCCGTTTTTACAGATGAATACTGAATAAAATTACTGAATAAAAACTTTATTTATTCATTTTGAAAATATAAGACATTATGGAACAGAGACAAACTTAGTGTCTATGCTAAATTGTTATTATCCCCAAAAGTTTCATGAAAACCAAAAGCAAAGTTAACTGACCTCCCTTCCTGTTCCTACCAAAACATATTAATTTTTCTGTAACCTACATTAGAAAGTAATTGGCTCACCCTTTAATCTGCCCACTGCAGACAGTTTACATTGTCGCTGGGCTCACTCTTCCCTCTAGTGTTGAAAACATACAATTACAGCACAGGGCTACGGCCTTTACCATATTATCATGAAAACAAAATACTAAACACTGACACAGATATGTATTGTTGAATAAATAATATATTAATTTCTCTCTCTGTGTGTGCGTAGTGTGCGTTATTGTGCGATAATTCGGACGTTTTTAAATCAAGTGTACTCCTGATAAATGTCTGCTCTACTGCGCGTGCGCGAATTGATGAGGGGGGCGGGTTTGTTGAGCGTGACCAAATGTTTTGTTTTGTTTGCCTTCATGAACAGGTCAGATGAGCTAACACGGACACCGACGACAGCAGACGTCAGGTAAAATTAAGAAATGAATTTAAAAAAGCAACACGCATGTCTGCGTATATGCAGTCGGTGCATTCACTGGTGGAATCTCAGTCGCGTCCATGTAGGTTAACGAGCAGGGTAGCAGCGGTTCGGGTGGTACGCAGCACACCGAGAGGCAAGCTGCAAGGTGAAATATCAAACGTCGCCCCCGCCGTGCAGTAGCTTAAATACGGACGGTTCTTACTCTTAATTCTAAAATATTTAAGCTCGTAATGGAGCTAACTAATTGTCTGGCTCGTGACGTTTAAGAACACGAGCTATAACGTCACGTTTCGTGGTTAATGTCAATTTGATGCAAAGTCGGCAAATAACTTAAACTCCCATCATCATCACCTAATGCGAGCAGAGCAACACTCAGGAATATCGACTTCTACTGGTAGCTGGTAGCTAGATGGCAACGATCCGTTACACCACTAGATATCTGATAGCTAACGCTGGTGGTGTAACGGAACGTTATCGAGCAGGTCTCCGCCCCCTTCACGGATCGGCGCGCATGTGAACCGCTGATTAATTAGACATTTGGCCTTCACCATCAGTGTGAAATCAAGTTGTACGTTGTTGACGAGCAGTCTGTTGAAATAGACCGGAGGAGAGTCGGTAAAGTGGCTAACGGGACCACAGATAAAGGATCCGTTCAGCTACATCATGATGCGTTCAGGTGCCGTCCGGTAAAAAATGACTGAAGCGAAGGTACATTCAAACGGTATCACGACGTGTTTACGTGGAGTCTCGTAACATGTAGTGTTGGTGAGAAACTTTAATAAATCCACTTGTTTGAAGGAGATGTTTTCACAGCAATTTATATATATATATATATATTTATTAGAGATTAATTATAGACCTCTTTACACTATGTCGAAGCAGATATTAAATATGGGAACTACTAATGACAAGGTTTGTTTTAATCAATAAAAGTAAAACATTGTATTTCCTAATCATTTGAATTTTGTGAAAACACACTATAAATGACTATAACAAAGTAAAAGGATAACATTTAGAAGGCAATACAGCCTGGAGCCATGTAGACCAGCTCAATGAAGGGATCTGTATCTGCCAATATAGATCTTCAAATGGTATCAGCGGCAAAAATAAAAGATCAGGGATCTCTAAAAGTTACATTTTGCTCACATTTTCTTTTGTGCAGCTCTGATTTGTGACTCTGTTCCGTGATGCGTGCACAACTGTGAGTGTGATCTGTTGCACTACTTATAACTACCCAAGTTATTAAAAAATAAGATCTCGCAGTCAATTGTTGATACTTTTTGTTTTGACCATAGACCGACCAGAAATAATCAGTCTCTCTTTTTGGTGTGTTTCTCAAGATGGAAAAACACAAAACACATTAATGCAATCAGTTGTTTTCATCTCGACTCAAAGCATCCTGTAAATAGGTGATCCATTGCTATAAATGCCTTCCGGCCCCGCTATTTATTTATTTTTCTCAAGGTTATGATGCCATTGTTTATTCAACCGGCACTGCATTTGTACTATCTCGAAGCGATGTCATAGATAAGGAAAAACAAATGGGTAAAACAAAAGATGACAGCCAGTTGGTGTTGGTTGTGATGGATTTTCTAACCTCAATGAGGTTTCTGGTCTCGGTAAGTAAATGGTATACTGTCGTGAAACACCTTGGGTGTAATTAAATAAAATTGAGCGACACGGTCTTAAAAAGCAACTTTTGTCACCAGATAGAAAGAGAAAGAAAGAAAAATACTTTTTTATCATATTACATATAGTTATATACATATATGAAATGTATTCTCTGCATTTAACCCATCCTTAAGTTAAATGGAGCAGTGGGCTGCAGTGAAGCGCCCGGGGAGCAACTGTTAATGATTAATTCTAAACTGCTGGCCGGCTTTACACATTGTTTCTTTCTGACCTCACAGTGACCTTGTACCAGCCGCCAAGAAGACGCAGCCATGGGGAACACGAGCAGCGAGAGGGCTCAGCGGAGGGACAGCCGAGGGAGCAAGGAGGGAGGCGGGCCCAAAATCCTGATGGACAGCCCCGAGGATGCGGACATCTTTCACGGCGAGGACATGAAGGTAAGTTGCGCCGGTGCCTCGGAGATGGGGTCGCGTCGATTTTTGCACCCGGGGGAAATAATGGCGGTTGTTTTAGGCTCCCTCGGAGAAAGAGGAGTTCCTTGCGTGGCAGCAGGACTTGGACGTAGACGACAAAGGGCCGACTCTGGACCGACCAACGGTCTTTCGCTGGACCGGGGATGGCAAGGAGGTCTACCTCTCCGGATCCTTCAACAACTGGGTCAACAAGATTCCTCTCATACGAAGGTGAGCGGTAGAGTTTCTTTTTCAGTGTTACATTAATTTTTCAATGTAAATATTCCAGAGCAAATTTTTCGTCTGTAGTCCCTGAGCAGGTTCTTATATTTCAGGTCCACAATAGGAGCACTGTTGTTATGGGGACATCGTTTGCCATTTCTCGTCCAAGCTAATACCATTCAAGTGCAAATATGAAGATTGTTTTTCCATGATGACACCTTTTTATTTGATGAATGAAAACCGTGTGAATTGACACCCCCCCAAACGTTCCCTCCACCTCTCTGTCATTTTCTCGACCCGGGTTAATGAGTTGTTCATTCATATCATAATTGTCAATGAGGCTGAGGAGACGTGCTGTGTTAACTCGACTTGTGTGCGCCGAACGTTTCCCTCTTTTGTCATCCGTGTCCAAAGTCAGAACACCTTTGTGGCCATCGTTGATCTGCCGGAAGGGGAGCACCAGTACAAGTTCTACGTGGACGGCCAGTGGACGCACGACCCAGTGGAGGCGAGTATTACATGAGTGAATCATACCGGATCCATGAGGCAGTCGGTTCAACAAATCGCGTCCGGCAGCGTTTAGATTTCCGCACTTCAAGTTGTCAATTTTTTGTCACTGCCGTTTCCTCGCAGCCGGTTGTGACCAGTGAGCTGGGGACGATCAACAACATCATCCAGGTCAGGAAGTCGGACTTCGAGGTGTTCGACGCTCTCATGGTGGACTCGGAGAAATGCTCCGACATGTCAGGTGAGTGCCGGACGAGCCCCGTTCGACTCTGTGGGGGGCGGGGCCCCATCGCCGGGACACAATGCCATTTGTTTTATTTTTTTATATTTTGAATTAAGGCAAATAAAGTGGAAATAAACGTTATTGAATCATGCACCATGATCCTCAAGTGAATTAAATCGGTTACAACTTAAATGGCATTAATACCTAATTAAAATGTCTGGTCCTGATTATGAAACGGATTATAACCCCCCCCCCCAACTCCCTCCCAATCAGACCTCTCCAGCTCTCCTCCCGGGCCGTATCATCAGGACGCATATGTTCCTAAACAGGAAGAGAAGTTTAAGTCTCCGCCCATCCTCCCGCCTCACCTGCTACAGGTCATCCTCAACAAAGACACTGGAATTTCTGTAAGTAGCCGGGAGACGTAGTGCCAATTATTTCCATGGTGGATTTTGCTGAAATAATAAACTCCTTGTTCTCTTTTATTGATTCATCTTGGCACTTTATTTGTCACGTCCTTGTGATGCATTAACTTGAAATAGTCACGTTTTTGTCAGGTGTCATACAACGTACATGTTGAATGCACTTATTGTAAGTCGCTTTGGATAAAAGCGTCTGCTAAATGACATGTAATGTAATAACAATGTGCAACGTGAAGGTTGCTCATTGCAAAGATAAAGAAAGTCTCCTTTTTTTTCCTTCCGTTTCTTTTCCGATCCAGTGTGACCCGGCACTCCTCCCAGAACCCAACCACGTCATGCTCAACCACCTCTACGCTCTTTCCATTAAGGTAAAGCCACCAACAAACAAACACATGTATTTAGTGTTCTGGTTGGCGTTTTGAGTAGAAACTGAGAAGCCGCTGCAGCTGTTGGCGAGCTCAGCAGATTGTATCTATGGCATGTCGATGATGACGATAGAGCTGAAGGACAGATGCCGGCTTTTCTTTTTTTCGTGTCTTATTGACATATCCATCGGAAGGTGAAAGTTATTTTTGAGAAATGGCCCACAGATGTTGGGGAGAAACCGGCAGGTTTGATCCAAACTTCTCCATCAGACCGTCTTTGCAGGAAGCAGGAAGTGTACCGGAGGCACGAGCCCAACGTCGGGGGGGAAAGCGTCGTCGTGGTCGACATTTCCACCCGTTGAGATAATTCAGTTTATTTTTACAGGGTTCGTACGGTCATGGAAAACCTGGAAAAGTCATGGAATTTTAAAATGGTCATTTCCAGGCCTGGAAAAGTCATGGAAAAAACTTAAATCATAAAAATGTTGGAAAAGTCATGGAAATTTGTTAAAATCACATGTTCATTCACGCCGAGTTTGAAATAATTAATATATTTTTTAAAGACAGACGCTCAAATTATAAGCCAGTGATAGCTCTCAATACGCAACATCTTCGACAGTTTTCATGTTTATACCGAGATTTCAGTTTGGTCATGGAAATTTGGTTTAAAGTCATGGAAAAGTCCTGGAAATCCACTGATCAAAATGTGTAAGAACCCTGTTTTTATTAGAAGTGAGTGGGCGGCGGCCCCGCCATTAATCCCGACGCCGCGCGTGGTGACGACTGATAACATTGTTCCCCTCGGTTCCACGCGCATGCCTTCCATTGTTTCTCATGAGTTGTATTTATTTTTAAGTCTATTTTCTTTTTTCTTCCACGTCGTCTTTCTCTCCCCGGTCACAGGATGGCGTGATGGTGCTCAGCGCGACTCACCGCTACAAGAAAAAGTACGTGACCACGTTGCTCTACAAGCCCATCTGATTGAAGACATTGAGAAATCCGCTCCCCGTGTGTACCCCTGTACAGCGAGTGTACAAAACATCAGCTCCACTTGTTACGTCGAGGCGGCAGAGGAATTCTTCTGGCGGGGTCCTGGATGGGAATCCACGATTTTTAAGCAAAGGCTACAAATGGCTCGGAGATTCTATGTCGTCCACTCCCTTTGTGTCCAGTTGTTGTGCACATCTGTCCAGGATGATAAATGTCGCTCGGCAATTCCAATCCCACGTAACCTGCCTTTTTAAAATGTGTTCACTGATTGCCCTCTGTAGGTGTCAGCAACGCCGTCTTTGCTTCGTAGATGATATAGGCAGTAATAATGGAGGTGGGACATTTTGTTGACGTATCTGTGGTCAAGACGAACAGAAATGTAAGGGGAGTTAGGGCCGGGCCATGAGGAGAGAATCCCCAAAACACCAGATTTGAGATCAGTAATGTGGAGGTACTACGACTGAGTGAGCAAGGGCAGCCTTTATGATGTCATGCAGCCTTTAAAATAAAAAAAACACTCGCGCCACATCACAATATCCAAAATCTAAGATGATATCTAGTCTGGTGTCACGAAAAAAAGAAGGAAAATAATCCAGATATTGCCCAGCCCAAATGGTCACTCTGGGAAAATGGGACCGAAAGCTGAAGAATGGAGGAGGAGGAGGAGGAGGAGGAAGAGGAGGAGGTTCTCCACTGTTTTCACATTCCTGTTAACCTTGAGAACGTGTCGAGTTATATTTACTGACAAAGCGCACATATTATCATTTGTGAGAATACTCCGTGGTGTTCTTTTTTCTTTTGTTGTTCTACTTTGGCTGATGACGTGGTTTGTTGTCACTTTCTTTAGTTGGTTGCAGTGTTGTTGGTTGCAGTGTTGTGGTCAGGAGTTGCACAAAGAGCAGCTGGTTGGTTAGAGTCACGACCACCACACCATAATAATATATATGTTCTTTTTGAGGAATTCATTTTGTTTAAAAAAAAAAATATTTCAAACTTTTATTAGCTTTGCACTATGAGAACCAGAGTTTATTGGTAGTGTAGAATATGCATACAATGTATGTACACCTGCAGCACGACTGGCATCGGAGGAATAACGCTGACTCGTCTGAACTATATTTCAAGCCGAATCACTTTTTTTTTTTTTTTTTATGCATTCCAGAAATAATGTTGGGTCCGACTCCTAATAATTATAATATTTCCAGAAATGTTCCACAGCACGGCATCATCGCTGTGTGCCGGGGAACGTTGCCAATCTTTTAATAGCAGCGCCACTTTCCGATGTGACGGGGAATTAAATATTGAAGATATTCTGACAAAGTAAGATGGATATGTGACCCAGAGCACCTTGAATAATCACAATTCGGGGGGCCAGATTAGGATCATGTGAGACTCGTTCATCTTTGTACTGTTGATGGTCTGATGTGTTTGATGAAGTCTGGACAGTGTTTGTTGGAAGTTTATAAAAAAGTCGTAGCATCTACTCTCATCTTTGGTGGAATGGCAATTATTAAAAGAGAGCTTGGTGTTAATTATTTTTCCTTCTCCAGCGGAGGCTGACAATCTCTTCAGGAAAGATCTCACTTTGTTCGACTGCTGTTGTCTCAGAATGTGGTGATCTGGATCATTTCTTGATGTGAAAATGCGAGACGTTTAAATTGAGAGATATTTGTAATAAAGATTAAGTTCCAAATGCACATGAGGTGTGTCTGTTTGTTTTTGAGCACACTGTCGCTCTTAAGGTCGGCCATAACTGGCTGATGTTGACGGTGTATGTGGGCGGGGCTGACCTTAACATTTCATCTGATTGGGTAGAAGCTTAGAACCAGCTCCCCACCACAACATACAATGCAATTCAATTCAGTTTATTTGTATACAGAGATATTAACCTGGAGAAACGGATCAGTTGGTCTATCACGACTATTAACACGGTCGCTTCTTAATCCGCAACACCGGATATCAAGAGCGCGGTGCTCCGGATGTATCGTGAGCTCCGGAACAGAAAGAATCGGGTCAAAGACGCTTCCAACACAGTCACTGTGTCAGCACAGTGAACACAATCTGTGTGTTACATATTTAAACATAGATGATTTACAATAACACAACTATTGTGTTTATGTAGCATTCACTGTCCTGGATGTTCCTAAACAGTTACTTGTCAGTCGGTGAACACGGACATCAAGTCTCATGCAGGTGGTGCGTGTTGTGTGTAGCCCGATTGTGTTTCATCGTGCACAGGTTGCAGCATTGGCGCAACAGTGACCACAACAACAACAAACACCCACACGCGCTGTAGCCTCCTTGTAGTTCCTTGTTGACGCTGTTCCGTCTCTCCGGTCCCGGTGGTCTCATTGCGTGTCTTTGCCCTCCAGCCTGGTGGCGCTGTACCGGGAGCAACTCATCTCCGTACGTGTGTGTATATGTATGTGTGTGCATGTGTGACTATATGCATGTGTGTAAGTGTGGTTGTACGTGTGTGTATGCATGTGCGTGTCTAAGTGTATGTGTATGGGACATTAACAACTATTTCTGCGTTATACTTGTTGTGGAAATACCACAAATGTCGGAACATCAAGCGCCCCGTGTCTGGGTTCATACAATGATCCGTAGTCGCACAGCTCCGCCTCCAGCACGAGTGTCTGGATGAAGCCGCTTCCAGTGCTCATTCAGGACCAGCAGTGACTGTTTGGCTGGCCGTGCTGAGTGCTGTTCCCATGGAGCGAGTGTTTTATTTTACCTTGAAATGAATCACAGAGTAAAGGCAGACATCGCCCGACGGAGTTGCCATGTTCATGGCTTCCTCCCAAGTTTCCATCCACAGTTCCTTTTGCGCAAGTGAAAGACATTGATTTTCGCTTGGCGAAAAAAGCAAAAAGGGATTATTGACGAGAGTGTGTCAATGGAAACGTGCCCACAACCCGATGTATCAACAGAAACACATGAGAACAGTCCTAACGCTCATACGCCGAGTGAAGCCGAAGTAGATGCATGACAAGTTGAATTAATAGCGTGTCTTGTTGAGCTGATAAACCCATATTCTGAATCATTAGTCCCACATCCAACAGTGAGGCACAGTACCATAATCACAAGGCACACCGCTTTGAACTGAAATCGTGTCTCCTTCAGGATATAATGGTCATTTCTAAGGGAAGAGCGGCATACAAACAAGCAAAACAATGACGTGGTGGGACCCCAACATGGCCGCCAGAGTTTGTTGTGGTCACGGGAGTGAATACGCTCTATTGATGAAGATTAGATGTTTTTTTTACTGTAATATTAATAATAACTTTATTTATATAGCACCTTTAAAAACAAAGTTTACAAAGTGTTCTACAGAGTCAAGGAAAAACAAATAGAATAGTAAGAAACAAATATAACATGTAAAAAAATATATTTATGAAAATAAAAAATAAATAAAAGAACAGACACTAAATTAGGGGTATCAAAGTTCTGCATAAAAGGACGAGATCACTTATGAACTGTTATATAAAAATGGGTTTTAAGAAGTGATTTAAAAGAAGAATATAATTCTACAGAACCAGCTCCTGTCGTTAACCCAAAATACCATTTGGAACTTCTTTCATGATGTAAAATTGATCATTTTATTGATCAGCTTCAGTTTACTGAGAATCACAACTTATACAGATGCCAGCACTTCTTCTTTATCGTCACCATCATGTCACGCAATTGTATTCACACAGTAGATATTGAACCGGAGAGGCAGAAACATTTATTTTCTTTCACATTTATTTTGTTTAGGTACTAAAAGGGAGAAACTCTTACATGTTTCTCATTGATTAAAGTTGATCATTTAGAGTTTACAATTAGCCGAAATTGAAGATTTTTGGGGATTTGTGGGAGGAAACCAGAGGACCAGAAACCCCCCGCAGACACAGAGAATATACAAACTTCACACAGACAGAAAGAGGAAGGTGTCTGTATGGAGCCAAATAATAATAATAATAATAATAATACATTCATTTTATAAGGCGCCTTTCAAGGCACTCAAGGTCGCCGTACAACATATTTAAAAATGGACACAATTAAAAAGCAGAACAGTTAAAAAGCAAAACAGTTAAAAAGCAGAACAGTCTGCAGCAGAGCAACCAAGAGGGGAACAGGTCAGCCATAGGCCTGCCTGAAAAGGTGAGTTTTGAGGTGAGTTTTGAATAAAGTGATAGAGTCAATGTTTCTGATGTCAGGGGGGAGGGAGTTCCATAGGCGAGGGGCAGAGCGGCTGAAGGCTCGTGACCCCATGGTGGACAAACGAGCTGGGGGGACAGTCAGGTTGATGGAGGAAGCAGACCTGAGAGACCGGGTGGGGATGTTGATTTGGAGGAGGTGAGACAGGTATGGAGGGGCGAGGTTGTGGATGGCCTTGAATGCATGGAGCAGGATCTTAAAGTCAATGCGGTGTTTGATGGGAAGCCAGTGGAGTTGTTGTAGAACAGGGGTGATGTGACAGATCGAAGGGGTTTTGGTGATGATGCGGGCAGCAGCGTTCTGGACCAGTTGGAGCTTATGGAGGAGTTTCTGGGGGAGACCAAAGAGGAGGGAATTGCAATAATCCAAGCGGGAGGTGACAAGAGAGTGGACCAGGATTGCGGTGCTGTTGGGTGTGAGTGAAGGGCGGAGGCGGTTGATATTTCGGAGGTGGAAGTAGGCAGACCGGATGGTGGTGTTGATGTGAGTGTGGAATGACAGTGTGCAGTCGAGGACGACACCCAGACTCTTCGCCTGAGGAGAGGGGGAGACCGAGGAGTTGTCTATTGTAAGGGTGAAACTGGGATGCTTGGTGAGAGTGGACTTGGAGCCAATGAGGACAACCTCGGTTTTATTGCTGTTCAATTTGAGGAAGTTTGAGGTGATCCAGTCTTTGATTTCCTGTAAACAGGCACAGAGGGAGGGGCGGAACGTGGAAGAGGGTTTGGAGGAAACATAGAGTTGGGTGTCGTCCGCGTAACAGTGGAATTGAATGTTATGTTTGCGGAAAATGAGTCCAAGTGGGAGGAGGTAGATGATAAACAGGATAGGACCAAGGACAGAGCCCTGGGGAACACCGGAGGAGAGGGGGGGATGTGATGTGAATGATTTTAACTGAATGAACTGAGTACGGCCAGAGAGATATGAGTGAAACCATGAAAGGGGTGTGTCTGAAATTCCAATGGAGGCTAGTCGATCAAGGAGGATGGAGTGGGAGATGGTGTCGAAGGCGGCGCTCAGATCGAGGAGGATGAGGATTGATAATAGTCCAGAGTCCGCTGCCATGAGGAGGTCATTTGAGATTTTGATGAGGGCTGTTTCTGTGCTGTGACGGGGGCGAAAACCGGACTGGAACTGTTCATAGAGGTTATTGTTGGAGAGGTGAGTCTGAATCTGAGATGCCACTGTTTTTTCTAGGATTTTAGAGAGAAATGGTAGGTTGGAAATGGGACGGAGGTTATTGAAAATGTTGGGGTCTAAACCAGGTTTCTTGAGTATTGGAGTAACAGCAGCAGATTTGAGAGGTGATGGGACAGAACCAGAGGTGAGGGAGGAGTGGATGATAGCTGTTATCAGGGGTAGCAGAGAGGGGAGGGAGGTTATGACCAGGGAGGATGGGAGGGGGTCGAGTTGGCAGGTGGATGGCTTGGAAGTCTGGATGAGTTTTGATAAAACGATGGCAGAGGGGAGTTGGAAGCAGGATAGAGGTACAGAGAGGGGGGGGGGAATAAAAGTAGAAGGACAACAGGACGTATGAGGGGTCAGTTGCTGATGGATGGCAGCTATTTTAGTGTTAAAAAATGACATTAGGGAGTTACAGTGTTCAGTGGAGTAGAAGTGAGGGGGAAGGGAATCAGGGGGGCGGAATGAATTATTGACCACAGAGAAAAGGGTCCTGGTGTTCCCAGCACCAGCAGTGATTTTGTTTGTAAAGTATTGTGATTTGGTTGAGGAGAGGGCATCTTTGTATAGGAGGATGTGGGCATGGTGCATCTGTTTATGAATAGTGAGTCCGGTTTTGGTGGAAAGCCTCTCCAACTGACGTCCTTTGGCTTTCAACTGGTGGAGGTGAGGGGAGAACCAGGGGGCAGAGTGGGGGAACGAGACAGTCTGGGTTTTGAGGGGAGCAAGTGAGTTCAGCAGAGTATGGAGACTATCATTTTAAAGATTAACCAGATGGTCCGAGGTGTGTGAGGGGGTGATGATGGGGAAACTGTCAATGCCTGTTGTGAGGTCAGCTAGATTAATGTTTGAGATGTTGCGAAAGGATATGACACGTAACTGTTTGAATTTGGATAATGTTAAACTTAAATTAAATAAAATAAGCATGTGGTCGGAGATAGGGAGATCGACAGCAGAACAGTTGAGGGGAGTGAGACCAGAGCAACAGACCAAGTCCAAAATGTGACCTTTAGAGTGGGTGGGGAAGTGAATATGTTGTAGGAGACCAAAACTGTCCAAGCAAAAAGTGAAGTCCTTAGTGAGGGGATGATTAGTGTTGTCCATGTGAATATTCAGATCGCCCAACAGAATTATGTTGGGAGACAGTGAACAGATGTGTGTGAGAAGTGTGGTGAATTCATTGATGAAGTCCTTATTTGGTTTGGGTGGGCGGTAAATATTGACTAAAACGGTTGGAGTAGGACCATTCAGTTGTAGAGCCACAGATTCGAATGTCTGGGATACTGGCAATGATACTGATGAGACCTTCCAAGTCTCGCGGTGAAGTATCGCGAGACCTCCTCCTCTTCCGGTGAGACGGGGGTGTGCGGTGTAAACAAACCCAGGTGGAACAGACTCGTTCAGCTGAGAGAAGTCGTCAGGGGTTTGCCACGTCTCAGTCAGGCAGAGAAAGTCCAACTTGTGGTCGAGGAGGAGGTCTTGGAGTAGTTGTCCCTTGCCTGAGAGGGAACGGATGTTGAACAATCCAAAGTTGACGTCGGAGTGTTGGTTGGTAAATCTAACGTTAGCCGACCTGGCTAGGCTGGCTAACGTGCTGTGGTCCACCTTCCTGCGGGTGTTTCTCGGAGGGTGGCGGCGGGTGGAGGACCAGAATGAGTTAATGGCAGTGGAGTTATCGATGCGGTGGTATCGTCCCGCTCCGCGGTGAATGTACCTCCGGCGGGGGTGGCGAGCGGTGTCCGGGAAGTGGTATAGTATAGGCGGAGGAGCAGATCGGTGGAATCTGAATTGGAGGAGCTCCGCGCTCAAGTAGTGGATCAGGGGTGAGACTGGGAGTATTACGAAGGACAGGACAGTCCACAAGAGCACAAAGCTCACAGCAAGCTTGTAGATCCACATGATCCACGGACAGATGTTCACCGAGCAGCGTAGCTGTCAGCGTTCGGGTAGGTAGGACGACAAACTCGCTGTAAACACAATTCTAACTAAACTAAACGGCTTGACAGTAAGCCCAGGATAGAGACTAGTAGTACCACGTTCGCCAGGAGTAGGTGGTCTGCTGCAAACTGTGCAAAAAATCGTAGAAAACTTTAAAAATATAAAACGACCGGAGAGCAGCGGCAGCTAGACGCGCCAGCGTTCACTCCCGGAAGTGGTTTGGCTGAGTCCGGGGCATGTGTTTTGATAATTGATAATTAAAAAACAAACACATTTTCAACCAAATAAAATATTGTTCTTGAACTTTAAAAAATGTAACAATGAATTTAACATAAAAAAAAGATGTATAAAAAGTTTGTGGGGGTTAAATATCATTTTTATTCAGTTCCGGAATTCCTTTGATGCATATAGCGTGTCATCAACTACAGGGGCGTGGCATCATGAGTGACACGGGCTGAAGATCCGCCTCTTCCAGGGTTCGCCTCCACGCCTTCCACGCCCTCCACGTCTTTTTCCAAATCCTCTTCGTCCGACTGAAATATATTGAACCAGAGAAGCAGAAGGACAGGACAATTATTTGGTGTTTAATTCTTTGGATTTCCCTTTTGGGGATTGAGGTACAACCCTTTCATGATTTTTGTTTTGTGGGAGGAAACCTGAGTACCAGGAGAAAACCCACGCAGACACAGAGGCAGTATACACACCTTGTCGTCGGACTCCGCTGGGGGCTCCATGTCCGGGGGGCTTCATGTCTCGGGGCTCCATGTATAGGGGCTCCCCGTCTAGAGGCTCCATGTATAAGGGCTCCATGTCTCGGGGCTCCCCGTCTAGAGGCTCCATGTATAAGGGCTACAGGTGTGGGGGCTCCATGTCTCGGGGATCCATGTATAGGGGCTCCAGGTGTAGGGGCTCCATGTATAGGGGCTCCACGTCTAGAGGCTCCACGTCTAGGGGCTCCATGTCTGGGGGCGCTGGCATGTCATCAGTCATCTTCTTGACCTTTCCCGATAAAAATTCTGCAGTACAAACGAACAAAAACACGGAGCAATCCTCTACGACTTGGTAGAACATGGCAAACACTTCTTCTATGGTCTTTGACTATCTATGATCGCATAATTCGGCCTCTGGTCTTTCATGAAGAGCATGAAGGCGTTGAGCGGCTTCTTCACGTACGGCCTGTGGTGGAGCCTCGGGGGGCACCCTTTCTTTCTTGCTGGCTTTGGAGGAGCTGGCTGGTCCTGTGAAGAGAGAGGGTGTCACGACTCAAAAGGCAGGACCCAAACGCACGACTCCAAAGTTCAGGGGTATCAAAAAGGGTTTATAAGAAAAACAGATAATCACAGCTATGCTGGAAAATGACTTTTAACAAAGTACAAAACAAAATCACAACTATGTTGGAAAAGCAAACCAGGACAAAAAACTACACTATAAAGAACGATCATGACGAGACAAGAGACAAGACGATCTGACACAAGACACAGGTAGACACATGAGGAAAATGGGGAACAGGTGGACACAATCAGGGGTGGAGCAGACAATCACACTAACGAGGAAACACCAGTGCAGGAAATAAAGTTTCTGAAATGAGAGAGGACAGTTACTACAAAATAAAAGCAGACATGGAAAACAGGACTTAAACCTAAAACTTAACACAATCGACGAGACATGACAGTACCCCTCCCTCTAGGGACGTCTCCAGACGGCCCAGGGTTCTGTGAGCGTTGTGCATAGTAGTCTGTAATCAGGCCCTTGTCCACAATGAACCTAGCCGGGATCCAGGATCTCTCCTCAGGACCGTACCCCTCCCAGTCAACCAGGAACTGTTGTCCCCGACCCCGACTCCTGACATCCAACAGTTTTTTCACCGTAGACGGGACCCCCCCCAAAATCCGAGGAGGAGGCGGTGGTTTAGCCGCCGGAACTAGGGGACTCTCCTTGATGTTTGAAACGTGAAACGTGGGGTGGACCGGAGGGACCTGGGGAGACGGACGGACAGACACAGGATTAACCACTTTGGAGATGGTATAGGGGCCCACAAACCTGGGAATTTTCAACCAAATAAAAATATTGTTCTTTAACTTTTAAAAATGTAACAATGAATTTAACATTTTAAAAAAAGGTGTATAAAAAGTTTGTGAGGGTTAAATATCATTTTTATTCAGTTGCGGAATTCCTTTGATGCATAGCGTGTTATCAACTACAGGGGCGTGGCAACATGAGTGACGCGGGCTGAAGATCCGCCTCTTCCAGGGTTCGCCTCCTCGGCCGCCACGGCCTCCATGCCTTTTTCCAAATCCTCTTCGTCCGACTGAAATATATTGAACCAGAGAAGCAGAAGGACAGGACAATTATTTGGTGTTTAATTCTTTGGATTTCCCTTTTGGGGATTGAGGTACAACCCTTTCATGATTTTTGTTTTGTGGGAGGAAACCTGAGTACCTGGAGAAAACCCACGCAGACACAGAGGACACACCTTGTCGTCGGACTCCGCTGGGGGCTCCATGTCCGGGGGGCTTCATGTCTCGGGGCTCCATGTATAGGGGCTCCCCGTCTAGAGGCTCCATGTATAAGGGCTCCATGTCTCGGGGCTCCCCGTCTAGAGGCTCCATGTATCAGGGCTACAGGTGTGGGGGCTCCATGTATAGGGGCTCCATGTATAGGGGCTCCATGTATAGGGGCTCCACGTCTAGAGGCTCCACGTCTAGGGGCTCCATGTCTGGGGGCGCTGGCATGTCATCAGTCATCTTCTTGACCTTTCCCGATAAAAATTCTGCAGTACAAACGAACAAAAACACGGAGCAATCCTCTACGACTTGGTAGAACATGGCAAACACTTCTTCTATGGTCTTTGACTATCTATGATCGCATAATTCGGCCTCTGGTCTTTCATGAAGAGCATGAAGGCGTTGAGCGGCTTCTTCACGTACGGCCTGTGGTGGAGCCTCGGGGGGCACCCTTTCTTTCTTGCTGGCTTTGGAGGAGCTGGCTGGTCCTGTGAAGAGAGAGGGTGTCACGACTCAAAAGGCAGGACCACCCAAACGCACGACTCCAAAGTTCAGGGGTATCAAAAAGGGTTTATAAGAAAAACAGATAATCACAGCTATGCTGGAAAATGACTTTTAACAAAGTACAAAACTAAATCACAACTATGTTGGAAAAGCAAACCAGGACAAAAAACTACACTATAAAGAACGATCATGACGAGACAAGAGACTAGACGATCTGACACAAGACACAGGTAGACACATGAGGAAAATGGGGAACAGGTGGACACAATCAGGGGTGGAGCAGACAATCACACTAACGAGGAAACACCAGTGCAGGAAATAAAGTTTCTGAAATGAGAGAGGACAGTTACTACAAAATAAAAGCAGACATGGAAAACAGGACTTAAACCTAAAACTTAACACAATCGACGAGACATGACAGTACCCCTCCCTCTAGGGACGTCTCCAGACGGCCCAGGGTTCTGTGAGCGTTGTGCATAGTAATCTGTAATCAGGCCCTTGTCCACAATGAACCTAGCCGGGATCCAGGATCTCTCCTCAGGACCGTACCCCTCCCAGTCAACCAGGAACTGTTGTCCCCGACCCCGACTCCTGACATCCAACAGTTTTTTCACCGTGTAGACGGGACCCCCTCCAAAATCCGAGGAGGAGGCGGTGGTTTAGCCGCCGGAACTAGGGGACTCTCCTTGACGGGCTTGATCTTTGAAACGTGAAACGTGGGGTGGACCCGGAGGGACCTGGGGAGGCGGAGACGGACAGACACAGGATTAAGCACTTTGGAGATGGTATAGGGGCCCACAAACCTGGGAATTTTCAACCAAATAAAAATATTGTTCTTTAACTTTTAAAAATGTAACAATGAATTTAACATTTAAAAAAAAGGTGTATAAAAAGTTTGTGAGGGTTAAATATCATTTTTATTCAGTTGCGGAATTCCTTTGATGCATAGCGTGTGTAAAGAATATATATATTATAGCTTAGCATAGCCTAGTGTATTGTGCATAAATGTTATGTGTAAAGTGGAAAAACACTGGACGAGAGTTAGAAACATCAGCAGGGCATTCCGGCGCCTGAACTGATCAAAGAAGATAACAGTGACACACGAAAGAACTTTATGCACCAACGCTCACCCTAGATTTGAATAGAACAAAGCAACACACATGAACAAGAGAGCCACAGAGACAACTACTGAGCGCAGATAAGATAAGGAAAGGTCCAGCTTTGACAATTTAATATCCGGATTCAACCACAGCCCTCTCTCACACACACACACACACACACACACACACACACACACACACACACACACACACACACACACACACACACACACACACACACACACACACACACACACACACACACACACACACACACACACACACACACACACACACACACACACACACACACACACACACACACACACACCTACACTGGCCCTTTGTAAGTATCCTGGGAACGACCTTCTCGCCACAGCGCATCCCACCTAGGAAGAGATAAGACTATCTTAGAAAACTCCCCAGCTCAGTCAAGGAAGCTACATGTGAATTCCATCTTCCTTTCTCACACTTTCACAACATATGCACTCATTGGCAGAAGAACCAATGAAGGAGCGACAACGGCGGAAGCAGAGGAACAAGAGCCAATGAGAAAACCCCACCCCCTTATCTCCTGACCAATCAGAACTGGTCCTTTCGGCTATTTAAAATGGCTGCACACTCTGAACGGTCGTCTTCTCTCCAGCGCTGGGGCCACTGGTCCCAGCTGAGGAGGGGGGTCCATGCATGATGTCTACTTGTATCCTGATTTCTGAATAAAACGCTAATAAATGTAACGTAGAAGTCTACCGCTATTTTCTTCCAGTGAGTGTCGTCCAGGTGGTGTGTCGCTGTCAAACTCCAACACGTGTTATCAACTACAGGGGCGTGGCATCATGAGTGACGCGGGCTGAAGATCCGCCTCTTCCAGGGTTCGCCTCCTCGGCCGCCACGGCCTCCACGCCTTCCACGACTTTTTCCAAATCCTCTTCGTCCGACTGAAATATATTGAACCAGAGAAGCAGAAGGACAGGACAATTATTTGGTGTTTAATTCTTTGGATTTCCCTTTTGGGGATTGAGGTACAACCCTTTCATGATTTTTGTTTTGTGGGAGGAAACCTGAGTACCAGGAGAAAACCCATGCAGACACAGAGGCAGTATACACACCTTGTCGTCGGACTCCGCTGGGGGCTCCATGTCCGGGGGGCTTCATGTCTCGGGGCTCCATGTATAGGGGCTCCCCGTCTAGGGGCTCCATGTGTGGGGGCTCCCCGTCTACACAGCAAAATCAAAAGTGTTGGATTTTCAGTGTTAGGGTTGAGTGTTAAAATATAGTTATTTCAACTCAGGTTTTGTGTTAATCAACACCAAGAGAGTTATTGTTCAAAATGAGTTGGTGTTAATACAGGGAGTCAAATGTCATAATCTGCAAACAACTCTACAGTGTTGATTTTACACAACAGCTAGTGTTACCCATCCCCCAGAAGGCTGCATGTTTGAAAGAGGCGGGAGATTGTTTGACGCAGCCAGTCAAACAGTCAGACTATTTTCTGTGGACTGGACATGTTCGGACATCATTACCTTCGCATTGAAAATGCCGGAAGGTTATGTTTTGATCGCCGTGTATTTATTTATTTATTTATTTGTATGCGTGTTATTCGCAAAACTCAAAAAGTATTGAACCGAATCGCATGCAATTTGGTGGGATGATTGTTTATTATCCGGGGACCAGTTGATTAGATTTTGGGATCGATCGGGTCAAAGGTCAAAGGTCATGAACAGGTCAAAATCTTTCGCAGAACTCAAAAAGTATTGAACCGAATCGCATGAAATTTGGTGGGATGATTGTTTATTATCCGGGACCAGTTGATTAGATTTTGGGATCGATCGGGTCAAAGGTCAAGGTCAAAGGTCATGAACAGGTCAAATCTTCTTGAATCACATGGAATTTGGTGGGATGATTGGTTATTATCCGGGGACCATTTGATTAGATTTTGGGATCAATCGGGTCAAAGGTCAAGGTCATGGAAAGGTCAAAATCTTTTTTTTTACCATAGCACGATACATTTTTGTCCAATTGGCATTCAACTAATGCCAAAATGTTCATAATTCAATGCCCAATCTTGTAATATGCAAAGGTATGCGCTCTACCGAGTGCCCGTTCTAGTTCCAACTGTGACTCGGAAGATACGTGTGTAAGTATGTCTCAGCATATGTCTCTTCATTAAATTTTCTACCCTAGTGTGTATTTCTACAGGTAACATTAACGTTGGAAAAGGTATATCCTTGATGGTTAGCTAACATTAGCTAGCTATCCAGCTCACCATGTTTAGCTAACCGAATAGCATAAAGAATATTTAGCTAGCCAAAGACTGTGGTGTTAGCCAAGTAGGATGAATAGTGACATTTTTCTCATTAAGAAATTAGAATAATCAACACACGTTGCAATCACGTTATATTATGAACCGTAATTGTAATTTTTTTAAAGAATTCTGTAATGGTAAAGCAGACATTTATTTTGAAGGCAGGTTAACAATTATCCTATGTTGTCCACTATTTTCTTTTCTTTTCGTTTATTACTGCCATTTCGCCCAAATGTGTTTCTTAAATTATTTAAACAAGTCTATTGGGCTTCATATTAAGGTTAGACACTTTTAAATACAGAGAAATGTGTGGGGGTTGTCGTGAAATGTCGAGAGCATTTTATTTTGACTGCATTTATCTCACTGTTCCGTTAGCTTTACTTCCTCTTAGTGTCGGGACTTTTCGGGGTAAGCCACGTTTCCACTCTGCTCTTTGCACTTTCGTAGTTTTGGTTCAAATTTAAACTGAAGTTATTTGAAATACATGGAAAGTCAATGTATTATCATGTAGGCATTATCTACTTGCAATTTAAGTTATTTTGTATGTCCATGTGTCGATGTCTGTGGGTAGGGCTGCCATGTGGCTAACGTTCTAAGGTAGCATGTACAGTCAAGAACTTGTGCTAGCATTTGTGTGTGTCGATATAATGCGTGACCAGAAAAATGCACATGTCAGAAGGAGTAAAGTAATTAAAACATGCTTTGGACAAACATGTCTGCACAATGGAGATGTGAAGAGATGTGCAAGCTTGCTGTTCTGGCCGACACATAGTTAGCTAAACAGAAGGTCAGGCTCAGGCTCTTTTAAGTGAACGATGGGAGAGCTGGGCGCTCCATGCAGTCGCAGAAGTCAAGGCGCTGCCACTCTCCCAACGTTTTCAATAGCGGCTCTGTTAAGCGCTTTACCCGACGAACGTGTCCCGAGGTCGGCCGCGAAACCACCAGGGTACCCGCCCGTTATGGAGGATTTTTTGGGGGATTTTCAACCCGGCCAAAGTGATCGAAATTCGGACCCCACCCTTGGGTAAACCACGCCGAATCATGGAGCCACGGATAATCTTTAATTCGACTGGAGGAAGTTTTCCTTAAGCGGGTCCATAAACCGCTGAACCCGACGAAAGCGGGTCGCGCATTCTCCAGGTCAGGACATTTTTGGAGTATGAAAGTCGTACACTGTCGACGCCAGGTGGCATAGATTAGGCAAGGGGAAAACAAAACATGAGTTTTAGACTTTTCATGAATGTTTTTTTCTTTTCTTTGTAGGACAATATGCTGGTCAAGGTGAGATTTGGTTCAAGTCAGAAGTATGTTAAGGTGGCAGAAACCGAAGCAGGCTATGAAGACTACAATACATTTATTGAGAAAGGTTGGTAGTACTTGTTTATTACACAGCTGTATCTGTTTGGAGTAAACTAATGTTGTGCACCGACAGATATGCTAGAGAGGTTCATGTCATTTATGTTCGCTTTCTCTCATTCCAGGCTTCCTGATTGTTTTCACCTGTCATCACACCTGTCTCCTATGCTCATCAGTGTCAGCCCCGCCCCTGATTGGTCCCACCTGTGTCTTGTTACCATGTGCTTAAATTCCCCTGTCTCCCAGTGTTCCTTGTCAGTTCGTCTGGTCTTTTGCCATGATCAGGTCGGGTTATGTTATGCTCTTGAAAGTTTTGATCCTCACTACGTGAGCGCTTTCATTTGTTCACTGCAGAACCGAAAAATAAAGTACTTACAAATACTTTATCTCTGTCTCCGGTCGTGCAATTGGGTCCTACTTCCTAAGTGTCTGAGGTCGTAACAGAGCAGACTGACCACATTATGGACCCAGCCGACCCAAGAACGCTTCACGCGCTCTGTCGGTACAGGGCGTGACGATTTTTCATCACGAGGAAAAACTGGACAAAGTCAGCCGGAAATACAAGAGCTGAGAGGACGCCAGGCGGGGTTCAGGAAGAATTATCTACACAGATGCAACAACTGGTTGCCCAAATAAATAATTTTTCACTCATCAACAGACTGCTCCTCCGGTGACGTCATCCACAGCTGAGGATTTGCCTGTCAATACTCCAGCTGGAGACCCAGGTCAGGCTGTGTCCTCCCATTACGGCTGGCTCTTCCGGAGAGATTTTCCGAGACTCTTCGAATTGCAGAGCCTTTCTGGTACAGTGTGATCTGCATTTTCAACACAACCCAGCAGCTTTTTATCTGAGCATGGTAAAGTGGCGTTTATTGTGTCTCATTTAACGGGAAGAGCTGCAGCCTGGGCTACTGCAGAATGGTCTAGAGACACCGAACTATGTTACTCATTGGCCGATTTCATAGAGACTATGAGGCGCATTTTGACCACTCATCGCCTGCTACGGAGGCCAGCAGAAGACTGTTTCAAATACGTCAGCTCAACCGTCAGGTGGTTGATTATGCCATCGAGTTTCGTACAGCAGCATCGGACAGCGGATGGAATGTTCCGCTCTTCGTGACGCCTTCATGACAGGACTTTCGAACCGATAAAGGACCAGCTGGCTCCACTGGAGACACCCCGGGATCTGGAATCCTCATCGCTGTGGCCATCCGGATCGATAACCGTCTTCGAAAGAGAGAGGAGCGTCGACGCAACCGAGATGTTATTCCCAGCTTCCAGAATTACCCGAGGGTCGCGCCGCCAGCGGAGGATTTCCAGCTCATGTTACCGGACCATCAGAGGACTACACTTCCGAATGACTCCGTGAACCCATGCAGCTTGGAAGAACCAGGCTTTCTCTGGAGGAGAGGCAGCGCCGTCACGGAGGGTTGCTGTTTCTACTGCGCCAGCCGGGTCATCAACTCGCCGTGCCCGGGAAAAGATCGTGCTCACCAGTCAAAAGGAGGCGCTGGTGAGCAAGTTTTCCGCAGACTTCCCTCCTCGACCTGTTACTCAGGTAGACATTTGTATTAACAATCAGACCATTGACCAGGGTGTGTTAATAGACTCAGGGGCTGACGAAAGCCTTATAGACTGGGGCCTAGTCAAACAGCTAAAGATAAAAACTGTCCCGCTATCTCATCCTGTTAGTGCCAGTGCCTTAGACGGCCGCTTGTTGTTCACAGTTACCCATTGCACTGAGCCCATACGGATTACTATAAATAAGGACCATACCGAGAGCATGCAATTTCATATTTTTGAGTCGAATCAGTACCCGATTATTTTGGGGTTTCCTTGGCTGAAGATCCACAATCCTCACATAGACTGGCCTTCAGGGAAAGTTAAGGAATGGGGAGAGGATTGTAAGGGCAGGTGTAAACTTTCGCAACCTGTTAATGCACCAACAGACTCTAGTAGGATCATTATAGATCACCCTGACTATCCTGATCTACAGAAGGTACCTTCCTGTTACCATGATTTAAAAGAAGCTTTTAACAAGTCTAAAGCCTTGTCGCTACCTCCTCACCGAGATTTTGACTGTCCCATTGATCTCGTACCGGGAGCCCCCATTCCCAAGGGGAGACTTTACTCGATTTCGAGACCTGAGAGAACAGCAATGGATGAATACATCTCCTCTTCACTCAAATCAGGGATTATCCGTCCTTCATCGTCTCCAGCCGGAGCGGGATTTTTTTTTGTGGAAAAGAAAGACGGGTCTCTGAGACCTTGCATAGACTACAGTCCACTAAATGACATTACGGTGAAGAACCGCTATCCTCTGCCACTCATGTCATCTGCTTTGAACTGCTTCAACGGCCAAGATATTCACCAAGTTGGATTTAAGAAATGCATATCACTTGGTTAGAATAAAACAAGGGATGAGTGGAAGACTGGATTCAACACTCAGAATGGTCACTATGAGTACTTGGTAATGCCTTTTGACTGTGCAATGCACCGCTGTTTTTCAAGCTTTTGTGAATGAGGTTTTGGAATTCTTGAATATTTCAGTGTTTGTGTATCTGGATGACATACTGATTTTCTCCCCAGACGCTAAATCTCACGTTAACCATGTCCGCCAAGTTTTGCAGAAACTACTGGATAATCAGCTATATGTCAAGGCAGAGAAGTGCGAGTTCCACACAGAAGAGGTGTCTTTCTTAGGATACATAGTCTCACCTAATCATATCCAAATGGATCCTGCGAAAGTCAGTGCAGTATCCCAGTGGCCCACACCAGACTCCAGGAAAAAGGTTCAGCAGTTCCTAGGATTTGCTAACTTCTATAGGAAGTTTATTAGAATTTCAGTTCTGTTGCTGCTCCTCTGCATGTTCTGACTTCTCCTAAGGTTCCTTCAAGTGGACCCCCCAGGCGGATCTTGCTTTCAAACTTCTCAGAGATAGATTCACATCAGCTCCCATACTCACCATTCCAGATCCCCAGCGCCAGTTTATGGTCGAGGTGGATGCTTCCAATGAGGGAATTGGAGGAGTACTGTCTCAACGTTCTGCAGAAGACAACAAGATGCATCCATGTGCTTACCTGTCATGAAGTTGACAACGGCAGAGCGGAATTATGACGTGGAAACAAGGAATTGTTAGCTGTAAAAGCTGCCCTCGAGGAATGGAGACACTGGCTAGAGGGTGCAGAGCAACCGTTTTTAGTCTGGACAGATCACAAGAATCTAGAATATATAAGAAAGGCTAAGCGCCTCACCTCCCGCCAGGCCAGGTGGACACTTTTCTTTAGTAGATTCAACTTCACACTCTCTTTTCGTCCCCTGTCTCAGAATCACAACCCGATGCTTTGTCTCGTCTTTACGATCCCGAACCACTTGCGGTAGAGCCCAAGACCATCCTTCCACTTAACCGGGTGATCGGAGCCTTTTCCTGGCAAGTGGAGTCAGACGTTAAAGAGGCAAATGTCATGAATCCAGCGCCTAGCGAGTGTCCCAACAATCTGCTGTTTGTTCCTGAGGCTCTTCACTCCAAGGTCATCCACTGGGCTCACTCATCTGTGCTTTCGTGCCATCCGGGAGTAGCAAGAACAATGTTCAGGATTCAACAACGTTTCTGGTGGCCATCCATGAAGAAAAATGTGGCCGAGTATGTAGCGGCTTGTCCGGTGTGTGCGTGTAATAAGACCTCATCTCAAGTTAAGATGGGCTTGCTCCAGCCGCTGCCGATTCCCCATCGTCCTTGGTCACACATTTCGATGGATTTTGTGACAGGATTTCCTCATCCAGAGGCAAGACTACGGTTCTAACAGTGGTTGATCGATTTTCAAAGATGGCTCACTTCATCCCATTGACCAAGCTTCCTTCTGCCAAAGTCACCGCAGAGGTCATGATGAATCACGTGTTCAGGATCCATGGATTCCCTAATGACATTGTTTCTGACAGGGTCCACAATTCATTTCCGCCTTCTGGAAAGAGTTTTGTCGACTCATAGGTGCCACCGTCAGCCTGTCATCAGGATATCACCCTCAGTCAAATGGACAGTCGGAGCGTCTGAACCAAGAACTAGAGACTACGCCACGTTGTCTCGCCTCCCGAACCAGACCACCTGAGTGACCACCTCACATGGGTCGAGGTTGCCCACAATACCCTTCCCACGGCGGCCACAGGCCTCTCTCCATTCCATTGTGTCAATGGTTTCCAGCCTCCACTTTTCCCTAACAACGAGGAAGAGGTGAGGGTTCCATCGGCACATGCCATGATCAGACGTTGTCGCAGAGTTTGGGCTGGTGTCGCCAGTCTCTTCTCCAAGTTCAGCTCGGATGAAGGCTTTTGCGGACGTTCATCGCAGGGTCGCTCCTCCTACAGTCCAGGCCAAAAGGTTTGGCTCTCTACCAAAGACTTACCACCCATGTCGCCTCAAAGAAACT
This sequence comes from Pseudoliparis swirei, assembly GCF_029220125.1. NCBI lineage: Eukaryota > Metazoa > Chordata > Actinopteri > Perciformes > Liparidae > Pseudoliparis > Pseudoliparis swirei. Next base: position 5,979,599 of record NC_079402.1, on the reverse strand, counting down.
GGCTCGAGATTTGTGGGTCCGTTTCCAGTGTCCAGAGTCATCAACCCGGCGGTACGCTTGCAACTCCCCAGGACCTTGAGAGTGCACCCAACGTTTCACGTTAGTAAGATCAAGCCGGTGTGTGAGAGCACACTTGTTCCCGCCTCCAAGCCCCCTCCACCGCCCAAGTTCTTTGAAGGGGGTGACGTTTACAAGGTCCGTAAGCTACTGGAGGTCCGTAATAGGGGGAGGGGCAAGCAATTCCTGGTAGACTGGAAGGGTTACGGTCCTGAGGCTAGAAGCTGGATAGCTGCTTCATTTATCGTAGACAAGACTCTTATCCACGACTTTTACAATCAGCCTGGGCCATCAGGAGTTGGCCCTAGAGGGGTACTGTTGTGCACCGACAGATATGCTAGAGAGGTTCATGTCATTTATGTTCGCTTTCTCTCATTCCAGGCTTCCTGATTGTTTTCACCTGTCATCACACCTGTCTCCTATGCTCATCAGTGTCAGCCCGCCCTGATTGGTCCCACCTGTGTCTTGTTACCATGTGCTTAAATTCCCCTGTCTCCCAGTGTTCCTTGTCAGTTCGTCTGGTCTTTTGCCATGATCAGGTCGGGTTATGTTATGCTCTTGAAAAGTTTTTGATCCCTCACTACGTGAGCGCTTTCATTTTGTTCACTGCAGAACCGAAAAATAAAGTACTTACAAATACTTTATCTCTGTCTCCCGGGTCGTGCAATTGGGTCCTACTTCCTAAGTGTCTGAGGTCGTAACAACTAATTATTTGCTTGAATGTCACTTCATGTTATAGTGTCTTTTTTATATAAATTTAAGTAATATGTTTGGTTGCCTCGCCTATCAATTGTTTTTTTATTATGTTGACCAATTGTTATGTCTTGTGAGCAAGTCAAAATGGACAATTGGTGTATGATGGGGAATTTATATCACATATTCTGCACACTGCTCAGACATTATAATAATAAAAGTGTCAATAGAAGTTTACAAACAGGGATGAGAATCCCTCACCTTTCGGCGAAATTCGCCGTTTTGAAACCAAAATAGGTGACTTACGTGAATCGTGTAGCTCCGAAGAGTTTTTGTTTTGGGGTAGGGGGGGGGGGGTCAATTGGCCGGCCGGCGTTTATGAGATTGGAGTGGGACGCGGAGAAAGTGTGAAGTGTTGCTCTTCGCAATAAAACATCTTTGATGGGACGTGTCGCGTCTCGGCCAATCAGCGTCAAGATGTCTTCAGCGTTTGGTGGTTTAGGTTAGCTTGAATGTTAGACGCTACTTCTGCTGCTGTCGCTGCACGGTGGAGCGATGCTAACAAAGTACCCGTACGTTAAGAGCGATGTGATTTAGCATATTTTTAGTCTCAATACTTCATTAAAAGAGCGATCAGAGCGCACGCGCTGCTCCGTGTCAAGCTGTTTGCACAGCGCAGCGCGCTCACAGCGAGGGGCGTTAAGTGGCGGAATTTTCGGCTTTAAAAATAAAAAAATAAAAAGATGCCAGAAGTGAAATGTTTAAGTTCAGTCTGTAAAGTTCTGTAACTCTACAGCTGCTCTTCCTGATGAACTCTGTATCCTCTGGTCAGAGACTAATGGCCTCATAGTGATAATCATTGATCAATGCTATGATGGCTCCATGTAGTTTCATTAATATCTTGCTGTATTAATACTAATATTACTGCTATTTGTTAAGTGTTGAAAAAGTTGGTAAAAAGTGAACCATACAGATATTTTATTTATTACTATTATAGATAAATATACCAGTATCGTATTTATGGTATACTGTTTTTATGGTATTGTATCATGATATTTATGGCAGGTATGGTATAGAAGATCGTGACAACCAGGTAGAGGCAGAACAGACTCGAGGAACAGACTCATGGCTCAGCAGAGCACAAGACTTGAAGACTTGTTCACGCCAACAACAAAAAAAGGAAGTTGGTTCATGAATGACCATATTATACACAATCTTACTATTATTATAGGGCCCGATCACTGACTTGGTGTCAGAATGGAGGACCTATAGAATAGGAAAGTTAGGTCTTCCTCTACAGACAGACTTGCACTTGACGGATCAATCAGGGACAGAGGTGGATGCAGATGTGTTTGAGGAACTTTTACAAGCAGGGGACCTTACCGTCAATGTGTCCACAGAAAAGTCTGGAGGTAAGACTTAGCTTTGTTAGGGAAAAATGAGGATCATGAACTGTAATGTACTGTGAGCTGTTTTACTGACTAGTATTGTAGAGTTGTGACGGTATAACCAATTTTTTGTGTATTTCTTTGAACTGTCTTGCAGTTGTGCTTCAACCAGATCTAGCAGAAATTTCTTTTGAGTCGAATGTGTCAGACACCGTATCCTCTGTGCCTTCTGATTCATCTGATGCAACAATAATTCTTGAGAACGATGGTGGGAGGAAAAGGACCCACGACGATCGGGAATCAGCTGAAGCGGTATATAGCACATTACATTTGTTAATAAAACTGAAACCCAAAGACATTGTCCAAACGAGTGCTCTTGTTGCCGTAAAGGTTAACATGATAACTTATTGTCTGATTCTTTTTATTTTTAGATGGTGAGAGATGTTCTTCAGTCCAAGCCAGGGGGAGAAAAAGTGTTGCATGAATATGACGAAACAAAGACATTGACGGATGGTACCCGGCGACATATGATAAACCTACTGGTGGCTGACATGATTGAAGTTCATGGGTAAGCATTTTATGTTCACTGGTGCAGATCTTAAATCTATTTTTTCTTCATAGCATAAGATGCAGTTGTTACAGAACCCTGTCACATTATTAAATGATATATATATATAAAATATCTCATTTCTGGAGCAAAAATATTAAAGCAATTAAGTTATACAAATTAATTAGCCAATGGGAAAACCGGGCGAATGTATGATCAGTGCAAAAGAAGCCACGGGAATGGTAAACAAAAAGACTAATAGTTATCATGATAACACAAATCATTTGTTTGCATTAATATGGTTTACTTTAGAGATGACTGTCTTTTTTGCTTTCTTCTTGATAATAATACTTTTTTTAGTTTGACATTTTACAATTTTAAAGTTTGAAAAATAATATGTTTTTCTACTTTTAAAGGAGGATCCCACCAACCTATGTGCGAACAAAATACGCTCTTGGCATTACCACTCTATTTCCTTACCTCAGGGATCCTTACTCAAAAAATGGATATGTACGTTTGTAAATGAATGGCTTTTACTACAATGTATGTAGGGAGGTTATTCTGAATTTGCCTTGTTTGGTTGTGACCCATCAGTTATGTTTAGTTTAGTTTTTTCTTCTCGAATTTTATAGGAGCACTTCTATGATGCTGACAGTGGATCTGGTTATTTGGCCTGGAGGATAAAGACAGTCCAGCGCAACACTGCATTTCTATCTCGGAGATGCTCAACCACCTGTACCTATCAAGCTGGACCAAAGAGCAAGAGAAATTTTCTCCAAACTAACAAGCAACTGTCTGGCGAGGAATGCCGTGAGGCAATCTCCATTTTGAAACATACAACTGATGAATCGGTTGTCAAAGAGAAAATGAGGGCAACATTTCAATACCGTCAGACGGTAGTTCAACAAGACCAGCAAGACTCCTCAACAGTCCTGGATGTTTTCCCACGTTTTCTCGATACACCTGGCTTGGTAAGAAACGCATATGGTTTTATTTATTTTTAAAGTGAACAATGTACATTTAAGGACTACACTTTCAGCACGGTTGCAGGGACTTACGGAGTTTCTTCTGTAGATTGACCAAGACTTTGCCATGATGTTTGGAGAGGAGGCTTCTGGCAGATTCTTGGCAAAATGGCCCACTTTCTTCAAACCCAGGATCCTGGCAAACTGCAAGAATTCTAATGAGAATGTTGAAGACTTGTTGTCTGGGCATCACTCCTCAGATGCGTCTGGTAAGCATCGCTTATTATCTTTTTAAAACATTAATTTACTTGCCCGATTCAGAAATCTTGTATGAGCATAATGTGGATATATTTATTTTCACATGTAAGTCTTTGTTAAATCTTCTAATTTCTTCTGGTTTCCCCCTAGGCTGGGACAGTGACCTGTCAAGCATCCTACTGCTGGTTCACCTACTTCCCCCTACTGCAAAAGGACCCAAGAAGAGTCCTAAAATTAGCTCGCATCAAGCAATCAAACATGTTGTGAGATATTTGAGGGTATGCAATGTTTTAATATGCTTCTTTATTTAGTTATATTCACAAGGACTCTTTTTGTGAAGAGGCACATATGTTTTTAGTAATGTAGTGGGCCATTAAATTTGTTCCTCATGCTTCTGTTTTTTCCAGATTGGCGCCAGTGTTGAGACCTTCCTTGAGAGTTTGGAACCAGGACAACCCATCCTCCTGTGTGTCGGTGAAGAGAAGAACAACATCCAAAGATTCTATGTCATCGTTGACCACAAGGCCGTCCCTTGCAAGGCTCAGACGTCCCTGGCAGCTTTCGATGAACTCTTTAAGGCCCACTTCATCTTTAGTGTTCACTACCACGAATCCCTTAACAGCTTCTACACATTCATCCAAACAACTGTGTTCAACATTGATGTGGGAAGTACCAAGGAAAGTCCTCGTGTGAAGGAGCTCAGAGCAAGACTGCTGAACACAAGTATCTGAGGTGACGCACCATCCTTGGATGCAAATATGTTGATTTGTTTTATCTGCAAGTTACACCACAGAAGTTCTATGTTGCTTTGTAAGCATTTGAGATTTTACCATGGTTTATATCCAGGAAAGACATTACGTTTGAAATGTGGACAGCCGGGATGTTCTTCATTCTTTTGCACTTATTCAGGGTTCAAGAAACACCTTATTCGTTTGCACCGGGACACTTTCAACAAATACTGTCAGTCACTTCAGTGCTTATTGTATCAAGGAGAGGGATGATTCATTTTCTGTTGTTTCTATTGATGAGTTGATTTATTATAGACCCTATGCTAAACAGTTATCTAATGAGATGGATGAAAAAATATTAGGGCTGTCAATCGATTACATTTTTTTTACTAATTAATCGCACATTTTGAAATTCATTAATCGTGATTAAAAGTTGTTTTTCTTCTTTTTAAAGACAAAACTTCACACAGAGCTGTGTTTTCAAGGAGGCTCCTACCCATAAAGTGCCAGCGAGGTATTTAATATTGTGGATGATGAATTGTTTCTTCAGTGAAACATCCAGATGAGTAAAAAAAAAGAAGTATATTAAGACCCCATTGGTCCTGTCATCTTTAACACTGAACAGCAGAACCAGTGGCCTTGGTAACTGACTGACATTCACATATGTCACGTTAATCCTCTGGAGGCTGGGCTCATGTTCTCCATTTTACAAAAATATTTAAATTCACCTTTTAAAGGCGTTTTCATGTGACACATACCCATGTGTTATACATCAAACATTCCAGAACAATCTCAGCTCTATTCAATGAGGCTCAGCTGTCCTCGCACCGTGTTCTCTGGTTCTCTGACTGACAGGCTGCTAATGAGCTTCACCTGTGTGGTGGGAGGTCCTTGTGATTTACTGAGTGTTCATTGGTTGTTCTTTTCGCTAAATGTTGACAGACAAACGGATTGACAAATCACGGTGAAGGTTTCGTGACAAGTTCTTTCCACGCCGCGTCACCCGACACGTCGCCCCTCCGTTCCTGTGTTCAGAGGGGGAGACGGGAGGAAGGAGGAGCAGGAGGAAACCCGACTGATTCATCCACGAGTTTAAACTGATTTCTGCTCCTTATTTTCGCGGAGAAATAATTGCATTAAAAGCAGAAACAGTGTCAAACCGGACTGCTGCGGTTTGACACTCAGGAGTGAAAAAACTTCAACGAACACCGGAAGTAAACAAAGTTGCGTTAATTGCGCTAAAATATTTTAGTGCGTTAACGCGGCCAAATTAATCTCAGATTAACGCGTTAACGCTGACAGCCCTAAAAAATATACATTGTGCCACATTGCCATGTTGTGTGACCCGTGCTATTGTTTTGTGTGACCTGTGCTATTGAGGCTGCCATTTAAGAATTGTTATTGTAATGCAAATGCTATGTTTGTGATGGGCTTGAAAATACAAGTTTTATTTGAACAAACTTTTGTATTGATTTTCTTCTTTGTAATTAAATACTAGGAGTATACTGAATTCCAAAATAAAATTGTACCATGTATAGAGCGTATTCACGTGACGTCAGAATCTCAATCGCGCCATCTTGGGGTCCCACTTATTAAATGTCAGAAGAAGTTGACCTGGCTATCGTGTCCGCTGTTTGATTATGCGAGAGCCCAGCAACCTCATGTCCTTCTGCATTACCAAAGAAAGATTTCAGCGGTTGGAATTGAATATTTGCAACGCTTTTTTTACCTGATTTTACTCGCTCAACACTTTGTGGTTAGTTCGCTAGTTACCCCTAGTTACCAGCACATAGCCCGGTCACATTCCTGTAAAACAGTTTTCATTTCCGCTATCGACCATGGGACTAACAACTATTTCTGCGTTATACTTGTTGTGGAAATACCACAAATGTCGGAACATCAAGCGCCCCCTGTCTGGGTTCATACAATGATCCGTAGTCGCACAGCTCCGCCTCCAGCACGAGTGTCTGGATGAAGCCGCTTCCAGTGCTCATTCAGGACCAGCAGTGACTGTTTGGCTGGCCGTGCTGAGTGCTGTTCCCATGGAGCCAGTGTTTTATTTTACCTTGAAATGAATCACAGAGTAAAGGCAGACATCGCCCGACGGAGTTGCCATGTTCATGGCTTCCTCTCAAGTTTCCATCCACAGTTCCTTTTGCGCAAGTGAAAGACATTGATTTTCGCTCGGCGAAAAAAGCAAAAAGAGATTATTGACGAGAATGTGTCAATGGAAACGTGCCCACAACCCGATGTAGCAACAGAAACACATGAGAACAGTCCTAACGCTCATACGCCGAGTGAAGCCGAAGTAGATGCATGACAAGTTGAAGTAATAGCCTGTCTTGTTGAGCTGATAAACCCATATTCTGAATCATTAGTCCCACATCCAACAGTGAGGCACAGTACCATAATCACAAGGCACACCGCTTTGAACTGAAATCGTATCTCCTTCAGGATATAATGGTCATTTCTAAGGGAAGAGCGGCATACAAACAAGCAAAACAATGCCGTGGTGGGACCCCAACATGGCCGCCAGAGTTTGTTGTGGTCACGTGAGTGAATACGCTCTATAGCATTGAGGATTATAACTCCCTACAGTGTTAAAAAATATTTTAGGGCTGTCAATCGATTAAAAAAATTTAACTAATTAATCGCACATTTTGAAATTCATTATTCGCGATTAAAAGGTTTTTTTTCTTCTTTTTAAAGACAAAACTTCATAGAGCTGTGTTTTCAAAGAGACTCCTACCTATAAAGTGCCAGCGAGGTATTTAATATTGTGGATGATAAATTGTTTCTTCGGTGAAACATCCAGATTAGTAAAAAAAAAGAAGTATATTGAGACCCCATTGGTCCTGTCATCTTTCACATTGAACAGCAGCAGAACCAGTGGCCTTGGTAAACTGACTGACATTCAAATATGTTAACCCTCTGGAGTCTGGGCTCATTTTCTCCGTTTTACAAAAAAATGTAAATTCACCTTTTAAAGGCTTTTTTATATGACACATACCTACGTGTTATACATCAAACATTCCAGAACAATCTCAGCTCTCTATAATGAGGCTCAGTTGTCCTCGCGCCGTGTTCTCTGGCTTCTCTGACTGACAGGTGGCTAATGAGCCTTACCTGTGTGGTGGGTCGGTCCTTTGTGATTTACTGAGTATTGGTTGTTTTTTTCGCTAAATGTTGACAGACAAACGGATTGACAAATCACGGTGAAGGTTTCTCTCCGCCCGCGTCACCCGACACGTCGCCCCTCCGTGTATCAGAGGGGGAGACGGGAGGAAGGAGGAGCAGGAGGAAACCCGACTGATTCATCCACGAGTTTAAACTGATTTCTGCTCCTTATTTTCGCGGAGAAATAATTGTTTTAAAACGGAAACAGTGTTAAACCGCACTGCCGCGGGTTGACACTCAGGGGAGTGTAAAAACTTCAACGAACACCGGAAGTAAACAAAGTTGCGTTAAAATATTTTAGTGCGTTAACGCGGCCAAATTAATCGCATAGATTAACGCGTTAACGCTGACAGCCCTAAAATATATATAAATCAACTCTACAAGAGTAAAATACAGAGTTTAATTTTAAATCCCCTATAGTGTTACATAGCTCTGCAACTCTAGTCGGTGTTAACCCTCCTGTTACCTTCAAATGTACTAATATCTTTTACCCTTTGAGTTATAACCTCCAGAAAATGATTAGAATTAATATTGTTTCCCAAGTTTAAGTATCAGGTACTTTGTTTGTTGACTACCTCAATAGCCCTTTAAATAAATTAAAAAGTTGATTCTTCATATGTTTTACACAGTGAAAAACAGCCTGGGGTCAAATTGACCCCAAAGAACACCGATGCGTACGGGACATTGAAAACATATCATGTGCATTTTATGTTTTCCCAGTTGTCCCCAATAAATTAGGAAAAGTCATGAAATATGAAGCAAAAAGAATTATGTCAATCATATTTTTAGAGACGTTAAACATTGAATGGGGTCAAATTGACCCCAAAGGTAACAGGAGGGTTAAAACAATATACAGATAGTGTTAAATTCTGACACTGCACACTAGTGTTGTGTAAATTCAACACTGGCCTGTGTTGACTGGTGATAAATGTCAACTATTGAGAGAGTTGCCTCAACTCTATCACAGTGTTGATCTTTTAACACTTTTAAAAGTGGAGTTTTAACTCAAAATAGGGTGGACCAATATAGACACTTTCAAAGTGTTGAATTTAACTCTATTGGTGTTGAATTGACACTGCGGATTTTGCTGTGTAGGGGCTCCATGTATAAGGGCTCCAGGTGTGGGGGCTCCATGTCTCGGGGCTCCATGTATAGGGGCTCCAGGTGTGGGGGCTCCATGTCTAGGGGCGCTGGCATGTCATCAGTCATCTTCTTGACCTTTCCCGATAAAAATTCTGCAGTACAAACGAACAAAAACACGGAGCAATCCTCTACGACTTGGTAGAACATGGCAAACACTTCTTCTATGGTCTTTGACTATCTATGATCTTAGTCCAATAGGAGCAGGTCATTTCAGTTTTTAATCCCATTTCACACAACAAGCTGTGATCCTCAGAAATCTCATCTTACCTTTGGGCAGTCGGGCGGCCAAGCTCCTGTGTCTTTTTCTCTTCATTCCCTACACAACGGTAAAGATGTTTATTATTGTCATTGTAAAAACATGCAACGAAATTAAGTTTCCGACTCATCAGTCAGTACGGCAGTGACAGGTAAAAACATGTATAGAAAACTTTAGAAGAGGACATTTAAATCAAGACATCATAAAAAACATCAATGGCTTAAAAAAGACGCCAAGACTTTCCGTCCGACATGAGCCGATACCAGGGTGTCCGCGGGGCATTAAAAAGTCTTAAAAAGTCTTAAATTGCTTTTCCTAAAAGTAAGGCCTTAAAAAGTCTTAAAAAGTCTTAAATTCAGATTGGATTGGTCTTACATTTTTTGGGTGTCATGTCATTACGAATATGAGGCATTCTGTTCCGCCAGGTCCGTATTTTGCTCCGGTCGCTCTGCGGTGTCTCTGGTGTCACCGGGGCCACGCCCCTTCTCTTAAAGGGGCCCCGCGTATTCAGTCCCATCAATCCCCTACAACGTGAAGCATCGACTAGTTTAGAAAACATGGCAGGATGCAAGTTCAACAACGGCTTGAAAAGAACGAGTGTTTCTGGTCACGGTCGGTGAAATGCTTCTGAAGCTGCGTTGTGTGTCGCGAGACTTTCCAGCGGTGGAATCTCACGAGCAGAGCAAGAAGCACAGAGACTAGTGAAGGCCGCCAGCAGCGCGCGGGGCTAGCTCCTGCTCCGCCGCTAGCTGCTGCTCCGCCGCGAGCTCCTGCTCCGCTGCTCGCAACGACGTCAACGCTGGAGGTCACCGGAGGAAATCCAGCGCCGTGCAACAAAGAGCTCATCACCGAAGTCCAACAGGGCGCCGTGTTCTTCATTCTGTTCCACGAGACTCTGGACCAGACCACCGCGAGCAGACAGCTGGACTTCATGTGCGCTATTGGTGAAATGACCACGTCCAGTCAGGATCCTGTGGAGCTCATGGGCCATGACACGCCCAGGACCTACTTCAGCACCTCAAAGTAAGTCTAACATAAATATATATGTATTAACTAACCTCATGTATATGAGTATGTGTATCATATAGTTAAGCTTTACTCATGTGTCAAGTTAATAACAGCTATGCATAGGCGCACTACACATTAATTAGACTAATTAAAAATAGTTTTAGAATGGTAGTAAGTAGAGTGGTGTTTACCTGTCAATATGTCTAAATAGTGTTCACTAGGCTCAAGGGATGGCTCACGTTGCTTAATTTGTAAAAATAGTTTTCATTCATATTTATCCAGTCTGACATTAATCTGAAGTGGTGGTGTCATGAAGAGATGTGTTGACTGTTGTTTGGCTAATGTCTGCCTTTTTTCTTTCTTTTTTCCAGGAGAATGGACCAAATGTCAACTGGAAGTTTTTATATTAATACAGTTTGAAAAGGATTGTTTTCCTAGTATATTCACAAAAGCTCAGGATTAGACATGAACCTGTGCACAAACATCCATCACATAGAGACATAAGAACACACACACACACACAGTATTATGTAAATGAATTTGCATTTTAAAAGCAGCTGGAATTGTTATTTATGTTATTTTATAGATTTTTTTGTTCAAAAGGAACTATGTTGCCTGTATTTTTAAAATATATTTACTTGATATAAGCATTTGTTCATGGGACTTAAATGTTCTGAAAATTTATTAATAAATATAATTTACAACAGCAATGACATTTGTGTTATCCTTTTGCATTACATCACACTGTTAATTTTAAACAGACATCAGTGTGTTTACTTTGAATTAGTTTATTTAGATTAATGTATATTTCCATCGTAAGTTAGGTCTTAAATTTTATTTCGACGTGGTCTTAAAAAGTCTTAAATTTCACTGGTTTATTCCTGTAGACACCCTGGATACGGACGAGACTCTTTCGGCGACTTCGCTGCATGAACTCCCGGATTCTGACGTTAACGCGAGTCGTACGTACATAATTGTGGCTCCAGTTGGGGTGGCACTGCTGGTGGTGCCTCTTTTCTCGGGCGGCCTGTTCGTTGAACTCGGCCTTCTCGGTGTCGGACAGAGCATTCCACTGTGGGAAGAGGACAACGTCGATGAGTGAAGGCCGGACACAAACTCCGTAACAATTTGCATTAAGACGTGCTCTCTAGTTATTAGACAATAACTGAAAATCATCAAAAAGTTGCAGACAGGATGTGAAGATTTCGAGTTTGGAGGAAAGAGTTTTCTTGGACACTGATCAATAAAGAACGAGCACATCTGGGAGAGTCTTTTACCAAATTTCCATGACTGAACATTGTGAAATATATACCTTAAATGACTCAAATGAGATGCAATAGTTTGATTAAAAAGAACACATCTGTATATAAATGTTTATTTGAAATCAAACGTGAATATATCAAATTTCCATGACTTTTCAAAAACTTTTGGGATAAAGGACTTTTCCAGGCCTGGAAATAACTTACATTTGTTTAATTCCATGACTTTTCCAGGTTTTCCGTGAGCGTCCGAACCCTGCATGAAGGTTGTGTAGCATTCAGTGTCTCACAGAGCAAACACACATACCTTCTGTCCTAGGATGACGCTGACCGCACAACTTCCGCTCGTCTTCATCAGGGTCGCATAATTCGGCCTCTGGTCTTTCATGAAGGCGTTGAGCGGCTTCTTCACGTACGGCCTTGTGGTGGAGCCTCGGGGGGCACCCTTTCTTTCTTGCTGGCTTTGGAGGAGCTGGCTGGTCCTGTGAAGAGAGAGGGTGTCACGACTCAAAAGGCAGGACCACCCAAACGCACGACTCCAAAGTTCAGGGGTATCAAAAAGGGTTTATAAGAAAAACAGAAAATCACAGCTACGCTGGTTAATGACTTTGGATAAAGTACAAAACAAAATCACAACTATGTTGGAAAAGCAAACCAGGACAAAAAACTACACTATAAAGAACGATCATGACGAGACAAGAGACAAGACGATCTGACACAAGACACAGGTAGACACAGGCTTAAATACATGAGGAAATGGGGAACAGGTGGACACAATCAGGGGTGGAGCAGACAATCACACTAACGAGGAAACACCAGTGCAGGAAATAAAGTTTCTGAAATGAGAGAGGACAGTTACTACAAAATAAAAGCAGACATGGAAAACAGGACTTAAACCTAAAACTTAACACAATCGACGAGACATGACAGTACCCCTCCCTCTAGGGACGTCTCCAGACGGCCCAGGGTTCTGTGAGCGTTGTGCATAGTAGTCTGTAATCAGGCCCTTGTCCACAATGAACCTAGCCGGGATCCAGGATCTCTCCTCAGGACCGTACCCCTCCCAGTCAACCAGGAACTGTTGTCCCCGACCCCGACTCCTGACATCCAACAGTTTTTTCACCGTGTAGACGGGACCCCCTCCAAAATCCGAGGAGGAGGCGGTGGTTTAGCCGCCGGAACTAGGGGACTCTCCTTGATGTTTGAAACGTGAAACGTGGGGTGGACCCGGAGGGACCTGGGGAGACGGACAGACACAGGATTAACCACTTTGGAGATGGTATAGGGGCCCACAAACCTGGGAATTTTCAACCAAATAAAAATATTGTTCTTTAACTTTTAAAAATGTAACAATGAATTTAACATAAAAAAAAGGTGTATAAAAAGTTTGTGAGGGTTAAATATCATTTTTATTCAGTTGCGGAATTCCTTTGATGCATAGCGTGTTATCAACTACAGGGGCGTGGCAACATGAGTGACGCGGGCTGAAGATCCGCCTCTTCCAGGGTTCGCCTCCTCGGCCGCCACGGCCTCCACGTCTTTTTCCAAATCCTCTTCGTCCGACTGAAATATATTGAACCAGAGAAGCAGAAGGACAGGACAATTATTTGGTGTTTAATTCTTTGGATTTCCCTTTTGGGGATTGAGGTACAACCCTTTCATGATTTTTGTTTTGTGGGAGGAAACCTGACTACCAGGAGAAAACCCACGCAGACACAGAGGCAGTATACACACCTTGTCGTCGGACTCCGCTGGGGGCTCCATGTCCGGGGGGCTTCATGTCTCGGGGCTCCATGTATAGGGGCTCCCCGTCTGGGGCTCCATGTATAAGGGCTCCAGGTGTGGGGGCTCCATGTATAGGGGCTCCCCGTCAAAGTGCTCCATGTATAGGGGTCCATGTCTCGGGGATCCATGTCTGGGGGCGCTGGCATGTCATCAGTCATCTTCTTGACCTTTCCCGATAAAAATTCTGCAGTACAAACGAACAAAAACACGGAGCAATCCTCTACGACTTGGTATAACATGGCAAATACTTCTTCTATGGTCTTTGACTATCTATGATTGTTACGGTTTCGAACCCGCCACCTCTGCGTTCTGCTGCTGGAGTTCCTGTGCGCTATCCACTGCGCTGTCCACACTCTACCATCTAGACACTCAGGCTCATCTGAGCCTTCCTCCCTGGTGACGAGCTGACTGGGCGTTGGCACTGCACACCTGCTCTCAATTACAATCAACTCCAGAGACTACAATAACCCGGTCTTCACTCCTGCTCCTTGCCAGATCATCCCATAGAATCACCTGGCAAGTACCAGTAGAAGCTTAGAGCTACATTGTTGCTGTCCGTACTTTGTAGAGCTGTTTTCAGTGCTTTGCTGCATTCCTTCTGACACCTTTTTTCACTCCAGACCTGCCGTGCCACGACCCCCTGCCTGGACTCTGACTACTCTTCCGAATGCCCATAAGTATATTTTATATATCTACCTAAATACGTATGCTTAACAACAGCCTGTGAGTTTTATGTATTCAGGTAGATTTATATATATATATATACATCTAATTGCCTTGTTGGACATTAAAACGCCTCGTTAGGCATTAACTCATTCCCTGCCTTCGGAGTACTGCATTTTGGGTTCAAACACCACTCAGTCCTAACAGATGATCTGGCCAACATGAACTCAGCTAACTCAGGAGGTCAGGCCTCTCTCTTCTGCCCATGCTGCTATTCAACGCCAAGACAAGGTGCTTGCTGACCACGCCCGGCTACTTCGTGAGGCTTCTGGTATGATGCAGAGCGTTGCTGGGGAGCAGCAGACCCACTCTCAACAACTACTGCAATTAGCCAGCGAACAACAGGCCCTGTTAACTCAGTTGAACACCATTTCCACCCAGTTGACTGCTCTGGGTGCCGCAGCCTCACCAGCCCCGCAAGTTCCTGTCACTACAGCTCCGGGTCCACTTCCCCCTCCTGGTCCTATAGCCCGGGAGCCTAGCTTAGCTAGCCCTAAGCCTTATGATGGGGCTTTCACAGAGTTTAGGGGATTCATGTTGCAGTGCAATTTTGTTTTCGAGATGCAGCCCAGCATGTTTTCCGCCGATGCAGCCAGGGTAGCCTACGTTGCCACTCATACTACCGGTGACGCTCTTCGTTGGGTCCAGTCTTTCTTGAGCTTCAACCCGGGGACAAGACACAACTATGCCAACTTCGAGGAGGAGTTCAGGAGAGTTTTTGATCACCCCGTCGCCGGTCAGGATGCAGGCTCACGGCTACTCCACATCAAGCAGGGCTCTCGCACTGTTGCTGCCTATGCAATCGAGTTCCGCACACTCGCAGCCAGCGCGGGATGGCAGGACTCCACTCTGCGCTGTATCTTTAGAGATGGCCTCACGGAGGTTCTGAAGGATGAGCTGGTTAGAGATAAGCCTGCTGATCTCAATAGTCTCATCAGCCTTGCCAGTGATGTTGACGAACGCCTCCGTGAGCGCAGGAGGACCAGGGCACATTCACATCAAGGCTCCTCGCGTTTGACTCCCACTCTCTCTTGTTCATCTGGGACTTTCGGTTCAGACTCAGGTGCTGAGCCAATGGAGGTCGCCCGACTACGTCTGTCTGCTGCAGAGAGGGAGCATCGGAGGACCAGGGGTCTCTGCATGTATTGTGGCCAGAGGGGTCACATCAGAGACGACTGTCCCAGTCGGCCAAAAGATTAGGCTCACCGGAGACCAGGGGATTCCAGGTGAGCCGAATCTCTCGTTCTCCTACATCCACCGGCCCTGATGGATTCAAGGTCCATCTTGACTGGCAGGGAGGGGCTCTCACAGTCGGCACCCTCATTGACTCCGGTGCCGATGGGAGTTTCATTGACCATGAATTGGCCAGTCAGGCTCACATTCCTCTCATTGCCTTGACTGAGCCCATTCCTGCTTTTGCTCTTGATGGACACAAGATCGGTCTTATTACTCATCAGACTGCACTCCTCAAGATGACTTTGTCCGGTAATCATGTCGAGGACATTCGTTTTTATGTGTTGCCGTCCCCTGGCACACCTCTCATCTTAGGCCGACCCTGGTTGGGGTTGCATGTCCCCCATGTTGACTACAGTACTGGGCGCATACTTAGTTGGAGTACCGCCTGCTACGCCCGATGTCTCCGTGCTGCTACCTACTCCACCTCACAGTCTCCGTCTGACACTCCCTCTCCTCCGGACCTGTCTACGGTTCCGCCTGTTTACCATGACCTGGGGGAGGCTTTTAGTATGGACCGAGCGCGTTCTCTGCCTCCCCATCGTCCGTACGACTGCGCCATTGATCTCTTCCCGGACGCAGCCTATCCCGCTAGTCGATTGTACAACTTGTCACTCCCGGAGAAGGCAGCGATGGACAAGTACATCTCTGAGTGCTTGGCCGAGGGTCTCATCCGTCCTTCTCGGTCCCCGATGGCAGCGGGTTTCTTCTTTGTCAAGAAGAAGGGAGGAGACCTCAGGCCGTGTATTGACTACAGGGGACTTAATACGATCACGGTCAAGAACAAGTACTCTCTCCCCCTCATCAGTTCCAACTTTGAGCCTCTGCAGAGCGCTACCATCTTCACAAAGTTGGATCTTCGGAACGCCTACCATCTCGTCCGGATTCGTGAGGGGGATGAGTTTAAGACTGCGTTCAAGACTCCACGGGGGCATTATGAATATCACGTCATGCCTTTCGGCCTCACCAATGCCCCTGCAGTCTTTCAGGCATTGATGAACGACGTGTTGAGGGACATGCTGGACATTTTTGTAGTTCTCTACCTGGACGACATCCTGGTGTTCTCCAGGAGTGAGAGGGAACACATCCAACATGTCCGCCAAGTCATCCAGCGCCTCCTGGAGAACCGCCTCTTCATCAAGGTCGAGAAGTGCACCTTCCACACTCCCTCAGTAGAGTTTCTGGGATTCATAATTGAGGGGGGACAGACTCGGCCAGACTCACGGAAGATCCAGAGGGTTGTGGAGTGGCCTCAACCGACCAACAGGAAGCAGTTACAGAGCTTTCTGGGCTTTGCAAACTTTTATCGCTGCTTCATACGAAACTACAGTAGGGTGGCAGCCCCCCTCACAGCCCTTACTTCATCTCTGCGTCCATTTTCCTGGACACCTGCAGCCAGCACCGCTTTCGACACCCTCAAGAGGCGATTCACCTCTGCACCGATCCTGCTCCACCCTGACCCCTCAAGGCCCTTCGTAGTAGAGGCGGATGCCTCTGACACTGGCATCGGTGCAGTTCTCTCACAACAATCTGACTCCGATGAGAAGCTGCATCCCTGTGCTTTCTTCTCCCGCCGGTTCTCTCCAGCTGAGGAGAATTACGACATTGGCAACAGGGAGCTCCTGGCTGTTGTAGAGGCTTTCGAGGAGTGGCGGCACTGGTTGGAGGGTGCAGAGTATCCCACCACTGTCCTGTCCGACCACAAGAACCTCACCTACATCAGGTCGGCCAGACGGTTGAACTCCCGTCAGGTACCGTCCGGGTTCCAAGAACTCTAAGGCTGACGCACTGTCTCGGATGCACTCAGCGGAGAGAGACCCTGGGATTCCGGACACCATTCTCCCCGCTTCCCAGGTGATTGGAGTGATCACCACGGATCTCGAGGCAGCGGTCAGGAGGGCTCAGTGCACTCAACCTGATCCGGGAACTGGACCCCCCAACCGACTGTTCGTTCCTGATGCGGTCCGGTCCCAGGTTCTCCAATGGTGCCATGCCAGCCGGGTGGCTTGTCATCCAGGGATCACCCGCACCCTGTCATTTGTGCGCCGGAGATTCTGGTGGCCTAAAGTGGTGGAGGATGTTCGGAGGTTCGTTTCTGCCTGCACGGTATGTGCTCGAAGCAAGGCGTCCCATCAGTCTCCTGCTGGTCTCCTGCGCCCGCTTCCTGTCCCGGGTCATCCTTGGTCACAGATTTCTTTGGATTTCGTCACCGGTCTTTCCCGTCCATGGGCAACACTGTTATCCTCACGGTGGTAGACCGTTTTTCCAAGGCTGTGCACCTCGTGGCCCTCCCTAAGCTACCTTCTTCAAGGGAGACCGCTGAGTTGCTCATGGAACATGTATATCGCCTACACGGACTCCCAGCCGACATCGTTAGTGACCGTGGCCCCCAGTTTACCTCCCAAGTTTGGAAGGCTTTCTGTAGGGGCATTGGCGCCACCATCAGTCTCTCCTCCGGGTATCACCCGCAGACAAATGGACAGGCGGAGCGGGCCAATCAGAACATGGAGACAGCCCTCCGATGCGTTTCTGCTCTTCATCCGTCATCCTGGAGTAGGGACCTGCCGTGGGTGGAGTACTCGATGAATACCCTTGTCTGTGATGCCACTGGTATGTCACCCTTTGAGTGCTCACTGGGATACCAGCCTCCCTGGTTTCCGGCCCAGGAGGCGGAGGTTGCCGTCCCCTCGGTGCAAGCCCACCTACAACGATGCCGGAGAATATGGAGGACTGTCCGTGCAGCTCTACTAAGGTCAAACACCCGTGCTTGCCGAGGGCCAACCGTCGGCGCACCAAGGCCCCGCAGTACAGGGTGGGTCAGCAGGTGTATCTCGTCGTCTGACCTGCCACTACAAGTGGAGTCCCGGAAGCTGGCGCCCGGTTCCTGGGACCTTTCAGGATTGAGCGTATCATCAATCCTGTTGCTGTCGTCTCAGCTCCCTTCCTCCATGAAGCGGGTCCACCCAGTATTCCATGTCTCCAAGATAAAACCCATCTCCTCATGTCCCTTGACACCTCCACCCTTGCTCCCCTCCACCACAGATGGTCGATGGGCATCCTCAGTGGGCCAGTGCGGCGGCTACTGCGAGTGCGCCGTTGTGGTCGTGGGTACCAATACCTGGTCGACTGGGAGGGTATGGACCTGAGGAGCGCAGTTGGGTCTCCCGGGGCCTCATCATGAGTCCTGAGCTCCTGCGAGAGTTCTACAGGGATCATCCTGATGCACCTGGAGGGTCGCCAGGGGTCTCCCGTCGAGGGGGGGGTCCTGTTACGGTTTCGAACCCGCCACGGGGTTCGAACCCGCCACCTCTGCGTTCTGCTGCTGGAGTTCCTGTGCGCTATCCACTGCGCCGTCCACACTCTACCATCTAGACACTCAGGCTCATCTGAGCCTTCCTCCCTGGTGACGAGCTGACTGGGCGTTGGCACTGCACACCTGCTCTCAATTACAATCAACTCCAGAGACTACAATAACCCGGTCTTCACTCCTGCTCCTCGCCAGATCATCCCATAGAATCACCTGGCAAGTACCAGTAGAAGCTTAGAGCTACATTGTTGCTGTCCGTACTTTGTAGAGCTGTTTTCAGTGCTTTGCTGCATTCCTTCTGACACCTTTTTTCACTCCAGACCTGCCGTGCCACGACCCCCTGCCTGGACTCTGACTACTCTTCCGAATGCCCCTAAGTATATTTTATATATCTACCTAAATACGTATGCTTAACAACAGCCTGTGAGTTTTATGTATTCAGGTAGATTTATATATATATATATACATCTAATTGCCTTGTTGGACATTAAAACGCCTCGTTAGGCATTAACTCATTCCCTGCCTTCGGAGTACTGCATTTTGGGTTCAAACACCACTCAGTCCTAACAATGATCGCATAATTCGGCCTCTGGTCTTTCATGAAGAGCATGAAGGCGTTGAGCGGCTTCTTCACGTACGGCCTGTGGTGGAGCCTCGGGGGGCACCCTTTCTTTCTTGCTGGCTTTGGAGGAGCTGGCTGGTCCTGTGAAGAGAGGGTGTCACGACTCAAAAAGCAGGACCCAAACGCACGACTCCAAAGTTCAGGGGTATCAAAAAGGGTTTATAAGAAAAACAGAAAATCACAGCTATGCTGGAAAATGACTTAACAAAGTACAAAATCACAACTATGTTGGAAAAGCAAACCAGGACCAAAAACTACACTATAAAGAACGATCATGAGTGTGTCATGTATGTCACGTGTGTGTGTCATGTGTGTGTCAAGGACCAGACTCAAGGACCAGAGTCGAGGCTCAGCAGAGCACACAGGACTTGAAGACTTGTTCACGCCAACAACAAAAAAGGAAGTTGGTTCATGAATGACCATATTATACACAATATTGGTGTCAGAATGGAGGACCTATAGATTATCATACAACGTCCAACATCGATGTTCGTGGAAGTCACCCCCCCCCCCTTGCACGCGCCTATCCTTCTCACCTTTTTCACCCATGACCTGTTTTCATGCCTGTTCAGTTCAAAACATCATTTTGTATTTGACGTGGATGTTATATAGTTTAGTTGTCTTGTCTTTTTCTGAATGAAAAGATACAATGAGTTGGAACACTTCAGGTTGATTTATTTTATATTGTAAAATATATTGAGGCTCAATTTGTACTCAATAAATTGAGATGTTTTCAGCTGTGATTTTATTTCCCGTGTTTTAGGGACTGCTGCGCTGCCTTCAGGGTCCTGCAGGCTGGAGCTCAGGAGCAGCTCTTGTGGTACTGCTGGAGGACCTCAGAGGCATCGTCTGGGAACCTGGAGAACACCAGCGCCTCAAGGACCAAGTTCAACAACGATAGAACCATCTAGTTGGACTTGTTCCACTGCATGCGGCGCTTCAGTCTCGGGGCATCACTCTCTCTCCACCTTTCTGCCAGTTCCTCTCTGCAGCCTTCCTCGTTGTGGACCAGGGAGATCTCCAGAGGCTCAAGGAGGCGAACACCTTCTGTGGGATCTCTCCTCCAAATCCCACTAAGCTGCACATGAGAGCGCTGCAGGTGCAAGGTGCCACAGCCCCGAGAGCTGCTGCAGAGGGTGGAAGACGTCCTGCTTCACTTCTACCTGGTAAAAGATGGCTATGACCTGCTCCTCTTCAAATCCTCCATGTTAAAGATATGAAAGATTCAGCGGGTGCACATCTTGAGAGGCTGCCTGAGCGACCCTGAGGTGGGGGAGGGAACCCTGTACAGGTTTGGTGGCACCTTGCAGCTGAACTACACCGAGGGAGAGGGAGCTGCTGCACCCATCTGGATCCCTGAGAGGCCCCTCTCAGCAGGAGGGCTTCCACTTTCACCAAGCCCAGTGGGTCACAGGGAACCGGGTTTCCTGTGAAGTAAGTAAGTAATTTATTTTCCATAAGTACATACATAACGTGTACATACTGACAGACATTAACAACAGAAAAAATGTACGAATGGAGGACCGTCCAAAGACCGAGGTCTGTAGGCTCCTCTGAGATGAGGAGTTGGACGGCCCCTCCCCTAACCCTTTAGCCCCCCCTCCCAACTACTACAGGCACACAGACAGTACACACACAAATGGATCAAAACATAAAATGTCGTATGTACAACAACAACAAAACCAGAACAGGAAAAAGAAAACCAAAAGAAAACGAAAAAGAAAGAGACATTGTAAAAATAATAATAAAAGGCAAATGTGAACTACTGATAAATTAGGGGAAAAAAATAATATCACGAACATCAAATTATGTATATACATTTTATTTTAAATATCTTTCCTCTATTGTACTGTGTACTGTGCCGCCAGGCTGTATATCAATATTACTAACCTTCAAAATGAAGTGAGATGGCGTTTAAGGCGAGAACCAAATGCCTTGGTGGTGGATGCTGATTTGACCTCGTCCAGAATGTCTCCAGAGCTTTGGACCTCTACGGATGAAGCTTTTAAATACAATGTCGACTGTATGTTTATTTATATGTGAACTATTCCAGGCGCAGGCCGTGACAGGGGTGGTGCGCTGGAACTTCCGGAGACTGGTTGACCTGAAGCTGCCCGGTGTGGAGCTGCCAGCCGTGTTCGACCCCGTGTTGATAGCAGAGCTGAACAATTTGTCTGCAAAGGTGACGGCAAAGGCAAAATATCCAGCGCTGCAGGTCACCAACGGAGACACAGGAGAGAGATTCGGTCTGGACTATGTGGAGCCCGGCTGTCGTCCTGTTCCTGTCAACTGGGACAAGCACAAGACACAGCCAAGCATGGCCGCTGCGGTCGCCAAGGAGACGGAGCATCCTGCAGCTGTAGAGGCCACAGACCGTCAGGTAATCCAGATAAATGACCCGTCAATTATCAATAATCATGCCGCCACGACTAAAAGTCAATAAAACAAAAAATTAACACAGTTATGAAGTCACAGATGTGCCGGGAAAACGGACACACCCTCCTCCGTAAAGCTGCTGGACAGGACACTCCGTTCGAAGCCTAACCCGCCCCCTCCACCACACACACACACACACTCACACACCCCAACCTCATATCACGGTTGCTCTGGGATTTTCCATGCCTCTGTACATGTGGCGGAACATGTCTGCAGTGGGTCCCATGTTCATCTGAAGATTGGACACGTTGCTGTCCTGCTCGATGGTCACGTATGGAAGGCCAGGGGACAGAACACATTCACAGGCATGGTGTATTACAGTGAGGGGGGGGGGGGCTAGAACCACGGTTGAGGTGGAGCTCATTCTAACTATTACTTGTATGGGGCTGCAACTGATGATTATGTAAATGGTGGATTAATAAGATTAAAAACAATTTTTTTATGGATTCGTAGTTTGTAGAAATTCTGGAAATAGTGACAAAGGCCATCACAATTACCCAGAGACCAAAATCAAAAAAAAATGATAACAAAGAATGAAAAGGCCATTTCAGTCAATGTAACCGTGAAATGTTTGGTATTTTTGCACAAATGAAGTTACTTTGAACCGTTATTGAAATCGTTCTTCCAGCCGATTGATTGACAGATCGTGTCAGCTGTAATTGTTTTCAAAAAGATAAAGTAGCCACTAATTGCAGGAGAGGGGGGGGGGGGCAAGAAGCAAAGTATTTCCCTATGAGCTCACGTGGAATGGAAGTATAAAGTGGTCACAAAAAAAGGAAATATTCAAGTATAGCACAAGTGCCTTAGATGTGTACTTGACTGTACTCCAGTCAGAGTACTTTCCACCGCTCGTACATTATGTGAGCACAGGGTTGAGGCCGTTCAGGGAGCGTGGGAATTCTTACCTGCTTTTACACATGTTGTTTTTTTTGTGAATCTCAGAGTCCATAGTTTGTGCAGCATGAACAGCTGACAGGGCAGGTCCCAAGGTCCCATACTATATATACACAGTGTATACACACACACGAAGAGGTGGCCGATGTTTGAGTGAGAGCTACTTGACTGGACATACACGATGAACACCCTCCAGGCGCTGCTGGTCTCGGCCGCGGTTCTCTCAGTTGGTGAGTACGACTCGATGAAGAGCTCTTCATCTGCACACATTGTATGAATAACAGACGGGTGTTCTAGTGGAGTGTTTATGGGAGTTCTGACGGTGCCTGCTTGTCGTGCCTCAGCCCACTCGATGGACTCCAAGGCCCTGAACCAGTTCAGAAGTATGATCCTGTGCGTGATGCCCGACAGCTGGCCCGCTCTCGACTACGCCGACTACGGCTGCTACTGCGGCAAGGGAGGCTCCGGCACACCCGTGGATGATCTGGATAGGTAATAATGATTCACTCTGCTTCATACTTTTCAATTCAGTTTATTTCATATAGCCCAAATTCACAAATGACAAATTTGCCTGAGAGGGCTTTGCAGTCTGCACACATACGACATCCCTGTCCCAGGACCTCACATCGGATCAGGAAAAACTTCCAAAAAAACAGAAAATATCCTTTCACAGGGAAAAAAGGGAAGAAACCTTCAGGAGAGCAACAGAGGAGGATCCCTCTCCAGGAAGGAGAGAAGCAATAGATGTCATGTGTACAGAAGGAACAGCGTTACAGGGTTATACCACATGTAGTACGCAAACTACATCCTACTTTCTTTTTTAGTCTGGTTGAAAATTCACAGCCCGTTCTCATTCCCCGTAGTCCTTTAGCATCTGTATGAGACGCACCGGGTTTTCAATATAAGCACATCAGCTTCATTGTTAGATGCTCAGAGAAAATGCTGCGTCAGTGTGATGACGTAGTATAACTATAAAGGCCAAAAATAGTCAAACGAACACATGACTGTCAACCAGGAGAACTGTGTTTAAAGTTATTTTTTAAGGTGCATGTTTACTATTCTTATGTCAATTTGGTTACTTTTTTGTTTACCTGTTTATTTAATGGCCAACTGTGCATTTTTCCTCAACTTGGCGAAGTGGTTTTAAAAGTGGTTTTCGTTTTTATTCACGTTAACCCCGTGTTTCCTGCGACCGTGCGCTGGGGGGTCCGACCAATCGTCGCCATGTGACCAGCTGCAATGACGACGTGTTGAAATTCACCTTGTTTCAAACTTATTTTTCTTCTTCTTTGTTGACCTGTAGGTGCTGCAAAGTGCATGACGTTTGTTACAGGCAATCCATGCAGCACGATGCGTGCTGGCCCATCCTGGACAATCCCTACACCGAGCTGTATCACTACAGCTGTGACGAGAAAAACAAGAAGGTCTCCTGTGACCGTGAGTACGCCGAGTCAAAGGGGACTCCCCCGCTCTTCATCGTATGAATCTGTTCATTTGCTCATAATACCTGCAGCCACATTGTCTCCATTGCATGGCTTAACTTTCAGTGACTGGTTAAGACTCTAAGGCAGGGCTATTCAACTTCAGTAGCAAGTGGGCCGAATAAGAAAATCACAGGGGGTGTGAGGGCCGCACAGAATATTGATCAAATAATGGCTAAAAATGAAAAACAGTAATTTATATTTCCACAGGTAAACAGTCACACACGAAAATGCGTCGGTATTGTGTGGCAAAAGTGTTACGAACAAGCATCACTATGGATCAATATATAAATGACTTGGGATGAAACTAATGTCTGGTGGCGCAGCGCACAGACTGCATGTCATTGAGTGCAGACTCCTTTTGCGTGAAAGGGATCGAAACCAGGTCGGGCGATCTTTTTATTTAAATTTTTTCTAAAATGTATTTCTTCATACGTGGCTGTGATGCACTGCTCACTTATACAATCGTAATCGCCGAAATGGATATGAACGGTGGCTTGAAGATCTCCAGCAATATGTAGGTGAATGTGTGACGAGTCTGGTGAGCGAGACAGAGCCCCGCTGCAGATGTGAAGAGAACACAACGCACGCACGCGTAGGGAAACCAGTAGGTTTGAAAACCAGTAGGGGTGTAACACCGGCAACCAACACGGGTGCGTAACATAAAGATGTAACCATACAGGTTTGGTTGAGGCAACAGTGAAACTCAATGGCTCTGGGTTAGATGTCTCAATGTATAAAAGAGGCGTGTCCGTCAGTTTTATTTTTTCTTCCCAAGCTATACTGATTTGCAGGCAGTCTTGCGGGCCGTAGTTAAACTCAAACGGGCGTATCCGGCCCGCGGGCCGCTAGTTGAATGGGCCTGCTCTAAGGGCTCGATCACACCAAACGCATCGCGAGCAAAACCATTGATTCCCTATGGTACGGCCTTTTAGGCACGCCTTTTAAATGCACGTTTTTCTCGCGTTCTTTAGGCGTGCTTCAAAGTTAAAACATTCCCAACTTTAAGCGCGAGGCACGGAGGCGCACCGCTCATCAATGTCACACTCGGCCAAGGCAGCCAATCGGATCAAGCGAGAGGCCCAAGGCAGCCAATCGGATCAAGGGAGGCGGGCTTTCCTTCCCGTTTTCCCGACGAGACAATCATATTAGCGGTATTTAATTCCGAAGAGCTTTATAATTCTAAATGGAAACACGACTCCAACTGACTCCTGCTCAGCCGGAAGCGCAACTGAAAGCGCTCGTCATCGAGACACAATTCGCGGAATAGATTGTGGTATTCGTCGTACTCTGTCCTTTTTTTTCGTGAACCCCAAATCGTATTGGGGGCTTTTTCCTCCTCCTCATACCACAACACAGCAAGATGGTATAACTCGTGGTGCAACGGATCATAAAAGCAAATTTACAAAACGGTCTGGTGCAAATTTGCAAAAAGAAAATGTGCCGTCTATTAGCATGTATTTAAACGGGGCTGTATCTACTATAATATAGATTTCTCTTCTATTCGATGCAAATAAGCCTCATTGTAAAACAGTCCAACTCACAAAGACCAGTGCGAGTAGCCGCCATTGAAAGCATTAGTGTCATTGTTTTTTTGCACCTCAAGTCCGATATTGAAAGAGTTGGTGTCACGCTCAGACTTTCCCAGTGGTCGCGGCCGTAGTGATCGTAGCCGGACGAAGGCATCGTCTTCTTTTACAGTCTGAACGTACACGCCTGACGAACCGGCATATTAAAACCCCACTACGGATCCTCTCCGCCCCAGTTCAACTCCTTGACCGGACCGTTGAGCAATGAATCGGCACCTCGCCGTTCAGGACCCGTCTCCGCTTTTATGTTCTATTTTTTATTTTCTTGGCGTAAAGGCATCATTTACACTTTGCCACATGGATAACCGCAATCTGACACGAAAAAGAGAAAATCTCCACGGGCGTGTTAGCGATGCAATATAGATAGATAGATAGATATATACTTTATTAATCCCCAAGGGGAAATTTGTCGTCACAGTAGCAGCAGCAATAAACTAAATACACAAGAATAAAATATAAAATATAAAAAACAGGGATGAAAGATATAGATGTATACAAGTAAAATATAAAATACAAAATGAAGTATATATATGTATATAAAATGAAACATATATGTATATATATACAGGACTGTCTCAGAAAATTAGAATATTGTGATAAAGTTCTTTATTTTCTGTAATGCAATTAAAAAAACAAAAATGTCATGCATTCTGGATTCATTACAAATCAACTGAAATATTGCAAGCCTTTTATTCTTTTAATATTGCTGATTATGGCTTACAGCTTAAGAAAACTCAAATATCCTATTTCTAAATATTAGAATATCATGAAAAAGTATACTAGTAGGGTATTAAACAAATCACTTGAATCGTCTAATTAACTCGAAACACCTGGAAACACATTTTCAAATGTTTGATTTTGTTTTGCTGTTATAAATCTTTTTTTTAACTTGGTCTGAGGAAATATTCAAATTTTATGAGATAGGATTTTAGAGTTTTCTTAAGCTGTAAGCTAGGGATGGGCGATATGGCCTAAAATCCATATTGCGATATACATTGCAGCTATTGCGATAACGATATATATCACGATATATACTGTAAATCATAATAGAACCATTTCAGAACAGGTTACATAGACTCTAAGGAAAGCCAAACTGCTAAATGTATAAAACAAAAGAAGAAAGAAACTTAGTATGTCGTTTTGAGAACATTTATTGTGCACATACAATTTTGAAATGAACATGAAATTAGTATAATACATTTTTTGAATAAAGAATACACTTCCAGTATAAGGGACATATATGTCAACTAAAGAACATGTTTACTTTCAAGTATACAATTTCTTAACAGTAGTGCCATAGACAGTAAAAAGTGCAAAAACCATGCAGAACGCACCAAATGTAGGTAAAAAAAAGATGCAAAGAACAGAAAAACAACAAATCTTAGGAATGGGAACTCACTGAGATTTTGTGTTTACACCGTTTTTCAGTTGTTACAGGTCTAAAGATTATTCGCCAGGAACACAAGCTTGTCCACAGTCTCTGGCTTCAACAGAGACCGATGGCATGTAACTATGTTACCACCAATGCTAAATGCCCTTTCAGAAGGAGCACTTGTGGCCGGGATGCAGAGATATTTCTGGGCGAGTCTTGCCAACCTTGGAAAATTAGTTTGGTACAGCCGCCACCAGTCCAGTGGGTCAGTCTCTCCATCAACCTGCATTGTCTGCAGGTAACTTTTCAGCTCCACTTGATGGCCTTTCTGTCAGCGAGAGCGGCTGTGCCATCGGAGGCCTTTTTGAAAAAGCTTCCCAGGCTCCGTTTCACCCTCTTGGCTTGCCTCTCAACAGGTACATCAGCAGCTTCAGCACCGTCAGCTGCAACTTCTGTGTTTGTGTGTGGCTCTGTGACCATTGGAGCTTGCACCTCCAACAGTGACTGAATTTCTGCCACCGCTCTGGTCTTCATGAACTCCTGGCGGTCATCAGCTATATATGTATCTTTGAACCGTGGGTCGACCAAGGAGGCCATATCCAGAAGGTCAACCGTTTCTGGGTCCGAGTACTTCTCGTTGAGGTACTCCAGGATGATTTTTTTCATGTCCTTGGTCAGCTCAGTGTCATCTTCAGCTGCAGCAAGAACAGTGTTATTAAAAAGATGGAGAACAGGTTTGATGTAGGACACACTGACATACTGTTCCCCAGACAGCGCGTCTGTGAATTCCAGCAGTGGGCCGAGGGTCTTGCTTACAGATTCCAAGACATCTGTATCTTGCCAAGTGGGTACCAGGTGCCTGGTTTTCCTGTTTGCCCTCAGTACCTGTGATAGGGCCTTCTCTTGTTCTAGCATCCTCTGGATCATCATCTGGCGTGAACCCCACCTTGTTGGTGTTTCTGTGATGAGTCGATGTAAGGGAAGATTGTGTTCTGCCTGGGCTTTCTTCAACTCTTTTCTTCTATTCCAAGAGTGTGAAAAGGAACTCACAATCTTCTTGCACAAGGCTACCGCGCGGTCGATTCGGGGGTCTTTCACGCTTTTTTCTGTTGACAAATTTGTAAGATATTATTAGTTAATTTAATCTATAATACACACACCCACACCCACTGCGCGTCGGGGTCCGGTTCGCCCTGTCAGTGCTTATTTTCCCGATAATGACCGGCGTTCTGGACAACATTATCCCTTACATATATCATATAAGTCAAGACCAACATAACAGCGCGAGAGACATACGAACGTACGCTCACCACTTTTGTGAATGCCATATATAGGCCTACAGTAGCTTACATTAAGATTGCATGATAGGAATAGATCTATTCCGATTAGAAATATAATCGGATCAGAAGGGTCCATTTAAATTTTGCTATCATGTTAAAATATTATTATATTATGGACAAAATGTTTTAACCTACCGATGGCAAGGTGCAACCTGTGTCCGAAGCATTGCAGCCTGGTCCAATCATTCAGAGACGCGGCCTTGACCACGTTCGATCCATTATCTGTAGTGATGCACACTTGGCGTTCTTCTTTAAAACCCCATGACTCAAGCGCTTCCTTGAGTCCTTGTGCTATCTCCTCGGCCGTATGTTCAGAGGGGAAGTACGACGTCTGCAAACACCGGCTGCCAAGATTCCAATCGTCCGTTATATAGTGAATGGTCAGGCTGAGGTAAGGCTCCATGGTACGGCTCGACCACAGGTCTGTTGTAGTGGCGATATTTCAAGTCACACAGCTCTTTTTCAACCTTTTCGGAGCTCGGCATACAATTTTGGCATCTCTGTTTCTGTAAAGTATTTGCGGCTAGGCACCTCGTATCGTGGATCAATAGCTCTGATCATGGCCTTAAAGCCGTGCCTCTCTACTGCTTGAAAGGGGACCATGTCCTTACACAAGTAGACCCCTATGGCCCTTGTAATTTCCATCCATCGCGGGCTCTTCCTATTGTAAGGTGTTCCTTTGAAAATGATTGTTGGATGGAGGACTGGATCGGTTCCTGTTTTTTCTTTACTGCGTTCTTCGGACTTGAGCTTGGGGTTGGCTGCATTGCCTGGCTCTCATGGTATTCACCAATATGTTTCGTTTTGAGGTGGTAAAACAGGTTAGTCGTGTTACCGCTCTTAGCCAGAATTGTTGCCCCACACACTCTACAGAGTATAGCTTGCTGCTGCTCGTCGGTCCGCTTAAATCCGAACCAATTCCAAATGATGGAAGTTGCACCTTTCTTTTTCACCAGCTCCTCCGTTTGGCTTTCAGCCATATTTACTTAGATGATGATGCGTTGATGCCGGTCGCAGCTCGTGGCTCTTTTTAAATTTCGCGGGTCGCGGACGATGCGTTGCAGACGGTTGCAGCTCGTTGTCACGGTCGCGACCGTGTCACCGGTGGGGGGCGTGGCTTCGCACTCCGCTGGCGCGCGGCGCACACACCGGCAAGCAATCACAAATCAACGGGACTATAAGAACCCCAGCTTGACACCCACGAGTTGTGGGATCATTGTACTATTGTCACATGCGTTATTGTTATACGTAATGTACACCCGCCAGAGGATTACTCGTTCCGTCAGCAGCCAGCCGATCATCCGTCTGCCTAGTGCCTACCCGTTCCTGCCTCGCGCCTCCCGCGATCACCGCCCGTCCCGCTGGGTCCACATCCGCTGGGTCCACATCCTGTACACATCGTGACACTCGTGGCACTTTATATTTCGCGGGTCATGGATAGATCGCGTCAAACATGCAATATCGCGATAGAGCAATATAACTAAGATCTCTATCGTAGGCCATTTTTTATCGTTTATATCGTATATCGTTTATATCGCGCATTCCTACTGTAAGCCATAATCAGCAATATTAAAAGAATAAAAGGCTTGCAATATTTCAGTTGATTTGTAATGAATCCAGAATGCATGACATTTTTGTTTTTTTAATTGCATTACAGAAAATAAAGAACTTTATCACAATATTCTAATTTTCTGAGACAGTCCTGTATACACACACACAAACACAAATATAATACAATGACTGTGCAAAGTATACAAAGTAAAATATAAAATACAAAATAAAATATATATGTATATATATATACAACATATATGCATACACAATACAATACTAATGACTGCAGTGTCAAATTAAATTAAATATTAAATACAGACAGTGTGCAAAGTGTGTGTATGTGTGAAGTGCAGATCAACATCGTGTAAATATGAAGTTATTATTACAGTTATTGCACTAGGATCTGGCAAGATCCTGCGCAATGTCTTTAGTGGATCGGACTCTGAGGCGAGGCGGATGGCACGTTCGCAAGTGACGCGCCATCCGCGGTGCCGTCAGAGTCCGCAATCCGATCCTTTGTTAGATCTCACTCCCGTTTCTTGAATATACAGGAAGGATTGTCGGCCTTTTTGCTAATGTCGTGTCATTTTCCACTACACAAGGTGTCAGGTATCAAAATCTGTAGGTCGGAGGAAGCTCTGAGCCCAGAGGTTCACAATGTTTCTGTGGTGAGGGGCTTGTGTGTAGAAGATGATCATGTGGGGTGGGGGCGAGAAGCCCGCTCGAAGCCCTCCCAACTGAGGTGGCCGGCTTCTAGATTTGAACATAAACGCCTCTTTTCTTCCTCGTATATAACCTGTAGCAAAATGCCATATCTTTAGATTTTCTCAATTCGGCTCCTGAAAGTCTCCAGTCGTTCTAGGCGTCTGTTTTTGACCTGTGTCTTGTAGAATAAACGTTGTATTCTTATCAAGTGCTGATCATCATTTTCTTCAATATTAACATACAACACTAACCACTGAATTTTTCTCTGGTTTCCCCCACTCCCCCTTCTCCCCTACACAACTCAGCAAACAACAACAACGAGTGTGAGATGTTCATCTGCGAGTGTGACAGGAAGGCCGCCGAGTGTTTCGGCGGAGCGCCTTGGCTCCCCGAGAACGAGCACCTGCCCAGCGACCGATGCCACTGAGGACCAGGCAACCGTGTCACAATATGAATCCATGCTTCGGCACAGAATATCATTATTTTAGTTTTGTTTTCACAAGTGACAGATGAATTTACTGAGGATCCTTGACGTATTAGAGCTGTAACCATCCACCATTCCATCCCTGTGCTGAATTACACGTGTGGTTTTTGTAATGACGACGCCATTCTGTCAATAAACATATTCTGATCCGACTCTCTGATTTCATCTCACATGCTATTTACCATAATTTCTTTTTAAAAAGGGGCATAATCTGAACTCAAGTTACCACAGAGGGGCGCTTTTGTGATTTCACAGATGTTCTGGGAAATCAGACACTTCCTCCTCCACAGCCTCTGTGCACTCCTCCCCTGAACACTCTCAAAGGCTGGCGTGTTCCGTGTCTCTGAACACGCTTATCTCTGGAGCAGCATGAGGGTATTACATCATTATGACAAGTTGAACTAAATAGAAACTACAGCATGATGATGATAATTATTTTTTTAATTATAAATTGCTGTCAGCCTGATGATCATTTCCCCCTTCATACATGGCAATATTCCCACACTATTGACGAGGGCGATAAGAACCCCCCCCCCCCCATGTTTGATTTGCAGGCCTGCTCACACACCACCGGTGGTCCAGCTCACTGCTGCATTCATACGGAAACGTAGTTCGTCATTAAGCACCAGCTGTGCCAATAAACTCACCTGGCATTGCTCACATGAGCTTTGGGGCTTTGTGTTCCCGAAAAGTTGAGGGCTGAGCCTCCGTCATTTTCAAGTTCTTAAAGGGCTCTCACACAAAAACAAGAAGGATTTAAGATGGAAAATAAAAAGGATGCACATAAAACCAGAATAATGCAAGTGGAGACTTTTATCACACACACATGGGGTATTCATCAACGATTCAATTCTGCTAATTAAAGCCATTTATACAAAATAAATATATAGTCTCATAGGGCAAAAGCCTAACGTTCTAATCAGGCAGGAAATAAAAGAAAAGGGAACTGTACATAACGTGTTTTGGTGTCATGATGTCAAGTCAAGTGTCACATGATAGTTCCATTACATTAATATTTTACAATTTTAAGCCTCTGCAGGAGCTCACATCGAAGGTTTGGGACTTGAGGCCTTGGAGTTCTGGGTGTATCAAACACATTTTGAATTTCTCCCTTTTTTGCGGGGAATCGATGCAAGGGCCCTGTGACAGAGGATGAGGTGTGTG
Organism: Pseudoliparis swirei; assembly: GCF_029220125.1. Lineage (NCBI taxonomy): Eukaryota > Metazoa > Chordata > Actinopteri > Perciformes > Liparidae > Pseudoliparis > Pseudoliparis swirei. The sequence goes on along the minus strand of NC_079402.1, from coordinate 5,947,431 downwards.
TACAGATTCTGAAGCAAATTTGTAATTCAATTTCAAGGTCTTGTTCAGAGCAAATACACGACGCGGACACAAGAAAATGAGCACCTCCCTCAACAAAGGCCTTATAACATAACTAGTAATCATGCTTGTATATCTAGCGCCCCCCAGACCCCCTAATAACTCGTGGTTAGGTTGAGCAACTCTAGTCCGGAGAGAAGCTCAAACACTGGACTCAGGGTGCAGAACTTTGAGAGTGTGGGAACTCTTCCCTGCTTCTACACATGCTGGTTTGTGTTTGTTCTGTAGACAGCTCCCAAGGTCTCGCTCTTGATATAAAAAGAGTGGCGTGATATTAGATTAAGAGCGACTTGACTCAACCCTCCTGACTTCCAGGATGAACACCCTCCGGGCGATGCTTCTCGTTGCCGTGGGCCTCTCTGTTGGCGAGTACCACGCCACAATCCGCACGCACTGGTTTGGCCTTTTGGTAACACGTCTGCGAATGGGAGTTCTGACGGTGCCTGGGATGTGAGGTCCTGCGTCAGGCATGTCGTATGTGTACAGATTGTAAAGCCCTCTGAGGCAAATTTGTAATTTGTGATATCGGGCTATACAAAACAAACTGAATTGAATTGCCTGTCGTGCCTCAGCCCACTCGATGGACTCCAAGGCCCTGAACCAGTTCAGAAGGATGATCCTGTGCGTGATGCCCGACAGCTGGCCCGCTCTCGACTACGCCGACTACGGCTGCTACTGCGGCAAGGGAGGCTCCGGCACACCCGTGGATGATCTGGATCGGTACGCACTCTGCTTCATGAATAAAAAAAAGGAAAGATAATTGACCTTGTCCAGTCTCATTTAAATCTGTCTTTTTTTAACCTGTAGGTGCTGCCAAGTGCACGACTATTGCTACGACCACGCCGTGCAGCACGATGTGTGCTGGCCCATCGTAGACAATCCTGACACCGAGCTGTACGACTACAGCTGTGACGAGAAGAACAGGAAGGTCACTTGTGGCCGTGAGTACGCCGAGACAACGGGGACTTTCCTCGGATCCTGTATTAATCAATTTGATCCTCACTTTCTAGGAAATGTTTGCATTTCGTGAATCACAGAGTCTCTCTCTCTCTCTCTCTCTCTCTCTCTCTCTCTCTCTCTCTCTCACTGCTATATGTTCCTCAGCAAACAACAACGAGTGCGAGATGCTCATCTGCGAGTGTGACAGGAAGGCCGCAGAGTGTTTTGGGGGAGCGCCTTGGATCCCCGAGCACGAGCACCTGCCCAGCGACCGCTGCCAGTGAAGACCGCCGAGGGCTGAAATACCCTTGTTGTTAGGTTTGTAATAAACATGTTTGTGTGCACACTCTAAAAGCCCAACTTCAAATTTGTTGTCCTAACACATTTTTTAAAGTTGAGTCAACAAATGCCTTTGAAAAAAGTTGAACGAACTCAAAATGTCAATTTCATTAATAAAGAGTGGAATCCACTTAACATGTTAAGTTGAGAAAACTTAATATAGTGGTTTGGGCATCTGCTGAGGTAACTAAGGCCACTGCGCAGGTATGTCAGTAAACACACACATATATATATATATATACAAATACATATATAAATACATATATATATATGTAAATACATATATATACTACTTTAATCTTATATTTTAAATAATAAAATAATATACAAATATTTTCTTTAGCCCCTGTTTAAAATTAATTGGTTTTTGATACCATTGTTTGTTTATTATATTTAGATATGTATTAGATTTGGAAGGATATTGTCCATTGTTTAATGGCAGATTTGCTCCAGTTCAGGTTTTTGTCACTTATTGAATTAAAGGGAGCCTGTACCGTGAGAGCAAATGTTTCCCTGTATTTTGCTCAATTTATTTATTTAATTTAACAGACTATGAAGATTGAAATACAATAATACTAATGTGTAGGAGGTGACTCTTGTATGTCCCCCCTGCTGAGCTGCACATCCACCGAGCCCTCAATAACAATGGGCTCCTCTACCCTCCCCCCTCTCCCTCTCTCTGTGACGACTGACCAGGTGAGAAGACAGCTGGAGAAACTACACCAGCGCAGAGCTGAAGGTCCTGATGGCATCAGCCCCAGGGTCCTAAAGACCTGCGCCACCCAGCTGTCTGGTGTCCTGCAGCGCCTCTTCAACCTCAGCCTGAGGCTGGGGGAAGTCCCGGTGCTGTGGAAGACGTCGTGCCTGGTCCCTGTCCCAAAGAAGTCAGCACCATCTGGCCTCAACGACTACCGACCGGTCGCCCTCACCTCCCATGTGATGAAGGTGCTGGGGAGGCTGGTCTTGGCCCACCTCCGGCCGCAGGTGAAATCATCGTTGGACCCTCTGCAATTTGCTTACCAGCCTCATGTGGGAGTGGACGCGCCATCATCTACCTGCTGCGACGACCTCAGTCGCACCTGGATGGAACCGATGTCTCTGTGAGAGTCACTTTCTTTGACTTCTCCAGTGCATTTAACACCATCCAGCCGCTGCTGCTGAGTGAGAAGCTGGGTGGCGTGTGGACGCGTCCACCATCTCCTGGATCACTGACTACCTCACAGGCAGACCACAGTTTGTCAGAATGGGCGTGTGCTGTCTGGAACGGTGGTCAGTGATGTTGAGCCCACAGGAACTGTTCTGTCTCCTTCCTCTTCACCCTGTACACCAGTGACTTCCAGTACAACACGGAGTCATGCCATCTGCAGAAGTACTCTGATGATTCTGCAGTGGTCGGGTGTATTAGGGATGGACGGGAGGAGGAGTACAGGGCAGTGGTGAGTGACTTTGTAAAGTGGGTCGATGAGAACCACCTGCGGCTGAACGTGGCCAAGACCAGAGAGATGGTGGTGGACTTCAGGAGGAAGGCGACAGCTCCTACACCTCTGAGTGTCCTGGGAGTGGACGTGGACATGGTGGAGGAGTACAAGTACCTGGGCGTCTCCATCGACAGCCGACTGAACTGGAAGGCCAACATCAACGCTGTGTACAAGAAGGGGATGAGTCGACTCTTTTTCCTGAGAAAGCTTCGATCCTTCAACGTGTGCAGCAAGATGTTGGAGTTGTTCTACCAGTCGGTTGTGGCCAGTGTGCTGCACTTTGCCATTGTCTGCTGGGGGAGCAGCATCGGAGCCGGTGACACCAGCCGTCTTAACAAACTGGTTAGGAAGGCTGGCTCCATCATCGGCTGCCAGCTGGAGCACCTGGAACAGGTGGTGGAGAGGAGGACGTTGAAGAAACTGGTGTCCATATTGGACAACCGGACCACCTCTCCACCACCTCCTACAGGGACAGAGGAGTACTTTCTCCAGACGTCTCCTCACGCTCCGCTGCCACAAGGAGAGATACAGGAGAACATTCCTGCCGACGGCTATGAGGCTCTACAACAGTTCACCTCTTGCCAGATCACCCTAACCCTTCTTATATTTTGTGTTTTGGTTTTTTATTCTTGTGTGTTGCTGCTACTGACTCGACAAATTTCCCCTTGGGGATTAATAAAGTATATATCTATCTATCTATCTATCTATTTTAGTTTTTAAAATCTGCATAAAAATGTCTTTTGACTTTTAAATTGTATTGTTACAGAATGGGAAGAAAAAAAGAAAATTTAAAAGAGGCGGTGAATATTTATTATAATCTCTGTATGCTTGTTTTTGTGTAGAATACAGACTCGGAGGAATCTTACGTGAAAGGAGTTGAACTGGGAATACTGCAGAGTGGGTGGAGCGGGGGTGTGGTTCAGGGAACGGTGTCTGATTGTCATCAGCTGGACTGATTGGTAATCAGATTGGTAATCAGTCCAGCTGATGACGATCTGTGTTGGTTATCTGAGTCTGTCTCCATAAAGGAGCTGGACAGACAGGAGATGAGAGGATGTGGAGAGCAGAGACACAGTCTGCTGTCGGAATAAACCTTATTACCGAATATCCCTCTGGCTACTTGTTGCTTATTGGTGCTTTAGGGTGGGGAACCTACTCGTGACGGCTACACACGTGTCACAACCATGTTCCAAAGCTTGTTTCAAGGCCTTGATTTTGGATTCACAAAACAGATTTTTTTTTTTTTTTTCTTTAAGCAGCCATTTTGATTTTTAAGGATGTTGACCCTCTGCTGTCTATGTTCAAGTGTTGACACCTGGAATTCATATAGTTATGCAAACAAATGTTTAGTTATTGTTAATAAATATGTTGTGTTTGAAGAAATTTGTTTTCTTTAACTGTTGACTTTTCCGAAAAAAACAGTGTACATTTTTAATTAAATTAAATGAAGGCAACGTTGCAAAGAATGTTGAGTGTACTCAAATAATGGGCAGTGAAATTTAGTAACAAAACATTTTAAGTTAAAAGTAAGTTCTCTCAACAAAACATTTCTCAACAAAAAATGTTAAGTGCTGTTTATGTATGTTTTTAATCTACAAGAACACACAATTTAAAGTTTCTCCAATTTAATATTTTAAGTGTTCTGAACTTAAGTACATGAGTAGATCAAATGCAATATTTTAAGTAGTGTTAACTTAAATACATAAGTACGTCTGAATAGTAATGTTACGTTTGACAAACTTAAGATATCACTTTGAGTGAACTTCTTATCATAAATTGACACAACACATTAGCCCTTAGTTGAGTGAACTCAAAAAGGCTTTGCAGCTGGTTGCCTCACTTTTTTAAGTTGCCTCAACTTTTTTTTTTTTAGAGTGCACCTCTCAACATGTCACCTGTCGTTTTAACCACAGAGGGCACTGCAGTCTTCCTTTTGTTCCCCCTAGTTTGCAGGATGAAAGCGGCAGCACATACTTGTATGTGTTGTTATATGTTAAATGCAAAACATTTAAAGAATCATTTCACTATTAAAAAAGATATTTGATATATTCGAAAAAATCCCACCCTGTCAACACTTACTGAGCACGTCCTGTTCCCTGACGAATATATGTTATGACTGTATAGCCCTCAGGAAAGGTGATGACACATTTAATTTGATTTTGTCCGCCAGTTTGTCCCCGATCTGGTTTACTTGAAAGTGATTGCAATTTCCTTTTTTTTCCTATTATTTGAAAAAGCACCGATGGAGGAGTCACACAAAGTTATTTCAATCACAAGTCAGCATGGACCATTTTCTTACAATCTGGTCGGGGCGTTGGAGCATGAACATTTGTATTCCTCCAAACTGTTTGAGAACGGATCATCCACGGGGGTTGCAGGTGAGATTCTGGTTGATTTTTTTCAGATCACTTGGCACCAGATTGAAAAACAGACACGGCCACTGCAGTGCTTGTGTACAGGTTGTAAACCCCTCTGAGGCAAATCTGTAATTTGTGAGAATGGGCCATACACGATAAACTGAATTGAATTGAATTGCAGTGTCTCGGGGTCAACCAGCCGCGGCCGTCGCTTGCTCCCTCGCGGCAATCCCCGCCGCAGCCCACTGGATCAGTGAAGTAGCTCCAGCACCAGCAGCCGGTCGATGGCTTCTTGGCCGTGAGCTCCGGCTGCTGCTTGGCTTACAGATAAAATGAGAAAAAAGACAAATGCAAAGGATCCAGAAATATATCCTGAACCCCTTGAAGTCCGGTCTCCAACCTCATACCTCACGCCACGTTTGTGCATCTCTTTCTTTTTACGGTGTCATTTGCGGTTGGTAGACGTGTCCGGAGCCTCGGTCCAACGGATGAGCGTAACTTGCATCTTGAGTGACCAATATTTAATATCACAGTGGGGCAAATTATGACGTGCAATACAGTCGACCCGCATGTTAGCTGTCGAAATGAATTCTCTGTCCTCTCTTGCGGATACTTATGTAATTAAGTCTCTGCCATATTGGAACAGATCGTACCTCGGCTCCACCTTACAAACCATCACGCGTTAAGTAGTTCCATACATTTCCATTTAGCCTATTACGCAAGATAACAATCCTACTTAATGGAATCGGAAATACTGGTTCCTCCACCTTATTACCGTAACATAGCCTACAAACAAACACGTCCAATCCATCGGTCATACAAGTCCCTCAAAGAAATATTTGTGATGGGGAACGCCCTTTTATGAGGAACGCCCTTATTATTGCTACTTGGAAGGATAGTTGAATTCGTTTTAATTGGTGTGATTACTGAATTTTGTAGCTGTACCGTTGAATGCCATGATGTCTGAGGTCCCTCCTGAGATCGTGATCTCCCTGAGGCGTCTCAAATAGTTGATGCTTAGTTATTAGAAGAGTGGTCTTTCCATATCCACAAGGTACCCGGTTCGATCCCCGCTCTCCCCATAGTTGCATGTCCAAGTGTCCTTGAATAAGACACTGAACCCCCAGTTGCTCCCCAGGCGTTTCACTTCACTTCATTGCTCTCGGAAAACCAAGGAGGGGTCAAATGCAGAGAAGAATTCATCACATGGATCAATAACAGTTTAACAGTGTTGATGTTCTTTTCTAACTGTAAATAACCCCTTAAAAGGTTTATTGTTTTGTGTTGATTGCCTTATTTTGTATCTGCTTTATTGGTTTTGATGTATGCCTTTTTATATTGTCTTGTTTTAATGACTTTGTATATGTTTTAATCTACTTCCGCTTTGAGCTCAATTTGACCTTTATTTTGAAATTTTAAAAGGAAGCGGACCTTTATTTTATGTTAATATACAAACTTGACGGTACGGCTAAGTGTGACGGGCGGAGGCGCATTTGATATAAAGTTTTCATAGTTTTAATGGACCCGTATGAGGCTAACGCTCTTACGGTGGTGACAAGTTGGTATTTATTCAAGAGTTTTGGTTCATGTTTATACAACGAAAGAAAGGAAATAAAGAAGTTCACCAGCAGTAAAGTCTCACGCCGGGGGATACACTAACAATGGATGGTCCCACCCCGTCAACGTTTACTGAGCACGTCCTGTTCCCGAATAAATGTACTAATATTAGGAAAGGTGATGGCACATTTTATTAGATTTTATCTGCCAGTTTTTACCTGATCTGGTTTAATTGAAAGTTTTAATTATATTATTTGAAAAAGCACAGATGGAGGAGTCACAAAACGTTATTTCAATAACAATCCATGGACCGTTTTGTTACAATGTGGTTGGGGCGGTGGGGCATGAACATTTTTCTTCCTCCAAACTGGGCAGTGACAGAAAAAGCTCAGGAACCACTGCTCAAAACCAGCGGTCCCCAACCCCCGAGCCGCGGCCCAGTACTGGTCCGCAGCTCTGATGGTACCGGGCAGCACAGAAAAAGTGAATAAGAGGGATGTCGTATTTGTACAGATTGTAAAGCCCTCTGAGGCAAATTTGTAATTTGTGATAATGGGCTGTACAAAATAAACTGAATTGAATTGAATTGAAAAATTTAAAAAAACACTGGATATACCTATGTGTGCATCTGGCACATCTCAAGAGGTCACGTAATCCTAAAAAAAAAAAAGCCAGCAAAGGCACGAGCTATAACAAACCCACAAGGTAGCGAAAATTTGTGAAACGAAACACATGTCTTTGTGAGCTTCTTAGGCGAGGGGGGGAGGGCAATAAAGAGACAGAAGAAGAAGAAAAGCCTCAAAACAAAGCTGCGTTCAAAGACATTATCAGGAGTCTTAAAGTTTGGGTTTATCGCTGCAGGCGAGGTTCACGCGCTGAACCTTCTGCTGGCGGCACATTTCAGTGACAAAGAATCTTCAAACATATTCAACCTGCTCAACTGCTGTTGTGAACAGGGGAACATGGGACAGGTTTCAAACGTTGACCGGGTGGAACAGGCTGAGCCATCGTTCTCCAGCTGGAGCTCCATCACTTGTCTTTGCTTTCAAAGGGGTTGAGCGGTACTTCCCGACCACAAAAGACCCGAATGCAAAAGATTAGACCCGCGACCCGTTTGTGAAAAAACACACCCGGTGAATCGAGCCCGTCCGAGCCAGAAGAAGAAGAACTGCTCGAGATCCCAAATGACGGTGGCCTTAAAGGGACATTTCACGCAACACCTCTGCCGGTGTCCTTCTGTGACAGCGACCAGAACTAAGTTCCGGAGCAGACCGGACATCACAAACACACGTCGGGTGTCGTTGTCTCCCATCAGCGGCTCGTTGCACATAAACAATCACAGGTCTCCCACTAATTCGGCGTAACGGAGAGTTGTATTTTTGCACTTTATGCCGGTCGTATAATTATATTACGTCATATTTATATGGCCGCTCCGTGGAAATAATTTCTGTCACGGAACCGGTTCGTGGCTCAAAAAAGGTTGGGCACTGCTGCTCTAAACCATGAGTTTGTTCTGCTAACATCTACCAGGAGCCACTTTTGGCCCCGGCAATACATGCACAGCACCGGATGACAAACAATCCTTTACCAGCTGCTTCTGTCTTACTGGCAGCACTGGTTATTCCTCCTCTCTTCAGCCGCGACACACAACTGACGGTTGCACTCGATGTGTCATTCAAGTAATCGCAAACCAGGAAGTGTGAAGAACGACGGTGGATGGGTCACATACGAGGAGACCTCGTCATTGATTTATATTAATAGTTCACGTAGCTTATTTCATCCCAAACCAAAGTTCTTTTCAAAAAATTGTTTGTTGTCTAAACCTGACTAAGTTAATTCCTTTTGAATCATTATGAACACCACAAAAAAATAAGAAAACAGCCTTTTTCATAAGATATCATACGAGCCGCTGGATGAGGATATATGTTGCACAGTTTACTATAGTTATGCGTGATCACATGTCTTGTGCTGCATGGCTTTGTTTAGCGTGTCATTCCTTGAACACTGGTCACTGGCCTCATGACAAAATACTTTGTGCTATAAGGTGGATAAACCTGCTGCAGGAGACACTGGGAGGACACCGGCCTGAGAGAAAAGAAATGAAGGACAAGGAAACAAGTCCGACTGTCAGGTGATTAAGAAGGAGTCAGACAGAGACACTTTTCTCACTGTGGCTGCCCCATTATGGAGGACTCCACCTTTGGCGTGTATAAACACAGGAACCAACCTCTATTCATTGTACACAACAGCCATAGTGACTTGCCATCAAGAACCATGCCAGAAGTAACAATTCTGGACGTGTTTGTTCCACCTTTCCGGGGAGTGTCTCAGAGTTATTTTACTCTGTTGACTTATTCCTTTGCACGACATGCCCACATGAAAAGGCACACAGGGAATCTGAGCCAAGAGAATTAATGCCCGTGTGAAAGTCAGTTGTTCATTAGGAGAGAGAGAAACAGTTAAGGTTATTAACTGTGAGCTCAAATCATCTCTCTCTGTATCGATACACGCCTTTTTTTGTGCTTTTCCTCCAGGACCCCCTGTGTCTTCACCAGGGCTTACGTGTCACGGTACACGATGTATCCAACCAAAAATAAACGCATTGTCAACTTTAAGCTGCAATTCTATAAAGTGGCATGTGTGATGATGAATGATTGGGATTTGACTTCTGCAGAGGGAAGAAAAGAGAAAGCAAAGCTTCTTTATAAATATGGTTTTAATCACAACATTGACACGACATCTCGGCAGGGTAGAGCTTCAGAGCATCCGACACTGGAGGCTCAGCCCGTACTCTTTCTTAAATATGTGTAAATAAATAGAGTCACATTATTGTTCTCACGGTTCTGTCGAGAGGGCTTACAACGTGTTCCACTCTCCTCTGACTCGGCTCGATAACGTCCCCTGAAGGTGGTGCGGATCGGCAGCGTTCTGCACGGTGGGGGACGCCGGTGGCCGGTGCTGTGACAGCGTGGGGTGACAACGGAAGGCGTTGCCTCGGTGACCGTTGGAGCCGCCTGCATCCACGCACACCCTGTAGTTCTGACCCCCGTTGTTGTCCCAGTGTGGCGTCGCGCCGGGTCGCGGCCTGAAGGCCACGCAGAACTCCACAAAGAACTCCCCTCGCTCCGTTGGCTCTTTGTGCTTTGGCAAGCTCACATCAAAGGAGAAAAGGTCCACCTCGGAACCCCCGAGCTGCTGCCGCTGCAGGAACGTGCAGGGAATGTCATGGTGGCTCCGCCAGGAGTCAAACGTCGCCCTCACGTGCACGGTCTTGTCAACGCTGACATGGTTGACGCGCACTTTGCCGCTCAAGGATTGCCCCGAAACGTTGCAGCTCTCCAACTGGACGCACGAGTCCTGCTGGCGTGCGAGGGAGGCTGGGAGGGCGAGCGTCGGCCGGGGGAAGCTCAGCCGGTTGCGCTGGAGTTTGTCTGAGGTCCACTGTTGGCTCTGCAGCTGGGCAAAGGAGGGCCTCCTCCCCAGCGTAGCGGCGATGGCAGAGGGCTCGGCGATGAACAGCCGCACCGCGGTGAGAGCCAGTCCTATGGCGTCGGCGAAGACCACGCGCTTCTTGCTCGGACTGCCGCCGGCGTCCCTGCGGAAGCAGCTCCGGGGCTCTGAGGGCGCGGGGGAGGAGGGCCGCGGTGAGGACGAGTAGAGGGAGGAGGAGGAGGAGTGGAGCAGAGAGTGACGGCCGGTGAGCTGATGCTGACGCGGTCCTGGCTTCAGGGAAGAAATGGACAGCCGCTGGTAGAGAGGTTGATGCTGGCTGAGGCCCACGGCGAGGTCGACCGGCATTTTGGCAGACTGGCGGTAACTCCCAACGGCATTGAGGACTCTGAGGAGGAAGAGGTGGTTTAGAAAAGGAGACTTTTTGTGACAAGGACATGTTTCACACAGAAGTACGGTGTCGTTGCAGTGAAAGGAGTTAAAAGCAGAATTAAAAGCTCACCTTGCACAACTCATTTTCTGGCTGTGTTTGTTAAGTCTGCCGTTCTTGCCAGAGACGGCTATGCTTCTCCCTCCCTCCCCCCTCTCTCTCTCTCTCTGGGAGGTTGTGTGTAGGTGTGAAGAGTTTTGACACAAGGTTGAACCTTCTCTGACAGCACATTAACATATTGGTAGAGTTTAGCCAATGGAGTTCAGCTCCTTTGTTTATGTCTTGCCTCCAAAAGGAGCGGCTGCCAGAAAGGCAGAGCCTCTCAGCTTCCCCTTCATAGAATTCCTACGCCGTGACCCAATCCAGCGTTTGTCTTTTTCTGCACGTCGATAAAGAAGATGTAGTATCCACTGCAGATCAGACAAGATACAGTATAGAGTGGAATACATTAATAGATTTGTTCCCCTCATTAATTAAGTGTAATGTGTTGAAATGAAACCCTGACCCGCCAGATGATGGACTAAGAACCCCCCAGAGAAGCCGTTTGGATGGGGGCAGGAACAGGATGATTGGATGAAGCATGTATCAATCAAACTCTTAAGGATGCATGAATGGACAGAGAGCGGGAAAAATCTTCTCATGAGACACTGTCGCTAATATTGTGGTATTGAAATATACATTTTGGATTATAAGTGTGTTTTCCAGAATCCCAATTTATGCCTTGAACATATCAATTGCCGCGGATCAGAAATGCTTAACGTGAGACAATAAACAGCGTCACCCCGCTGTTTTCAGGAATGTCTTATAATGTAATGTGTAGCACTAATAACGATATTAGCTCCGATACTGTTCGATACTACTAACACTTTATATGATTAGTTTTTTACTGGCCCAAAATCTAGTTGCAGCACATTGTGTTGTCGGCCATGTGTGTGTGAGTATGCGTAAGTGCGTCTTTGTGTCTGTCCACGGCTAATCTTGTACACAGGACCCGTCAGCCGGAAATATTTTGTGCACTCATTCATGACGAGGGCAGATGACAAATGTTAAGAATATAAAAATACATACATAGTCCCCCATGTCCCTCACTTTGCATTAAGGCCCCGAAGCACCAAACCGTGTGTCCTCCTATGGCAGTAGGGATCTGACCTGAGAGAACAGCTCATACGCATGCTCACCCACATGTTTTGGAACATACTGACACTGCTGGATAAGAAGCACAGATACTGTAGGAACAAACACTTCTTGACCTCGGTCAGAAGATGACACATCCACACAGGGAAGATAATCAGGAACTCTGTGCAACCCTTGGCTCTGACCTCACCCTGACCGCTCAGTCGTAGAATTGAGATTTAAATAAGAGCCGTACCTGTCACCGTCAAAGAACTTGTTTATGACAGCAACAGATAGTTTCAATGCCTTTTAGTTTCTATTATATGAAAGAAACTGCACAGCTCCTGCTTTAGATGGAGAACAACACACACATACACACTGATTATGATGATGGCGAGAAGATCGTGAGCCAAGAGGGTGGGACCACCCTGAGCTCCATCAGAAGGTGTTCAAAGTCTAAACCAGGAACACCTCCATCTGTTTTAACCAATCACTGCTGCTGTCGTGAGCCCAGAGGGTGGGACCACCCTGAGCTCCACCCTGATCTCCACCCTGAGCTCCACCCTGAGCTCCAACGATGAGACAGACAAAGATTAAACCGAGTGACGTCTCCATCTATATTATCTAATCACGCTTGCTCTTAAAGATATAAAGAGTCATGTTCTCTTGGAGAACTGCAGTCTGTTATTGAACGATGCATTGAGCTGACATCATCCAGGCCCGTGCTGCACGTTAAATGTTTTGTGTCTTTGGACTTTTTGTTCTACCACACTTAATTAAATCCACTTTGTTTTGAATTTTATTTTGCCGTCCTGGTCAGCTTTTCCCAACCTTCGACACAAACTTTCTCTTGATTTGCACTCCAGAGTCGCGGGGTGTGTTTGGCTTACGAAGCTAACAGCTAACAGGGCTAATCCAGCTAACTGCTCACGGAACTAAATGCACAGCGGGACTGAATGAGCGAACATTAGGCCTTTTCTAATAGATACAAAAACAAAGTCAATTTCTAAATTGATAAACAGAGGCGCATGTTCACTCCAGACTGGGAGTCTTCACCAGGCTGCACCCTGGGAAGCGGCCAGAACATTCCAATGGTTGGTTAGAGTTCAATTCAATTGTATTGCCCAACATCACAAATTACAAATTTGCCTCAGAGGGCTTTACAATCTGTACACACACGGCATGCCGGCTGTAGGACCTCACTTGGGATCAGGAGGTAACCAAGAGAGATTTGACAGAATTTCTAGGAGCTGCCTCAGACTGTTATTTCAGAAACTGCTTCAATCATGTTATGCTCAAAGAATATCTTAGCAGGCAATAGAGATCAGGTTCTTGTCAAAGAGGTTTGGGGATCCATCCAGAAACTAAAGGCCCAGCATGTTTTTTTGCTGTTGACTTCTGGCTGTTCCAACTGTAACTGTTTGTTTTGATAAATGTGTTCAGGATATTTCGATTGAGCAACACATTCAACAATCACTCTTTGAATCTCTTATCTGTCATCTATGTATTTGTTTAATTCACACATATATTCACCAAAGCCAGTGTTTTTGTATTGATATTGCTTAAAACCTTCCACACACTTTAACTTTTACTGTGGATACAAACGTTTTGTTTGTGTTTATTTTTTATTTTTATGTTCACAGTTTAGTGCACTCATACTTTTTACTTGGGCGATTCTTCTGATTTAAAATAATGAAAATGAAACAAAACAAATATATAGTTTCATTTATTGTCACTCTGCTACACTTGTGCTTTGCTGGGAAGCTCCATGAAAAAAAGAAATGAATTAATAATAGTATAAATTGAGATTTAAGATATGATGCAAAAATATGACAACGACATTATATAGAATCATGAAAAATCTCAGAAAAGAAATAAACAAAAACAACAACAACAATGTTGCATAATGTACAGAGCATTTGCACGGCGCGCTTCATGAACAAGGGGAATCTGGTGCGTCTTTCCTCATTAGCCTCAAGCTCTTCACCTCCTCCCAGAAAGCAGAGCTGACATCAGCTCCAGTATGAACTCACTGTCTATACTTGGGAGCACAGGCCCTCTGTGCAGACATGCATGGGTGAGGTGAGGTGAGGTGAGGTCACCGAAAACTGAAGCAGTGATTACGGCTTTACACATTCCTCCCACTGCAGTCAGCGTCTCCGAGTTCAGTTTCTCGTTATTGTTCCGCCCGTCCTCCGGCATCTGTGTTGGCAGAACATACCATTCAGCTTCCATCGTCAAGACAACAGAATAATATTTAGCGTGCCTCCTTCTTTACGATTGGCCGGTTGTTCGTTGTTCCACCTGCTGGCGCGCAGGAGGCGTGTGTGTGTCAAATGCTTATTGAGGGTGTATCCTGTACGAGGCTGTGTTCTGTACGTGCGACATGGCACACAAACACACGACACACAGACATTTTGGGAATGAATCATAAAAAAAAGGTGCGCGCCGGAGAATCCACAGCGAAATATGGGTACAAATTTAAAAGAAATTCAAAAAAATTAGAGCGCTCATGCCGCTTCGTCAACTTTTATTGGGGCTGTGAATTTAAGAAAAGGTGAACATGACAAATAAAGGTTTGGTGAAATGGTAAATGCAGGATTAAATCTATACCTCTTATCCAGAGGCGCGTTGCTTGTGTGGGGTGCTGATGCTGGAGTATGAAATGGACGCTTACTTTTTTCCACAAGTCATTTTATTACCATCATCATTGTTAACCCTTAAGGTTGTTTCTTAGGTGATGATGTCCCCCATTTTGAATCATCCAAAATGCTAATAAAAATAGTTTGTACCTCCTAACCAATACTAACAATTCAATCAGTTTTTAGTGGAATGGAGTTATTCACTCCTCCATATATCATAGTTCAATTAGGATAATTCACTAGTTTTCTGGAAAAATACATGTTCAAACAATTTTTGAAGTACATCGGAAAAATCGAGATATAAATTTAGTCTAACATAACATGTATTCTTTCCTAAATTTGATTTGCATTTTGAAACTTTTTCATGGGGTGATGTAGATAGAAATGAGACATCTCTGCTGTTCAGGGTCACATTGACCCGCTCACTCAAAGTCATGTCAAATGAGTTATAAGGATTTGTTTTGAAAGTAAACTTTATTTCTAGCGTTGAGATACATACATTATATTCTAAAAGATGATGAAAGGCCAGAGCGCAGTCATTCTCCTGGTGTAGTTGTATGTATCTGCAGAGTGTCCTGTTGGTAGGACTTCTAAGCAAAACGTTTGTATATTTCACCCCTCCCCCGCGTAGTGTGGGTGGAGTTTTACTGCGGGGGAAAAAAAGGTTCCCATTCGAAAAATCAGTATTTCTCTCAGAGGTTGGGCTGTTAGAAAGAGAGTGTGCGTGCGTCTGAGATTGTAATGAAATAGGGTGTGTGTCACTTAGTTAGTTACTCTAATTATAAATCCCTTAGAACCATATTTATTAGGAGATACATGAAGGAAACCCTCACATGAGTGTTCTCGATCCAATAAAGGTGCATTTAGGGGGCAAGTGAGATGATAAGAAACATTGTTTAGTCTGGAAAGTGTGCCTCCCATAACAAACACCTGCTTTTTTCATTTGAAATGTTTACAACTATATATATGGGTCTGTGAACAGGTGTGTGTGAGTGTGTGTGTGTGTGTGTGTGTGTGTGTGTTTGTGTGAGAGAAAAAAATGTGGTGAAACATGCATGGAGGGAGTAAGAAAGACTGTCTCACATATTCAAAGAAAGAAATGGTCCAAACTTGATACTTCTGATCACTTAAAGCATCCACTCTCACTGCCGGGCCAAATTGACCCGAACATCATCTTTTAAATCTCTTAGGTCCCTCCAGTTTACCCAGAATGCTGCAGCTCGTGTTCTCACTAAAACTAAGAAAAGAGATCACATCACTCCTGTATTAGCTGCTCTTCACTGGCTCCCAGTAAAATCAAGAATCACTTTTAAAATTCTTCCCTGCCTCCTTCTCTGTGCCTCCTGCATACCCCCCCCCCCCCCCCCATTCTACCTCTTTTCATGGATTGTGGAGGTCTGGATCGTGGTCCATGCCTACTACTATTAATTATTCATACATTTCTGTGATATTAATTAAATGTGTTTTAACTCTGTAACGCTGTTGATCTGTACACATGACATCATCCGGGGAGAGGGATCGACTTTGTCTCCTGAAGGTTTCGTCCCTGTGAAAGTCTTTCCTGATCCAACGTGAGGTCCTGGGCCTTTCGTTTTTGGACAGATCCCCAAACCTCTCTGCCAAGAACCTGATCTTTATCGCCGACACAAATATGATTGTTTGAGTACAACATGATTGAACCAGTTTCTGATATCACAGCCTGAGGCAGCTCCTAGAAATTCTGTCAAATCTCTCTTGGTTACCTACTGAACTGATCCGATGTGAGGTCCTGGGTCAGGGATGTTGTATGTGTACAGATTGTAAAGCAAGGAGGCACATTAATAATTAGTGATATTGGCCTATATAAAAGAAACTGAATTGAGATTGAATTGAATTGTTATATAAACCTGCAGGGGGGAGTTGCAAATACATGATTTTTTAAAACTTTGATGAAATTAAATAAGGTAAGCAGAAGTTGTATACATAAAAAGTACTTGCAAATATTTTTCCTAGATGATGGAAACTTTGAAACAGGTCAATTTGACCCGCAACATAACAGGAGGGTTGAGAAAGAAGGGCGAAGCTGTATATGCTTCTACATGTGGCCATATCTATTCATCATTCAGACACGGTTCATTCTTCAGTCATCAACGCTACCAGGTGGCGGTCTGTGTTCCGTCTGTGTTCTCTTACTGTCTAGTTTTTTTGTTTTGTTCACCCCACATGAACACGTCTTGAATCCAGTACGCCACGCGACAAAATAAATTGATCCGTAATGACATCCTCCAGCTGGTTTCTCCCCCAGGTCATTGAGAAAGTCATGATGCATACCAATTGGCTGATGTCTGCCGCATGCAGATGTTCAATGAGCTCACATAGAGTCATACGGCATGCATCATTAACCTCAGTTCATAGCGCCTGGTTTGTCTGTCTGTCGGCTTGCATCTTCTTGAATTCGCCTTGTGACACATCTGTCATCACAGTCTTGTAACCTCACCGCAGCACTTACAGTACGCCCTCATGAACAGTCCAGACAGACAGACAGACAGAAAGGTAGACAGACTCATTGTATTGTCATCATCCACCAGTGTTGGAATGTAGCAACAGCCATTTTCGAAGTAGTTAACTTCCATATTTCTATTTTCTGCTACTTAATACTTCTAGTACACAGCATGTCAGTGGCACATATTGTACTTCTCATTCCACTACATTTGTTTGAATGCTTGCTTTCTACATTTAAATGTCCCACATTGTACAGCAACACAGTTGAATTTTGCCTCCACCTTCAACTAATCCTAGTATTATAGAGGCAGTGAGTGCCAGTCTCCTTGAACCCCTTCCCCTAAAGCCCATGTCACACTAATAATTCAGCATTACAATCAAGAAATGCATTCTAATAATATGTATCAATAAGACTGTATCAGTCCCCACTGAGGAATTCAAAAACTACCCATCAGTATATAAAGTGAAATATAAAAAACAGGATGGACACATGAATGCATCAATTATGATATCAGACTTACTTTTGCTATTTTTAGTATCTTCCAATACTAATATTTTTGTAGTTTTACTGAAGTAACATGTTCAATGCAGGACTTTAACTTGTCTAACTTTTACAGCAAGTAACCAGCCACATTCTTCTTTGACACACTGTGCCTTTCAAGCCTCGACATGAATGATAATCGTTGTTTTCCTGACGCAATTACATAACTCACAGTTGTGAAAACGTCACTGGGTGTTCCTTAATCAAACGAACCGACCTGCGAGCATTCCAAATAAGTACAGAAGCTGGCAGATTACATGTACCCGCATCGTTATTTAATTGCTAACCTTTTATGGATAACAACTTTTGATTCCCATGATAGTGACTCTATATACTGAAAGTTCTTTTCATTTATTACAGCGGTTTGTCCTTGATGATTAATGTTGGCATGCAACGTGTCATGCTGAGTTAGACGTAGAGTCGTACAGATGGAGGAGTGTTGTTGGAGTCTGATTTGTGTAGCATGTGCAGTGTAATAATTTAGATGCAATTTATTCTTTTTATTTTACTTTCCCAATGTGCTAAAACTAGAATACCTCTCACAGCTGGAATTAAATTGTAAGATATATATAAATGTTATGAGAGGAAAGAGCCTGGGAAGGGTTTCAAAGACAGACAGAGAGATATGGAAATGGAAATAAAAAGAAGTTTGTAATGGGAATAATTTAGCTCTTAATACGAATTCATCTAAAAAATAAAAAAAGTGAAAGTTTTAATTAATTTCATTGACATATTTAATGCCAAGGAAACTCTTTGGCCCAACACGCATCATGCTGTTCAGTTAATCGGAGACTACTAAAAGTTCTATATCCATTAATGAATTAACTGATGGAAAATAACATATTAAAAAGTCCAAATTGATTGTTGTTTATTTGTGGTTTTCCATTATTTGTCTATTTATGTATTCATGGATGCATAATTTTTAGAATTCAAATCACGATTAAGAAGTGACGGCCTTTCTTGAGAATATTTCTATACTTATTGGAATTTGATTCTGGAAATCTAAATACACTGTTGCAACTCTGACGATATTTCTACTCAAAACACTTTTGAAGTTTTCATTTTCAAAATCCAAAACGCCTCAGACACTTTTAAAGACTCAAGTCCGTTCACACTGGGGGAAATAAATAAATAAATATTTCTATAATAATATTATTTCCAAAGCCCAAAACTATATTTCTTTTGATGGCGAGGGAGGGGGGGGGGGGCATAACATCTTCAAAGCCCAAACTGTATTTCTGCCGGCAGAACGATTAGGATTCTGCTTTTAAGAGGAACGAAGAGGGAGGCTGGTGAGAGCTTGCAGAGCTGGAGCAGGGCAGTGCACAGTGTAACCCCAATAACACCCTGCAGACCTCCATCATCATTTGTGCTGACTCGATACAGCCAGAAAAGACGAGGCTGTAGCGCCCCCCTGTGGGAGGAGGAGGGAGGACTCCTCTCCTCTGTGAGGGGCAGGCGAGCGAGCAGCAGTGTTTATGTAACAGGACAGGGGCTCTGTGTCTCTAATCTTGAAAAGCTGGGGGGTTTATGGTGATGCTATATTTTTATTTATGGTCTCATTTCCTTCTTTATCAAGTCCCGTGCTCTCGCACATTGGATTTTTTTATTTTTTATAGAGTGTTTTCTCCTGCAGAATCACTCAGTGATTTGCACTTACTCGTGAAACAGAAACATCAATAGGTGTACTTCAAAGAAAAGATTTGATGCACATCTGGGATTTACACTTTGGTTACATATATTATATATATATATGTATATATATATAGATATAAATATATATATATATAATATTGCGACATGCATATACTATATACCAAAACATAAATATATAATACATACCCCCCTTTTGACAAGGACAAAAGTAAATATGCAGATGAGTTAATTGTGTTTTTTTGCTACATATCATGGATATAATATTTACCAAAAAAACGTATAACATATGCCCCCCCAAAAAATAAAATAATATAGATACTTTTTTGGCGGTGTATATTATATGTGTATGTGTTTTTTTGGTATATATATATATATATACAGAATATATATTATGTATATATATATATTTATATATATATATACAAACGTTTTTTTTTGGGCTGTATATTATATGTTTGTGTTTTTTTGGCATATACAGGACTGTCTCAGAAAATTAGAATATTGTGATGAAGTTCTTTATTTTCTGTAATGCAATTAAAAAAACAAAAATGTCATGCATTCTGGATTCATTACAAATCAACTGAAATATTGCAAGCCTTTTATTCTTTTAATATTGCTGATTATGGCTTACAGCTTAAGAAAACTCAAATATCCTATCTCTAAATATTAGAATATCATGAAAAAGTATACTAGTAGGGTATTAAACAAATCACTTGAATTGTCTAATTAACTCGAAACACCTGCAAGGGTTTCCTGAGCCTTGACAAACACTCAGCTGTTATAAATCTTTTTTTTTACTTGGTCTGAGGAAATATTAAAATGTTATGAGATAGGATTTTAGAGTTTTCTTAAGCTGTAAGCCATAATCAGCAATATTTAAAAAAATAAAAGGCTTGCAATATTTCAGTTGATTTGTAATGAATCCAGAATGCATGACATTTTTGTTTTTTTAATTGCATTACAGAAAATAAAGAACTTTATCACAATATTCTAATTTTCTGAGACAGTCCTGTACATTATATATATATATATACACTGTATATATATGTACCATATATATATATATATAATATACCAAGAAACATATAATATACACCCCACCATTTTTTTTGGGGGGTATATATTTTACAAATGTTTTTATATATATATATATATATATATATAAAACATAAACATATATGTATGTCCTTGTCAATGTCTATATTATGTCAATTTCTGTGAAAAACAGCAAAGGGAACAGGGTCGCATACTCTTTTGTGAAACGTCTCCCGATAGATCAGCATTAGAAAAAGAGATATGACCAGTCGTTCACAGTGCTCGGAGACATGAGAAGAAAGAAAACAAAGAAGCCACACACATTTGAATTAAAACATCCGCTCCATTGAAGCTGAGGCCTTTCCGATTTCCCGCTTCTACTGACACGAGGGCAAATACTGTCTTTTCAATTCACGCCAATTAGCTTCTGGGAACGCTCTGATATTTGAACATTTCAACCTTGAATCCATTCAGCCGTGCAGAGTTGGTTTTGTGTACTTTGGCAAGTTCTCATGATCACATCACAAAGACAGGCCTTTTCACCTAATTGCTCTGTCCTTCTGCTTGGTTGGGGAAAAACTGATACATCTCATATGCACAATCTTCATTGCGGTTTTATGTTAAATGGCTCAGCATCAGTGTGTCTTTACATGCTGGATTGTTCCTCTCCCAGAGAGCTACGGTCCTGTTGATCAGCTGTATGTGTAATTTGGAAGTAGCTCTGCTGTAGCTTATAGTTTCTTTAACTTGAGCAATTTCTACTGCTATTACCAATTTTACTTAAAAACGGGAACACCGACAATATTAAGAACTCAAAGAACTTTTTGATATCCAACTGATGTTTCTCCTATTGTCGGTTTGACAGTTGCGAAACAGGACATATGCTCGTAAACACCTGCGGGTGCTCTCTGTGTGATCTAGGTCTAGGACATATTTCCCAATCCACTTTCTATTGAGTAATTCCACAGTTGAGGATTTGTATGATGTCATAATAATAGAATAATTTCTTGGTGCATTTACACGTCATGTCTTTTGACTTTGTTCATGGTTACGTAATACATCCAAATATCGGGATACCTACCAATTACAGCGGATACAGTTTTGTAAGTGTGCCTGTGAATGCTGTGTGAGAAGATTGTGCGTGACAAAGTACACAAATGAAACTAGCGGGTTTTCTGACCGAATGTTATGTAACATGCCGACCAATGTCACGAAACCAACATATATAGTCCTATAACCTTTTGGTTTCTTACATTTTTTCCACCCACCCGCTCCTCATGGACGTTCCCCCGCTTGTTATACTCGTGATCATACCGCTCAACTTTCACCTAGTTGTGTATGATATCAACATCGCTTGAAAATGCGTGTAGTATCCCTTTAAGTCAAATGCACGGGTCCTTCTTCCATCAACTGCTCTTGGATGAGCGAGTTTTACGCCTTCGGAAGCCGGTTTGCACATCATAGTGACGTCTTCCCTGGAGGTTTGGGAAACTACGATTTCTGTCATAAAATGTGAAGCAGCACTGGTAATCATTTAAATATGACTATGACAGGGAGCATCATGTTACATTCAGCAGACTGAAAGAAGCAGTGGATGCCAGCTCGTCGATTTCAGCGAAATGTGGTCCGGGCAAATCGAGATTAACCCGTGAGATTTGCACTGTTGCCTAACCCAATTTGACATTTATTTTACAGCTGGCTTCGTTTGGTGGCGTGAGAGATCTGAGTAGTTGTAAACTCAGCAGTGAGTCTTGCCCCCACTGCCAGGGGTCCTCAGCTTGGATGGAGGCAGCAGCTGGGACACCCGGGGTCCAACTCCAACCATCTATGAAGTCGCAAGCATGGATGCGATAGCAGGACCATCGAGCCAAGCTGCTCGTCCTCCTTAAGCTAGTACACTAGTTCCCTGTCCAGCTCTTCCATCATCCTCATGTCGCGGCCAGACCCCATCTGCCGCAGCGGCCTTTTCTATTAACGAGGATGTCATCCGCCACCGAACATCGAGCTTTGCATACGGCACAGTAACAACGTGATAACGCCAAGGTTAGCAAACAGATTCGTGGTATATTTTCCTTTGGAGGCAGAATACAATATAGAAATGTCCCGCCACTGCAACCCAGAGTAAATGAGTTTGGATCAAATAAAGCTGGAATGCGAGGAGCTTGCCGCCGTCGTGCACGGGCCATCTGATATCGTCTGTGACCTTCCACCAGGAGCTCCTCACTCACAAGGAGACGAGCAGACAGCCCCGCGTTGGAACGAGCAGCTGAGCCAAAATGCAATATTTTTGGACACAAATCATAATGCTGTCACTGTCATCGGTTATGGGGGAGGTCCCTAATGTTATGTGCATTTATGAAAATAGAGTCAACGGAGCAATAAATGGAAAGATGACAAAAGTGACATCGGACATTGGCTTTCTCCATAAAACGCTTTGTTTCCTCCTGAAATATATATGAGACAGTGATTAAACCCAAACGGATGTGACACGGGAACCTTCTGAAGACACAGAAGCTGCAGTTTATTGTTTTGTGATCACTCTGATGTTAACACATGTGGGAAATGAAATAAAAGAGTCGTGCGATATCCCTGGAGACGCTCATCAAAACACTCATGTAGCCCATGAAACATATGATATTAATGCGGTTTCTATGGAGGCTCTGGTTTTATTATGTGATCTTTTATAGTTTGGTTCCATCTACTCAGATTGTCTCATTTTCATTTCATGCCTGAAAGGAAAATTCACACGGGGTGTAAAGTGAGTACGTGTTAGCATGATGGATAATGTATAGCATCAGTATTCCCTCCAGGACTGAAAATGACGACATTCAGTGAAATAGAGTGAGTAAAAAGGTACTTAAAGGCTTTTCAGGAGAAGAAAAAAACACGTTGCAAATTAATTCTACAGCACATATTTGGCGAGTGCAAGAAAAGGGAAGTAGTCAGGAAGGCCCCCTTACACAAGTAAGAATAACTTATATTGTGATGCCACATACACACAAGCTGGAATGGTTTTGTCTCGGTGCACGCTCTTTCAAAAAGGTAGTGCTCGATTCCTGCACTTTCCCTTTTTTTGTCTTCCTCCCTTCCTCATCCCAAAAGTGTCACCTGCAGCTAAGCCTGGAGATTGAAAAAAGACATGAGAAAGTGACACCCGCGAGAACTGACACGCTCCAGATCTTGAGACGACGGCGCATACCGACATTAGCATAAAAACATTAGCATAAAGAAAGTCTACGGTGGCCTTGAAGGGATGCACCTTTTGCTCTTTTTCTTATCAATGCCATTGAAAATATGTTTAAGGTACAACTTTTTAACCCAAACATTACCTTGCCTGCACCATTCTACCACCAAAGAGATGCCTCCTCTCTTGATACAAGCCTAGAATTGTATTTATTTTTGCATTTATACATCCTCTGCTTGCTATCAGTGCATTGAAACAGGAGCTGGGGTCACAAATGTCCTAGAAAACTATTTTTGTTACCCTGCAGGGGGGACATGAAGTCGCCTTTACTACGGCACGTTTCTTCTAACCACGAGATATGTTTCATATTCATTTCGGATCTTGTTTTGCAGAAACGCCCCATTGCCACGTGGGAAACCGTGTGCGACGTATCCTCATAAAGCGGTTCATGGGGTATCTTTAAAAAAAAGTCACATCACATTTGTTGCACTCATTTTTATTTCGGCGACACAAACACTTGTTGAAGGTTAGAAAAAATACCATTATGGTTTTACTTCAAAATGGTTAGGGTTACGTTATTTCTAAAAATAAATAACAGACGACAATCGGACTCCCTTTGTCACGGGGTGTGGCGGGGCAGAAGCTCCGGCGCAGAGGCAATAGGCAGGAGTCCAGGTAAAGGGGAAACAAACAACTATTTTTACTGAGAAAAAAGGTAAAACATGGAACTTAGTAGAAAGGCAAATTGACACACAGGATTTATAAAAAGGGAATTTACAACAGGAACAGGCGTAAACAACAGGCATCAATGACAACAACCTTCTTCTTCTTCTTCTTCTTCTTTTTGTTTTTAGGCGGCTGGCATCCAAACTGGTGCATTACCGCCACCTACTGCCTTTCTTTGTGCACTAGAAATAGCAAGCCCTTTATCCCCTCAAAAAGAAAAGAAAAGAAATTAAAATAAAATTAAAATAAACTAAACTAAGAAGGGAGCCCTGTCAACTTCAGTGCCCTAAATTCTTCTATTTAACCCTGTCTCCTTCAAATACTGCAGCACCCTTCCTGCTCCCAAGGATAATGCATCCCTCAATTGCACCCCTCCTACTGCCAGCCTCCTCTTCAACCTGCCTCGCTCGTTTCCAAATTTCTGGCAATGCCACATGATATGATCCACCGTTTCTGCTGTCTTGCAGGACTCGCACAGTCCAGTTGGGTGTTTTTTAATTAAGTACATTGTATTGTTTAGCTTTGTATGAATGACAACAACCTGTCAGGGGGCAAGGGATATATAAGGGGGGGGGGGGAGGACCACAGGTGTACTGCATGAGCAATCAGGGAGCCAGAGGCGTGGCTGAGGCCAGGTGTAGGGAATCAACAATCAACAGTCACCGGGGAGACAGACAGAACTAGCAGGCTTTTTCTGCCTTACGTACCGGTATAAATACAGATTTTTTTGATCCACGCACCCTGAGTGGACTTTCTTGTCCAAACAAGTACAAGATTAAATAAGGACTATGTCACGATAGCGACCCTTGACACACACCTGGATATTGCTCTAATTATCACTGAATCTCTTTTTTATTTCTCAATTTCACTTCCCATTGCCTTGTATTAAGTATGGTATTTAACTGTGGACACGACTGTTGCAGATTCCTCCAAGTTATAGAACCAGTTTACCATCACTGTGTGACAGGAGAGAGTAATGGATGTTTATTGGGGGAGCGGGAAAGCTTTTTTGCATATTCACACGAACTCTGAAATTCAATAAAAAAGAGCTGCGATTATGTGCTCACTTACTGTATCCGAATGGCTTTGTTATTATCTGAGGGAATAGAAAACCAGCGTGGTCTTTAGCTGCTGCTCATCTGGTTCGGCGTGTGATGAGTTGTGTTCTGCAGTGACCTTTTTGCTTCTCGCCGTCCTAAGATGCCTCTTGAAACACCTGTGGATCTGCTGCCGCTCTGAATGAGTTTTTCTCTTTTAGAGGTGAGGATTTTTCTTTCCACGATAGATTGAAAATAAAATAATGGAGGGTGCGAAAACAGCAGCCATTTGAAAGATGGTGTGAAGAAACCGCGAGTGAATAAGGTGAAAGAAATTCATAAATAAATAACGCCATGACATTTCCCCAGTTCTAGGGGGCAAGTCAAGGCCAAGGGGCTGGATGCAGGAAGCAGGGACGAGGACCAAAGACCAGCTTCAGACCAGGTCCAATGGACCCTATGAGACGTGAAGTCACAAAGACGCCGGGGACGAAACAGAGTTACTAATGTGCGATGGAGAGATGAGTAGTAGGCATGGACCACGATCCAGATAACCACAATTCATTTAGACAGAAGGAGGGAAAAAAAAGGGGCATCATCAGGACCACGGAGGTAGAGTCAATAATGTGCGATGGAGAGATGTAAATTAATTCATGAGCAGAGAGAGAAGAGGGGAGAGGAGCTCAGTGTATCCTAAAACGTCCCCCAGCAGCCTATCAGCCTATAGCAGCGTACCTTGGGGCTGGACCAGGTGAACCTGATTCAGCCCTCACTATAAGACTATTAAAGAGGAAAGTCTTCAGTCTACTCTTAACCCTTGTGTTGCCTGAGGTTATTTTTGACCGAATCAATACACCCCTCCCCGCCTTAGGATTATTTGACCCCATTCAATGTTTAATGTCGGTGTTCTTTCGGTAGTCAACAAACAAACATAAAGTGCCTCACACTTAAACTTGGAAAACAATATTAATTCTAATAATTTTCTGGAGGTTTTAATTGCTGGCGTCAAATTGAACCCAAAGGGTAAAATATGTTAGTAAATATAAAGGTAACAGGAGGGTGAAACATTGAATCGGGTCAAAATACGGGGAGGGTGTAATATTGATTCGGGTCAAAATGACCCTAAGGCAACACAAGGGTTAAATGAGGTGACTGTGTCTGCCTCCTGGACTGAAAGTGTAAGCTAGTCCCATAAAAGAACCAGCTTTTAGATTATAAATGCTATCCGACCAAAACCCTCCTCACAAAGCCTTTAGAGTATTGATAGAAAGGAAACTTTCAGAGTTTAAGGGAGAAGAAACCCCCATAAAGCTTTTGATGAAATAGCCTTTACACACAACTAGATACCACCTTGAAACTTCTCGATATTCCAGAACCAGATGTGTCCTAATTTACAGCCCGCCGGACCATTTTGCCAAACAGCTGTGAGTACTGAGGGTTTTCTGTTGGGTGTACTTCCACAGCTGGGGAGGAAATGGACCGGTCAGGTGAATCCAGGTGAAAGTTATAGAACCTTTAAGCCTTCCACCTATTAAACTCTGACCAATCTTGATGGAAGATATTTGAAGAAAAGGAAATGGCAGATAACTTGTTACACACATATCTGATTTTATATGTGTGTCAATCACGTGTTATACACACACACAAATGAAAGGAAACAACATCTTTACTCGTGCCCGATTCACCCAGAATGTGCACTACGTCGCGTGCAGTCTCTCTCGGCTCCACCGGATGGCAGTAGAGCATCAGTCATGGCAATCAGCACAAGCCTCCTTTTCTCATCTGCATCATTGAGACCCATGCACCAAACACAAGCACAGCAAACAAAACGCCGCTGCACCGTCTTCTTCTTCTTCTTCTTCTTCATTACGAACAGCACCACCCACATTGGCCTGTGTGGCCCACAGGTGCGTTTTTTTCCCCATTGCTCCGGCTCAATCAGCTTCATGAAATACTTTCCACAAACGCAAGCAACTTCTGTAACCTTGGACCGACTATACCAGCAGGAGCTGTTTGGAGCTTAAACAACAGCCTATTGGTCCTCTGCCAGACACTGTTTTTGTCTGTATTTTGGCACAGAGCAACCATACTGCATAGGTCTGGATCATGGAATATACATACTACCAACTATTCATACACTCTGTCATATTCATTGAATGTGTTTTAACTCTAATGTTTCCTTCTGTACACATGGCATCTATTGCTTCTATCCATCCGGGAAAGGGATCCTCCTCTGTTGCTCTCCTGAAGGTTTCTTCACTTTATTTTCCCCCATGAAAGGTTTTTTTTTCGATTTCTTGGGAGTTTTTCCTGATCCGATGTGAGGTCCGAGGACAGGGATGTCATATGTGTCTGTATTGTAAAGCCCTCTGAGGCAATTTTGTAATTCTTGATATTGGGCTATACAAAATAAACTGAATTGAATTGATTTCTCAGAAATGTAAATGCATTGCGTTATTATTTTTTTACTCTTGGTAATAATGACCTTCCGATGTTCTTGCCGGGCCTAGTAGAAAATATCAATTTAATAAACTGAACACATTAAAACATTATGCAAATAGGAAAGTATGCCAGAGCACTTCCCATCCACGGCTCGCTCGGTAGCATGAGCCGTTGCCCCCGGTGATCGAGTAGAATACACACAGTCTCCAGTATCAGTCGTATCAAGCTCTGCGGCAGCACTACCTCCATGCTGCGGTGGAAACGTATACACGGCATGTACGTGGTGGCCCAAAGACGACTGCATGTAAATAATGGATTCTAATCCCCGCCGAGCTCCGGGGGGAATGCAAACATCTCGAGTGCTATATGTGGCTCCTTTCGCCGCATTCTGCGGTGGCATGGTGCAGTGTGTTGACCTTGGGCAGGGTAATTTGCGAACAGCTTATTTCCCATAACGCATGCCATGATCCCCATAGGCATTGCGTGGCGAAGTCTTCCAGTTTCATGCCAGTGGATTTCAGCATTATTGAGACACCGGGAGCCTAAGACAGTTGAGGCTGTTGCTTTATGACCAAAAGGTTGTGATGTCACTGGACATGTGAATACTAGTGCTGTGAATAATAACGCGTTAACGCGTTATGATTAAATTACAGGATTAATTAGTTAAATTTTTTTAACGCATTTAACGCATGCGCAGAATGAGCTTCCAATACGTCTGTTGCTGGTTGTCTCTAACCAGCAGCAAGTCATTTCTGTCTCTACGTGTCGCGTTAACACGACTCCGATGCCGGCGACTTTGGGACGAAAAAAAAGTCACTTGCACTCCCCCCCACCCCCCGTCCCCCCGTCAACAACTCTTTTCGGCTCGCAGTTATGTGCATCCCTGTGTATAAATGTATATATCCGTCTTTTGTCATAAATCTTCATGTTCTCACAAAAATATACCGAGAATATCGGTAATATGTGATTAATCATGATTAATCCACAGAAACCTGTGATTAATTTGATTACAATTTGTCATCGTTTCACAGCCCTAGTGAATACTAAAACAAAGCACATAGAAGAAGAACTTAGGCCAGAACCAGAAGTATTATTTAATCAATATGTTGTGACCCTGAAATAAGAAAAGTAATCCTGCAGTCATCTAAAGATTGTGTTTCTTGTAACATAACCCCGGTTGGGAAAGGAAGGATGCTGCAGAAAGCAGCTGGGCAAAATGTGTGCTCCGAGCCATAATGCAATCAGTCGAACTAATATATCAGATTTTACCGCTCTGCACGTCAGTGCGAGTAAGTCACCCTCTGCCTCGAAAAGACAGAGTCGGATTGGAGCGGCTCTCGGCTGGAAAGAGACGCGAGGGAATTATCCACGCAGGTAGGCCGGACTGTATTCAAAAATTCTATTTCCTCATTTCCTGTGATGCAGTTTGATCTCGCCCCTTTTTATTCTCCGTGCCCTCGCTCTTTACCCCAACCACTCCTTCATTTCCTCTTTATATCAAAACATTTAAACCCATGGAATTATTGTGCAATTCCAAGTTACCCAAATGGACATTAAAATCATCGGAGGGTTACGTCTCAGGAGGAGGATTCCAGTCATATCAAGCCTCCTTTTGTTTGGTGATGGACAGGCAATTCATTCTGTGGATGAGTGAGGAGAAAATGTAATGGCACTCTTGTCTGCCCTTTAAATAAAAATCAAGAAAGTGGTGATGATGCTGATAGCACACTTACGATTTAATGAAATTCAATGATATAGCTCATTAAGATTAGTGAAATGAAACTCTGAATCATTAATCGTCGCTAAATGAAAAATTACTCACTGATCTGTTTCATAAAAGACACTGCCCATGAACATAAATAAAAGCAGGGTTTAGAATGTTGAGAGTTGACAATAGACATAAGTGAGGAAATTAAAAATAAATGAAAGAGAACGTGTTCATCTTTTCTTCTACCCTGAATTATAAATACCATGGATCTTGTTAAAGTGAGAAATTCATTTCCTTGCAAGCTGAAATCCTCGGTGAAAAGATGCATCTGCCGACAGTGTTCCCCACCTGGAGGTATAGTGTTTTTTAGAAGATAGCAGTGTTATTTTAAAAAATAAAAAAAGAATACCAGCGCTTTGTTGTGCCCGCCTTCATATCTGCCCAATTCAGGAACAGTAACTGTGACCACTTGCTCTTCAAAGGATGAAACCACCTTAAATCGGAGATATTTGACAAAGTGGTGTTGAGCTCTGAAGTTTTTCACTTTGTAGCCTTGTTGCCAAACTTCCACTTTAACATAAACAAAAGCCTTTAAGTAGCGTAACTCTATCTACGACATATTGAGAGAAATGACGGAATATCCTCGGGAACAGATATATTCGACAATTTAATCTTAACTTTTGCTTTTATCTTCGCTTCTTTTGTCCCAGGCATTCACTCACAGACCTTGACCTTCATCGTTGAATGCGGATTTGCAATGTTATTTTCAACATTTCTTTCAATTCAGTGTATTTTGTGTAGCCCAGAATCCCAGATTACAATTTTGCCTCAGAGGGTTTTACAATCTGTACACATAAGACATCCACCAGGACGTCACATCGGATAACGAAAAACTCCCAGAAAAAGAAACCTTCAGGAGAGCAACAGAGGAGGATCCCTCTCCCCGGATGGACAGAAACAATCGATGTAATGTGTACAGATGGACAGCGTTTACAGAGCTACAACACACTCAATGAATATGACAGACATTATGAATAATGAGTCGTAGGCATGGATCACGATCCAGATAACCACAGTTCATGTAAACAGAAGGAGGTCAAAGAAGGGGCATCATCAGGGCCACGGAGGCAGGTGGCACAGCGAAGGAGGCGGGGCCAATGAGGCAGGCGGCCAGGGCCAGGGCCAAGGGGCAGGAGGCAGGAAGCAGGGGCAAGGTGACAGGGAGCAAGGCCCAGGAGCCAGGGCTGGCTCCAGACACAGCCAAGTCGTATTGGACCCTGTGAGGTGAGAAGGCACAAAGACTAAGACTGGGTTAGTAATTTGCAATGAAGAGACCTGTAATGGTTACAGGTACTGGAACCCAAAAGCACGACTCGTAAACAGGACTGCAGGAGGAGGATCTTTACTTGGTGATTCAGGCAGGGTCAAAACCGGGTGGTCCGTCAAACAGGGCAACAAATCCAAAAAGGGCAGGCTAAAATCTTAAGTCGGGTCAACAGGCAAACAGGGTCGTAACGGGCAGAGTCTACTCTTAAATGAGGTGACGTGCGGCGTTTCTCAATATGCGTTCTTGTCTGTACTTCTCTGTACTCGTGTTCTCGTGGACTCGTGAAACGTCATCAGTCGCAGCCCGGGTACATGTTCCAATTCAAAGTCCTCTTCTCGCAAAGCACGGTCAAAATACCCGTATGGGACTTGATTCTCACTTTCCGGAGGATGCATCAGAGGAGACTTGTGCGTACTCTGGCCAGCCGACATCCCAGAATGCATTTCACACCATCAACCGGAAACAATAGCGGACGAGAAAATAAACTACTGACAGATGACTTTTTAAAAAATACTACTGTTGTTGAAGTCACGGAATGTAATTTTAGGATGTTTTCAGACGAGAAGTTGGTAGTTTAAAAATGAAATCTGTGGTCGGTTTGTTATGATTCAGCCTAATAAAGATCTGCGCCGTAGATTTGAGGTTCTGCTCGCTCAGTGAGCTCCGGAGCGCCGGGCGGTCAGCGCGCTGTGTGGCCGCCGACAGCAGCCTGATCTCAGCAGGACTTTTTAAAATGCTCCGCTGGCTCTGATGTCTCCGTAGCGGTTAAACATGAGATCAAATAATTGGGTTTCGGAGGATCTAACGAGCACAAAGAGTTTATTATTTATTCACAGATAACGTTAAGTCAGTTTGACTGAGGGTTAAGATTCATAACTTCATATTTTAATTAAACTTTAACATTGAACTATAATGGTGTCTTTTCACTTTTGACCGAATTGTTTGCAGTTACATGTTTAATATAACTATATATATATATATATATATATATACACAAATATATATATATATGTACAAATATATGTAGGTATATAACATATTTATTATATATATATACACATGACATATGTATATATGATCTAAATATTTATAATATATATATATATATTTATATATATATCCACACACACAATTCAAAATAAAATAATTATATTTAAAAGATAATGAAAAGATCAGGGTTGTCATAAAGAATACTTTACAGTGAATAATTGGAGTAAACTCATGACCATGAACAGCTGATGTGGTGACGTCAAGTCAGCTGCTGTTCCAATCGCAGAAAAACCGTCCTCCCATCCTCCCGTCCTCTGGAGTCTGGACTCTCAAGACCAAACTCCCAAGTCCAGACTCCAAAAGAACACAAGTCTGTACTCAGTGAACTTGGAATTGAGAAACGGCTTGTGTCTGCCTCTCGGACTGATGGTGGAAGTTGCTTCCAAAAAGTGGAGCTTGATAACTCATGCCACAGTGGTTTGTATTGATCAGCTCTCATGAAGGACAACAATGAGCATATTTCCAAAAATAATGTGCTCCAGATATATGCAGTGTCCTAAGATTTAAAAAAAAAATGTACCCGTGAGCCATCTTTTACAGTAGCCTACAGCTGTGGGGTGAACATCTTTATAACACACTCTTTTGGGTGTTGTGCGTTATATATGGTGTTCAAAAGAAAGCTTAGATAACATCTGGGGCTCTGTATTTGAATAGCCGAGTGCTGATACCAACCTATTATCTGAAGGATCTATATACATCTGAGATGCATGTGGTTTAAGCTTGGAGATGGGGTAAGATATGGGGTCAAATTGGGGTTCACCCGGTCTCGAGGGACGTGGAAACTATTCAGGAAACATCCGACTGGATATCTATCGAGCAATGTCTATCATTTGATGACTTTTTGCAACATTGTGATTCATTAAACAACTAGAATGGGCACTCAGTAGAGCGCATACCTTCGCATATCACAAGATTGGGCATTGAATTATGAACATGTTGGCATTAGTTGCATGCCAATTGGATAAAAATTGACCGCGCTATGGTAAAAAGAAGAATTTGACCTTTTCATGACCTTGACCTTTGACCCGATCAATCCCAAAATCTAATCAAATGGTCCCCGGATAGTAACCAATCATCCCACTAAATTTCATACTTTTTTAGTTTTGCGAGTAACACGCATACAAACAAACAAATAAATAAATAAATAAATACACAGCGATCAAAACATAACCTTCCGCATTTTCAATGCGAAGGTAATTACAAACTTGTCTGTTTGATAAAAGCTTAAGGACTCAGAAATAAATTGAACTGAGGGTCTGATGTGTACTCGTTAATCCGGTGCTACTCTATGCATCAGATTGCCTTGCTGTAACACGAGAGGGCAATATCGGGGGCTTCAGCTGGATCACAGAATGAAGTCTGAAAATCTTATCTCCCTTTCAATTTTGTTTTTCCGTGGCATATTGACGAAAGTTAATTCCATGCCCCCTTCTTTTCTCCGTCTGGATTTCATTGTGTCTGCCTAATCAGCCAGAAGCAGGAATGATCTGCTAACATTTCATTTCTCCATGAATTTTTGATTGTCAAAAATTGCCCTGAGGGAATGAACTGCGCCCAAGGTTGGATTTTGATTTGCGATTAAACTATCAAGAAATCAATTTCATCTGCTTTGAATAATTCAGGGTTTAATGGAATGAGGAATGGGAAAAAAAGGGAGCGCGGGCTATGAGATGGTCTGAAGGATGTGTGTGTGTGTGTGTGCGAGTGCTAAGGGGCGCAGTGTGTGTGATGTGAGGGGGGATACGCCACTCAAAAGGGAAGCAGGGCCCTGCGATGTGGTGCAGAGCGGCCGGGGAGTTGCTGTCATTCACCTGTGCTGTCAATAAAGCGTCTGCGCCAGTGATTTGTTGGTAGCCGCTAGTCCACTGGGAAATACGTGGGATTCTTTAGTCATCAAGAGTTACTACACTCATGATTCATCTCTTCTTTTTTTCTCTCTCATGTGCAAGACACAGAGAAAACCTTGCAAAATCTCTGCCGGAATTGTTCTCAGAAAAGAATTTTTTTTCCTGATATTTTTTTGCTCCCCTCCCCGTGAATCTTAAGTGGTGATGTTAGCCCCAAGTTAAGACTCCAATAAGGAAAATAAGAATGGCAGACGTAAATTTAGCTCCCAAATGAGCACCCGATGGTGAAGGTTCAGAAAGACCCTTTGATGCCATCTCGTTGCTCCCATTCCCCGACACAGTCCCGGAGGGACGCGTACGGGTGTCTCGTCGCCTGCTCTTCAAAAAGAATGGCGGCGCTGGTGTGTTCCTTGACACGACACGAATAAACTGAGCTGCACTGACTGCATGGCGCCAGACCTGACAGTTGTTGAATTAAAGTGGGGGCTGTGTTGTGAAAAGGCTCAGATGGCTGGTACCAAACTGGAGTCGGCAGCCTTGCTGTAGCTCAGGTGGAGCTTGTCAAAAAAGGGTTTTATTTGCAAAAAAAGTTAGCATGCTAACTCCATCAGGCTAACTTTAGCTAAGTCATTAAGTGATCTTTTGCTCATATTTTTTTAAATTTCTCTTTACATCTCCATCATCTTGAGGACCGCTGAGTTATTTGGCATGTTGCGAGATGGAGGATGCTTTAAAAGAATGATTCTCCCAAAAACATCTTATTTTAGGGCAAATTACTTGCTAGCTAGGTCGCATGTCAACAGAAGTTGACAAAGCCTGCTGAAATATTTGTTGAAGCATCCTCATTAGTGGGTTTCACTTGCGATCCTCTACAAGTTTGCAAGCCAAAGTTGACTCGACAGAGAGAGAGTAGGTGTGTGTGTGTGTGTTTTGTGAGGTGGAGAAGTGGTGGTCATGCTGCAATCTGGAACGGGCTTATCGAGGACTTGAGGCAAACGAGATGCTGTCAAACTGTCCTTATGAACCACCGAGCTGTCAAAGGAGCTGGAGCAGTGGACACAAGTAGAGCGCAGACAAGGCAACACACTCCGGTCTGGTGAAGCCAACGCTGAAGTGCCTTAAACCTGCATTCTTTCTAATGGCCATCAGGGGGCGACTCCTGAATGCCAAAAGAAAAGCTGATTGTACGGGAGGTTTAAGAGAAAATTGCCCTGCTTCTCAATTGATTCATTACCTAAGTAAACACCGTCAACATGAGTTTATGGTCTCAATCAAGTCTTGTTCAAAACAGCATAATAATCATTTGATACATTATGATCTCATTTTGAGTAAAATAGACCTTAAAGCAGGTTTATGCTTTGGGGCGGGGCTATCTTATGATTGGCAGGTAGCACCGCGGTCATCTTTTCCAAAATTCTTCGGAATTTTTCATCACACCTTTGATTGATATTTGACCTGATTAGGTTTCCCATCGAGGTCAAGGAGAAGTGGTTCGGGAAAAGAAGAAAAAAATACATATTTGTTGTATTTTCGCTGGCAGCGCTGGTTCCCAAAATGCAACACACAAAACCCAAGACCACTTAACCACAAAGTGTTCTATGGCATAAGAAGTGGAAGTCAGTGTAGAAGGAAAATATTCTCACTGAGTTGGCGAGACATTTTCATAAATATTTTCTTGTCAACTTTCACAGTTGCTAAATACATATTGACAAGCCAGTGGAGAGAAAATAAGAGTCTCTAGCCGCCGCTAAATGTCAGCAAGCCATCATGTTCACACTGACCATTCTTACATGCTGCTGTTTACTGTAGCAGGTAGTTTAGCTTGATTCCATGTTAGCAATTAGCACCGAACACGAAGCACAGCTGAGGCTGCTGGAATAGTCCTTAATAGTTTTCTTTTTTATTTGGTCATAAACCAAGCACAACAATTGAATCTCTTCTTGCCGATGCCACCAGAGGAAAAGTCAAGGGATCACCAAACTGATTAGGAACCGTCCTCTGGGCACAATAAATGTATGCCCCAGATTTCAAGGCGACTCACCCAGTGGTTTCTGAGAACAGGCTTGTTAAAAACCCCAAATGTCAACATGTGGTGGCGATAGAAGAAAAATAAGAGGTTCGCTAAAGTGATTAGGATTCGTCTTCTGGGAAACACAAAAGCGTTTCTAAGTGTGTAATATATCAAGTCTGGGCCAAAGTGGTGGACCTACTGACCGACATTGCCTCGGCGTCAGCAGGGCCATTGCAGGAGGCCGACCCACCAGGCAGGAGGCATCCGACACAGCCGGGTCCAATGGACCCTATGAGACGTGAGGTCACAAAGACTCCGGGGAGGAAGCCAGAATTTTAGAGTCTGTGTGTGCTGTATGTTGGTCGTGGGAAAACTTCATGAACCCACTACTTCTGATCTCACAAGTCACAGAGATATCTGAAGTCTAGGTCCAAAAGATTCTGAAGTTCGTTACAAAGTCTTTGGTTGCCCGCA
Organism: Pseudoliparis swirei; assembly: GCF_029220125.1. Lineage (NCBI taxonomy): Eukaryota > Metazoa > Chordata > Actinopteri > Perciformes > Liparidae > Pseudoliparis > Pseudoliparis swirei. Next base: position 5,911,550 of record NC_079402.1, on the reverse strand, counting down.
ATGACACATTTGTCTTTTCGTCAGTGGAAATGTTAAAGCTATTTCTGTGTAAGCTGTATCTGAACTGGAATGATGTCACACTAAGTTGCCTAATGAGTACATCCTCAATGATAGCAACGGAATAAACGGATATAAACTCCTGTCTGACAGGTGCATTACCTTCCTTCACCTGCAGTGCGTTTCCTTCTTCGGGGTTCTTATCCACGTTTATTTTGGTCTCCAAAGTTTCTACCCTTTCAAATGTCTCCTAACCTCCGTGTGAAGGTGGCAATATGCATTTAAGTAGCCCATTTGGAGCGTCTGTCATGGGAGGATAACGAGCAGAGTGTCTCATTTAAATTCACACTTTCAGAATATTTCACGACTCGACTTGTGACCTCTTGTCGACGTGTTTTCCTCGCTATTGATCGCCGAGGCTACAACGATTCTAATTGAGGATGGAGTGCAAGCTTTTATGGATGCAGAGTATGAATGCAACAATTAGAGTTGCAGCTCAAGAACAGTTTGGCAAACAGGACTGACGAGGAGTGTTGACACATCATCAAACTGAGACTGACTACTTGAATAATTGGTTTGTGCCTAATTATATTAGTGGCCCTCTTGGGTGTGTGCTTGTATGTTTATGATTACGTGAGCGCGGCGGCGTCTGCGATCTTTCGGCGTCTTGTGGGCCGGGATAGGGGGCTTTGCTTCCGAGAGAGCCCTCGGATTCGCTTTCTCGAGCGGGGGCTTTCGATCAAATTTTAAAAGTTTCCAATCACGTTAGGGAGCTGTGGAGAAACGGTGAGAACGCTGGAAGGGTCAACCTCGTGTTATGGTTCTAAGGCTGTAATAAGAATGCAGCCTCTAAGTGAGTTGAATGAGAAATAGCGTCGGCACAGCTGTTGTTCCATTAAAGGCCCCCCCAGAGGAGGTTTTAGAGGGGGTCCGAGAGGATCCGATACCGGCAGTGTGCCAGCAGGCCTCAGCGCATCTGTTAGCGATTCTTCATTTGGTGACATCGTCTGTCATTTGGTGCCTGACCATGACCTATACAGATTTGTAAACATCTTAAAAAGGTTATTCGGCTGCGTATGCAGACATTCCGTCATTCATTAATTTGCAACGGTGGCCTCGGTTTCTTATTCTTCTCAGCATTTCTATGACAACAACACAGCTCTTTGTATTTCCCTCGACAAACCCCACCTGAATAGGTAAGCAAGAAATGTAATGGAACAATGTAAAAAAAATGAAAAAAAGCAAAGAAAAAGAAGGATTTTGATCTGGCATATGTTTCCTTTTAAATGCAGCAGGATCTCGTTTCATAGCCTGTATGGAACTGTTGATCCTATTTAAGTGCAAGCTCCCGCAGGAAAATGGGGAGCTTTGCATTGCTCGGACGAGAGCTACGCAGTCGGATGTGAGCTGAATGGGAATAGTTTCATTCCCCGCATGGTACCTTGAATGTTGAACACTTAAAAGTGGCTAAAATCATCAATAATGCAATATAATTGCATCAAATGGCCATGTGTAATGTGAAAGGAGATGCCCTGATGATGCCGTTATTGCAGTTCCCCTCAAGTTCTATGTGGCAAGTTATTTTTTTAGCCCATCGTTTGTGTTTTTTAGCATCTTTGCGTTGTTGCTTCGCTTCCACTGCTCTCAGCCATATCTGTGGTCAGCAATAAAAGCTAATTTTAGCAGCTAAAGAGACATTTCTTCCCTGAAAAGTTGGTAGAAACCAAAACAGAGCTAACAAAGGAGTCCATATTCAACTTGCGTTCATCAAGTGCTAATGCTAATGTTGCTATGTATCTTCTTGATGTGTATACAGCCACATGTTGGTTGACTTGTTCCCCATATTTAAAGGTAAAAAAAGTGATCATCAGCGTGGTGTTTGCAGCTGGTTCACGTTGACCCCCAGTGGCCAAAAAATATACAAACAGTTATTGCATTTATATGATTATCGTTTTTTAAACTTGAACAATTTTAACCACGAATGCACCGTCACAGATATCAGGCCGATACAGACTCAACTGGCAAGATCCGAGACCAGTGACAATAAGCCCGAAATATTTAGAATCAGAATCAGAATCAGTGTTTTAGTATATCTTTCACCAAGTTGCTGTACTATTTATTATTTTAATAATAAGTAGCAATTCAGTAATTAAAAAAATAAAAAAAAAAGTTAAGAGAGCAATGTCCAGACTGAATGAATATATATATATATATATATATATATATATATATATACATATACATATAGACATTATATATATATATATATTCATATATACATTTATATATACATACAAATACATACACATATATACATTTATATATATATATATATACACTACCGTTCAAAAGTTTGGGGTCACTTAGAAATGTCTTTATTTTTCAAAGAAAAGCATTGTTTTTTCAATAAAGATTAACATTAATCAAAAATACACTCTCTACATTGTTAATGTGGTAAATGACTATTCTAGGTGGAAGTGTCTGGTTTCTAATGAAATATCTCCATCGGTGTATAGAGGCCCATTTACAGCAACTATCACTCCAGTGTTCTAATGGTACATTGTGTTTGCTAATTGCCTTAGAAGACTAATATCTGATTAGAAAACCCTTGTGCAATTATGTTAGCACAGCTGAAAACAGTTATGCTGGTGATATAAGCTATACAACTGGCCTTCCTTTGAGCTTGAAGTTTGAAGAACAAAATTAATACTTCAAATATGAATCATTATTTCTAACCTTGTCAATGTCTTGACTATATTTTCTATTCAATTTTCAATTCATTTGATGAATAAAAGTGAGTTTTCATGGAAGACACGAAATTGTCTGGATGACCCCAAACTTTTGAACGGTCGTGCATATGTACAAAGTTGTCGAAATAGAAAACACCGAAAGGAAAAACATTTTTTGTAATGTATAAAAATAATCTGCTAATCCATCATCTGAGTCCACCTGAATAAATAAAACTGAAAAACTTTAACTTGTGTTTAAAATGATTACAGATACACAGGAAATGGCAGAATTTATTGTTTATTTTTCTGGAGAAAAAACATCCATAATAATAAGCCTTACGCATACTGCAGCATGTGACTATTTTGAAAAAAAGTTGTTTCTACCTTAGTGTGCATGCAGAACTGCTCAGGGAAATTCAGAAAAGTATCTCTCTGTCAGAGCCCTAATGACATCCATGTCAGGAGACACATTAGATTATATTCTCATACACATTCATATTTTCAGCCCCGGTGACCATGTGTCTGTTCCGGCTGTTCTACGAGGATATTTTCCTTATTTCTTTGTCGGCTACTTATCTTGATTTCCCCTCACGTCGGAATAAAACAGTGAGCCTAGCATGGAACATATCCAAATAGTAGAAATGATATCCGACTTGGCTGCCTGAACTTAACTCCCTAAAGACAATTTTTAAAAGTGATAACAAAGTTTTTTCCCTTTTTTTGTGCCCTCTTTCTGGTTCACTTTCATTATTTAAATGTTGCCTTGTTAAATCCAAAGTGTTCCACTGTTGTGTCACAAGAATCACAAAAGTACACAGCCACAAAACTAAGTGCATTTCTTGCCTTTCATGTCTTGTCTGCGTTGCTTTTTAACAACATTTCTGGGGAAAATACCGCATCATCTGCAGTGTTTACCATCACTATCTTGTCATACATACTGTATCCCCCCCCATAAGAACTTCATACACCAGGGAGAAAAAAAATCCAATCCAAGATTGTTTGCATGGAGAGTAGAAATGAAATTACTCAGTCTAACCATAATGCCTCCCTGAGCGAGGAGCATGTGGCGTAGACGGAGGGGGTTTAACGTCCGTAATGGCTTTTTGAGGATGGTCAGGATTTCAGATCTGGAGCGATAGGGTGCCGGGGGTAAACACCTGCAGGGGACGAGAGGATTTAGCTGGCTAAGGCTTCACCCACACATGGATCTAGTATCGCCGTGTTTTTAAAGTACACCCATTTCCAACGATCATTTACTTAAGCATCTCCTGTGGGGGATTTGGTTATCCTCTCTGAAAGGCACAGCGGTTTTATAATACTGTTCATACATGAGAGGGGGTTCAAGAACGGAGACGAGAGCATGATTTATTGGGAGAGAGAGTCATAGAGAGAGACAAATGGAGGACTCACATGGCAAAACCAGCATTTTCAGAAAGTTGTTTGCTTTGATTTTGTAATTTGATGGTACGGAATCCCCAGAATTATACTGATCGGGACGAAGCCTGAGACCCAAACTCTGCTGACCACAAAATACTGAAATATTTACTTGGAAAAACAAATCGCACAAGTGCTTTCCCAATGTTTTTTTTTTTTTACCCCCTTAGGCCTATTAATGATGAAAATGCCTCTTTAATTATAATAAAACATAAGAAACAAAAGCTTCTCCAATAATAAGGGAATGTTTAAAGAATATTTTTTTATTGAAAATAAACCAATAAACACAAGCAAAGCCTGCAGGCATTTGGTTTGTTATTTTTTTGTAAAGAAAACTTTTGCACAAATACTACTCAGGGAATTTGTGCAAAAGTTGACCAAATACCACTCAGGTCATTTGTGGGTAACCTTGTGGAAAGGTGTTCTCTAGTATTCACTCCATCTTGGTTTAAACATGCCTAAAGAGCAGAGTTTCTGCATGAATCTTCAAAAATAAATTCATTACATCCAAGAAGGATCGGCATGTCCCTGTGTGTGCAGTTCCAAATGCACCGAGCTGCTCTCAAACCCTCATGAGGAGTCGGACCCAGCACCCTGCACAGAGGGTGCTCTGAAGCACCCTCCAATCAACTCTGGGGAGATGTGACATTTGGTAAAAAGGGAAACGACGAGCAAGTACCATAGAATTAAGAATTGCTACACCATGTAGCTTCTTGAACTTTAAATTCATATTTAATATAACCTTTATTAATTTGAATGAAGATCGAGACATCCTCAGTTATGAAAGTGGCCAACTGTGTCACATTGTTAAATCCTCTTTTATTGCTTTCAGGCACCCCTGCCTCTTAAATTACCGCCTCCAGCACTTAAAACAGTTTGTGCTGTGCCTACGGTGTGTGTGTGTGTGTGTGTGTGTGTGTGTGTGTGTTTGTGCGTGTGTACATTATGGGAGCCAGAGCCTTCAGTTATCAAGCTCCTCTTTTATGGAACCAGCTTCCACCTTCAGTCCGGGGGGCAGACACAGTCACCTTATGTAGATTAGACTGAAGACTTTCCTCTTGATAGTCTTATAGTTGGAGCTGAATCAGGTTCACCTGGTCCCGCCCCTAGAGATGCTGCTATAGGCTGATAGGCTGCTAGGGGACGTTTTAGGATACACTGAGCTCCTATCTTCTCGTCTCTCTCTCCTTATAGATGCATTTATCTCTCCATTGCACATTATAACTCTGCCTTCTCCCCGGAGTCTTTGTGACTTCACGTCTCATAGGGTCCATCGGACCTCGCTGGGTCGGATGCCTCCTGCCTGGTTCATGCAAAACTTTTAGTTGGAAGTGAGTACTATTTTTATATTGGGGTCGTTGGATGTTTCTCTCTGTTTTTACTTTTATTACATGCCATTTCCCACTTTATAAGCAAAAGCAAACCTTCTGACATGGGGATGCATATGTTTGGGTGTACATATATATATATATACACAAAACCAACCCTAGGTGGGATCAGGGGCGTCTTTAGGCCTGTTTAAATATTGAATTGGGTCAAAATGACCCGAAGCCAACACAAGGGTTAAGAGGGGCTTCAGCTCATGGGGTTAGCTGGAAGTGAATGATGCACGGAGTGAACTTGTAAGTCCAGATAGTTACAGAATGTGGCTATATATATATATCTATATATATATAATATAATATAATATTTCAGTAGTTTTTAATGAGTGTTACCTGCTTACATTTAGCTTTACTTGTCTCCAGTGAGCGAGAGTGTGACCGAGCGAATTCGAAATACAAGACATAACTATTGACATCTCTGTATTTTTAGCATTAATATTTATTATTAGAATATATTTTACCATTGAATGGTATATTTGACACTGAACTAGTTCATCTTTATCTCAGTGACAATACAATGAGCATAACATATCACTATGACCCTGAAATGATGACTTTTGTGTTATCATATACCGAATGGAGCAAAACTACAGAGCAAAAATCTCACTAGAACCAATCTATGAACTGTCGGAAACAATGGATATCCGGAGCCCCCCCAAAAAATTCCGCGCACAGACATATACAAACGTGGTACTCCCTTAGCCCCCCTTTTCTTTGAATCCGACACACGCCCCTGGGTGGGATAGTAAAGGCGTCATAGTTTGGAGTCTAGGAGATCTGCCCATCTGGCATTTCACACATTGGTGTGAGAAGCTGTTGTCCGACACACGCCTGACTCCAAGTCTTTGGGGTCAGAAGGTTAACCCTTCTCTATTGTTGGCTTTTACAAAAAAAATGCGTTTGTCTCCTCAGCAGGGGGCACACTTCTTCCGTCCCTCCCTGGAGGGTGAATGCTGTGTTTCATCCTTGCGATTGGCTCAACGGTAAAAAAAACCACAGCTCCCTTTCACAGCGCCGCGGCGATACAGCGGCTCACCAGGCGGACACGCTCCGAGACAGATGGAGTCGGAGAGCGTGTCGGGACGGTCTGCGATGAGCTCCACATCTGCCGCTCACAAGGGAAAATCGGGTCACAGACGGCCCGGGGATTACACGGAGGAAAAGAGGGAGTCGGTAACAATCGGAGTTCAACTTCAACCCTTCCGACCCTGAAGTAAAGGAGCGGCGGGGCAGAACAGCCACGGAGACGGGTCGGACCGGGAAGAGAAGGAACGCACCCATGCAAGAGGGGTGAGGTGAAATTTGACCCAGATGCAGATCATAAAGATGCTTCTCGTATTAAGTGAATGCAATTAGTAAAACACACTCAACCAAGTAGCACATCTCTTCAACAACCTCCACCGTAATTAAATAAAACCGACGAGCTGCGCTCGATTAGTTGTGAGGGTTCTGTAAAGCAAACACACGTGGTCACATGGTCTCAAACGGGCTCAGAATGAAAACACAACACGCCTCTTTAATATGTTGGGAATAAAAATTGCACCAACGTCATGACGCTTCTGTTGATTTGTTTATTTTTTTGCTGTTTTTTTGTTTTATTAATTATTTTTGTAATAAAAAGTAGACTGTCAGCCTGATTTCTTTCATTTGTACAACACCAGGGTACGTGAAGGGCACTTCAGGTGTAAACATTCTTCGAGTGGCTTTTGGGGAACTCCAAAATGTTAACTCTATACAAAAGATAAAATACCCATATAAAAAGGAACATTACATAGAAAAGAAACATCTAACTATGGAAATGGGAGGTCTGCCACTGGAGACAACACATGCTGTCTCATAACAAGGTGGCCATTCATTTCACATACACACCCTCATATATAGAGACACATGTATACTTGTGCAACACAACATTTTTTGACACAATAGTATAAAGCACGGCTGAATTATGTGTGGGGCCCTTATCAACAATGGACACAATATCAGGAACAAGACATTGAGCCCCATATACTTGTACTATGTATTATAAAATACTATGTATTTCTTATTTGTATTCATAATTGTTAATTGTTTCATTTATTCACCTGGTATGTGTGTATCTGCAATGGAGGCTTGAATTGTATGGGAGGTTAATGCTAGTTTTATTAGCTAGTTATAGACTCAAACAGCCTTCAGCATGCAGTAGAGTTACTGATCGTGATGCATTTCTGTGCTTTCAGTAAAAACAGTTATTAAACCCACGCACGCCTGGATGTCCTCTGTGTCCAAGTGTGCAACATATGGATATTATATATTTGGAGCAGCTGTCATCAAAAATTAAAGGGGATTAATATTCTTTCGGTTCTTTTTTGTTGTTGTCAGAACGCGACTCATTTCCCTGTGATTTGTGAATTGCCCCACATGCAGCGCTTTTACCTCAAAGCTCGACACAAGAAGCAACTGAAGCAGTCAACAGTGTTGCAGGAGTGTTTAGTTTGAAGAGTCTCACCCACAATATGTTCACATGCAAACACACCTGGCCAAATCACTGCTGATAGACTGAAAGAAAAAGGCGGAGCTTCCCACTTCCTACCCCTCCTGACCCCCGGGCCTCCTGGCTCCGATCCATAGACTGTAGAAGAAGTGGACGTTGTCACCGTGACATCACCCATATGTTTGCGGACTGCCGTTATGAAGCCTTGATTTTGGCCCACCCTAAACCCTACTCTGCTTTCTGGAAAGTTCACATTGCGCATCTGAAGGTGTCCCATTTTCATTTGATCATGACAATTTTATCAGTGTGAAAGATTATATTTAAATAACTAAAGGAACATCCCGCTGTATTGAAGAATACTTGAAACTAGAGGTGGACATACAGTCATGTTTACAATGTTTACTGAGGAGAGCCATTTTATTATCGACTTCTATCCAATCAGACTTCTTTTTTTTTGCAACCTGAGGAGTCGCCCCCTGGTGGCCAGTAAAGAGAATGCAAGTTTTAAGACACTTGACTCATCCTCACACCTGGGATGTTTTCTGACTGCATCGTGCATTTTTTACTCTATCGTGCTGACGAAATCTGTCCACAGACAGATCCAAAGACATGTGAAAGTACTCAAACCCTTTATATTCTATGTCAGCTCCCACTTCTGTGGGGTGTCTCCAGGATCACATGACGCTATGATAACACAAACACACACATAGACACCTACAGACTCACAAGGTGAAAACAAAACCGGCGTCGCTGTCACGGCTGGTAAACATTGTGACGCATTCCCCTCCCCGCATGCAGCAGCCGTTCAGACACCTCCGAAGGTGATATCGCTCTACACAAACGCACAACTCTACGAGATACCACGGAGCAGTTTCAGGACAAGTGTCGGTACCCAGAGATGAGAAAAGGACTTTATTCCATAGTCGACTGAAATACAATGCAAACTAGAACGGGCACTCGGTAGAGCGCATACCTTCGCATATCACAAGATTGGGCATTGAATTATGAACATGTTGGCATTAGTTGCATGCCAATTGGATAAAAATTGACCGCGCTATGGTAAAAAGAAGAATTTGACCTTTTCATGACCTTGACCTTTGACCTGATCGATCCCAAAATCTAATCAAATGGTCCCCGGATAATAACTAATTATCCCACCAAATTGTATGCGATTCGGTTTTATACTTTTTTAGTTTTGCGAGTAACACGCATACAATTAAATAAATAAATAAATAAATACACGGCGATCAAAACATAACTTTCCGCATTTTCAATGCGAAGGTAAAAAGGAAACTTCTACACACTGTTCACGAGAATGGTTAGCCATTAATTTGAATTAATCATGATTTTACCGTTAGCTACAATTTGTCTTCATTTATGTCATTATTTATTTAGCAACTATTACACACTGTGTGCTCTTTGTCTTTTGAACACACTTTTTTAAATGTTATTTGGTCTAATTAAAAAAAAAAACTTTATCACACCGGTGGCAGAATTGAAAATAATAAGATATTAGCAGAACAGTAAGTGCAGCCCTGAGCTCCCATATTTCGTAACCCTTACACAAACCCACTCATCACTGGGATTGAAATATCCCGATGGTTCAAAAACAAAAGCATTAATAAGCAGTTTTTAGGTCGAGCGTTTGATGCCCTTCATTGTCTCAGAAAAGTCTTCGGCTTTCACGCACACGCCGGCCCGAGGAGCGAGCTCGGGACAACGAGCTACGGCGTGACCCCTTCACCCCAGAGCTCCATGAACAGAGATACCCTAATTGTCGGCTTACCCCTCTCAGACCATGTTACTCATTCTAATTAGAGCTCAGCGTTTGCATACTGAGCACAGCGGAGAGCTGCAGACGGATTCGGCAGCAATGAGGTGATGAGAGAGAGAGAGAGAGAAAGAGAGAGAACAAACTCAGGTTGACTGCTTAATTATCCACATTTGGTTTTAAATTAAATGCATACTTTTTCACGTACGTATATCTCTGGCTCTTTAGCTGCATGGCACTTATATTACTCATTTATATATATATATATATATATATATATATATTGCATTGACATTCTCATGCTCCACTTCTGCTTTTAAATCATCCGATTTAAAAATGGCACAACCACTAATTCCAATCAGTGCACATCTTTATTTCCACCACCATCAAAGGCAATGCTTTACTGCACTAAATGTAGCATTTGCATTTATGGGTTAAAAAGGTTGGTTTTTTTTGGTAATTGAAATAAATGATTTTTGCTTTCCAGAATGTTATATATTCAATTTTCAATTCAGTTAATTTGTTTAGCCCATACTCACAAATTACAAATTTGTCTCGGAGTGCTTTACAATCTGTACACATAGACATCCCTGTCCCAGAACCTCACATCGGATCAGGAAAAACTCCCAAATAACCCTTCAGGGGGAAAAAAGGGAAGAAACCTTCAGGAGAGCAACAGAGGAGGATCCCTCTCCAGGATGGACAGGTGCAATATATGCCATGCGTACGGAAGGACACAGAGTTAAAACACATTTAATAGACTTGTAGATATAAAAAATATATATAAATAACCTAAACTATATAAGTTACATTTAGCTCCACTTCGCATGGAGCCGAGCGTTAGCTGGCGGAGGATGAAGTCAGTCGTTCTTCAGCAGCTGCTCCCGGCTGACGACAGGAACGTCCTATCACTTCCACGCAGCTGCACAGCACAGCCGTGCTAAGCGGACACTTTTAACACTATTAACACTATTAACCTGTTGAGACCCCCCCCCCCCCCCCACCGCTGCCATTTGCAGCTACAAATATTATGTTAATGTTTCGAGCAGAGTCTTTGCTTTCTATCACTCTCGCAATGTCCAAATATGGTCACTTCGCTTAATTGGTTGCAAAAAAGCCAAAATGGCGACGGTAACGACATTTAACTCTAGGCTTCAACATAGCATGCCACAACCGACTTTGTGATGTCTTGATGGATTTACACCTTTTAAAACAAAGTTTATCTGGAACGTGCCTTAGATATAAATCCAACCCCTACTTCTTATTAGTTGCATTTACACAAATTGGATTTCCAATCAACCTTACAAGAGGAGAGCGTTAACATTGACATTATACATAGTATATATATATATATATATATATACTATATATATGTTATTAGTTTTGATTGGAGAGCAGATCTTTGAATCGCAACACAGTACATTGTTGTATTTCCTCATTTTAATACAGTTAAAGATCTCCAACTGGGAGACGGAGACGGGTGACGTATGTGGGAGTGGAATAAAACAGAAGGATGAAGTCGCTGCCGAATCCTTAGAGAACTGGGCAAACACCAGTTTGAAGTTGTGTTAAGAGAGGGGAAAAAAAAAACAAATGTGGATAGGGGTGGGGGAGCTGGAGCGCACCACCGAGAGACACGCAGAGAGAGGGAGAATGGAGGGAGAGAGGGCAAATAAGAAAATCTTAACACCGAAAGGGGAAGATGGAATTGGTAATGAATGAGTGTGGGCAGTCAGTGAGTTGTCTGATCAGGAGGACGGGCTCCTATCACACACATGCTGTCAGTGCAGCAGGCGGAGACAGGCCTGATGGATTCGTATGATAGATGTGTGGACGCGTGGCGCCGCGGCCCCAGCTGCTGGGCTTAATGAAATGTGTCCCAGTACAAGATAGAGCGCTCTGATTTAAACACATCCTGCCACGCTATCCCTCTTCTCCCTAATACAGCCAGAAGGAGCCGCCGCCACCGCCACCGGGCCCCTCTCCCGGATTGTCTTCCTATTTGAAATGCAGCTTTTTTTTCTCTTCCATTTGGAACCAATCCGCTGCCTCCAGTCTCTGGGCCCCGGAATGAATCACCCTGCGGATTCTGTGCACCTGTAGATCATTGACGAGTCAAACTTGATCTGAAATGTGCTTTGTGTTGTTTTTCTTTCGAGCCCCCGAGCCTCGTTTCCCCCTCCGGTGGCTTTTCAGCGTGTGTCGGGTTTAAAACCGTTGGTTCTAAATCAGGATTAGAATAAATAAATAAAAATAACGCTAGACTGGAGGAGATTTATATGAAGGTGGAGACGAGATGGAACGGAAGAGAGGATGTTCTACTTTCATGGTGTTTTATATTTCTTCTCCCCCTGTTTCCCCTGTATCCTCCTCTCCTTCCCAACCTCACGTCCACCCCCCCCCCCCCCTACGAAAATTCCCCAAAAACGCAGCTGTCCAATTTTTCACTTGAAGGCGTCTTCCCAATCCATGTCCTTCGCCTGGCCTCGTCAATGTGTGCGCGTATATAATATATATATATATATATATATATATATATATATACCGCTTGTGCAGACGGGGCTTCGCCGAAAGTGCCCCGCTTCCTTCCCGGAATAATTGATTTAACACAACGGCCATGTTTCATTCTGAGCATAGAGACAGGAGCAAAGCGGGGAGACGGAGCCGGGAGATTAATTAGGAAACAAAGTCATCTTTATGGAAATTAAATGCATCCTCTGATGATAGCCTTCCTTTCCCATCAGTCTACGGGGTTTTCGTACCCCCTCGGCGCATGATGAAGGACTGGGAGGCCTCCAGAACATCACGGAGACGACTGCCGGGGCGCCTTCTCGGCACCCTTTAGCAATGCCTTCTTCCAGCTTCGCTACCCTTCCACGGGTGATGTGTTTCGGGCCACATCATTGGAGATGACAGAAGAGGATACTCTTTCCGGGGGACTGCAGTAAAACGGAGGCCTGCATATGAAGAAAAAAAACCACACCCTCATATCTTTGCACAGCCAGTCTCTGCATATGTGCACGTCTCTCCACAGAGCTTTCGGTATTACAAGCTCAGAGCATCAACTGCATGAGTGCACATTTTAAAACTCGGATGTCCCTTAAGTTTAGTGCATACTTCCGTTCGACACTGTGAACTTGTGATTGGTGTGGGACGAACTCGTCTCCTCCCCGCGGCTCTGTCGGCATCCCGTCGGCTCGCGGCTGCACATCCAACAGTGATTTGTTTATTTGTTTCTTTTTGTCTTCTTCTTTTCTTTCCGGCGCTTGGTTCAGGTTGACCACAATATCGGTCTGAACGATAAAGACTCAACAACAACAACAACAACATCACCGACAGAAATCCCAGAGGAACGATCTGTCTGTCTGAAACGATCTGCAGGAGGTCTGTTTTCATCCTCTCCATCTCTCTCTCGCCCCCCCCAACCCCTCATGACACGGTTTGACGACAGCAGTCGTCCACCCCCGCTCAGATTCCACGACAGATGACTGGAGGTAGGCCATTAACGGAGACAAAATCAATAGACAATAGAGTAGATTCGGGCTTGCTCGTTTGTGTCATCAAGCTTTATTGCAGAGGATGACCATTAGACACAGCGGAGTGCAACACACACGTCAAAAAACGACATGAAGTCGCCAATAGATAACAGATACGCTGACGCCTCATTCTCCTCAAACAACTGCATACTATGCTTCCTTTTGTTGTGAAACTTCTTTGAACAAATCAAAAGTCAATTGAACAAATAACACTTCACTTGATGATGATTATTAACTGATTTGTAACGATTCCATTAGAAAACCTCAATTTTACTGCGGAGACCGGTCGCCCTGAAAACGTGGAGACCGATGATGACGAGAGCAGCCTGAACTCAGATTAGTACCGTAACGTTGACTGCAAGTCTTGCATTCATGAAAGTAGGCCACCAAATAACAAATTAGCCATTATAACCATGTTTAGGCTAGCTCGTAGCTCGCTTTAGCTACGAGCTAGCTAATGAGCTAGCGCGAGCTACGAGCGCGACAATCCGATATCCGTGTTTTGTCAGTGCGGCCATGAGAACGGCTTTTACAGGGAATATGGCCGAAGATGTTTTTAATGTCGTCATTGTCAATCGTCGTTTTGTGCTTTTTAAAGAAGTATCGTTTCAGGCACCGTTTAGGCAGCGGTATCGTTTTAAAAGTACCAGTTTAGCACCAAACAAAAACAAAACGATACCCATCCCTTGGGCCGACGGGCCGCAGAGGAGTCTGAGCTAAAGGAGCTTCTGGAAAAAACGGCATGATTTCATTTGATTTCGCATGGAATCCAACCTGGTGGCAGCCATGACACTTTTTTTTAGAAGGTCTGATGTACTTATGCAGGTCATACAGAGGCACCATTACACTGAGACTGATCACACATCCACAACCAGTTCTTACTTTAAACTTCCAATCACCAAAATACGGTGGAGATAACATACTAACTCTGCTTTCTCCCCGGAGTCCGTTTGACGTCACGTCTGGGAGTTTTTCCTGATCCGATTTGAGGTTTTGGGACTGGGATGTCTATGTGTACAGATTGTAAAGCACTCCGAGACAAATTTGTAATTTGTGAAATTGGGCAAAACAAATAAACTGAATTGAATTGAATTGAGATCCACAATTTTTTAAATCTGAAATGCTTCCGGCACATCTTCCCAGTCACGTTTTACCCAAAAAACACTGGTGGAAATATCCACTTTAATAAAGGACCTGAACATCACTAAAGCAGTTACACTCTAAAAAGCCCAACTTCAAATTTGTTGTCCTAACACATTTTTTAAAGTTGAGTCAACAAATGCCTTTGAAAAAAGTTGAACTAACTCAAAATGTCAATTTCATTAATAAAGAGTGGAATCCACTTAAAATGTTAAGTTGAGAAAACTTAATATAATGGTTTGGGCATCTGCTGAGGTAACTAAGGCCACTGCGCATGTATGTCAGTAAACACACACACACACATATATATATATATATATATATACAAATACATATATAAATACATATATATATATGTAAATACATATATATACTACTTTAATCTTATATTTTAAATAATAAAATAATATAAAAATATTTTCTTTAGCCCCTGTTTAAAATACATTGGTTTTTGATACCATTGTTTGTTTATTATATTTAGATATGGATTAGATTTGGAAGGATATTGTCCATTGTTTAATGGCAGATTTGCTCCAGTTCAGGTTTTTGTCACTTATTGAATTAAAGGAGCCTGTACCGTGAGAGCAAATGTTTCCTGTATTTTGCTCAATTTATTTATTTAATTTAACAGACTATGAAGATTGAAATACTATAATACTAATGTGTAGGAGGTGACTCTTGTATGAAAGTGGTATATTTTAGTTTTTAAAATCTGCATAAAAATGTCTTTTGACTTTTAAATTGTATTGTTACAGAATGGGAAGAATAAAAATGAAAATTTAAAAGAGGCGGTGAATATTTATTATAGTCTCTGTATGCTTGTTTTTGTGTAGAATACAGACCCGGAGGAATCTTACGTGAAAGGAGTTGAACTGGGAATATTGCAGAGTGGGTGGAGCGGGGGTGTGGTTCAGGGAACGGTGTCTGATTGTCATCAGCTGGACTGATTGGTAATCAGATTGGTAATCAGTCCAGCTGATGACGATCTGTGTTGGTTATCTGAGTCTGTCTCCATAAAGGAGCTGGACAGACAGGAGATGAGAGGAGCGTGGAGAGCAGAAACACAGTCTGCTGTCGGAATAAACCTTATTACCGAATATCCCTCTGGCTACTTGTTGCTTATTGGTGCTTTAGGGGGGGGAACCTACTCGTGACGCCTACACACGTGTCACAACCATGTTCCAAAGCTTGTTTCAAGTCCTGGATTTTGGATTCACAAAACAGAATTTTTTCTTTTTTTCTTTATGCAGCCATTTTGATTTTTAAGGATGTTGACCATCTGCTGTCTATGTTCAAGTGTTGACACCTGGAATTCATATAGTTATGCAAACAAATGTTTAGTTATTGTTAATAAACATTTTGTGTTTGAAGAAGTTTGTTTTCTTTAACTGTTGACTTTTCCAAAGAAAACGGTGTACATTTTTAATTAATTTAAATGAAGGCAACGTTGCAAAGAATGTTGAGTGTACTCAAATAATGGGCAGCGAAATTTAGTAACAAAACATTTTAAGTTAAATAAGTTCTCAACAAAACATTTCTCAACAAAAAATGTTAAGTGCTGTTGATGTATGTTTTTAATCTACAAGAACACACAATTTAAAGTTTCTCCAATTTAATATTTTAAGTGTTCTGAACTTAAGTACATGAGTAGATGTAACTATCAAATGCAATATTTTAAGTAGTGTTAACTTAAATACATGAGTACGTCTGAATAGTAATGTTACGTTTGACAAACTTAAGATATCACTTTGAGTGAACTTCTTATAAGTTGACACAACACATTAGCCCTTAGTTGAGTGAACTCAAAAAGGCTTTGCAGCTGGTTGCCTCACTTTTTAAAGTTGACTCAAATTTTTAATTAGAATGTATATGGCCCTGGCTCTCACAGTCGATGCCAAAGTCTCCAGCTGACATGTTTACAGTATCCTCCCCTTCCCTCCAGAAAATTAGAGGTTTGCTATTATAGTTTCAATGCAGAGAGACATTTTAACCGTGTATGACATCTGCCCCCCAAAGGGCGTGAGAGCCGACACAATCATCGGCGCAGAGCGTCCCTTTGTGCGTGCGTGTGTGTGTGTGTACGTTAATGATCATTGTGGAGAAACAAAAAAGGCCCAATTAGAATAACCATCAGTACGCCCTAATCATCTGGGGTTGCACACCGAGAAATTAAAATTTAGGAAGGATGCCGAGTTTGCCCATTTCCCCCGGGGTCCTGGAGCATCTCCGCTGCACTGCCTCCCAAGCTGTTTGTGTGTCTCACTGTGCCATTTCTACACCCCCCCCCCCCCCACACACACCCCTCCCCGCTCTGTATCTTATTTCATTTTTGTCATCCATTCTTTTTTTTTGCACCGTCCCCGGCTGCCCATGAACTCTTCTGTGGTTTTGTTGTGGAAGATCTTTCAGGTGCACTTTCTCCCCTGGTAAATAAGTGTTGTGACAGGAGACGTGTTGGAGAAACGCTCTCTCGGCGAGTGGAGAGAGAAACACCTCGGATTCCAGCGAGTGTCCCGAGGGTTGTTTTCCTCTGTGGCTGTGACGGGCTGTTTGTGTGTGCGTCTGTGTGTGTGTATGAGTGTGTGTGTGTGTCCCATTGGTCTGTACCAGTCAAAAAGTAGAGTGCTGAAAGTTACTTTAATTAAATAACTAAATAAATAACACAATTATACTCCGATAAAAAAATATATTTTGGCACATCATAATTAAGTGCAGACAGAGAAGAAAAGAGTATTTTAAACTCTGAGGCAAAGAACACAAGGACACATATGTACACACACCATGAGGAAGAAAGTTATTCCTGATCAGAAATGGAAATAAGTCGTAGCCAGGGAGTCGGGACGCTTAATTCTCATAGACATTCACCGCAGATCTCGAGTCAATGTTTTAAAGTTTCTTCGTGAGACTAGTCGTTGGTTCAACCCAATGTTTGTTGTTGTTTTGGTAACCAGCGACTGAGCATTCATTGTACTGATTTTGAGTGGTGAAACCTAAATGCTTGCGGACACTTTTTATTAAGTGGACTAAAAGGCACTAAATGACTATTAAATATAAATATACTTCGAAATGCATTCGTGATTCAGATTTATTTAACATACTAACAATGTAGCTTATGCATCAATTATGTATAATTACATAATTATTAGTGCTCTTGAACTTGCACCATTCCTACTTTTTGTACTAATTCTATGATTGTTGATAATTTCATCTTACACTTTAGGGATAAGCTCCAATTTGTATAATATAATATTGTTGTAAAAAAATTCTTATTGAGAGTTTGATCTGAATGACACTCAAATATAGTTCAAGAGTGTCTACATTGTGTCTCAAAAAGTGTGTTAAATTATGTTTAATACTGAACAATTTAACAACAGTGAATTGTGTACATAGACGTATATTTTACTGAAACATCTAAAATGTAATTTAAGTTTTGTCTAAAGTAAAAAAAGGGAAGTAAAACCAATGCAGAGACCTTCACTGCTCTCCCAAAGTAGGACCACATATAATACGTCCATCAACAAGAAACCAAAGATTGTACTATTTCATCATAGCTGTGATGCGCTTGTCGAATGCACACACTGCGTGAATAATTGAGATAGGACATCAGTGGCATTTCCCTGAACATTGAAGTCCCCTGAGAAGCTTGTCGGTCCGTCAGCTTCCTCACGGCAAACAATGGAAATCCTACACAGAGGCGACCCGCGGCTCC
Source organism: Pseudoliparis swirei (assembly GCF_029220125.1). Taxonomy (NCBI): domain Eukaryota; kingdom Metazoa; phylum Chordata; class Actinopteri; order Perciformes; family Liparidae; genus Pseudoliparis; species Pseudoliparis swirei. The sequence goes on along the minus strand of NC_079402.1, from coordinate 5,893,382 downwards.
CTTTCAATCACAATGTGTGTAATCCAACTTCCAATTCCATTCGCAGCCTCCGACGCGGGCAACAGTTCTCCTTCCTTTCTCGTCCACGAAGCCCCGGCCGCTGACCTAGATTCTCATCTCAGCCGCCGTTGCAGCTACCGAGTGTTTGGCGCTCCGATGCAATCACGTCCTTCTCCGTGTGGATTCGGAAGTGTTTCCGGTCGTGTTCAAAATGCCCTCTTTCGCTTCTATTTCTCAGTTTCTCTTCCAATCCCGCTCTGTTGCTGCTCGATTAAATTGGCAACCAAATTGTGAGAACGCGACTCGGTCAGGGTCGAAGTTTGAAGGCCGGGAGGACGAGCGAGAAAGAGAGAGAGAGAGAGGAGAGAGAAAGAGAAATATGATAGGGTGTGAGGTCTTCGTTTTTAGAGAGAGAGAGAGGGAGAGAGAGGAGAAAGAGAGAGAGAGATGATAGGGTGTGAGGTCTTCTTTTTTAGATAGAGAGAGGAGATAGAGAAAGAAAAAGATGATAGGGTGTGAGGTCTTTTTTTTGAGAGAGTGAGAGGAGAAAGAGAGAGAGAGAGAACAGAGAGAGAAAGATGATAGGGTGTGAGGTCTTCTTTTTGAGAGAGAGTGAGAGGAGAAAGAGAGAGAGAGAGAGAGAGAGAAAGCGGCGCATCTCGACAACAGTGACGTTTCCAGAACAAGACAGCCATCAGATGAATAAAAAAAGAGCATTAACACAAACGTCAAGTTTTTTAGCGAAGAGCAGGGGGGGGGGGGGGATGGACAGATGCTGAACTAGGAACAAGCTAAATAAGTGATGGAGTGGTCTGCTCTCGGAGAGGAGATGAAACGGGGAGCGGCCCGACTCCCGACGACACGCTGCAGAAAAACAACATTCTGGTCAACGCTGTCAGCTTTTTCATCGACAGCCGAAAGTCACTGAGAGCCAACGCACTATGTGCTCTCAGTGGGCACACTCCTCGACAAAAACAACACACTCAAAGGCATGCACAAATTCAGTATCATTCCAGGTATTTCTTATGTCCTTGGATCAGAGGACTGTCTTTAGCTAATCCGACACTCTCGGGACACAACTTTAAGCTTCATTTGATTGGGGTTATTTTATAGCAAGGAAGAAGAAACAACCACTTAATGTCAGCCTAAGTGACATTCATTATTACATCTTCTTCTTCCTCCCCCTTTTGCTTTATTACACTCATCCCTCTTGATTTTTTCACACTCACTTTGACAGCAATTATATGGAATTGCTTTTCGGAATATCAATAGTGCCTTGAATGAACGCCGGTGACGCAACTGTCAGTCAAAGAATTCCCGTCACACGGGGAAGTTATGGAGCACCGGCATTGGAACTCAGAAACGCCCAACATTTTAATGAACTAAAGTTTAATCAGAAAACCAAAGTAAATAGATAACATTAATTTAAAAGGTCATGATGTTCAGCGCTTTATTTTTTTGCTGCAAAAAAGTCCTCGGGTCTCAAAACGCGGTCTCGTCAGGTTGGATTTAATTTAATTAAATTCAGTTTATTTTATACAGCCCAATATCACAAATTATGAATTTGCCTCAGAGGGCTTTACAATCTGTACACAGACGACATCCCTGACCTTTGACCTCACATCGGATCAGGAAAAACTCCCGAGAGAAAAAAAATAAAAAAACTTTCACGGGGAAAAATTAGAAGTCGCCTTCAGGAGAGCAACGGAGGAGGATCCCTCTCCAGGATGGACAGAAGCAATAGATTCAATTCAATTCAATTCAGTTTATTTGTATAGCCCAATTTCACAAATTACAAATTTGTCTCGGAGTGCTTTACAATCTGTACACATAGACATCCCTGCCCCAAAACCTCACATCGGACCAGGAAAAACTCCCAAATAACCCTTCAGGGGAAAAAAAAAGGGAAGAAACCTTCAGGAGAGCAACAGAGGAGGATCCCTCTCCAGGATGGACAGGTGCAATAGATGTAATGTGTACAGAAGGACAGATTTAGAGTTTAAATACATTCAATGAATGTGACAGAATGTATGAATAGTTCATAGTAGGCATATTCCACGATGGAGACCTCCACGATCCATCAGGCAGATGGAGGTAGAGAGGAGGAGTGGACGGAGTCTCAACAGTGGCCGGAGTCTCAACAGGACAGTGGCGTAGTCAGGAGCAGGAACTCCACGACCCAGACCTCGATGATCCATCAGGCAGATAGGATCTATGCCGTCTCATAGGGTCCGATGACCCCATGAGACGTGAAGTCAAAAGGACTCCGGGGAGAAAGCAGAGTTAGTAACGTGTGATTGAGAGATGAAAATTCATCCTTAAGGAGAGAAAAAAGAGGAGATAGGTACTCAGTGCATCCTAAAACGTCCCCCGGCAGCTATAAGCCTATAGCAGCATATCAAGGGGCTGGACCAGGTGAACCTGATTCAGCCCTAACTATAAGCTCTGTCAAAGAGGAAGGTCTTAAGTCTACTCTTAAACGAGGTGACTGTGTCTGCCTCCCGGACTGAAATTGGAAGCTGGTTCCATAAAAGAGGAGCTTGATAACTAAAGACTCTGGCTCCCATTCTACTTTTTAAGACTCTAGGAACTACAAGTAGTCCCGCATTTAGTGAGCGTAGCTCTCTAGTGGGGCAATATGGTACTACAAGCTCCTTAAGATATGATGGTGCATCACCAATCAAGGCTTTGTACGTTAAGAGAAGAATTTTAAAAGTGATTCTTGATTTTATGGGTAGCCAGTGCAGAGCAGCTAGTGCAGGAGTGATGTGATCTCTTTTCTTAGTTTTAGTGAGAACACGAGCTGCAGCATTCTGGATCAACTGGAGGGACCTAAGAGACTTATTAGAGCAGCCTGATAATAAGGAGTTGCAGTAATCCAGTCTCGAAGTAACGAACGCGTGAACCAATTTTTCTGCATCTTTTTGAGACAAGATGTGCCTGATTTTTGAAATATTACGTAGATGAAAGAATGCAGTCCTTGAGATTTGCTTTAAGTGGGAGTTAAAGGACAAGTCCCGATCAAAGATAATGCCAAGATTCTTTACAGTGGTGTTGGATGCTAGGGCAATGCCGTCTACAGAAACCACATCACCAGATAATTGATCTCTGAGGTGCTCAGGGCCGCTTAAAATGTTAGATGTCATGTGACCAGAAGGAATCATTACGGAGTTACATAAACACATTCAATGAATATGACACAAATTATGAATCATCAGTATAGTCGGCATGGACCACGATCCAGAAAACCACAATTCATTTAAACAGAAGGAGGTAAAAAGAAGGGGCATCATCAGGACCACGGAGGCAGAGTCAGTAATGTGTGATGGAGAGATGTAAATTAATCCATAAGTAGAGAGAGAAGAGGAGAGAGGAGCTCAGTGTATCCTTAAACGTCCCTCAGCAGCATGTAAGCCAATAGCAGCATCTCTAGGGGCCGGATGTGCCGCATGGTCGTTACTAGTTATGGGCAGAACCTTTTCAGCAATTTCCACTGGCACGTTTTTGGACGTGGTGTAATCCGACACTCTCGCACTGGATTTAGATTGAGATCCAGGAAATAGTCCTTAGTCCATTACGTGCATGACGGATTCACAGGAGTAAATATATGGATGTTCTCCGGCATTAACGTTCATTTACCGTCTGCACACCGTACATTTAATTATTAATATGAAGTGACCTTAAAATGCTCCTCCAAAAAGTTATCTTTTGTCATTTTTCCATCAGTGAGACAAACAATTTGACTCCCCCCTTCCCCCGACTGTTCAACATCAGATTACTTGTTTGCAATAATCAGGAACTGAGCCCTGTATCAATGCGACGCAGGTCTGTTTTTTGGCCGACACACAGTTGATTCGTGACGAAGCAGCCGCTCGAGGACCGCTCGCTGTAATTTTACTCTCGCTGTTACCGTGGTAACCGCAAGTGAGGCCGATCGCTGCGAGGGAGAGCATAACCATAAAACAAGTTTGATGGCGCTGTAATCGCAGATATTGTAATGCGAGAGCAGACAGTGTGGGTAAAACAAATGCAGCGTGTTTGGGAACTAAAACTTTACGAGGGAATGTTGAGGACACGATTCGGGTCATCAAAATATAGATTTAAAGTTCTTTCAGTTTTCCACCATAATCACAGAACTTCTCTTATTGGCAGCTTAACCTCCTTAGTCCTCATAAATGCAAAATATAATACAGTGGTTCTCAATCTTTTTTCACTGATGTACCCCTCGTGAAATATTTTTTTCAGCCGAGTACCCCCTGACCAGTGCAAAGCATTTTGGGTAAAAAAAAAGCATTTTGCATATAATATATACAATTCACTTTCTGAAAACTTTATTTTCACCTGCTGGAAATTCACTTTTGTCACTGCCTTGTGTAAATATTTTGTTTCCTCTGTATATTGAGTATTTTAGTATTAGTATTTATTATTGTGATTGTGTTTTTTTTAAAATGTTGATCTTTTATTTGTATTGATGCTCTAATGTGCACCCGCTGCTGTGATCCTGAAATGTCCCCACTGTGTGACGAATAAAGGAATATCTAATCTAATCTAATGAATTTACACTCGTATTTTTTAGAATATTTATAAATAACTATTTTCAAAGGCTTTTTTAATGGATGCTAATCTAATGAATTCACACTCGTATTTTTTAGAATATTTATAAATAACTATTTTCAAAGGCTTTTTTAATGGATGCTCATTTTAAACACGTCGCACCGATCTAATACACTGGGTTCAATAATCACATCAATATGCAGTAATACGAGTCACGTAATGCAGCCGCACTATTTAAATACAACTTTAGGGAATAAGAGAATACACTGTGAACTTTGGGAGCAAAAGAAGTCCCATTAGATTTTTTTCTTTCTTTTACCTGTCCTCTCCTCCGCTAATGAAAATTCTGGCAGACGTATCTGGAAGAAAGAAGTTTCTCCCCTATTAATTTCATCCCGCTGCCTCTTTATTGGTCTACCCACAGCACCCAAATTAAATAACCTTGTCAGGTCTAATTCTAGTAAGACATTGCTCTCCCAGCGCACACACACACGCACACACACACACACACCTGTATGTTAACCGAGGTGTACCTCAAGAATAACCAATGGGGGGCTTGTGCGTGGCATTTCTGCAAAGCTCCGCAGTGCAAACCACGAGATTCAGAAAATCCACCGTAATGGAGTTTGTGGTTATCCAAGTATCGGTGGAGGCGCGTAATCGAGAGGATCAGTGGCGCGCCTAAAGAGAGATAGATAGATATATATATACTTTATTAATCCCCAAGGGGAAATTTGTCGTCACAGTAGCAGCACCAATAAACTAAACACACGAGAATAAAATATAAAATATAAAATATAAAAAACAGGGATGAAAGATATAGATGTATACAAGTAAAATATAAAATACAAATTGAAGTATATATATGTTTATAAAATGAAACGTATATGTATATATATATACACACACAAACAAATATAATACAATGACTGTGCAAAGTATACAAAGTAAAATATAAAATAAAATATATATGTATATATATATATACAACATATATGCATACACAATACAATACTAATGACTGCAGTGTAAAATTAAATTAAATATAAAAATATTAAATATAGACAGAGTGTGCAAAATGCAAAGTGTGTGTATGTGTGTAGTGTAAATGAAAATGAAATGTGTGAAGTGCAAACACACATGTCGTGTTGGTTGACGGTTTGCATTCAAGGCCTGCAATGCAAACACGTGTGAGCTCATGTGTGTCGACGGGCCGGAGTGGAGTGGATGGAACCGGCTCCCGCTGGAGACTGGAGTGCATTTTGTTTTAGGGTGACCTTGAGGTTCTCGCTGACCGCTTTAAAAGCACGCATGTTGACCCGAGTCTCTAAATGCGACATGGCACATACACTTCTTGCTCTTCAGGATCAGGATTATTGATGTGTGTACGCAGAGGAAAGCGTCTGTGTGTGTGTGTGTTCAGGGGTCCCCTGGGGTCTGTGTGGGAGCTGTGTCTTTCTCGCCCTTGATAAATAAAATAAAAAATCCATAGCGGTGAGGGCTGATGATGATTAGGAGATGACTTTTTTTTGCGCGTTGGATGCCGTGGAGGTGTGTGTGTGTGTGTGCGTGTGCGGCCTCCGGGCCGGCTTCAGTTTCAAAAGCACGATTAACGTCACATTAACCGGATGACTGTAGCCGGTAATATCTTCCTCCTCCTGAGTCTTCACACTGGAATTAGGGCAATCCTTATTGCAAAAAAGAAAAAAGAAAAAGCGCAACCTCCTTTTTGCGAAAGCCTGAGGGGGGGAAATCTCCGTCAGGGAAAACTGGGTCAGATTTGGTGAAAAAACAAGTTTTTAAATCTTAACCCTCCTGTTACCTTTAGGGTCAATTTGACCCCATTCAATGTTTAATGTCGGTGTTCTTTGGGGTCAATTTGACCCCAGGCTGTTTTTCACTGTGTCAAACATATCAGAAATATCAACTTTTTTATATATTTAAAGGGCTATTTAGGTAGTCAACAAACAAACATAAAGTACCTCACACTTAAACTTGGAAACCAATATTAATTCTAATAATTTTCTGGAGGTTTTAATTGCTGGGGTCAAATTGACCCCGAGGGTAAAATATGTCAGTAAATATAAAGGTAACAGGAGGGTTAAACATTGAATGGGGTCAAATTGACCCTAAGGTAACAGGAGGGTTAAACAAGGAATCACATTGTGTTACCGAGTTTGGCCGTAACATTATTAAATGTGCAAATTCAAAAAGAGAGTCGACCGAGGACACTCTGCAGCTCTGGGGAGTTCTTAGCTGCGTTTAGCCCATTGTCTGCATATTTAATAACACCCACTCTAGTACACTGATAGCTGAGGCTACCGTGCCCATTAGGATCCAAACTACACACACACACACACAACCTTAGCCCAAACCCCTTTACCTACAACCCAAAACAGATGTGTCTCGCTAACAGGCTCCGACAGGCCGACAGCAGAGAACAATAGAAGTCAACCATCGGTAGGCAGACAACGAGTTATGAGCTCAACCTGAGTGGTTGTGAGATGCGATGTTGTCATGTGAGCAGGAGGAAGGCCCAACTTACATGTCCATGGCGCTCTAATTCCGCTACATGCGTAAAACCGTGTTTACTAACACACACACATTAAATGAAATGATCATTTAAATGTTTCTATCCACGTGTATTCCTGATGCAACGTGTTGTGTTTCCTCACTACGTGGCCAGGGCCGCTGACAGTCCAGTGCACACGTTGAGGGGCAATGCGTTATTCTCCGATGTGGTACGGATGCTGTGTCAACCCCCCCCCCCCCCCCCTGACTGCCCTTGGAGTGATTTCCCCGATTCTTGAGTTTCAGTTTTTTAAATTTATTTTTGTATCCGCGCCGCGACGCTCACGACGCTGCTGCAGCCCGATGCCGCTGCGAGCTCGGAGGGATGAGCGCAGAGAACTCAGGCGCTGATATCAACCCAAAGTAACAGGCGGCCGGTTTCTATATCGCTCGGAAGGCTGAAACGCACCGAGAGCAATGATTGAGGCTCCTCAGGCGCACACACTGACCGTGTTTACATGCATTCGAATAACTGGCTGAGTCGGACTGAAATCGAATGATCCGTTTCATGTAAACACCATTGTTCGACTATGTGCAGTCCGACTACGATCCGATTCACACCCCTGGATAACTCGATCCGATCCGGTTGATAATTCGACTATCGCGGCATGTAACGGTGAATTGGATTAGGAACTGGACTTTGCGTCTTTGCGCATGCTTGAGATCCCGCCGCCCTCCCTCCCATGTCGTGACCCGGAAGTCGAAAGAGACGATAAGTTGTCACTGCCGGGAGGCTGGCCGGCAGAAGACAAACAAACAACGCTATGGAGAACACAAGAGCCACCACACATTTCTGGACCGAAGAGCAGACAGAATTTATGCTTAACCTTGCTCTCTGTTCGCCATCTTTCTCGAAATGTTGATGTTGTTGTTGTTGGTTGTTGTTGGTGGTGGTGAAGAGGTCAAGCGGAAATGGCTGTATCACCACGAGTTGTAATGAAAACAGTGCCACCTATCGTATCGGATATGACATGCTTTCAAAGGCCAATGATTCAAATTACTCACTGCCATATATAATGGGATAATAGCAGATCCCCCAAAAGATAGCATAGTCCGACTAAAGCAAGATTCGAATTATACCATCATGTAAACGCACTGACTGCAGCATCACAGCTACAGCAGAGAGGTAGGCAACGAAACACAATGGTGGATCACAGACACACCTTGATGTTTCAATTATGTTTAAATAATGGAGGTCCTGGTTCTACGATACAGTGGATACAATTTAACTTTTGATATGATCTAAATGAAAGATTAAGTAGATAATTGACAAACACATTGACATAATTGAGTTCCTAGGACTATAAAAACACTATATATATATATATATGTCAGTGGAGTCAAGTAGTCAAGCCCATGCTGTGTTCCAATTACAAACTACAAGTGTCTATAGTCTATATTGTATACTAATCTTTGTAGTATACAGTTGTTCTTAAAATAAATCAGCATTTGTTTTACACTTACAGGATATTATATTATACAAGGTCCTCAAATGTTTTAACCCAGTCCTTCTGTGCTTCCAAAGTTAACCTTTTATTGTCTCTGTCCAAGGTGCTGAAATGTTCAAATATAGTCCTTCTGTTTTTCAAGCGTTAACCCATTATTGTCTCTGTCCAAGGTGCTGAAATGTCAAATATCGTCCTTCTGTTTTTCAAGTGTTAACTCATTATTGTCTCTGTCCAAGGTGCTGACATGTATTAACCCAGTCCTGTGTTTCTAGAGTGAACCCATTACTCTCTCCATCCAAGGTGCTAACATTATCAAACTTAGTCCTTCTGTGTTTTCCAGTATTACACTATTATTGTCTCTGTCCATGGCGCTGACATATGTAACCCAGTCCTTCTGTGTTTCCAGTATTAACCCATTATTGTCTCTGTCCAAGGTGTTGAAAGGCTACTTTTCACTTTCATCAGTGAGAATGAACCCTTCTTTAGTATTAACTATGTGACCAATGCAAACAATGCCATTTACCCTATTGCAACCTAACAACTATTGCATGTCCACACTTTCACCAAAGTCCAATTAGCTAAACAACATGATCGTTGTAAGTCATAAAGCCCAATGAGATTGCAAGTTCTTTACATCTAAGGTGTGAAGCTAACCTGACCCGCCCCATATGTTGTTACACAGATGCCATCGCTTCTCAGATGGGTCAGCTAACTGTTTGGAAAAAAGGCAAACAAATACAAAAGATGGAATAAAATACTTGGTGTCGGGGAAAAATGTGTTTTAGAAGTTCTCTCTCTCCTGGAATGTGTTAAACAGTTGTCCCTCCCAAATGTCTATGGAGGATAATCTAATCCTGTGTGGGGTCATGTGAAAAGGTCACAACCCAGGCTCTCATGGGAAAAGGTCACAACCCAGGGGTCTTGAGGTAATGACCAAACCGAGCTTGACTGGAAACAGATGGACTTTGGAATGTGGATTGTCTCTGAGATGTATAAAGGTTGCAGTCTTGCATTGAGACAGCAGCAGTTATTTCTGACGGCCTTGAGAGAAGGCTCAGGGATCCTGCTCCATTCAGCTGAATGTTTTTATGACTTGTTTGTTATTTAGTGCTTGGTTGATGACTTGTAAACTTGTTACTATAATAAAGTGTTATGGGTCAACCATGCTTAAACTACTTTTGATCTCTCACAAGGTAAAGGAACACTTATTTCCACCACACTTGGCAGGTGATTGGATGAACCTTCTGTCTATCACTGCCTTAACTGAAGAAGAGCCAACACATAACATAATCTGTTTTTATCCACATATAGATACATTCCACAAGGAAAGCACATTAAATGTGAGCCTCGCAATAAAAATCCCTACTGTGTTTCAAAATGAAAAAGTATTGAAATTCCTCAACGAAAACCCCCCCCCCCCCATCCTTGATGCATTTTAACCAAATGCAAATCTGAACTAGAACGGGCACTCGGTAGAGCGCATACCTTCGCATATCACAAGATTGGGCATTGAGTTATGAACATTTTGGCATTAGTTGCCAATTGGATAAAAATGTACCGCGCTATGGTAAAAAGAAGATTTTGCCCTTTTCATGACCTCGACCTTTGACCCGATCGATCCCAAAATCGAATCAAATGGTCCTCGGATAATAACAAATCATCCCACCAAATTTCATGCGATTCAAGAAGATTTTGACCTTCTCATGACCTTGACCTTGAACTTTGACCCGATCGATCCCCAAATCTAATCAAATGGTCCCCGGATAATAACCAATCATCCCACCAAATTCCATGCGATTCGGTTTAATACTTTTTCAGTTATGCGAGTAACACGCATACAAATAAATAAATAAATAAATACACGGCGATCAAAACATAACCTATAACTATAATAACTATAATTATCTGGTGACTGGGAGTTTCTTGGTGTTGCTTTGCATGAGCAAGATGAAGTGTATTTGTTAATGAGAGCCACACAATAAGCCCTCTGGGTTCTGCCGCACTGGATATGACACACTTTGGGTGTACAGACATATATCTCCACGGCGAGTTAAAACATGAACAAAAGAAGGGAGGTCTGTTGGTAATGACGGCTGTGTTGCCTCATTATGCCTGAAGAGTCAACTTCAAGGATGTTCAGATGAGACTTTGATTGCATTTCGTTGTGTCGACTGTTTCAAGTTCAATTTGGGGCTGGATGTTAAACTCTGCCGGCTTCCAGGAGATATTGATCGGACTCAAAGGGCAAGATCACTCAGGTTATTCGTGGAGACGCATTAATAATAGTGATATCGTATATATATCGCTCCAGCACTGACTCAATAAGCAGCTGGAGCATGTATTGGTGACAACATTGGACACCATTCATTTCATAACAAAATAATTAAGTACATTTAAATATATGTTACATTCAGTTTTACAGAAAGACATTTTAAAGTTCAGTCTAATGCTGCTTTAATTATTAAAGAATGATCCCCAGGCCTACAAGATAGGAATATAATTCAGGTACAGGTAGAGGCATCTGTACCAGTACTGAAAAGAATTGTGATCGGTATACCCCAAGTTCTTTACTGTGTGTTTTCTTCAATGAAGAAACAATTGTTTGGATGCATTATGAATTCTCGCAGACACCCTCTTGCCTAAAGTGCAGCTTCTTGCCGAGATACTTCCGAAGTATCGCCTCGAGGTTTATGCTTTTCAGATCGCAAAATGTTGCGGGCCCACGCTGTAAGAGAGGCAAAAAAAAGAAAGAAAGGAAAACATCGGCCTCTCATCTCCTGGAGAATGGAGACACATTGTGGGCCTGTGGAGCTGGAACCGTCCCCTGTGCATTCATTCCTATATCTGTAACAGGGTAGATCCTGTGGGAAACACAACATTTAAGTTGTATACATTTAAATTAAACGGGTTTTCTAAAAGCGTAGCTCATATTCTCAGAACTCTACACACTAAAACATTTTTTTTTTAAACTCCACGAATCTCCTGCAAAATGAAACTCTATATTCAGAATCAGAATGGAACTTGACTCGTACATACATGTAATTTACAAATAGTAGGATAAATATTTAAAAAACACTTTGAAGACAGCAGAATAGCAAAGAGAGAAGTGAATAATTGTTGTCTATCAGACTTCAAGCCTATTGTCTTCCCCCCACTGAATGGACCTTTCTTATTGACATGTGATGGAGTTATGGCCTCAAAAGAAGACGATTTAAATGATGGAATCCTAGATTTAGGTGATGTCCCCAAAGAGAATACTGTTGCATCCATTTCCCCCTCGAAACTCCCTTTGAGTTCAAATCTTGCCGTTCAGAAAAGCCTAAGTGACTTTAGATCATTATTACATTTTGGGTTTTGGTGAGCCGGTTTTCTTCAGTCCCTCTGCATTCTACTCAGAGGTGAGATTGAAAAGGTTTGAACTAATTTTCTATCCATAGAATTTATTTTTTGTAACCCAATTCCAGTACTGCTAACTATCCATTAACCTTTCATTTCTATTGTGATCTTTTGAGAAAAGCTTTGCTATAGAAAGACACCTGTAAATATCCCAGATTGTTCGAGACGTAGTAACACTGACGCTGTTCAGATTTAAATCGGCACACGTTTTGATTTTCAGTGTCTTCCATCAATGAACGGTGATTTCTTTCATTCTTAATAAGCTGTTGCTCAGTGGGAACTTTGTCTCTCTCTGACCTTTCACTCAGAACTATTGTTTAGTGTTTTGTTCTCCACGTTCAAAACATTTTGGCAAACCTCACGCACTTTAATTGTTTAGAGATTCAATTTGAGTATAAAACAGGACATGTGTTTGTCTTCAAACCGAGTTGGTTCTGGGGTTTGGTCCACAAAGCTACATGTTGTGGTCCTTGTGCTCCTCTCCCTCTAAGGGGTACGTGTACCTCTGGGGGTAGGTGAAGGCCCAGTAAGGGGTACGTGTACCACTGAGGGTACATGAAGGCCCAGTAGGGGGTGCATGTACCTCTGGGGGTAAGTGAAGGCCCTCTAGGGGTAGGTGAAGGCCCTGTAAGGGGTACGTGTACCACTGAGGGTAACTGAAAGCCCTCTCAGGGTACGTGAGATTTGTTTGAAATATATTTAACATAAGCATCCATGAAAAAGCCTTTGAAAATAGTGATTTAATAAATATTTAATAAAATATAAGTGGAAGTTCATATATATTATATGCAAAATGCTGAGAATCTTGTCGTTTTCGCCTGAAACAAATATTTCACAGGGGTTACACCACTGAAAAAAGGTTGAGAACCACTGGGGTCAACAACTGAGAAGAACTGTGAATATATCAGCGCTATGAGTCCGTTTCCTCAGCCTCAACTGAAGATCAAATCCTGCATCGCATACATACAACGTGATGTATCCACATTGAAGTTGTAACCTCCCCCCCCACCCCAAAACAATACAAAAAACATTTCTGCACTTTGTTTTAATGAAAAAAACGTCGAAATCCCATTTATCTCCTTGTAGATAATTTTAACTGCGACGGCGGCGCTTGATGTATTTGTGTTTAGTGTTTGGTAATTACATAAACGACATGCAGGCAATTGTGATATCGAAGCAGCGTCGTCAATAAATCACACCGCCGGGGAGCTGAGTTTAATTCTTACGAGGGACTCTGGACTCCAGTCGGCGTTCCAGTGTGTCCCTGAGCAATGGCTGTTTTGTCTTCCAGCTTTGGTTTCCTGTATGTAATTAGTCTTTTTTTTACAAAGCAGATCTTGATCTCAGCGAGTCCTCCTATGAGCTTAACACGCTAATTGGGTGAGGTGGCGATGTTGTCGCGGACCGCTTGATGCAGACTTGTAGACTTATTCTGCCCGAAATACCCAAAGAAAAAGAAAGAAAAAGAGCTGCGTGAGGCGACCGAGCAGACAATCGCTTGTTATTTTTCTCCCAGAAGTTAAACTGAGCAAATTAACTCTCTGAATTGTGCTATTCGCAAAACGTTTGGTTTAGAAAAAGCACAACAATAGATGTAATGACATTTCAAAAGCAGCCATGAGCTTACGTCCAGGCCATTGTCGGGACCACTTAATAAATATTGAAACGCCAGAAGATCGATGTAAGTGGAACACTTAAAAATGTGACGTGTAATTCATTCTTATCTTTATCAGACACACAATAGGGTAATACATGAGTTACGTGTATCGGGGCGGATACTAATTGGGACACGCTAAGGTGATTCAACCCCATGTTAGTTAAAACATGTTCACAGAGACAAAAATAGCTTATGTTGGCTACTGCTGGTTGTGAGGGTCAATTGTCATCATATTCACTTTTCGACCTTGTGCACCTTTGGGGCGGTCGGGGGAGTGGCCATCTGGCAGACTGGGGGATTTTCCCCGTGGGCCGACACAGCTGTAGTATTTTTTTTGTCTGACCGGCCCATAAAACAAAGTAAAACTAGAACGGGCACTCGGTAGAGCGCATACCTTTGCATATCACAAGATTGGGCATTGAATTATGAACATTTTGACATTAGTTGCATGACAATTGGATACAAATTGACCGTGCTATGGTAGAAAGAATATTTTGACCTTTTCATGACCTTGACCTTTGATCCGACCAATCCCAAAATCTAATCAAATGGTCCCCGGATAATAACCAAGCATCCCACCAAATTTCAAGCGATTCAAGAAGAGTTTGACCTGTTCATGACCTTGACCTTTGACCCGATCGATCCCAAAATCTAATCAAATGGTCCCCGGATAATAACCAAGCATCCCACCAAATTTCATGCGATTCAGTTTAATACTTTATACCGAATCGCATGAAGCGAATATCGTCAGCAAATATATAATAATAATAATAATAATAATAATAATAATAATAATACTTATTATTATTGTTGTTATTATCATAATAATTATTATAACAATTAAATAAATAAAAAAATAAAAAAAATAAAAACAATGATAATATATATTTTTTAAAGATCTATTCTTTATTACAAAAGTTCTGATCGTTCAGGAATCGGCGTGGTTTAAAATAATTAGTACTCTGTGAACCTTGACACACAAGAAGCCGCAATTCTCCTTTCCAAAAACTCACTACATGTTAACAATGGGGAAGGTGATCAATTCAAATGAGTACGTATGATGGAATAGTTGCACATCCTTCTGGAACCTGACCCGCCACACAGTTTGTTCCACAGAACCATCTGGAGAGCCGGCAGTGGAATCTGTTCCCACTGAACGGGCGTGCACTTCAAAGATACATCTGAGGGCGATTGGATGAACAATCTCAGAAAATCATTCTTTTTGAACAGAAAGTTGAGTGTACAATCTCGCAATGCTACTTTTTGAAGGTATATTCCCTCTCTCCTACTTATTACACTTATTTTGTGTTTTTTTCTTTTTACAAAGCGCGAAGACGCTCTGCGTGTGATCGATTGTGCTTCCAAAATGCCAAGGGACGCTTTTGTGTGTGTGTGTGTGTGTGTCCCAGTCCAGCGATGCTTTAAAGGTCACAGATGACGTGAAACAGACTCAAACCTCCATCATGAAAAAAAACCGACAAAAAATATGGTTTGTCCTGTTCTCATTGAAATATGAATCACAGCCTTTCATCCCAAATCGTATCCCTTGTTGTGTTCATTAATTCACTGTGTCTTTCATGGAGTGTCCCCTCTGTGCCACTTTCAGGTCAATATTAAATTTGACATGAGTGAGGTCGACAGAGGTCCATTCTGCCTCAGTGTAAAACAAAAACACGTTGTCTTCTTGTAATTGGGAGGGTGAGTGTGTGGTCAACCCCCCGTGCACTCAGTGTCACTCATTACTGGCCCAATTTACAAGCTGAAAAAAAAAAAACACTTCTCATATCCACTTCAAAAGAGCCGGCGTAATCCCTGAGCGTCTTAAGTGTTAAACCCTGTTCTCGCGTCGGCATTAATATGCCAGCTAATGACTTTCACAACGGCTGCTGCAAGAGTGAGATCACGGGTCTCGATTCATATTTCCACTTCTCCATGTGTTTGTTATTTATTCATCTTTTGAAGTGGCCTTTACAGGAGTTTGACTTGTTGTCCTCGCTTAAACTCCAGCTTACGACAGATGGCCAGTCTCAGTGGGTTTCAGTCTCTCGAGTGTCTTTCTTTAATTTTCATACGCTTGTTGGTGCGGAGGCATCCGGCTTTAACACTCAAACACATTGTTTTCGTAGCAAGTCAGATAATAACCTGACGGTTAGTTAGTGTAGTGTTGCATGCGTTGTACTCTTGAATGCAACATATATTCCTTGAAAAGGGGGTTCAAGTGTTGACTATTTATTTGTCATGTTTAAAAAAAAATATTTTCCTAAATAATCAGAATCAGAATCAGAATCAGAATCAGAAACCGTTTATTGCCAGGAATGTTTACACAAACAAGGATTTTTTTTGGCGGAAGGTGCAACATTAGACATGACAAACAACAATCAACGCGACAGCAACAGTGCAATGTGTGTATTAACTTAAGTATAAGATAAGATAAAGTGCTCGGACAACAAATAACATTAAAGTGTTTAGGTGTGTGTTTCAAGAGACATGTGTGTTTCAGTTAAAGTGTATGTTACATGTGACGTGTGTTTAAGTTAAAGTGACATGTGTGTGGAAGAAGAAGGAGGAGGGAGGAAGGAGGTAGTCCAAACATTAAGCAAACATTAAAAGTAAAGAAATAAGATTAAAAAAACAACCTTCCAGGTGTTCAATACAATTTTGAAGGCTGCAAACTCCCACACAGGTGTGTTCTCAGTGACTCAGCTACTCGTTCTGATGAGACCTCTGCTCAGACCAAATGTGGGTCAGAGTTCTGATGGAAATCCATGAGCTCACAAATCTCCATCGACCAATACCAGTGATGAAGGTGTAGTTTTTGCTGCCTTAGCAGCTGCTTCACGGCTACCAGGAGACGCCAATCAATGACAGTCCAAATCACCCACGCACGACTGAGAAGAGGTTACATCTGGTAGATTAACTGTTAGCTGTTCAGAGCATTTAACCGGTTCTATCCGGCCGCATCAGAACCTGGTTTTGGGTTTATTCGAATCAGAGGTTTATTGGAAGGACCCCAAAACTGCAACACTTTCGCTCAAAAATTGCAGGAACTCTGATTGGTTTGTTGTGGCTTTATTACTATACATCACATTATGTGCTTTGTCAGCATTATTTGGGTGACTGAAATCACCATATAGTTCAACGTAAATATGGTAATGTGAGTTTTCTATTCGGACAGAATGAATTCATGCTTGAAACAAAGATTCAGGGTCCACTTTGTTGCACTTGCTCAAAAGTCAGTAATTCTTGGGGTGGGGGGGGATTCTTTTTAACCCTCCTGTTACCTTAGGGTCAATTTGACCCCATTCAATGTTTAATGTCGGTGTTCTTTCGGGTCAATTTGACCCCAGGCTGTTTTTCACTGTGTCAAACATATAAGAAATATCAACTTTTTTATATATTTAAAGGGCTATTTAGGTAGTCAACAAACAAACATAAAGTACCTCACACTTAAACTTGGAAAACAAAATGTATTCTAAGAATTTTCTGGAGGTTTTAATTGCTGGGGTCAAATTGACCCCAAGGGTAAAATATGTCAGTAAATATAAAGGTAACAGGAGGGTTAAACCTTGAATGGGGTCAAATTGACCCGAAGGTAACAGGAGGGTTAACTGTGTAGATGTGTTCTCTCTCTCATTCAGTGCACTTTGAAGTGAACCTTTGTTATTACTTTTATTTGCCGTCTGAGTCTGGTGAGAATTGATTTTGGGGTTGTGCAAAGAGGAGCAGAGCTATAATCTGGGATGCAGGCTGGATGAGTCGAGGCAGGCGGAGCCCGCGGGAGGACAACGGACCAAAAGGCGGCACAAGTAGACGGAGACTCATGGAGAGGCAAACACTGGGAAAATACTGACCAGAACTATAGCACCGCGTTGGGGAAACTGAAACATTTAACCAGGACTGGACTGGAGGGTTGTGTTATGTGAATAGCCTATAGCGATTGGCTGATGGATATTGATCTCTGATCAAAGATCTGGTTGTTTAAATAAAAGAGTGAACGCCCATCTTCAGCATATTAGGAGAGTGTGTGCTTCAATAACCCAAACTACCATTCTAAGTTCAATTCAATTCCATTCAGTTTATTTTGTATAGCCAAATATCACAAATTACTAATTTGCCTCAGAGGCCTTTACAATCCGTACACATACGACATCCCTGACCTTTGACCTCATATCGGATCAGGAAAAACTCCCAAAAAATAGAAAAGAAAACTTTCACACGGAAAAAGATGGGAAGAAACCTTCAGGGGAGCAACAGAGGAGGAGATTTAACTGAGTGAGTTGTGGAATGTGAGGCTTGAAATGGTACACATCTAAAAAAGGGACATCACTTTGCAGCAACATGTCACCATATTGATGGCAAAACATGATTAGAATTTTTTTCATTTTTGTATTTCTTTTTATTTCACTGCCTGATTTAATCGTCTTCCAGGCTCTTGCCTTAGAGAGGTAATTATCAAATATTTGTTTTACTTGTTTTTCTGTCATCACACGAGGCAAAGTTCAAAGAAATGGATAAATAAGCTGGCTGCGCACCGTATAGCATTTGCTTTCATTTTTATTTCATTTCATTTGTTTTTATGGATCATCGAGCCATGGCTGAACACCCCATGTGCTGTTCCTTTTTTATTGATCTTTTTTTGTGCATTATGCCACATCAGCGCCATGAATTGTGGTTAATTCCCTCAGGCAAAGTCTGCAGAAATGCAGATTTTTTTCCGGCTAGTGCCAGTATAAAGGGCTCAATGTGTACTTGTTTTTTAGGGGACAATATATTTGGGGGAATTTCTAAATTCTTCTTTTTTTTAAGTTGAAAAATGCTGTATTTGGTTATATTGAACACCGTGAGAAACATAGAAGTGAAATATTATGGTTTGTTACACCAAAATGTGGCAACATGTTCATTTTGGAGACCTCCCCTAAATTATCTGTCCTAAGACCTCTCTAACTTTGTTCTGCTTCTTTTTAGAAAAAAAGTAACATATTTTAATATGATTTGTGAGAGTTTTAAACATTTCAAATGCCTCATTTCAAAAATGTAATCATCCTGGAAGTGCTTTTTTTCAATTCCGACCTTAAATTGTTATACTTCTTCTGTGTGCCATCTTCATTTACTCTTACCCAGTAACAAAGAGAGAGATATGTACACATCTGAACAAAAGAAAACTAAATGGAAAAAGTTAAAAATGGAACAATTCTAAAAAATAACCTTAGGGGTTGCAGAGATACCGCCTTTTTAGTTTGGGTATGCAATTTTCGGAGCAGAGGTCTAAAAATAGCTTGGAGCTTAAAAGGTTAAACACATGTGGATTTGACAGGGGGACAGCCCTGAATCATCCGAGCGGACTTTACAGGAACACGCCTTCAAAGTGGGTGAGTGCAGACATTGTCCCGATTGAATGCAAGCTAAATGCATCGGTGCCAACGCAGCGCGGCTCCATCTGACTGAACTACCGCTGAGCTTCCTACGCGCTGCAGGAGGGTGATGAGTGAAGGGGTTGCAGGTGTGAGATGTATGACACACTGAGAAAACAAACAGGGAACCAAACAAGAAACACATTGGGGAGACAAACACAACTGTACCATGACCTTTAAATCCTTTACCTAATCCAGTGGTTCTCGAACTGTTTCTGTCATGCCGCATTTCGGACAAAGAAAAAAGTTCATATCCCAACAAAATTGTGTGGTCCATGCTGAATTTTTATTGAAATAACAACCTTGTGTGCTTTTTCGAATAATAGAATCACTTTCATGTCAACCAGATTCCTCCATCAGACAACAACTAATAAAATGTGCAATCACATTGTTAGAATAACCCAAATAAATCTATATGCAAATGAATAAATTGCTTATTGTGGCTGCAATTAACCTGTTTCACAATAAAGTGAAACCTGTGAAAAGCAAAACAAAACAAGTTCAAATATTTGGCAATTAAGAGTTTTACTGAGTTGTACGTGGCATATCTTTTCAAAACAACAATAACGTGCAACCTTTGCAACACAAAGCTAGTGCAGATATGTGTGAGCCATCACATTGTATCAGTATTAGTGGCCGTGATGAGCCTGTTCTCCACTAAAAGTATTTTAAAAAACGGGTTTCAGGCTTGATAGGGACACTTAATTAATACTCAATGTTGAGCTTTTATTTTGAAGGGCACCAGCAGAAAAGGTGATCTCACGAGTAAAAAAAAAAACGTGTTGCAGTCTTGATAGGGACACTTAATTAATGCTCAATGTTGAGCTTTTATTTTGAAGGGCACCAGCAGAAAAGGTGATCTCAGGATATCGTAGGACGTGGCAAGTCGCCAAGAATCTTGGCCATCACCTGTTATGGCGTAACGTAAACATTTACACCAAAGTACAGGCATTTGATTTTCACCATGTATTCATGAATGACTTAGTTTTATGTCTTTGTACTTTTGTAATATGTGAATTCCTAATAAAGGCCTTGAAATAAATAAAATCTTCATTTCTCCTGTAATACCTTCGCGCCCCACTAGATGGAAGCGCCCCAGAGTTTGAGAACCACTGACGTAATGGGACAAAAGGTAGTACAGTGAACTTAACCTGTCACGTTGATAAATCAAACGTGTCGAAACCAAAGACCATCAACTCAGTTGTTCTCCAATTTTAGTATTACAGTAAATGTGTTTTGCGATTGGAAGTTTAGTCCACTCTGATGAAACAGATGCTACCTGAAGAGTCCTCTTCCTCGGTTTATGATCGGGAAGATAAAGTATATTGTGGGTGGTTCGTCCCCTCCATGAAGTGCAATGCCATACTGCGGTCGCTTTTTTCCCGGCCCTGAGGTTGTCATGAGAATAAGGGAACAGGTTGTAAAGATGGTGCACAGGCTTTGAATGCAATACAATGATGTCAGAGAGATAATCTGCACACGTTAATGCTATCAGCCTTTGTGGGAGGCAGAAAAAAAGGCATTCACCACAGACCTCCGACATGTTTTTAAATATCGTCTCAGTAGCACGGTTTTATCGCACAGTTTTGTGTTTTGTTCATACAGCGCGTCGACAACATTTCTGCCGCTAGCAGCTGTGCGTAGAAACAACAGTTCATATAATCTGGAAGGTTGGAATGAATTGACTGAAGATAAAACACTTATTTAAATGGAGGAGTGCTCCGCAGAAACACAAAATGAATTGGTTAAAGCAGAGGGATCTTCTCCACTAATTGCTTTTGGATGACGGGAGACATTGTTTGTCCTTCATTACCATAATGGCACAAACAATTTTAATCTTTGGACATAACATTCAGGTCTCGGTGCATTTGGTAGGGGCTTAAACGTGTGTGTGTGTGTGTGTGTGTGTGTGAAGGGTGGAACACTACGTGTGTAAGTGGTGGTGCAACAGATTTCGACTGTATTGACATTTAAAAATCTCGCAGATTATGAAAATCCGACGCTTTAGTGTCACAAATAATTCACATGCAAGTTGTTAAATACTGTTAAGATGCGACAATGAAATTTCTGTGATTAAAAGATATTTACCAAAAAATCCCAAATAAGAAAGGTAACAAGCTCAAATGCACTTGCTTTTGAGAATTTTTTTTATTTTAAAATTATAACATTTTAAAATATCACTGCTGCACAACTTCCTTCTCCATAGATCACCATTTTGGCGGCACCAATGGCGGCGCGTCACGGAGACGGGTTACTGGAATATTCTCTTATGCGACGCGGACCAGTTTGATGGTGGTGGTGGTGGTGGTGGGGGGTGTTGATGCAAGAAGAGGAAGTGAGAGCCTCTCCCATTCTGAGCTGTGGACTGTCAGACACTAATGCCTCTGGATAGAAGCTCTACTCTGGGGTATTAAGTTAAACATGGACGACTAATGCCACGGGATAAAGCGTTCAGCTTCACTTACAGGGGGCACAGGCACTCCCACGGGATCACAGGGGCCTGAGCGGCAACAGTTATATTACCATAGACTTGCCTGTGCCAAGGGATAGACTTGGAGGCAGGAGGTGCAAAGACAAAACCAGTATCCACAGCGTCGAGAGCCTTTTGATTGTGAACTAAGTAGTAGGGGCAAGGTGCCAATACATATACAATATATAACCGATATTAGGCCAGCGTGTTTATTCCTCGTCTTGCAGTCCACATGAAAATCATCTGTGCCTGGTCTGTGGGTCCTGTTGGTACTCACACAGGGGCAAATAATGACACACTTTAGGGCACGTTTTTAAGTTGAGAATTAATACGCAGTCAACGTTAAATAAGACAAAAGTGGAATTGACTCAAAATGAGCCACAATGTTACCTTAGGGTCAATTTGACCCCATTCAATGTTTAATGTCGGTGTTCTTTCGGGTCAATTTGACCCCAGGCTGTCAAACATATAAGAAATATCAACTTTTTTATATATTTAAAGGGCTATTTAGGTAGTCAACAAACAAACATAAAGTACCTCACACTTAAACTTGGAAAACAATATTAATTCCAATAATTTTCTGGAGGTTTTAATTGCTGGGGTCAAATTGACCCAGAGGGTAAAATATGTCAGTAAATATAAAGGTAACAAGAGGGTTAAACATTAAATGGGGTCAAATTGACCCGAAGGTAACAGGAGGGTTAATAGAGATGTTTTCAATGGATTGCAATTGGAGGCCTTTTCGCACAGAATAAATAACTTCATTGAGGTTAGACTTCACAGATAATAATTATTTTCATGGTCCGCTGCTAAATGTTACTGGAGTATAGCAACCATCAACAAAGTGCATTCCCAAATATTTGTCATTAATTACACTGGATTTGACTCACTGAGCGTCCTTATGAATGATAAAATGACTCTGCTCTGCCGAGTGTCCCGGTGGATAAAACCCCAACTGCTACATCATCAGATCATTCATGATTTGTCTGAACTAGTGGCTTTGATTAAGCAAAATCTGATAATATTTTAATCGTGGGGGACTTTTAACAGCTCTCCCAGCAGTGGACTAAAGTCATGCGTCTGATTTGAAAATCTTGCTTTCGTCTTCTGAATTGTCCAAATGTTTCCAATTATACTTCCCTTCCTCATATTTCAAGGAGTTTGGTTAAACATTAAAAGCCTGATTTGTTTTTGATGCTCCACAATAAATAAATGAATAAATGTACCCCTCTCATGACCCGATGATAAAGGAGCCATAGGTTGTCAATCAGAAAGTATTGCTTACTGTTGAGGTTTATTTGATATTCTATGAATGTCCGGCCGCCGCTTGACTGAAAAGTAAACATTGAACCTGAAGTAAAGAGGAACACTTGGTTGAAATACACTCTCCCCATCATTTGAGCAAGTACCCCAAAATGACATGTATTCAAATTCAAAATAACAAGGGTCAGTGTGGATGGATTTACAGACTTATAAAACAGTTTTCTTTAACTTAGCATGACCACAATAATTCCCTGGCCGTATCCACTTGTTTCACATTGTGACCGTGACAATTCAGTCCCAAAACCAGTTATTTGAACCAAAATCACATTTACACATTTTTTTATAATAATGTTCAATTTTTTGGAAAGCACCAAAGACTGTATATAAGAAGTGCACTTAGTCCCCATGTCTCGACACCTCGGTTTGTGGACTGACCTTTTTAAGTCTGAAAGTCTGGACGTCACCATCTTGTTCTTTTTGCGTTTTCAAGTTTAAGGTCCAACCACATTGGCTTCACTTCAAAACTAGAGGTTTGCCTGATAGGCAGCGACACATTGCATTGCCCTGCTAATAGAGGCATTTGATCACAATACTGAATTAAATAGATGTTCTATTATGTTGTCTCCACCTCACAATGAAACATGTGTGGTGCTTTTCTAGTCTTCCAACCTCTCAAAGCATTTTAACACCACATGCCACCATTCGTTTTCCTCTTCTTTAGTTATGGATGAATTTTCATCTCTCCATTGCACATTATTAACTGTGCTTCCTCCCCGGAGTCTTTGTGACTTCACGTCTCATCGGGTCTATTGGACCTGGCTGGGTCTGATGCCATGGCCCTGCTGATGCCCCGCCCACTCCTCCTCTCTACCTCCATCTGCCTGGTGGATCATGGAGGCCAGGATCGTGGTCCATGACTAATACCAACTGTTCATACACTGTCATACTCATTGAATGTGTTGTAACTGTAATAATTCCTTCTGTACATATGACATCTTTTACGTCTGTCCATCCTGGAGAGGAATCCTTTTCTGTTGCTCTTCTGAAGGTTTCTTCCTTTTTTTTGGGGAGTTTTTCCTGATCCGATGTGAGGTCAAAGGTCAGGGATGTCGTATGTGTACAGATTGTAAAGCCCTCTGAGGAAATGTGTAATTTGTGGTAATGGGCTATACAAAATGAACTGAATTGATTTGAATCAGATTCACCCATTCACTTCATTCACACTGATGGGAGGGGCTGCCCATCAGGACACCTCCAAATGCGCTAACATCCCCAGTTTGTTGTCATTGTTGTTGTTTTTATATTATACATACCTATAGTGTTGTTTTTAATGTCTTTTGTCCTGAATATCTGTTCATATTTATCTTGTTATTTGTATATTACATGTATCTACGACGAGATCTACGTGAAACCAGAGTTAAATTCCATTTATGTGCACACAAAAACTGATTTGGATTCTGAAATGAACTTTTTCTAGTTGAAAGACGTTCCCTCTCTGTGCCGGTGTTCTTGTTTTGAGAAATTGAAATGGTGGCAAACACTGAGACCTTGGAGGAAATGTTAATGAAATAATATGACGCACGCTGTTCTGTTTCTGTCCACCTTATCATCAAAGGATTGCACAAACAAAAGATGAAACACAGAAAGCCTGGCACATTATCACGGTATGACTATTCGTTTTTCAGGTCATCTTTTGTCTATGAAGTAGAACTGATCTGTTTCATTCATTCTGTACTTCTGCCAAGGCTGCATCGTGACATTCCAAAATAATCCAACAGACAATGAGTTGTTGGTCATGAATCCATTTTCAGGTGGATCACATGTCTCATTCCATTGTGATCTAATAATACCTGCAGTTGCAGTTGCACCAGAAAGCAAAGACTTCCCAACTGTAACCTAAATTAAATCTTTTCATGATCTGTCTTCAGGACATATCTTCACTGGTTTCACAGACCTCCGTCCAAAACAATGTGTTGCGTCACCATTGGTATCTTCCGGAGATGTTAGACGACACCTGTAGTTCTGGAAATGCTCAGTTTTAGGCCTCTTCTATTCTCAATGTACATGCCTTACCCTTGGACTTTCACTAACATACTATAAACCATTATTATGTGAGAAAACGTGGTTATGTGCGCCGATAAAACCTCGAGGCTCCAGCCGACTCTGAGAAACTGCAAACTCAGATAAAAAAGGTAATGGGTGTCGCAGAGTTTCCGGCAACTACATTAAACCCAAGTAAAAAATAGGCACACATTTCTGTCTTTTAAAGTAAAGCCAGTAGCAATTAATGTGTGTGTTTTCTTTTCTTAATTTGCGCTTTGATGTTTTGATATTTCGGGTTGTCCTATGCTGTTTCTTTGAACTGAAATTGTATTCGAGATCATTTTATTCGAGATAATCTGGAAAATGCCATTTGATTTCCTCTCACACAGATGACGACAAAGCCTATTTCTGTCTCAGTTCTACACAATCGCAGCACGAACTGAACAAGATTCAGCACTTTGACATTTTATAACCCTTACTCTTTTTCATATTAAAAAGGTTTCTTTTTTAATTGGTTTATTTTGGTGGTATTTTGTCTATATTTGAGTAGAAGAGCAGGAAACTCCTGAGCATGAACCAACGCAAATGTCATGGAACAAAGATTCCACAATAGCCACAATCGAATGAAGCACAAGCGGAAGTCCAGTGAGGAAGAAACTCTTTACACTCATCCATCAGCAGCCTCTTCGTCTTGCAGCCATGACTCCGTCAGCTGATTGGGGGCGTGAACGACAAATGAATGAATCGGAAGGCGGAGCAGGTCTGTAAGCCAATTACAGCGTTGTTGGCAAACTTTTACAATATGTTCTCCTCTCTGCTGCTGTCAGTTGTCATTTCAGCTCAAACCGATGTGAGAGCCTCCCCCTCTGTATTTTGAATCCCTTAGATTTATGGAAGTCACGACATCTTCCCCTTCAGTCCATATTCGTCAGATAAATAGCCGACGCCTTTGTATTGGTACCCAACAGTCCATTATGAAAAGTGATATGCTGATTTCGAAAAATCACTGAACATGTTTTTTCTCGATGTTTTTTAATTGACTGATGACTGAATACAATTAATGTTCTATTATTGTGTCTCCACCTCACATGACAGTGACAACAACAATGTGAAGATCAATAATCAAACAAATGAAATCGCAAAGGAGAACTTTACAGCTACAATAAAAAGAACAGGTAGAGTGCTCTCTCTCTCTCTCAATGCATTTTTTTGCTCTTTTCTTAAATAACTCATTGTGTCATTATATATTATTTAATTATGATTTTCTTTATTTAGTTATACAATTCCTTTTAAAAGCATAGACAATTTCAGCAGTACAATTTTAAATAGTAACCATAATTATACAATCATCATTTCATCTTTTATTGTCTGCTTTTCTTCTGTGGACTGCTGATAATCAACACCGAAGGAAGAGTGTATAATTGACTGGTGGTTTAGTGGGGTTGATCAGAAAAGGTTCAACTCCATTGTTTTATTCTCCACTGATTTATTATCTCTCTTTCTCCTCTCCTTATGATGAATTATTTCTCTCTCCATCACATGTCCTGCTTCCTTCCTCTCTCTTTCTTTGTCTTTTTTTTTTAGTCTTTTCTCTATTTTTTGGGAGTTTCTCCTGATCCGATGTGAGGTTGTGAATGTACATGAAAGGTGTGGGTAAAGCCTAGTGTGCAGCAATAGTAAATTTAGTAGGCAAATTTTGAATTGAAATTAAAAAATTAAAATTGAAAATTGTCCAACAACAATATTAATAACATATTAAAAATTGTACAAAATTCGGCAGGCAGTTAAATCCACTTCCGTTCTGAGGCCCCCTCATATCAGAGATGATGATGATTCCTGGGATTGACACTTTATTGCTACTTGAGAAACGCCTTGTGCACCACTGTGTTTATCCTTCCACTTACTTCATCCCCCCTGCCGATTTGAAAACAGCCTTGTCATATTATTTTTTTTAGAAGCAAAAAACAATTTTTTCATGTTTTTCAAAAGCTGGCCCTGACTTTCTTGAATAAAGCCAACGGGATCGGTTTAACCTCCTGGGTATATATATACACAAGTGGGATTTTTAGTTTTTTAGTTTTAGTTTGAAGATTTTGCTTCTTCTTCTTCATCTTTGGAAGTGTGGAACAATTGCTATCCAGGAGGATTCACCAGATGATCTACTTGAATAAAATTTTTTTTTGTTGTCAAGCCTCGAACAAACGATCCGTCTCCCTTTTCCTGATCCACGCTCTATCAACACTCCTGATGTGTGGTGTGATCCGCGTGACACTTGACATGCATGCCACTTGACAAGCCTTTCCAATTGATGTCTCGTTATTATGCTTCCCACCAGGCTGACGTCTGAGATGGCTCTCATCATCTCACGCCCTCACATCACTAACCCTACTTCTCTTCTTGAGTCTTTTCCTTTTAGACTAGAGGTCCAGGGTGTGTGTCCTGGCCCTGAGCTGGTTCTGGGTCCTGGGTCTTTGCTGCTCTGCCTGCTGCAGCCCCAGCCCTGACCTGGCCCCCCCCCCAATGGCTGCCCCTCCTCTCCTGTGCTCCTGCCTTAAGGACCTGGTCTCATTGGTCCGCCCTCTTTTGCGATGCCTCTTGCATGGCGGGCCAGCCTCCTGTCGTGGTCCCGCTGATGCCCCCCTCCTCTCTTCCTTCTTTTGTTTAATGGATTGTGGAAATCTGGATTTGTGGTCCATGCCTACTACTAATTATTCAGAAATTTCTGTCATATTCATTGAATGTGTTGTAACTGTGTAACACTGTTCTTCTGTACACATGACATCTATTGCTTCAATAAATCATGGGATACATTTGTTCTCATCAGGGTTGACTGTATTTAAGTGTTATGATAATAGAGTGATCAAAGCTATAATGCACTTTTTTTTCAAATGTTTTTCCGTTGCAGAGGAAATGAGGACAGAGGAAATCATTGAGTTTTTAATGAATGTGTGTAATGTACACCAAGTTTCTGTGTAGTTAAATATTAAGGAGTTCCCTACTGTTTGTTGTTTGTACCTTTTCACACCAAGAAAATGTTTATTTCACCCTAAAATGTATTCTTCCTTTCCTTTTCTGTCTCCACACACACACACACACACACACACACACACACGTGAAAAAATGCATTACCTCGCTCCTCCCCCTCCCCCGATTACTTGTGCTTTAATCTAACCTGAACTTCAAAACCAAGTCAGAACCCTCAATCTTGTTTGAGGATCTGACAAAATGTCCTCACTTTCCAAACATGTCCTCATTCTGTCAAAAAATCCAACCGGTCCTCACAAAGATGGACGCACGGGTGCACACACACACACACACACACACACACACACACAAATGCACAAAGTGTGCGGCAAGAGTTAACAGTTTAGTCAGTATGAGCAAACCTCCCACACACCAGATTCATTGCATAATAACCTTTATATATACCTCATATACAATGTTGAAAACAATTATTTCCTAGGTTAATATGTATTCTGCATCCACACATTCTCCCTTTCTGTCTGAAGCACTACGGGTTAAGTGTGTATCTGCTGCAGAGCTATGGACACATATAAATAGACATATTTAGCATAAACATATGTGAGGTTAAATGCTGCATCACATCGGTTTCAGCTCAGCTAAGAAAGCATCGGATTTCTATACTATCCCCCCCCCTGCTCTAATTCCCAGTGAGACAATTTAACATCACAATTTGTCATGCATGTTGGACTCCCCCCAAAAAATATGGAGCCTTCCGCTCCCTTAAACAGCTGCCGCCTCATTCTGTAATGTGCACGCCAGCGGTGGTGCTGGACAGAAAACACTTGCCAGATTGTAAAAAAAAAGGCACAATACAAAGATAATTAATACTTGTCAAGAATGACCGTGTGCACTGAAATCACACTGTCTTGTTATTACAACATCATTGGTAGACATTTAAAATCAACATATAAAATACAATTAAAGGTGATTATTTGGCCAATTTGCATAGTTGCTTCTGTAAAGTTACTTTGAATTCACCAAGTTAGCATTTGAAAAGGTCTAATTTTCTTATTTAAAATATAATTTGATAGAAAAAAGAACAATGACAAATTGTCTTGATGAAAGTAAGTGGAAGTCTCACGGTGATATCTATTCGTTAATTGTTTAACACCATTCACCTGTCGTGTCTTGGACATGCATGGAATTTAACACAACATATATCTAATGACTGACTCAAAACCATAAATATTAACTTCATTTGCACTTACATTCTTCAAATTTACCATTTTCATTTCTTTCTGTTCTGAAGGTTTTTACCGAGGGATTTTTTCATGTATCATTCATAGTCAGATTTTTGGGATATTGTATTCATGAAAACATAGCAACAATAGAAAGGTAATGGCTATTGACAGTATTTTCTCCTACAGGGAGCTATCCAAAGAGGTATTTCAAATTCCCTCTGTAATAACCATTGACTCTTATTTGTCAATTTCTTTTTAAGGAAATAAGGAACGAGGCTTTTTCCAATCTTCAGATTGCTATTCTGCAATGTATGCACAATTTCACATATTTGATGAGATCATGCCTAATTTGTATATTTTAACATGACATATTTAAACATACAAAACTTGTAAAACAAAATAAATTGTATCTTTTCTTTGGGTGTTAATATTTGACCCTATTCCCCTCGGATGTCTCCTCTTATAAAGCAACTTTTTCCTCCGGCAATATTTCCTTAATTTGCAAAAAAAATTCAGAAAGTTAGACCGTTGTGACCTAAACTGTGAGCTTATGCTGTCGCCCTGTCGTCATTTTAAAACATGATATATGACTTGTTTATTTCCAAACAGGATGTAACGTCCACCGAGATACTTTGTCGAAACCTTTTCATAGATTGGTATACTCAAGCGGAACCGTTCTAAACAACCACGTCAGAGATATCGCAAATGGTTTTGACATTTAAGATTGATCTTTTATTCCCTTTCTCTTTCTATCCAGCGGCGAGGGGAGCGTCGCCCCCCGACAGCGTGCCACGAGGGCGTGTGCGTGCTGGAAACACCCGGCGGAGCACAATCATGGGGCAATCTGATTCAAGGCGGGAGGCACCCCGGCTTGTCGGGAGCAGAGTGGAGCTACAGCGAGTCGCAACACGGAGGCAGGTTCTCTCTCCGAACGCCCGGGCCTTTTCTT
The DNA here is from genome assembly GCF_029220125.1 of Pseudoliparis swirei. Lineage (NCBI taxonomy): Eukaryota > Metazoa > Chordata > Actinopteri > Perciformes > Liparidae > Pseudoliparis > Pseudoliparis swirei. The sequence continues at coordinate 5,863,415 of NC_079402.1, read as the reverse complement.
CTCCTCCGAGCACAGCCATTTTGGTTACTGCATAAATCACCTCTAAGTCGCCTTAAGTCCAAATCCTCATGAGCTTTGAATGGCGTCTAGCAGTAGGGCTGCGGGATTTCTGAAAATTGAATTTGAGTTCTGCGGAATTACTTATTGTTGGGAGGGTAATCATTCACGGATTTGGTTTGGTCGCAGTTGCTTTTTTATTATTATTTGCCGTCAAGATAGAGGGATTTTATATATGCGTGCCATTAGAGGGTTATAATGGGCCACCGACGGCAGGTTCACGCAAATTGGATAGGACTTGTGTTGTGCACCAGAAGAATATCAATTTCGCGCGATGAGCGGTTAAGGATGATTCTCAGTGAAGGCCATTTGATTTGAATCATTTCCGAGGGTCATTTGTTTACCCCGCGAATTAAGGTGCGATCCTCGGGGAATCCTCGGATGGCCGCGGCGATGTCTTCCGAGACGAAAACGCAACAGCGGGAACATTTTAGTGGAATCCACCTGATGATGCATAAACATAACATCTATTGTTCTGTCCATCCTGGAGAGGGATCCTCTGTTGCTCTCCTGAAGGTTTCTTCCCTTTTTCTCCCCCTGAAGGGTTGTTTGGCAGTTTTTCCTGATCCGATGTGAGGTTTTGGGGCAGGGATGTCTGTGTGTACAGATTGTAAAGCACTCCGAGACAAATTTGTAATTTGTGAAATTGGGCTATACAAATAAACTGATTTGAATAGAATTGAACATAAAATGAGGATTTATTCCCGCGATGATAGGCGCCTAACGCGACATAAGCAGGCACTGATGGCGCGTCTCTCTGTGCACAACAGCATAAAACTAATTGCTATTAGCATAATATTAATTTAGTCAACTGTCATACCGGAGATGGGAAGGGCGGGGAGGGCGGGGGAGGGGGGGGGGAGTGGAGTTGTGTTGGCAGGTATCTGTCTATTGGCGTGGCCTTGGAACTGACTGGGGCAGGGCAGGGCAGCCATCAATAATTCAATCGGCGTACCAGCACAAAGGTAAACAATTGCTGTAATTAGGGGAGGTCTGCACTGTGGACAGGGAGATTAATGAGAGGGCAGTCATTTCAACGGGCGCCCAGAGACAAGAGCAGCCTCACGTTGGCGGAGGCGCTGCCAAACCACAAACTGTCGGGGTGTGACGGTGCCTGGGGCGGACGTGAGCTTTTTTTTGTTGCCCCGTTTGTGCTCGGATATCGGAAGAAAAAAAGAGAGAGACATCATGAACTATATATTTTTGAGATGAGCGTGTCTATAAAGCAACGCTTTACGGCAGTGTTTATTTCTATTCCGTCAATACGCCATTGGCGCGACTGTTTTATACCTTCGATAACGTCCACCCCCCGGGGACTTGAAGTCACACAGATCCGTAAGCATGCGTTTACATTCAGCACAAAGTGTAGGTATTTCTAGATTCCTCTATTACAGGAGGTTGTTGTTAATAACATCGACATGCAGTCAGATCATCCTTTAGAATTGTACATGGATCGTGGTCCATGACTACTACCAACTATTCATACACTCTCATATTCATATTCGTTGAATGTGTTGTAACTCTGTAGTGATTCCTTCTGGTCACATGACATCTATTCCTTCTGTCCACCCTGGAGAGGGATCCTCCTCTGTTGCTCTCCTGAAGGTTTCTTCACTATATTTTCCCTGTGAAAGGGATTTTTACGTTTCTTGGGAGTTTTTCCTGATCCGATGTGAGGTCAAAGGTCAGGAATGTCGTATGTGTAAAGATTGTAAAGCCCTTTGAGGTAAATTCATAATTTGTATTATTGGGCTCCATAAAATAAACTGTATTGAATAAACTGAATTACATGCAATAATTCACCGTGACGAAAAGGCAGGGCGGTTGTACCTCGCGGCTCGGTGACCTCGGCACCAAGGACACCGGCGTCTGAAAGGCCTCGGTGTCAGCTCTGATCACCGTCACGGCTGAGCTGCGCAGTACAAATTAAAAACATTTTTGATTATAACAACAACCAAATTCATGAGGATGTTTTTTTTCATATCAAATTACTATCCACCGCCAACTCGCCACAGTCTGATAACTGGCTCATACCAAACTGTGTTCTAACCATGGTGCATTCTGGGCTCTTATGTTAACCTTCAAAATAACACACACTGGCAAATTCGATAAGTAGTAGGTACGACATATGATAGTAGGATTATATTTTAGTAATATACTGCATATATGCAATATAAAGAAGACACACAATAACCTGTGAGTTCAGGCTGGTCTCATCTCACACAGCATCAATAGCTATCGATAGAAAACAGAGACTGTTGTACATTCCCAATGTGAAAAGAGAAGTTGACATTCATTTCCCAAGTTACTTGCGTACTTTAATCTTTCTCTCTTTCTCTCTCTCTCTCTCCACCACCTTTTTCCACAATAGAGAGAGAGATTAAAGTGCACAATTAACTTGGGAAATAAATGCAGACTTCTCGTTCTCTCCACCACCTCTTTCCACGAGAGAGAGAGAGAGAGAAAGAGAAAGAGAGAGAGAGAGGGAGAGAGAAAAAGAAAGAAAGAAAGAGAGAGAGATTATAGTGCGCAATTAACTGCGCAAGAGATAGAGAGAGAGTGGTGGAAAATTATTGGAGATTTTTATTCAAACTTTTCTTAATTTCCCCCCTCATTGTTCACTGTGATTGAGTTGTTGTGGTTTTTGGTTGTTTGTCGGTGTGCTCATTGGGTTTTTTGTAGACAGAAAATCGTGTTTCTTCTTTGAGGTCTTGAGTTTGGGTTCAGCCCTCCACGGGTGTCCCGGTAGAGGAGGTTCTCCTGGCTGTGCGATACCGTGTGGGACACGATAACCTGTGCTTAGTAGTCCATCTCAGACGCTGGATGTCTCCTTTAGGGTGAAACACGGGCAGGGACACCCCATGGTGTACGCTAGCACAAGTAGCATCGGGTGTTTTAAGGTCGGGCACAAGCAAACCGCTTGACCTTACAGGCCGGCCAAAGGTCGCCATACTGGCGAGGAGCTTAGCAACACACCGGGGCTCCGCTGATTGACTAGCCGGCGGAGGTCGCTGCTCCAACCGGGGCCTAGGAGTGGCCACAGCGGGCAAACAGACAGGTCGGGGAACAGAGAGCTGATTTAGGCGGAGGAAAGATGATTGCAGCGGTTCTGAGTCCGACAACAGAGGGAATGGAAAGTAGAGGAATCACTGACCCCATGAGAAGAAAGAAGAGGAAAGAAGAGCTGAAATGGACCAAAGTCAGGCTGCTGGTCCAGAGGTGAGTGGGGGGGGGGGGGGTGTTGTGTTGTGATGGAGTATGACACAGACTCTGAATGCCTCTCTGTCACAGACCCCCAGGCTTACAGTGGAGATCCGCACAAGCTGGAGGAAATTAATAAGTTCCTGGATGAGACGTTTGGAAAAGCTGTAAAAGCTGTAAAAGCTTGAGAGCGTTTTCCAGTCACAGAAAAGTTGATGAAAAAGTGTTTTAGCGGTACAGAAAGCGGTCGGTGTCGAGACATCAGATGAAAAGGAAAATTTCCGTCACATGAGTCGTCTCAGGAAGCTGATGGAGAGGGATAAAGGTTCCAACAGGTTGAACACCTTTAATGGAGTCTGTCATGGATGTGCTGCACTTAATCATTCTGTTATTGTTAGCTGTCTTCATCACTGATCCTTTTCATTTTAAGATGCACAAGGTGAGGGTTAGCTCTTTAAACATCAACAGAGGGAATTTTACCGTAGATTCCCTATTGGATAGAACGGGAGAGGAACCTCACATGAAGTCATCGACCACCTTCTCACAGGTGTTGTGGACATATGGAGGGGGTAGGCGGTACTTTAATTCAATTCAGTTCATTTGATATAGCACAATATCACAAATTACACATCTGCCTTAGAGGGAATAGAAAAAAACGTTCACAGGGAAATAGAAAAATAGAAATAGCAAAAAACCTTTCACACGGAATAAAGGGAAGAAACCTTGAGAGAGCAACGGAGGAGGATCCCTCTCCCCGGATGGACACAAGCAATAGATGTCATGTGTACAGAAGGAATCATTGCAGAGTAACAACACATTCAATGAATAGCCTTCAGTTATCAAGCTCCTCTTTTATGGAACCAGCTTCCACCATCAGTCCGGGAGTCAGACACAGTCACCTCATTTAAGAGTAGACTAACAACTTTCCTCTTGATAGTCTTATAGTGAGGGCTGAATCAGGTTCACCAGGTCCCGCCCCTAGAGATGCTGCTATCGGCTGATAGGCTGCTGGGGGACGTTTAGGATACACTGAGCACCTCTCTCCTCTTCTCTCTCTCCTTATGGATGAATCTCTCCATTGCACAGTATTAACTCTGCTTCCTCCCGGAGTCTTTGTGACTTCATGTCTCGTGAGGTCCATTGGACCTGGCTGTATCTGATGCCTCCTGCCTGGTGGGCCGGCCTCCTGTCATGGTCCTGCTGATGCGCCCCGCTCCCATCCTCTCTACCTCCTTTTGTTGTTATGAATTGTGGAGGTCTGGATCGTGGTCCATGCCTACTACGAACTATTCATACATTCTGTCATATTCATTGAATTAGTTGTCACTCAAACTAGCAATTTGAAAAACCTGTGTGAGGAGTAACGGGTAAGAAGACGTGAGTTTGATGCTGTCGGGGTTGCTGACTGCTCGGCTCAGGGTGGACTTTGTTTTTTACAGACGAACAAAAACACGGAAGTCTGTGTGAACATTCGGACTCTGAAGGACGTTCAGTGTTCAGTCAGAGACACTGCTCTGGTTCTGAATTCAAGATGTGTGTTGTTATTTGTACTGTTGATTTTGTGGTTTTGTTTGTTTTGCATGATTTAGCTTTGTTGTAAGTTTTTGATAAACAGTAACATTTTAAACGAAATCGATTGAAAAATATCGGTCCTAGTCTCTCTCTCGCAGTGAAGTTGTGTATGATTTTGGTTTGAGTGTTTCGTATGATGCTATATTCCGTTGTTGTTGAACAACATGAAAGCAGACATTGATATTTTTATCATTTCTTTTTTCAGCCCATGTCTTTTTTCTCTTTCTTTTTTTCATTGTTCTTTGTTGGACTCCTTTTGACTCTCCTGGAATTAAATCCCACGTTTCTACGTCCCCCGTGTGATTGAGTGCCCTTCGCCGCTCAACTATCTTTAGAGCCGATGAACCTCTTGGTCGAGGAAGAGACATAATAAAAAGAAAGAAGCTGCAGTGAGAAATCACCTTTGCGGATCTTTAAAAAACCTCAGCATTCAGAGCAAAAACTGTTTTAATGTTTAATTCAAACAGAAGCTGGTTCCTGTTTGCCCTGCCGATTCACTCAGCGAGAACATCCTGAATATGACCTTGAGTCTTTTCACTAAGACTTTCGTCAAACTGAAAACACGGGCGAGCGAGCAACCGCTTCAAGCCGCTCAGCTCGGTTCACTCCAGCAGGCGTGTGTGCCCTCCGGGGTGATCAAGTGATAGGGGAGCGAACGCTGGGAAAAAAAACTACAAATATTTGATAGAAGCAGCGATGGGAAATTGTGTTAATGCAGTCAACGGGGGCGTTTAAAGATATTCAGTAAAGAGTACATGGGAGCTAAATTCATCATGAGAACGGATAGATGATGTGGAGTAACTGTGTGGAACATTACCATCCACGCAATGTTCTCGTCCACATGATGCAAGTCATCTGTTTGAGAGTCCTAGGTCAGAACATGTGGCTGGGGGACAACAAAGCAAAAAACACTCATTTCTTTTTTTTGTGATCAAATCTTTTTGTCACGACTTCTCCACCTTCATAGTTATAATCACCCTGCCTGCTTAATTAACTCTCCTGTCATTCCAGATCCTGTCATCCTCACCTGATTGTCTCTCATTCCCTTCACCTGGTCCTCACGCCCTTCTCACCTGCCTCTGATCACATCGTTAGTCCCTCATTCCCTTCACCTGGTCCTTACACCCTTCTCATCTGCCTCTGATCACCTCGTTAGTCCCTCATTCCCTTCACCTGGTCCTCACGCCCTTCTCACCTGCAGCCCATCCCCTCATTAGTCCCTCACTATTTAGCTCCCTCACTTCCACTTGTCCTCTGCCATATTGTCTCGTGTGTCATTGCCAAACTCTCCAGCAAATTCCAAAATACTAGTTCTGATCTGCCCGTTACGACCCTGTTTGCCTGTCGACCCGATTTAAGATTTTTGCCTGCCCCTTTTCGATTCTGACCCTGCCTGAATCACCAAGTAAAGATCCTCCTCCTGCAGTCCTGTTTACGAGTCGTGCTTTTGGGTTCCAGTACCTGTAACCCTTACACTTTTATTGGTTTTCGAGATATGCACATGCAAAAGAAAATACGTACACACTGTACGTATACAAAGGTACTCAGAAAAACCATACCAAAAATATTAAATAAAGAATATATATATATAAATACGGGTAGACATGCAAAAACCTGCACACATATTAACATATGTATGCACATACCTGCATACCCGAATACACACACACACACATAAATACTGTTAATTTACCCCCCTCCCACTGTTGGCGCCGACCACCCCCCTCATACATCTCCAGATATTATATAAGGAAATGTATTATATTATGATACAATGATACAAAAAACACTCATTTCTTTTTTTCGTGATGAAATCTTTTATTGGTTTTCGAGATATGCACGTGCAAAAGAAAAGATGTACACAAAGGTACTCAGACAGAAAACATGCCAAAAATAAAATAATAAATAAAGAATATATATATATATATATATATATATAAATACGGGTAGACATGCAAACACCTGCACACATATTAACATATATATGCACATACCTGCATACCATAATACACACACATAAATACTGTTAATTTAAACCCCTCCCACTCTTGGCGACGCCCACCCCCCACCCACCTCATACATCTCCAGATATTATATAAGGGATGGTATTATATTATGATACAATTATATATAAAAAAACACTAATTTCAACATTAGCCTCCCAACCAAAATCACATCTGCCAATTAACAGCACATCTGTTGTCTTCTTCCTCCCTCCTCTTCCTCCTGTCAGGGTGTCATTGCCTCTACAGCAGTGATACTAAGACTGTATGTTTGTTTATGTGTGTGTTGGAACACTTGTGCATACAAAGTATATAGTCATGATGAGCACAAGGAATCTTGATTGTATTCTCTTTTTATCAATGCTTGCTGTGGGTTTAAACATGTATTTATTAGTGTGACCTTGCAGTGAAAGGGTTTTTGATTGTACGGCATCAATCTTATTCGGTCGATTCCTCTGTTGTTTCACTATTCTTCCTTTCTTGTGTTTGTTGCTTCAAATTGTGTCGATATAAGCTGATTCTTTTATTCATTCAAACAATATGGTTTCCAGATGGAAACAAAGCTCAGGTGCTGGAACAATATGTTGATGGCATATGTACGTCTGCCCACATAAACTATTCATGGCACATAAGAGACTAATAATTACCCGCGCTGTAGTCTGTGAAGCTTGAGTTGGACTCGGATGAAAATAGATGTCAGTGTGTTACACATGCATTAACACAGTCTTACAATGGAGCCTAATGTATGGCCAGAGAATCACACAACCGTGTTATAATACAACAATTCGAAGCATAACATCCTATTATATTGCTTTATGTCTTCGTTATGCTCAGTACTTTTACATTAATTTCATTAATTTACCCTGTAGCACAAGGTACCCGGTTCGATCCCCTCTCTCCCCATTAGTTGCATGTTGAAGTGTCCTTGAGCAAGACATTGAACCCCCACATGCTCCCCAGGCGCTTCACTGCAGCCCACTGCTCCTTAATAAGTAAGGATGGGTCAAATGCAGAGAACACATTTCCCCACTGTGGGATTAATACAAGTGTACATTATTATTATTATTACATGGACAGATAAAAGTAAAATAGGTCAAGTACCTCAAGAGGAACGCATGGATCTCATGCAAGAAGCACTGGAACAGGTTTGGATCTGAAATAGCTTGTATGAGTAATTTAGCAGAAGTTGCTGCATTCAACATTTTCTCTTCGGTCTGAAAACTATTTAGGAATCTAAAATGAGTCTCTTCTTACTCTATGAGCCTACATTATTTATTTAGATTGCATATTTCATTATTTTGAAGCAATTTTGTTGTTGAAAAACCCGACATAATTAGTTTGAAATGTCATCTTTTGACTCTGCAACAATTCCAATTAAAGGATAATAATACATGTGTTAATATAGCCTCATAATATCACATTTCTTCAATGCCAAACTGTTTTTGCAAGAGGTCCGATCAATACTTCCTCCCTGCCACCTTTTGTATCTTTTATCAAGCAGGAGCTCGCACAGGGGACGCTCCGGTTTCATCCCCATCGGGGGCGTGGCCTGAGGCATGCCGGCCCCGCCCCTAAAACACACACCAGACACAGCAGCTGGCTTTTGTAGAAAGATTCGGGAGCGGGAAAAAACGCAAGTGATGACAGACACCGGGGCCGAGCCCGGCCCCCATCCCTCCACTCACCTTGTTTCATCCTTCTAAATGTGTTATTGTGTGTGTGTGTGTGTGTGTGTGTGTGTGTGTGCGTGTGTGTGTTGGAACACGTGTGCATTTGGATTTCCCTGCACGTGGTTTGAGTGTAATTTATTTCGAGAGATGAAGTGACCTTCACATTAGAGATTAGAGGCTATGCATCCATGTGGTTTGTGCTAAAGTTTCGCCAGCGCGCCACGCTAATCCCGTCCCTGAGAGCCATGTGCTCCGGGTCCCTCTGTGTGCGCGCGTGCATCGAGAAGTCAGATAGCGGCGATTTAAGCAGGATTAAAACAAAACAATCTGATTTTTGCCTCTGAAGTGAAGAGAAAAAACAACAACAATGAGCTGCCACCTGTCAAACGGATGGCCGTCCAAAGGCCTCGTTGTTTGCGCCCCGGGGCGGCACGGATAGAAGAGAAAAAAAAGAGAGCGAGACCGGTGGAACGAAGCCAGCGCGTGTACCTCCCATGATTCCCTCATGTCGGACCTGCCCTGGCTGCACCTCCTCCCTTCTGTGTGACGGCATGATGAATGATCGCCGCGGGGGTGGGGGGGACACAGCTTATGTATCTCTGATGTGCAGTGTGTGTGTGTGTGTATGTGTGTGTGTGTGTGTGGGGCTGCATAGTTAGCTGGTTTTCTCCTTTTCCCCCCCCAAAATACCTCATCTGCCTGAACTTCATCGCGGCCGCTTTATCTCATCTCCGGCGAATGAATTCACTGTGAATCACCAGGATTGCGCCGCAGATATGAATCGGGTTCGTGTTTACAAAATAAGCCACGGGACACAATGCCCGGCGTGAAGCGCTCGGCGGATCGCGAGCGTAATTCGGCGGATTTGTTTTTTTAATGGGCGAAGCGTCTTCTGCCCACCGGAAGCGTTTGTTTTGTTTAATCTCGCTTTGCATATTTCATCGTCTGATATTTAGGTCACCTGCACTGAGAGCATTTACATGTGGATTTATTTGTTATTTTTTATCTTGTATTGCTACAAAAAACAGAATTTTCATCTCTCCATTGCACATTATTAACTCTGCTTTCTCTCCGGAGTCCTTGTGACTTCACGTCTCATAGGGTCCATTGGACCTGGCTGGGTCTGATGCCCCGCCCACTCCTCCTCTCTACCTCCATCTGCCTGATGGATCACGGAGGTCTGGATCGTGGAATATGCCTCCTACCAACTATTCATACGCCCTGTCATACTCATTGAATGTGTTATAACTCTGTCACGCTTCATTCTGTACACATGACATCTATTGTTCTCTCTATCCGGGGAGAGGGATCCTCCTCTGTTGCTCTCCCGAAAGTTTCTTCCATTTTTTTTATTTCTCGGGAGTTTTCCTCATCCGATGTGAGGTCAAAGGTCAGGGATGTCGTATGCGTACAGACTGTAAAGACCTCTGAGGAAAATATGTAATTTGTGATATTTAGCTATACAAAATAAACTGAATTGAATTGAAAAGCCCATCTAAATAATCCCTTATCCTAATTGTGTGGGAGCGTATATGTTATCTTTACATTTTCAGTCACGTTGGTTGCGAGTCTATGGCACAGAACTAAAGCCACCGCCTATTACAATAGCCTTAGCGGCTGAACACGATGTGAAGACCCGGCCTGGTTTTTAGATCTGACGGGGGAAAGTTTGTGTTGTTAGAAGCCGTGTAGTTATTTCCAGAAAGACCAATCTGCCTGCAATGAAAGACGTGCCCCTGACAGCTCTTTGTATTGTTCCGTTTCCTTTAATGCTCATCGACCGGTGCGTATTTACAGCCCTTCTTCATGCCGATGCGCCGCTTTAAGCAGAACTTTAAGACTTATCTCTATTATCGGTCTGATCCTCTGCCGCTTTGTTGTCTCTGTCACGGTGGTATTTTTAGCCTGCATCCCCCGTCTTAAACCGCTTCTTTCTCTTAAGCGACGCGTCGGGCCTTATTCCCGCCGCCCGGCAGGTTGTTGTTCTTCTTGATGGCTCAACACTAACCCTAACCGTAACCCATTGCCGGGCCCCGCTCGTTATTGTCGCTGATATTCAGCCCCAGACATCGTCTCACTCTCTGTTCACAGCTCCTCGGAGTGGTATTTGTCGTGTGTGTGTGTGTGTGTGTGTGTGGGGGGGGGGGGGGCGTGGGATTGAGGCGATACGTCTGGTCGCTGTCCCCGGGGGTGACGAATGGGCCGTGGTCACCCCTCCGACATCCCCCAGATGTTTTCTGCCCGGGCCTCATGCGGCCGCAGTGGCTGGCGGGCCCAGAGAGGCGCGGGAGTCACCGCGTGATTGATCACCGCGCGCAGAGCGGCGTTGCGCAGCTCGGCTCCCGCTGGCCCGATGCCGAGGAACCGGGCTGCCGCCGCAGCGCCAAGCATCCTCTGCTATGAAAAGGACATGGAAAAAAAAGGAAACATTTGACACTTGTTGAGATATTTACATGACTCAAACTAAATAATCTACCAATGGAGTCGGCACATTTCATTTTAAATGTAAAAAAAAAACTCTAAATAATGCCAATTATAGAGAAACTAGATCATTTATCACTCATCTTGCCTCTAGAATGTATAAATTGAGATTGTAACAGCGTCACCAGGAATGTGTGTATCCTCCAACCCCGCCTCACACGCGGCTCGCCACTCGGTGCAGCAACTAATGTAGCCGGCAATTCAGAACACAGCCGTGTACTGACCCTCAGCCGTGAGTGCACTTGTACAGCTACATTGACCCTCGACCCTCATTTAGAAATCCCCTGATTCCCCTCCCCATCATTGAGGTCCCCTTTGAAAGGATTGGGTTAGATATTGTGGGTCCCCTACCCAAAAGTGCTCGGGGTTATCAGTATATTCTGGTCCTAGTGGACTATGCTACCCGGTACCCCGAGGCTATACCCCTCAGAAAGGCTACAGCCCAGCAGATCTCAAAAGAACTGTTCCTCCTAAGCAGTAGAGTGGGACTTCCAAAAGAGATACTGACAGATCAGGGAACCCCTTTTATGTCGCGTGTCACCAAAGGCCTGTGCTCCCTCCTAAAGATCAAGCACCTCAGAACGTCAGTATACCATCCACAAACGGACGGACTGGTAGAGAGGTTCAACAAGACTCTTAAAATGATGCTGAGGAAGACAATTGATAAAGATGGCCGTAATTGGGATCAACTCCTCGCCTACCTGATGTTTGCCGTGAGGGAGGTTCCCAAGCCTCTACAGGCTTCTCACCTTTTGAGCTCTTGTACTCTTACAAACCCAGGGGGATCCTGGACCTGGCGAAAGAATCCTGGGAAAAACAGCCTTGTCCTCACCGCACAGTTATCGAGCATGTGGAGGCCATGAAAGACAGAATGAGTGCCATTTATCCTATTGTCAGAGAGCACATGGAAAAAGCTCAGAAAGAACAGCAAGCGTCCTACAACCGCCCTGCGCAGCCCAGAGAGTTCAGGCCAGGAGACCGGGTCCTGGTACTGGTACCCACTGCTGAATGTAAATTTTTAGCAACATGGAAGGGACCTTATGAAATCATTGAAAGAGTAGGAGAAGTGAACTACAGAGTAAAGCAGCCAGGGAGGAGGAAACCAGAACAGCTGTGCCACGTAAACCTGTTGAAGAAATGGCACGCTGCAGACGTCCTATTAAGCTGTTTACCCCCAAAAGACACAGGAGCTGCACCGAGGGAGGTCATAATGATGGGCCCGGATCTGTCCCCCCAGCAACGACAGGAGTGCATGGAGCTAGTGGATCGTAACAGAGAGGTGTTCTCAGCTAAGCCCGGCACAACGCACCTCGCTGTACATGAAATCCGCACCAAGCCGGGTAAAGTAGTGAATCAGCGTCCCTACAGAGTGCCAGAGGCACATAAGGTAACAATTCAGGAGGAGGTTAAAAAGATGTTGCAGCTGGGTGTTATTGAAGAGTCACATAGTGCCTGGGCTAGCCCCATCGTACTGGTCCCCAAACCTGATATGTCACCTCGGTTCTGCAATGACTTTCGAAAGCTAAATGAGATATCAGAGTTTGATGCTTACCCCATGCCCCTAGTGGACGAATTGATTGATCGTCTGGGAATGGCTCGCTTTATCACAACGCTGGATCTCACAAAGGGATACAGGCAAGTCCCGCTTTCCCCAGCCTCCAAGGAGAAAACTGCCTTTGCAACAAGTGAGGGGCTCTTTCAGTACACCAAATTACCATTTGGGCTGCACGGAGCCCCTGCCACCTTCCAACGGCTCATGGACAGGGTCCTGCGGCCCCACACAAAGTATGCGGCCGCCTACTTAGATGACATTGTGATACATAGCAGAGATTGGGAAAGTCATTTGCCCCAAGTACAGAAGGTGCTGGAAGCCCTTCGTGAAGCAGGTCTCACAGCTAACCCCAGCAAGTGTAGGTTAGCCTATAGCGAGACCAAGTACCTCGGATACACAATAGGGCGGGGACTAGTCAAACCTCAAGAGGCCAAATTGAGGGCCATCCAAGACTGGCCGCGCCCTGTAACAAAAAGACAAGTGATGTCTTTTATAGGGCTGGCCAACTACTACAGGCGCTTTGTTCCTAATTTTTCTGATCTTGTTGCCCCTCTAACAGACCTAACGGCTAAGAAACAGCCCCGAATGATGAAGTGGTCCCAGGAGGCAGAGGAGGCCTTCATGAACCTCAAGAAGGCCTTGTGTTCCCACCCCGTGCTCGCCGTTCCAGACTTTAACAGCGAGTTTGTGGTGCAGACAGATGCCTCAGAAGTAGGTCTGGGCGCAGTACTCTCCCAGGTACAGCAGGGGGAGGAGCACCCCATCCTGTACAGTAGCAGAAAGCTATTGTCCCATGAGAAGAGATACTCTACACTGGAGAAAGAATGTCTGGCAGTTAAGTGGGCCCTCGAAACCCAGCGCTATTACCTCAGGGGGCGGAAATTCACACTGGTCACGGACCATGCACCTTTGCAGTGGATGGCAAGAAATAAGGAAACCAACAGTCGGGTAACAAGATGGTTTCTCAGCCTTCAAGCTTTTAACGTCTGTGTTGTGCACAGGGCAGGCCGGAACCACGGGAATGCAGATGCCCTCTCACGACGAGATGTCCTGTGGGCCTTGTCTGGTCCTGCGGAGGCCTCAAGCCAGTGGAGGGGGAAATGTGATGTCATCAGAGGAAGAGTGCTTAATGGGAGGTACATTCCCTCCCGGTGGTTGCAGCAGGGACTACAACCAGCAGGACATCCGTGGTGAAAGACTACAATTCCCACTCAGCAGTGCAGGCGGAAGAAGGCAGCCGCCCAGCTGAAAAGGATGAAGCTGATGAGCCGGCGGGGAACTAAAGAGAGTCCGGGACATTATGTTTGTTGTGTACACCGACGGGTGGTGGAGTTAAGTTTTGCCTTTTGTTTGATTTCAAAGAACCAAATTACAAAGACTTGGATTTAACGAAACCTTCGCCTGGCGTCTTGATTTGTGCACCCGCGCCTCACCCCACGATCCCGTCCTCTAAAGACATCACAATATGTACACATGTACATAAGTATATACATACAGTATATGTATACATATATTCTAGCAGCTGCCACTGGTATATATATATACACATACATACATATACAGTATATTATATATATATATATTATTTATATTATGATATATATATTTATATATATATATACATATACATATGTACACCTATACATAAGTATATTCATATATATATATATTTATATATATATATATTTATATATATACATATAAATACACATATGCATATGTACATATATATATATATATCAATATATACTGTATATACTGTATATACCATGTATGCACATATGTACATGTATATACACATATACATATATATATATACTGTATTATATAATGTATATATATGTACATATATATACACATATACATTTGTATGTATGTATGTATATATATACGTATATATATATATATATATATACGTATATATGGTTCAACAGATCCAAAATAACACCTTTCTCCTGCAGATTCACTTTACTAGGACGGCGGAGCTGCTCCTGCTTCTTGTCGGAGACATAACTCACACCTTCAGACACATTGCTGCAATAAGCAAAGATGCAGCTCCTTGTGCAGGGTGGAATAACGTTGTTTTTACCTCGGGATCCGACATTAAAGGGAACGGACCGTCGCCAAAGTGCAAGCCAAGCGAGTTTGTCATATTTGTTTATGCCAATAGCGTTCTCATTTTTTATTTAAAAATAGCTTTATTTTCACTTCTACATCCTCCCATTGTATGCACAATCACTTATATTATGTTGTAATTGGGTCACATATGAGTTATTACAGTCCGGTTTTCATCCATATCTTTCACAACCACTGACAACTTAATACATTGGATTTTGTTATTTAATTAATAAATGTGTAATGTGTGTGTATTTTCTTTGTTGTGTATATGTAAATAGTGTATAATAGAGTAATATAATAGAATAATAGAGTATAAATATCAGTAAGAAACTGTTTAACTCAATGTCAACCATTGTTATCTTGTTTAAGAAGAACAAAAACATTTCTTTTTGTAGTTAGTGACAACCTCGGACACCCACGACACTTTCTGATGGAAACATTGTGCACTGGTTAAATCCTTAAGTTTTGAACGGCACCGAAAGCCTCAGCCGCACACGGAGACTTGGCCATTTGATGATAGAATCTGACAGCGTCAAACACATTACTGAAGTGTACTCACTCGATGCTGCTATAGCTTTACCGCATCCCCTTCAAACACGCGTGGGCGCTTCGGGCTGTCACTCCGTTTCGAGGGGCAGTTTTGGGGTCACGGCGGAAAAAAAGTGAACAGAACAGAAGAGGAGATTTTAAAAGTGCGAGTGCTCACGGATGGCCTGATGCCACTCGCCTACTCTGTTGGGCTCCAGTTAAAGCTCTGTAATCTAATGAGTTTCTTCCACCTTATTGAACCTTGCTTGTTAGGTATTCTGGGATATATATATATATATATATACATGCATACATATATACATACATATATACAATCATATACAGGACTGTCTCAGAAAATTAGAATATTGTGATAAAGTTCTTTATTTTCTGTAATGCAATTAAAAAAACAAAAATGTCATGCATTCTGGATTCATTACAAATCAACTGAAATATTGCAAGCCTTTTATTCTTTTAATATTGCTGATTATGGCTTACAGCTTAAGAAAACTCTAAAATCCTATCTCATAAAATTTTAATATTTCCTCAGACCAAGTAAAAAAAAGATTTATAACAGCTGAGTGTTTGTCAAGGCTCAGGAAACCCTTGCAGGTGTTTCGAGTTAATTAGACAATTCAAGTGATTTGTTTAATACCCTACTAGTATAATTTTTCATGATATTCTAATATTTAGAGATAGGATATTTGAGTTTTCTTAAGCTGTAAGCCATAATCAGCAATATTAAAAGAATAAAAGGCTTGCAATATTTCAGTTGATTTGTAATGAATCCAGAATCCATGACATTTTTCTTTTTTTAATTGCATTACAGAAAATAAAGAACTTCATCACAATATTCTAATTTTCTGAGACAGTCCTGTATATACATATATATATATATACATATATATATATATTTATATGTATATATACGCATACATATAAACAATCATATATATGTATGTATATATATATACATATATATACATGTGTATATATACATATATATATGTACATGGATATATATATTTATATATGTATATATATATATATATCACAATGGTGATGGGCAATTTTTTTTTTTTTACATCTGAATAGTGACAATCACTTATTTTTATATACTGAAAATATATTTGAATGTACCCTTGAGGCCACACATCTATCAGACGTGTTATACATCATGGGTACCTGACCGAGCGTAGGTAATATTGATGGCGAAAGGTTCCTGCGTAGGATATTAATGACGCTCCACCCATCACAACATGGTATAGTTTATTTAATATGTGTACAACTATACAAAGGGCCCATTGGACCTGGCTTTGTTTCAAGCTGGTTCTGGTACCTGGATCCTGGATCCTTGCCCCTGCTTCCTGCATCCAGCCTCTGGCCTAGACCTGGCCTCCTTCCCAATGGCCCTGCCTCCTTCTCTGTACCTCCTGCCTCCTTCTCTGTGCCTCCTGCCCCAAAAGCCGACTTCATTGTTCTGGCCTCTTTCCTGATGCCTCATTTCTGGTGGGCCAGCCTCCTGCCTCCGTGGCTCCTGCCTCCTGCCACGGCCCTGCTGGAAACCCACGTGACATGTTTGGAGCCCGACATTATTAGCAGTCATGCCATCTAATATCTTTAAAAGAGACCGACTCCAGGGAAATGAAGGGGAACTTAAGGCGCCGCCTGCCTTCCTACCACTTGCAGCTCTAACGTGAAGCCCCCGTTTTCCTTGGGTCTGTGACTTAAAACTAAGCACCGTGACAATACAGAGTACCACTTTTACTCCCCTTCTTACTTGTAGTGTGGAAAGCACTTCCCTTTGCTTCAGTGAGAAAAGCTCCAGAGGCAGAAGAGATAATTCAGCCATGACTTAAACAATCCCCATTGTTGTTAGCCTTTCTGTACATACAGCACTCTGGAGGATGTCGAGTACCTCACGTGTTGCGAGATGAAGGCTGACAAAACAAACAACTCTCAGAGATCATAACTGCACCTGTAATTGATAGTGCAGTGATGGCTCATTATGCCTTTATTGGGTTACATAAACGTCGGCGAGGAGCTGTAATGCTGAAGATTCCCGTGTTTATTCCGCCGGCTCAAATCCAGGATCATTCAAATGCAAATGGTTCTTCACAAGATGGGGCTTCTCTTTTCATCTTCAGAGGGGTGGTCCTTCGTCCTGCTTTTGTCAGAGTGAAAATCCGAATGACCAATTTGAATAAAGATACAAAGAGAGTGCTTTTTCTATTACGCATATGTTTAATGTTTGTATAATTTTCCACCAGCATCCGACTTACAACAAGGGAAGGGCCATATCGGCTGTCATCATGTGGCTCTATTACATACTGAAGAGTTTGCTCATTGTTGTTGAGGTTGAGGTCAACCATAAGCCTTTTTTTTATTCCCTTTCCCTGAAATGAAAGGACGACGATGCTCACATCTACAGTGACGGTGTCTTTTTCTTTTCTTTTTTACGTCAGTGTGACTTATTTTAAGTGTTGCAGATGAAATGCGCCCTACGTAGTGCAAACTCATTTAGCCCGTATCGGAGAGAAGGAAAGAGCCAGTCGGCACAAAGCGTACTCCGTCTCCCGGCAGGTTACTTTGGTAGTGCGTGCCTGACAGATAAAAGGTCAACCTGACCCACTTCCCCGCCTGGGATGAGTCGCTGGATGAAGCGTAGGTCACAGTCGGTGTAAAAAGCAAACGTGTCAAGAGTGGAAGAGAGATAGAGGATGCAGGCAAGGACGTAAAATGTCCAGATATAAACAATCCTGCAGCGAGTCCAGACGCAGAGCCCGGCCCAAATCCGATTACCTCTTTTCAGATAGCGATGGCAGATCGTCTGTAAATATCTTTTATTTTCAATTTGAACGATTTAGGGGGAGAATATCTCAGAGGAAGCGAAGAGCAGCTCTGACCTGATGGCAGATTTATCCCTTCCCCCAAATGTTTAAACCCAAACCAGAGGGAGAGATCGCTATCGGTTTCTCAAAAGACAGATGCTATCTGCAGTCGGGCGACATGACTTAAAGAAAAGAAACGATGAACCCAGGATTGGAGAAAAGAATCCTGGGGATATCCATTTTCTATGAGCAGTGGTTTCGTGTTTGTTTTTAGCAATTCTGTCTCCTATTAATTTAACCCCTCGAGTCAGTCGTACTGTGGCAAATAAGACTGAGAATAATAGTTACATGGCTTTTATCAATTTAACGTAGAAACAAGTGGAGAGACTCTCACTCCCACTTTCTTTCACTCACTATGACATTGTGTCTGTTGGTAAATAAATCGTATTTGAAAGGTTTAGATTAGATTAGATTAGATATTCCTTTATTAGTCCCACAGTGGGGAAGTTGCAGGATCACATTCGAGCAGTAATAAAACATACAAAATCATTTTGTTTGCTTATGTTTGGAGTCATTTTAAACTGTAAAGTGTATTTTGTAATGATTTGATTGAGGAATAAGACATCAAAAGGCATTAATAGTTTGGATGTTGTTGCGCAGACTAGAAAAAAAAGCTCCAATGGGACATTTTTGTCTAATCTTGCATTACTTGGAAATATATTTCAGAATGTATGGGCAGTTACGAGTTAGCCAATGCCACAACCCTATTCCAACAAAATTATGTTTTTGAACAAATATATTCTTAATATTGTTTCGAGGGTAATTTGTTCTCAGGTGACAGCCTAGAACCTGTAACAATACTCTTGGTTAATGGGGTGTAAATTGAAACAATGCTAAACAAAAACACAACAGACCTATATGTCTATGTTAAGGCAACACATGTATATGTGTGTCATTAGTTACAAATGTAATTTGAAAGAGTTTCAAACAAACTTCGTCCACGCTCTGGTCCTTGACCTAAACTGAACGTCCTGTGAGGCATTGGGGATGCACAATAAGTTTCCCTCTGAATGGAGGCTAATTAGCCTTCATTAGCCTACATCCCCCTCAATAGGGGGGCCAACTATTGTTCATGTGGTCACATTCACGTCTTCATGTGTTTATGAATCAATAACAAATATATTGATGCCACATATCAAATTAAACAGCAAAGCCCGGTCGATAAGACTAAGTCATCATGTTCTACATGCTCCAAAGATACAACTCAACAACCAAAGCCAAAATATGTAGAGATTGAAATTAACAAAACTATCCAAAAATGATGACTCCCCAAGATTGCATGACCAATGATTACTCAAGGTAAGACTCCAGTGTCATGAAATGCCATGCTTCGAGAGGTTGTGGATGCTTTTCGTTTGTTCCATATGTGGCATATGGATGCCAATTGCATCCGCATATCGTCCAAAATGAGCCCCACCGACGGCGCAACCCTTATCACACTCGAATGCTGGGGAGGAACTGTTGTGTCTGGACCTGGCACTTTTGTGTGCGGGAGCTGGTTGTTGTGCTCCAGCCTATTGTTCCCACCAAGCTCGGGGCAGCTGGATGCACTCTGTGTGCTGCTGGATGCGCGGACCGTGAGTCGGGGGCCTACCGCCAGGTGGCCAGGCCGCTCACCACCTGGTGGCACTGGGGAGAGTTGAACCTCTCCCCTCAGGAGCCCTGTGAGCCCACTCTCTACCCTCCTGTCACCCGACTGCACGGCCATGGCCCACTGCCATGCATCATCAAGCAGACTGACTCAACACAGTGTGACGTTGTTATACCACGGGTTTGACATCAGACCTATAGGGAGAGGAGGTTGAGGGAGGAGGGAGTGGTGATCAACAAGAAGCCCCTGGCCTCAGGACTTCGTACGTCCTCAAAGGCAAGAAGACCAAGGCAGGGAGCGGAAGGAGAGAGCGGAGAGATCTCCCATCTCCATAGACGGGGGTCAGAGAGTGAGTTCCAAGTTCCTCACATCGCAACTCCGAGGACCTCACATGGACTCACGCCCCCCACACACGCAGTGAAAGGGCCGAACAATTTCAGTAGCCCTACTTAGAAATTCAACATAGAACCCTCAGACCAGAACCGAGTTCACCACACGTAGCACTCACCGTACTGACAGGCGGGGCGCCGCCCTGGTACGAGGCTGACTGCAGAGGGTGGTGCGGTTTCACACAGAGTGGAGGTGTGGTTGTCCAGTACATCCTGGACATATGTGTGGCCTCCATCCTGACATATACAACGGATGATGAAAGACAATAACCACCTGCCACAAACTGTTCACCCTTTTCACAAACTGGCAGGCTACCGCGCACAAGGCGATATCGCAACTGAGGTCAAGTCAACAACAGATTGCTCTCAGGCTGGACAGGCTGAGCCACAGGACTGAGACACCATGCAACACCTACACACTACCATTATTCTGTATCTATGTATATATATAATTATTTATTATATTATATATATTATATATATATATATTATATATATATATATATATATATATATATATATAATATATATATATATATATTTTTATTACATTATTTTATATATATATATTGCCATATGTATATTCTATTACTATTATATATATATATATTGTTAATATCTCTTTTTTGTGTGGATTTTATTGTTATTTTATTCATTTATTCTTTTTTTAGTCTGCTACTGCTGCGGGTGTTTTTTACATAAAAGAATTTCACGAACCGATTATACTTGTATAAAAGGGGATGTGACAATAAAAACTTGAAACTTGAAACTTGAAACATTTCCGCGACAGAGAATACAATTTAAGGGAAAATACATGTTATGGTAGACTAATGCAATTTAGATTTAGATTTTTCCAATGTACCTAAAAATTAATTGGAACATGTATTTTCATTTAAACAAGTAAGTTATCCTAATTGAACTATGATCTATTATTTAACTCAAACCCGACACTATTCTGAAATTGTGAGTTAGCGTAAAAGAACCATTGTTGCTGTTGTCATTGTTCTCCGTTATTCTGCGTATCGCAGTTCAATAGTTTGTTCAAATTCGCCCATAGGATTTGTAACTTTTTTGTGTTGTAAAAAAAAGACCCCATGTGTAAAATGTAACACAGAAAAAACAGCAACTCAAATCGACCAAATTTTTCCCGGGGGTCGACAGTTATCAAAATGGGATAAACGACACAAACGTTTTCCTCGGTTGTTGTAATTTCCTTTCCTTTGAGACCCCGCTCACACATACCGCGACTTTTTTCTTCTTTTTGGGGAGCGTGATCAATTTCACGGTGGTCTGCAGCAGTTCCCAGCGAGGAAGTGAGTTTGAGAGGCGGCGATGGCATCGGGGGCATCCCCCTTTCCTCACCCACGCTCGGGTCGTCTAATCGGCCCTCCGGCTGCACGCAGCCAGACGAAGGGAAACCCTGCCGACTCCTAATCTGTGTCGCCCGTGATCCCTCCCCCACCTCGCGCTACGTGGGCGCCGGAGAGAGAGGCGGGGTGCAACCGTTTGTTGTCTTCGTGTCATGGTGGAGGTTAATGGAAGCGGAGGCATGCACCGCTTGAAGGAACAGAAAGAAACAATGTTTGGTTTCACCGTGTGCGAGCACTCGTTTCCCCCCGTCATCTCCTCAGCCTTCCTCTCCCGACAACCTTTTTCTTTCTTCCGTTCTTCCCCGTTTGACTCCTGGGTTTACATTTTTCATGCGTCTACCTTTTTGCTGACAAAAAAACAGGCCAAACAATGCATGCTTTAATACACAGAGCATATCTTTTGGGTTCGTAACATCATGTTCTACCAACTATGCCATGGCCTCGCCTACTATAGTCGCATCCTATTATCTGAATATTGCACCTTTAAATCGAGCATCGAGGTCTGGATCGTGGAATTCCTACTACCAACTACGCCACTGCCCTGTTGAGACTCCGCCCACTGCTGAGACTCCGCCCACTCCTCCTCTCTACCTCTATCTGCCTGATTGATCATGGAGGTCTGGATCGTGGTCCATGCCTTCTACCAACTATGCATACACTCTGTCATATTGAATCTGTTTTAACTGTAGTGTGTTCTTCTGTACACATGGCATCTATTGCATCTGTCCATCCTGGAGAGGGATCCTCCTCTGTTGCTCTCCTGAAGGTTTCTTCCCTTTTTTTCCGTGTGAAAGTTTTCTTTTCTATTTTTTGGGAGTTTTTCCTGATCCGATGTGAGGTCAAAGGTCAGGGATGTCGT
The DNA here is from genome assembly GCF_029220125.1 of Pseudoliparis swirei. Classification (NCBI taxonomy): domain Eukaryota; kingdom Metazoa; phylum Chordata; class Actinopteri; order Perciformes; family Liparidae; genus Pseudoliparis; species Pseudoliparis swirei. Next base: position 5,841,133 of record NC_079402.1, on the reverse strand, counting down.
ATGTGTACGGATTGTAAAGCCCTCTGAGGCAAATTTATAATTCGTGAGAATGGGCTATACAAAATAAACTGAATTGAATTGAATGTTATAGTGACGAAGTAGCGACTTTTGAAAGAAGCTGAACTCGGACGGCTATAAGTGTGGGCGGCGACACTTATTTGAACGAATCATATTTCGATGATTGCGTCCCAATCATTTCCACTTAGCTGCACTAATTAACAAAGCATGTTTCCGATGTGTCACAGGCACTGGAGTGAAAAGCTTGCAAGGATGAGTTCCACATTTTCCAGCCTTGCTACGCAGATTAATCAATTTAATCATACATTTATCACAAGTATATAACATCCAAGACATTGAAACACTTTTAAGCCTTCATTCGCCTGATGTTTTTTCCCCCCCCGTCTGCACTCAATTAACTCGTTGGCTGTGTGTTCCCGTGTTTATTTCCTCATAATTTGCTAATCCTGTCGTCTACATCCAACGCGACATGGTTTTCATCCCCTATGACACCATTTTCCATACTGTAGGACATTTTCCCCTTGCGTGGTCATTCTATAATTTATTTGATGAGAGAGCATTGTACTATGACAGGAAATTATATTTAGCTATTAAAAGTTTGCAGGATGGAAACTTTTGTATAAGAAGCTTGACAAAAGCCGCTGTGCCTCTGCAGGAACCTGAATGAAAAAACACCACATCAGAATTGGCACGTTACAATCGATGCCTTGCGACCTCTACTCGGCCATCACAAACCACTTATTTGGAACATTTGCAAGCTAATTACCCAACACATTTTTTTAATTTCCAAATTCCAAAACCCACCTGTTCAAAACTGCTTTTAATGTGTAATTGTGTGCTCTCTACGCTCTTATTTGCTTTTATCGTTTGTTTTTATTGTAATTTTAGTCATTTTTATTGCATAGCTTTTAGGATATTTTAACTATGTGTTGTAAAGCGTCTTTGAGTATTTTGAAAAGCGCTATAGAAATGTAATGTATTATTATTATTATTATTATTCCATGTTTCAAACACAAGTTTGTCGGGTATGGTGAGGTTTTCAATCTCGCTCGATTTGTGTTCTCGTCCACGTGTGTGACAGGGGAGCATACTGTCCTGTTTTACTCTCTGAATCTCTTCCCAAATGCAGTTTGCATTCCCAAAATTGCACCCTGTAAATACTCACAATTTATGGGAGGGGAAGTGAGAGGTGTACATTTTTGGCAAACACTGTCATCCTGCGCTCCAACGCCAAACATCCTCCACCACCTGCAGAGCCGGGCCTCCTCACCCTGGAGACGTTTGTCCAGCGTGTTTCATGACTTGTCATATCTACCATGAGGTGAAACTTTTCCAACCAATCTGGATCTCCCACACTGTAAAAAGAGTATTTCAGTTGTAGTTGAAGTAACGCACATTTTTAAATGAGTCTCAATCAGATTTCTGCTTTAGTAAGGTCAATCTACTTTTGTGGATTATATCAATTTGAATGTACACATTGTTCCCTTAACCTGCTATTCTCTTTTCAGTATAAGGACATCAATTTGGTTTCTCTCCACTTGTACGTCTGATGTCATGATCTCCACATCTTTCCAGATTTTTTATGAGCAGTCGAGCCGCCATTTTCTCATGTCAAGTGACTTGGATAAAAGGTCATTCTAGTGTGTACAAATAATGTAAGATGTCAGATATAAAATTGGTCCACCTGAATTAACGTTAGTTATATTGTGTTATGTAGGCCTATTAAGTATTTAGCGAGCTAGTAAACTGACAAACCAAACCAGCCCTTGTCATGTTAACGTTAGCATGTTATATATTAACATGTATAAAGCATTTTACTCATTTTGTGAAAAAGAATTAAACCTTTCATAGCATTAATAGCCTCGATATATTCACCAGCACGTAACTAATACAACTGCCAGGGCTCTCAAGTTTTGAAGACAGGCAAGAGTGACATATCTATTCCCCCCCCCCAGAACGAAACTTTCGGGATATCAGTCGCACGCAATTCCAGGATGCTTTATTTTCATTGGTTGCTGGATTAAATCTTACCCAGATACAACAGATACGTTTTTTTTCTGATTGGCTATTGTGTAGCCCATTTCTTTTTTTTGATTGGCTGATAAGTGGCTACTCACAGCAGAACTCCAGGGAGCGCTTGATTCCTCCACGGTGAGGGCAGCTCATGTTTGCGTGCTGCGGCACATTAAAACATTAAATAGTCGAGAGTTTTTTCAGCGTGAGAAATACGATGTGTGGCGGGAGTGCGTGACTTAAGACCGAAATGCGTGACTGTCACGCTCAATGCGTGACACTTGAGAGCCCTGAATTGCTATAATGCTATTGCCCTGCTGCAATGCCAGTTAGCATAATGCTAGCGAGCCTGTAGCATGGACAAGCTAGTGGTTAGCTAAATACCAAAGCAGGTGCTAGCTCGCTAGCAGGCCGTAGGTTTATGCGGTTCAAGTTGCTTATTTGTGTTGTGTACTGGTGTAGCTAGCTGCTTATTGGCACATTAGCTCAGCAATAATGAGCTAGGTAAGGCTTACGTTAGCTTGCCACCAAGCGAAGTATACGGCCCGTAGTTCAGTTCAGAGTAATTTGGCGTAGTAGTTCAACTCAGTTTATTTTGTATAGCTCAATTTGTCTCAGAGGGTTTTACAATCTGTACTCATAGACATCCCTGACCTTCGACCTCACATCGGATCAGGAAAAACTCCCATAAAATAGAGGAAAAACCTTTCACGGGTAAAAAAGGGAAGAAACCTTCAGGAGAGCAACAGAGGAGGATCCCTCTCCAGGATGGACAGAAGCAATATATATCATGTGTACAGAAGGAAGCATTACAGAGTTACAACACAATCAATGAGTATGACAGAGTGTATGAATAGTGAAAATGCAACAGAATAATAAAAAAGACCCCTCTGTCAGAATACCAGAACTTCCCCTTCGCAGAGGCCTGACATGTTCACTGCTGACGAAGCTCATTAAATGTAAGAGCTCAACCTCTCTTCCTCCCCATCTCGCTCAGCACTCTCCTTCTGTATCTATCTTTGTCTCACTTTGTCCCCCACGTATAATATCCTCCTCTTCCTCTGTGGTCTTTAAGAAAAAGCTGATGGGAAAATGACCCATTACAAAGTTTAACGAGACCAAGGGGACGGAGCCCTGAAAGCGCATCTTCAAACATCCCGAAGATAGAAAATGTGTGAGGGGAGAAAAAGCGTATGAAGTCTGAACATATGCAGGTATGCGCGTGCCGCAGAGGAGGTAGCGCGCAGCAGGTCCACTGGATCTTTTGGATGACGGCGCAGCAGCCTCTGGCTCAAATACCTCCACTTTGTGTGTTTTCAGATATAATTCTGTAACCTATACAAAGATGAATCAAATAGAAACACATGTAATATGCCAGTAAACGCTAAATCTGTATTACTTTTCTTTTGATCAGTTTTCTATGAAGAAAATGACGTATACTGCCGCACTCTGCTCCAGCATTCAATAGATTTATTGCATAACCCCACACATCTTTAATTTCTCTGTCCTTGCAGATCTTTATTGGAGCATGAATTATTTGTTCAGTCACTCTCATGCAACATACATTAATTCTTGCCATTTACATTTGCATAGAGTAGACATTATCCCTATGCTTCATAATACATTAATAACAATATCAATATTCTCCCTAATATTTCCTATTATAATATATTTCTATATGTATTAATTTAAAGCATAAGACCTCTGCACATGTTATCAAAATAAACTATTACAACCTAACAGTCGTCAAGGCAAAAACACAGATTTATAAAACATTGCATATCATTGTTTCTAAAATATTTTTTACAGTTTTAATATTTTTTTCCAAGTTACCCTGATCCAGATATTTCAAATGTATGCCTTTGAGTGAGCACTTTCCTCTAAATCATTCTGCAGCAGAGATTGAGAGATGCATGGAATTGGTGTACCAGTTCTCTGGCACGGGGAATTTGCAAAAAAAATTAAAGACACAGCTACAAATAAATAAATAAAAATACACAACACTATCCGTGGCTGTCATTCACAGTCTTTGCAGCTTGCGAGAGGCCATCAAAAGAGGAATTTGTCGCGCTGTAGCAATGAGGTATTTTCTGTTTGAGTTCAGCAGCACAATAATGAGTTGGTTTCTTCGTCGTGTTGCTATCTGAGCTCTATGACTGTTCACCTCTGACGGACATGGCAGTGTTTAAGTTAGCAGGATATGCAGTGCAACGATCCATGCAATCTAAACGACAGGGGGATGATTTGTGGCCCTTCGGAGAAAGCATTTAAATCCAGAGTTCTGTATCCACGGGAAGCAGAATGATCAATGTTCCTCCACGAGTCTGTGAAATGGATGAAACAATGACGAGAGAGAGAGCTGTTCATAGAACAAGCTTAATCTAGATGACATTCAAGTGCATTCAGTGCTCCTGCTTCGGTGGTTTAATTTAATTAAATTCAGTTTATTTATTTTTCCTTCAGCCCAAAATCACAAATTTGCCTTCTGCCAATCCGTACACATAGAACATCCATGTCCCAGCCCATGTTCATATTGCTGATATAAAAGCTGAGTCCTTTGTTCAACATTTAAATGAAACTTGTATTGTTGGTTTAGATCTTGTACAAGACTGAGACATGAGAGTTTAGCATTGGTACAAAATGTGTAGTCACACTATTCTTCTTGCTCCTGGCATGGGTTTGCTTATATAACCGCTTCTCCTATTGATTTCTGATGTACTTGGCCGAACATTTTAAATCACTTCAATGATGATATAGGGGAGTGAAATGTGCGCTAGATGTATACAACAATGTGTACAAAACCAAAAGCCAAATAAAAAAAGGGATAAACTGACAAAACCATCATACTATATCAAGTGGGATCAAGATTTCTAGATTATTAATTATTAGTTGCTTCTCTTACACGTGTAATGTCATTTGACATGAACTTCAGCTAAATCTAGCAAAGATAGAAGATTGATTGATATAGAAAAAATAGACAGTGTTGCATGTGGGTTATGTCCAGTGTGAAAGTGTCTATTTCTAATAATGAGGTAGAAAGATTAATTTTTGTGTTGAGTCGCTGTGAGTCACTGTACAGAAGTGTTTTGATGTGTGCATACAGTATATTGTGAGATGTTACATGACAGACATGATGTGTATGAAACAATCCCCACAGATGCATTCAGATAGGGCAGGGGTCAGGAACCTTTTTGACAGGGAGAGCCATAAAAGCCAAATATTTCTAAATGTATTTCATTTCATGAGATAAGTGTTAACGTGACACGTAGAGACAGAATGACATGCTGCTGTGTAGAGACGATCAATAACAGACATTTAGTTTAATAAAATAACAAAGACGTGCTCTTTAAGAAAAGGGACCTTAAATTACTTCTGCTGTAATCTGGCGCGATTGAGAAAATTACAGGGGGGCGGGCGGAGATTTTGTTTTTTTTTCAACTCAAAATTGTCTGGGAGCCATATGCCGACACCGGAAGAGCCATATATGGCTCGCGAGCCATAGGTTCCCGACCCCTGAGATAGGGGATACTTGAGTTTCTATGAAGTCTTAATACAGTGTTTTACTAAAAGTTGATGGCACATAATATGTTTTGTTCCACAGCAGCTGTCTTGCTCTCCAAACTAGAGTTGTGCCATCTCATATGGTTATCCACTGACTATGTATAAGCACTCTTAGGGCTCAATCACACTCTCACAAAAGCGTCGCTGGCAAAACCATTGATTTCCTATGTTACGCGCACCTTTTAAATGCCGCGCGACATGTTTTTCTAGCGTCTTTCAGGCTTAAAAGTTCAAATATTCTCAACTTTAAGCGCGAGGGGCGGAGTCACACAGCTCATCAATGTCACACTCAGCCAAGGCAGCCAATCGGATCAAGCAAGAGGCGGGCTTTATTACTTTTTTTTAATATCGTGAACCCAAAACCTACGCTTTTTTGGGGCTTTTTCCTCCTCCTCCTCATCCCTCAACACAAGAGCGCGACGTCTTCTTGAATCCATTTTGTAAATGAAGTTTTATCGCCCGGTTGCGCACGCAGGCTCGCTCCACAGGCGCACCGCGTTGTTTTCCCCGGCGCGTTTTTGCCAAGACGTTTTTGAAGCAGCTGCGCTTTCACAAGTCGCGTCTGGCGTGATCGCGCCCTAATGCAACACCACTTCAAAACAACTACACTCTCCATTTTAGTTTACAACTGTACTTGTACCTCAATGCATTTAAGACATATTTGAATTTGAATCTGTCAACACTAATTCTCTAAATCCAAGTATTGTTTTTTTCTGTTTTAATTCATCATTTTAATATTTAGCAACGATATCAGTAACTATATCTTCTTTGGACGATTACGCTTCGGCATTCATTTTGCCAAAGTCTATAGTGAGCGTTCATATTTATGTACCTTATGGCCGATTATTGAATGCAAGTGTCTGCAGTGATCGTTAGGATTGGCGGATAGGAGACGTACTTATTCAGCATAAAACTGAGGATATGGCAATTCATCGTTGAGTGACTAGATTATCGATCACGCTTCGGGTTTGTTTTTTTGTCGGGATAGCTGTGATCAACAGACAGGTGGACAGGAAATCAAACAAATCTCCATTCAATTCATTGCCGTTTGCCAGCTGGATGGGCGTGTGATTAAAATGGACGTCGCGTGAACCAGAAATTAACAGATAACAGAGTAATTTTTGAAGCTGTCAACATTCAGGCATTCAGCTAATTAAATATTTCACACTACATTTCTTTTATGGTTGAATTTGCTCCGGTGGTAAAAAAAAAAGCACATTGAGATGCATCTAATGAGGTGAGTGGGACAACAACATGATGTAATTATCTAGCTCGTAAGATTCTCTATGTTGCTGTTAACTGTCTTTAATTTGCCAACAACAATCTCTCTAAATCAATGAAGCATGTTCACCTTCTGCATTGATTACACTTTTACTTGTGTTTGGAGACATTAATGAACTGAATTAAAACTAAATTACCAACTCGCGGTTGTATGTCATGTTGCAGTTTCCATCCATATCGGTCCAAGAAGTCTTCACGTCATTATTTCTGTTGGAATTGTCATATTATCCTTGAGTTATGGCCAATAACGTGTTTTGTGAGGACACGTTGACCTTTACAACCACATTTCAAATGAGTTATTGTCATGTCTCGTCGGTGATGTTAAGTTTTAGGTTTTAGTCCTGTTTTCGATGTCCGCTTTTATTTTGTAGTTACTGTTCTCTCTCATTTCAGAAACTTTATTTCCTGCCCGGGTGTTTCCTCGTTAGTGTGATTGCCTGCTCCACCCCTGATTGTGTCCACCTGTTCCCCATTTCCTCATGTATTTTAAGCCGGTGTCTACCTGTGTCTTGTCTCAGATCGTCTTGTCTCAAGTCTCGTCCTGACCCGTCTAGTCTAAGTAATTGTTGTTCATGTTAGTGTAGTCTTTTGTCCTGGTTTGCAGTTTCCAGCATAGTTGTGATTACCTTCGCATTGAAAATGCGGAAGGTTATGTTTTGATCGCTGTGTATTTATTTATTTATTTGTATGCGTGTTACTCGCATAACAAAAAAAGTATTAAACTGAATCGCATGAAATTTGGTGGGATGATTGGTGATTATCCGGGGACTATTTGATTTTGGGATCGATCGGGTCAAAGGTCATGAAAAGGTCAAAATCTTCTTTTTACCATAGTGCGGTCAATTTTTATCCAATTGGCATGCAACTAATGCCAACATTTTCATAATTCAATGCCCAATCTTGTGGTATGCGAAGGTATGCGCTCTACCGAGTGCCCGTTCTAGTTTTGTTTATACTTTGATCAAGTCTTTTTCCCAGCATAGCTGTGATTTTCTGTTTTACCTAAACCCGATCTTAATTTCCTGCTCAGCAGCAACTTTAAGTTGTACTTTGTTTTTTTGGAGTTTTTGGGGACTTCCTATGTTTAAATAAACCCTTTTTGATTGCCCTGAACTTTGGAGTCGTGCTCTTGGGTCCTGTTTTTGAGTCATGACAGTTAGTACAGGTGGCCAATTGTGCCAAATGTAAAGAATCTCCCTCCAGGCGTTCCTCAGGGTTTCACGTTCACAAATAAATGGACCAATGGACAAATGCACGTCCGTATGGACAGACGGAAGACAACAAACCATAATGCCATTCGGCCACTTCTGTCGCCGGAGGCGTAAAAAAGGCAAGAATGTCGATTTAAATGTCACAGAATGAAGAAGCTGTTAATTTCTTCAACTAGAACGGGGAAGTTGGACGCACATGCCGGGAAGTCAGTGTCTGCCCACAGTTTTTAATTAAGATGTGAGTGAGCGTGCAGTGATTGCCTTTGTGATGTGGGCGTGCAGAAGCATCATTTCCTTCTGAGAAGCTCCTCAAAGACTCTGGTAACTCATGACTGGAGTTTTGAAAGGGCTCTTTTTTAATTCCTTCCCTTTCAGATGTGCTATGGCAGCCACAGCAGTGGCAGTTGCTCCTGTGGGCAAACTACACGGGGACTTTTCGAAGTGGGCCACTCTAAAAATAAAAGGTATAATTTGGTTTTAATTTGGATGGAGTTTCGCCGTCGGGGTGAGCTTTATGAAAAAAGGGGACGAAGAATGGCCATGTTAGATATCCGAGGAAATACAGAAACATGATAGAAAATGGGTGGGGAGAAGGAACAAAAAAAATCCATTTGTTGAAAGAGAGCCGAGCAGGATATCTGGGCGGGGAATCAATAGGATAAGAGGTTATTAGCTGAGAAATGTCACTTGAAACATCGATCATCATCTCCATCGACTGCAGGGACAGGTAGACACACAGGGTCCAAGCAGCTCATCAGTCAGCACTGATGGGAAACTATACAGTGAGCAAGAGATGAAGAGGTTTACAGAAACTCATAAAAACATATGAGGATGCACAATACTCATAACTTTAGTTACGAGATAGCGGTTACTTATCATCACATGGAATTCAGTTGACGAAAGCTGCATTAATCTACACGGTGTCTAATATATATTTATTATTTATCTTAGGAAAAAATGTAATAAATAACACAATAAAATCCTGCATGTAAAATTATTTTAAAGGATTTACTCAATGTATTTGCATCATAAAAGTACTCAAACATAATAAAACATTAAACAAACTGATAGTCAAGTCAAGTCAAGTCTTTTTTATTGTCAGATACACAGAATGACACAGGGTCAGACTGGGCACTGAAATTCTTAGGACAAGGCCCCACACAACAACTATCATTGCCGAACATAATATAACATGACATACACACTGTACAAGAACTCTGAACATAATACTAACATATAATACACATAACTAAATTACAGACAAATGGGAGTAGCAGGTAGTGAAAGCAGGTAGTGCAATAGAAAGTGTAGTGTAAGTACAGGCTGAAAGTGACAGTGTATGTAAAGTGACGAGTGTAAAGTGTCGAGTGCAAAAGTGTCGATCGTGTGTCAGTGTCCATTGAGCAGCCTGATGGCTCTCGGAAGAAACTGTTCTCCAGTCTCTGTGTGCGAGACCGGATGCTACGGTACCGCCTTCCAGAAGGCAGCGGGGTGAACAGGCTGAAGGCTGGATGATGGCAGTCCTTTAGGATCCTGCCAGTCTTCCTGAGGCATCGTGTGGTATGTGTCCTGCAGGGCTGGGAGCTCCCTACCGATGATGAACTCCGCAGTCCTGACGACACGACGTAGGGCCTTGCGGTCCTTGGCTGTGCAGCTCCCATACCACACTGTGATGCACCCAGTCAGGATGCTTTCTATTGTGCATCTGTAGAAATTGGTGAGGATGACTGAATCCATGCCAAACTTCTTCAGTCTCCTCAGGAAGAAGAGGCGCTTTCGGGCCGCTTTGACCACCTTGTCTGTGTGAGCAGACCAGGTGAGGTCGTTGCTGATGTTGACCCGAGGAACCTGAAGCAGCTGACCATTTCCACTGCAGAACCGTTGATATGCAGGGGTGCGTGCTCCTCCACCTGCCGTCTCCTAAAGTCCACAATCATCTCCTTTGTCTTGCTGATGTTGAGAGAGGCTATTATCCTGACACCATGTAGTCAGGGTAGCAACCTCCTCTCTGTAGGCTGACTCATCATTGCCAGTGATGAGGCCCACAATGGTTGTGTCATCAGCAAACTTGACAATGAGGTTGGAGCTGTGCGTGGCTACACAGTCATGTGTGAACAAGGAGAACAGGAGGGGGCTGAGCACACAGCCCTGAGGGGTGCCTGTGTTGGTGATGACTGTAGATGAGGTGCGGTCACCGATTCTCACCACCTGTGGCCTCCCCGTCAGAAGTCGAAGACCCATTTGCATAGGGAGGTGCTTAGTCCCAGGTCCACGAGCTTCGAGACGAGTCTGGAGGGGATGATGGTATTGAATGCTGAACTGTAGTCAATGAACAGCATTCTCACATATGTATTCCCTTTGTCCAGGTGGGTGAGGGTGGTGTGCGTGGTCAGGGCTATGGCATCATCTGTAGACCTGTTGGACCGGTATGCAAACTGCATCGGGTCCAGGGTGGGAGGCAGCAAGGAGCAGATGAATGATTTGACCAGCCGCTCAAAGCACTTCATGATCACAGAGGTCAGTGCTACCGGGCGGTAGTCATTCAAGCAGGTGACCTTGGTGATCTTCTTGGGCACAGGGACGATGGTGGTCCGTTTGAAGCATGTGGGGAGCAGACAGGCTGAGGGAGAGGTTGAAGATGTCGCTGAAGACCCCCGCTAGCTGGTCAGCGCAACCCCTGAGGGCCCTACCTGATATGCCATCCGGGCCAGGTGCCTTGCGAGGGTTGATCTTATTGAAGCAGCGCCTCACCTCTGCTACAGTTATAGTAGGCACACCACTGGTTGGGCCTTCAGGTAGCTCCGCTGCAGGGGGGTCACTGTCCCTCTCAAAACGAGCGAAAAAAGCATTCAGCTGGTCTGGAAGAAGGACAGAGGACTGGGTCTCACTGCAGCCCCTCCCCTTGTAGTCTGTAATGGCTCTTAATCCACTCCACATGCGCCTGGGGTCAGAGCCATGGTAGCTAGACTCCACCTTGCTCCTGTATGTCCTCTTTGCAGCTTTGATGGCCCTCAAAAGGTCGTATCTGGACTTCCTGTACTGATCAGGATCCCGGAGTTAAAGGCAGCAGACCGGGCTCTAAGGTGGGTCCGGACCGGCGTCAACCCAGGGCTTCTGATTAGGAAAGACCGGACAGTCTTCTTCGGACGATGTCCTCAATGCAATATTGGATGTAACTGGAAACAGTGTCTGTGTACTCATTAATGTCCCGTCTGCTGCTTCCGAAACATCAGCCAGTCAGTGTTGTCAAAACAGTCCTGGAGAGTCGCCACACCCTCGTCACTCCATTGGTGGACTGTCCTCTCAGCCGGTCTGACCTGTTTTAGCTTTTGTCTATATGCGGGGAGCAGAAGAATGGAGGTGTGATCAGCTTTACCAAAAGCAGGGCGTGGGAGGGCTTTGTAACTGTCCCGGAATGTCGTATAACAATGGTCAAGGGTCTGATCTCCACGTGTGAAGAAGTCAATGTGCTGATAGTATTTAGGCAGGACTTTCTTCATGTTGGCTCTGTTGAAATCCCCAACCACAATAAAGGCTGCCTCTGGGTGCACATTCTCCAGACCGTTGATAATTCCATACAGTTCATCCAGAGCAGTAGCCTTATCTACTTGGGGGGGAATGTAGACTACACTCAGAACGACTGCAGTAAACTCCCGCGGTAGATAGAAGGGTCTGATTTTTACAGTCAACAGCTCGAGGACTGGAGAGCAGTGAGATGCTAGTACTGCTATGTCCGTAGCCCAAGAAAAATTAACCATAACACAGACCCTCCGCCCCGCGCTTGCCTGAATCAGCTGTCCTGTCCTGACGGTGTATGCTGAATCCCAACGGAGTAACTGCCGCGTCGGAAATCTCCGGCACGAGCCACGTCTCGACGAATGCCAATACACAGCAGTTCCTGATGTCCCTTTGGAATTTAATACGTGCATTCAGATCATCCATCTTGTTGTCGATGGACTGAACGTTGGCAAGTAGTATGGATGGTAGAGCAGGTTTGAAATACCTTTTCCGATTCCGAACCAGAACTCCAGCACGTCGGCCTCGTTTTTTCTTCCTCCGTCTTGTGGGTATATCCGACGGCGGAACAACAAAGAGCCCGCTGCAGTCCGAACTCGCACTCCGGAAAGTTGAATTAAAGTTATTGTAGTAGTCCTCTCCGAGTGCAAATCTGATCTCCATAAGTGTCTGCTGGTCATATTGAATTAACGACACTGCAACATTAACGTAACAAACAACTAACAGTAACAAAACAAACAAAACGCTAGATAGTTTTGGCGGAGCTCTCATCAGTGCGACCATTCTGCGGCGCACATCCGATACCTGCTTTGTGTGTATATATATATATTTCTTTTAGAATAGATTAATTAAAACTCCCCGGAGTGTGAATGGGTTGCTTTAGGCTACTATCTGCTGGTTAACTCACATAATAAATTAAATTTTGATTAAATATATGAAAACATAATCACTCAAGTAATATAATTATATATAAAAAATAAGTTTTTATATTAAAATTCTGCAAAAAACACTATTTCCAGAGCTCCGCTCATACGCATAGGGTCCATGTTTAGTTGGCTAATTTGCATTGTACCGCCAGTAAATGGATATTAATACCTTTTGATCAAAAAGGGGTGTTTTGCCCTGCAGTAGCTTGCATAAACAGACATTGGCAAATAAAGTCTTAACAGACGACAACAGCAGCTCACAGACCAGCCACGATGCCACGAAGCCACGGCACCACAAAGCCACGACGCCACGACGCCACAACCCCACGATGCCACGACCCCACAACGCCACGAAGCCACGACGCTACTAACCCCACGATGCCACGACCCCACGACGCCACGATGCCACGACGCTACTAACCCCACGACGCTACTAACCCCACGATGCCACGACCCCACGACGCCACGATGCCACGACGCTACTAACCCCACGAAGCCACGACCCCACGAAGCCACGAAGCCACGATGCCACGAAGCCACGACCCCACGCTCCCTGAAGTCCTGAACCAGTTCTTTGCTCGCTTTGACAACCACTTGAAACACTTGATACTCTTGCACTATCAAAACAAAACGCACACATTTGATCTCATTTCAATTCAGCAACATGTTTTTTCCCACTTGTGTATTTTTTATCTTGCTCATTCTCTCACAGTCTTTGTTGTTTGCTGCTACCGGCTTGCTGTGGGCCATCAAATGAAATGTGGTTGCATCACAACAAAAACCTCTCTATCTTATCTTCTATCCGATGAACACCTCCCCACTCTTCCTTCCGCAGTCAATCAGCGCTGGAATCCGTCCGCCACTTATGCCAAACAGTTGACAGACCGAAGCTTTAACGAGATGTTTCTTTGCAAAACCACAAGTGGCAGCGTGTAAATCGATTCCCAGATAACTTGTTCGCAGTTTTTCCTCACATGCGTGACTCCACATGTGGTCAGCGGAGGTGGGGTTGGGGGGGGAATCCATACCTCATCCCATAAATGGAACCGGCATGTGGAATACGTCGTTTAGGAGTTCTGGCACCATCCTCAGGGCGTTCGGGTCGTCCATTCAATCACGGGGAGCTGAAGTGAAAGGAGAAAATAAAATGGATCGGGGACGGAGAGGAGAACATGATGGGGAGAAAGTGTTGCGGGCACGTTTCATTTTATACGTTACTTAAATGAAAGAGGGGCATTAGCTAAGCGGCTGGAGATGGGCGATAGCGATGAGAAGGAGACGAGAAGGGGGCATTTCATTAGAAGGAAGTGTCCAGGGATTCATGAGCATGAGGCATGGAGAGTCCGAGTCTCTGTGAACGCTCCCGAGGTGTTACCGTGAGAACGAGAGATGGAGGAAGACGGCATGAATAAAACTCGTATCCCGTGGACAATTAAAAGTTATTTTGTTCTTCTCCTCGACTCCTACATTCACACGCACAGAAGAAGAAAAGATTAAAAGACACAGCAGACTTACCAGAGGTCCTTCTCCAAGACCCAGTCAATCCATCAGAGGCAGAAGACGGGGCAGTGCCAGTCACCTTGGACACGGGGAGTAGGCCGGGTTTCACGGCACACTGGACATTAATGCTCCTCCCTCGCTAGAGGTCAACAACTCGGCACACTCGATCACTCGTCGGCACGCGTGCGCCCGCCCCGCCGCTCAGACAGCCGCCGTCAAACGCTGCTTTTGCATTCAGAGGCGGCAGCGAAGGAGCGATACGGATGGTCGGAGCGGGAAAATCACCTCCTAATGGGCGGCGGCGGGATTCTGCGTACGGTCCGCGTTCTAACTTCGCCGCGAGCGCGAATCCCCGTTCTCGTCGCGACCCCTCCCCCGTGAGCCTCGTTGCCCACGCACTGCAGTGCCGTTGCTAAATAGCGTGACCACTGCGTCAATGCGGTGTAATCCATTCTTTAGATTATGATGTGCAAAGCCAGCCAAGCGAGGTGCTTTTAATCAAAGCAAGTGATCCATTTCTTGCACCATCCATCTCGAAAGAGCCAGCGAATCGCACTTTATCAATTTCATGCCCAACCCTTAAAGTAACATTATGCAACAATTGTACATTAAAATAACAGCTTGAAAAAAATGTTGCCGCTACAATGACTTTTAATATGGCGATTTGCGCCTCCGCCATTGCCATCGGGGGTCTGTGGGGAAATAACTCCGCTATGTAGGATTCTGGGGCCGCCCGATCCGGGGCGGATGTACTGAGACCTGCTTTCTGGCAGTGATTACGCAATGTCATAGAGTGCCAGTCCACGCTCGCAGCTACAGTATAAGGGCGAAGCAAGCGAAGTCTCTTGTAATGAATTACACGTTCCAATGTAAATTATGAATATGTAGCTTTTTGGTGTTGTCAACAATATTGTATTCGATCACACGTACTCCACATTCAAACATTTAGAAAACAACGTATATAGGCTGAAAACGCGATCGGTATTTCATCTAAACTAAATGTTGTCATTCTTTTGGTTATGTTAGCATTCATCTCCGATATCACAATGAATAAAACTATGCAGTCATATTTATGTAAAATCTTTGAATATTCTTACCTTATCGGTTGACATCATTTCTTGGTTTCTGACTTCGTCTGGTCAGCAATACAAGTGTATGCGAGGCTGCATCTATCGTAACTGGGTATTTACGACACTGAAGTAAACGTTAAATACCTCCAAAACTGAAGGGGGCGCTAAAAGCGAAAAACTCCATTATGGGGCTTTAAAAAACACGCTACGGAATGATAAATGCGACGTGAAAATAAGTGAACCGGGCAATCAAAAGGTGATTCGAGAAACAATCCAGTGAAGACAACATTGTGGTCATTATGACTCGGACCGGCTGTCTAACTTTGGCTTCCAGAGGCAAACAAAAACTTCAGTTCTGTAGTTACTAAGAAAGAGTGTTTGGGAATGAGTAATAAAATGGTTTTCAAAATCATTTGCATCAGTGTGAAATGACCCCTCAAAATGAAGAGTTATCTATAATTGAAAGAAGCACATTCCACAAAATATGCTTGAGAACATTATTCGGTGCTTGAGATCACCTCAGAGGGGAATGTTTGCTTATCGAGGCCAGAAGCAGAAGCAGCGACTGCCGAGCAACGCTGGAGTCCTCTCCACTCAATACACTCATCCAACAAGCGGCACAGAATAAGTGTGATTGGGTTTGATGCTAATTTGACACATTTAGACAAGAAAAAAATGTTTAAACTGCGTTGGCAGATTGGAATGTGCTTCTCGTCGGTACTCCTACACGGTGGAGTTGTGAAAGGGTCAGGAAAGGCGAACTGGCAAAAAAAAAAAATATTCCTCGTGGGGTAAGTTTTACATGCTGAGCTTTTGTCTGTGAACTATACCATCTTCATACAGGAGAGGTGAACATAATTCAACATTGAAAATAATTCAATGTCGAAAACTCAACGCTTATGTTGGACCAGTTTAACATTGTTCGGTCTGCATGTATCTCTATGTGTTGTAACTCTGTAGTGATTCCTTCTGGTCACATGATATCTATTGCTTCTGTCCATCCTGGAGAGGGATCCTCCTCTGTTGCTCTCCTGAAGGTTTCTTTACCCTTTATTCCCCGTGAAAGTATTAATATTCTTTTTTGGGGACTTTTTCCTGATTCGATGTGAGGTCCTGGGACATAATTTGTGATATTGGGCTATATAAAATAAACAGATTTTAATTATATCAACCACAGGGATTCAATTCAGTTCATTTTATACAGCCCACGATCACATATTCAAAATTTGCCTCAGAGGGCTTTACAGTCTGTACACATACGACATCCTTCACCTTTGACCTCATATCAGATCAGGAAACACTCCCAAGAAATAGAAAAACCCTTTCACAGAGAAAAAGGTGAAGAAACCTTCAGGAGCCCCACTGAGGAGGATCCCTCTCCAGGATGGACAGAAGCAATATATGTCATGTGACCAGAATGAAGCATTACAGAGTTACATAATCACATTCAATGAATATGACAGAGTGTATTGGGACATTGCGTTGGGAAAGACGACTTGCTGCTGAGTTCCCCAAATATAGTTTCACCAACGCTGTAAAGCACCACAAAGCCAGTTCAAGGGAGTGGGACGGCAGCTTCCTCCATAACGCTGACCAATGTGGAACACTTTATCGTGACTTGTGACTAAAGAGCAAGGGAGAGGCTTGATATCAGATAATTGATGACTAAGAAGTAGCCCTTGAACATATCGGAACGGCAAACTCTGTTGTAGTTAATTAGAAGTTGCCGAGTTCCCTCATTCCTCTTCGTGATTGCCACACCATTACAATTACAAAAAGAAGAGAGCTGTAAAACATCAGCAGAAATAAAGCCCAGTTCCAGCACATCTCTGGTGGATTTAGTTCCAAGTCTGTCGAACAGATGATTGCACATGGCAAGTTAGGAATTGTGAAGTCTATGAGAAAATTACCTGCCTCTACTTCTCTGATTTATTCCCTCAGTAAACATTGTACACATGAGGTATTTTGGCTATGGTGTGTGCTGTCGTTGGTGGCGTTGTGCTGTGTGTGTGTGTGTGTGTCGTTACTAAAGCGTACTAGATATATATCTGTGTTTGTGTCCTGTCATTTTGACTGCTTGATCCCTTTGTGTATATCCTTTTAATATCCATCGTTTCGTTTTGGGTTTCTTCAGTCTTCTGTCATTTCACCTTTTTTGGGGGTTTGAAATGCATGTTGTTGTTTTTTTCATTTTTTTTCTCAGGTATTTTTTCAACACAGCCGGATGTTTATTTAGTAAATGATGGTCCCATTTCCATTTCAGGTTGTAAAAAACAAAAGACCATGGCGATGGCCAATCCCCATACAATAATTCATATATTAATACATAATTACAATGCCCTGCATATACTTTCCCCACGTCTGTTCTCCTGTAACTCATCATTATGTACCATATGAAGTAGTCCTCAATTCACAGGAAGTGGTTGTATGATCAAATATAAATATCAGGTTGTTCCTGATTATGGTTCTTCACTCGCTCCTCAGTAACTGCTCAGTTTGGAGGTGCAGGTATTGTAAGATGTTATATATTCATTGAGTCTCGCATCCACTTCTTCCATCACTCTCCATTCAAGCAGCTACAAAAGCAATGGCACATTCAACATCAGATGCATAACCTCAGTGTGCTGGCTTGAGCCTGTTGACAGCCTCATCTCAAACAGCAAGGCATGCTCCTTATAGTTTTCCAATTGTGGATGAAGCTTGTCCTTGTTGCGTTGTTCTCTTCAATAAAAGGGCAGTAGTCTCTAATCCTGGTAGGCTGGATCTCGGAGAGGTGCCATCCTGAGAGAGATTATATGGTGCTAACAGGATCGGCATTGGTGGATGAGACCGGGGAGGAAAATAATAACGGGAAAAAAGGGGGCCAGCTATTGATTGTGCTCCTTTCCTTTCAGTGGGCTTCCTGAGTGCTGGGTCGTGATGCATTTATATAAGGGCATCACGGCCTGTCTGTTGTTTTTCTAAAGCAACAAATGTGGTAAGCTAGTCCATTCTTCATGTTTCTTTGTGACGCACCACATTGTTGTGAGAAGGGATATATATATATATATAAAAATATATATATATTTTTATATATATATATGTGTATATATATATGTATTTATATGTGTACATATATATGTGTGTATATATATGTATATGCATTTATATATATGTGTACATATATATGTATATATATGTGTATATATACTGTATGTATATATACAGGACTGTCTCAGAAAATTAGAATATTGTGATAAAGTTCTTTATTTTCTGTAATGCAATTAAAAAAACAAAAATGTCATGCATTCTGGATTCATTACAAATCAACTGAAATATTGCAAGCCTTTTATTCTTTTAATATTTAATAATTTTTTAATTGCATTACAGAAAATAAAGAACTTTATCACAATATTCTAATTTTCTGAGACAGTCCTGTATATGTGTATATATATTTATATACACACAGACAGATCTATATATATAATATATATATTTATTTTTTTATCCTTAAAAAACTTAATTAGAGTAAAAGGTGAATTACTTGTGCATGAATTAATGTTGCCTTGTTGGAAAAATCTTTAAATTGTTTTGAAAACTTGATTTTTACAAAGGCATAGAAAGGTCTTTTTTAGACATCACGTTTGTGTTTGTACCCTTCATTTAGGAAGCTTTTCATCCATTGCAGAATTGAGAGCCGTCATTATGGCTTACAGTGTGTCATTTATTGAAGCTTTAGATATTCTAAACAGAAAGGACATGTCAGTAGATAATACTCAGTGTTTCCCCTAGGTTTACAGCTTCAGGGGGGCGGGACTAGTGCCGCTGCTAGCCATGTTGGTGCCCTAAGCTTATATGAGTTGTTTTGGTTTCTGCAACACAGAGCACTCAGAGAAGTTAATAACATGTTCTTGGTTAAATACTGACAGTCTGAAGAGAAGCATGATACTTTCACTTTTTGGAATATTTGACCATAATCAATCATAGACTTCAGGTCACAGTGTACAACATATACCAAATATACAACATACACCAATATCTTGAGACGCTTACTTTTAGCTGAGATGCTTCAGTGTTATGCAAGGACTCTGGTGCAATATCACTTTCATAACCTTCGGAATCCGGCTTTGAGAGGGTGATTCTGAATACAATAAAGTCATGAGTATCATTTCCGTGTTCCAACCTAACTTTCACAATACAAGAAGAGACGTTATACTACACTACTTGAGCTTTTTCAAATGTTCCTCTATCCTGGAAGGGTCTGCTCTTATATTTTTTCGTGAGAGATAAAACAAAATGTAGTTTTGAGTCATGCAATAACAACCACAAGCTCCTCTGGATGCAACGGAGAAAATTCCTGTGTCACAGAGAGTCTGTGATGGAGAAGTCTTCAGTTAGTTGTAAAGATCGACCTACAACAGCTCAGTTCACTGCGCTGGGCTCTCAGCTTGCCTTCTTTGTCCACCCAGGGTTCCAGATAAGATTTAAAAAAACATATTAAACACCCTGGCTGCCAATGGAAGTGAAATCAGAGACACTTTCCAGCCTATTGCAACATTTAAACCAGATACCAGAGAAAGATCCCACAAATTCCCCTTTATCAATCTTGGTGACGAAAAAGCCCAAGTCAAAGCATCTTGTGATAGCCTTAGCCATCTTGAAGATACATGCAAATAATAAGAATAAAAAGGTACTAAAAGTCTAGCCTGAATAATATCAGAGGGTTTCAACATTGCCTTCTGGATTATGTTGTTCTTTTAGTTGCTCTTTGAGACCAGATATAAATTATGTTTTTTATCCAATAAATGATGTCAATCGATGTTGATGAAGTACTCTGGTAACTTTATTCGAATGTTTTAGTAATAAATCATATTTCCTTTAGCTGCTAAGCCGCTGGCAACAGGGACAGGGACTTTGTTTTATCCCTTTGGTTTTGGCAAACTCTTTTATCGACGCATTGCATAACCGAGTTGTCACTCAAGTCAGCAGTCATTGCTAATTAGATTCGTGCAGGCCTGATTTAATGTGTAGTGTTTAAATTCTCATTAGAGCCCTCTGAGGTGTCAAAGCTCACTAAACACATTCTAAACTGTTAGTGTTTGAAGAGGACTGTACTTTTACGGACTGATTTTGCTCTCCTGAAGGTTTCTTCCCTTTTTTCCCCCTGAAGGGTTATTTGGGAGTTTTTCCTGATCCGATGCAAGGTTTTGAGGCAGGGATGTCTATGTGTACAGATTGTAAAGCACTCAGAGACAAATTTGTAATTTGTGAAATTGGGCTATACAAATAAACTGAATTGAATTGAATTTAGCAAGATCTTGGCTCTGAGGGGATTACTGTACACTCTGAGGATGACAATCAGCTAGAATAAATTGAGCCCTTGTTACACAAGCTCTTTTCTTCAAAGCTCCCTCAAAAGAGTACTGAACTACTGTATAAGGGAGATTTTCAAAAAAACGGAAAGACAAAAGTCATCCTCTGGCTGGTAAATCCGAGCTTAATAATTGCTATGGAAACATGGATGGCATTTAAAAGGAAAAAGGAAACCTCTTTTTACATTATAGTGCAGAAATGTTACACCTTTCTTGTTTAAACTCCATACTCCTCCACTTGTACCTGCAGGTCATGCAACAAGGTGCTCGAGCACATGTAATATGAGGAATCAGGCTTTCTATGTCACTGCTACTTCTCTTTTAGACAAATTGGAGGGACACCTAATCAAAACTCCTGAGAACCAAAGACAGTTTTTCAGTCGACTGATTTTTTCCCCCACTCTGCCCTATAAAGGTGCCAAATATGTCGCTCATGTGTTCATGTGTTAATGTATCAATAATGAATCTTGTAGAAGCCACAAGGAAGACGTTTATAAATGACGTCATAACAGCAGCAGGTGAATGTAACGAGCTGCAGAACAAGAAGACTGTAAGAACAAGAACGTAAGACAGTAAGAACGTAAGACCGTAAGAACAAGACCGTAAGAAAAAGACCGTAAGAAAAAGACCGTAAGAACGTAAGACCATAAGAACGTAAGACCGTAAGAACAAGACCGTAAGAACGTAAGACAATAAGAATAAGACCCTAAGAAAAAGACCGTAAGAACATAAGACCGTAAGAACGTAAGACCGTAAGAACGTAAGACCGTAAGAACAAGACCGTAAGACCGTAAGAACGTAAGACCGTAAGAACGTGTAAAGAATATATATATTATAGCTTAGCATAGCCTAGTGTATTGTGCATAAATGTTATGTGTAAAGTGGAAAAACACTGGACGAGAGTTAGAAACATCAGCAGGGCATTCCGGCGCCTGAACTGATCAAAGAAGATAACAGTGACACACGAAAGAACTTTATGCACCAACGCTCACCCTAGATTTGAATAGAACAAAGCAACACTCATGAACAGGAGAGCCACAGAGACAACTACTGAGCGCAGATAAGATAAGGAAAGGTCCAGCTTTGACAATTAATATCCGGATTCAACCACAGCCCTCTCTCACACACACACACACACACACACACACACACACACACACACACACACACACACACACACACACACATGGCCTTTCTCCGACCCACACACACACACGTGAAGGGCTCCTTTTGACAAATGACCTCCAGCGCATCCCACCTCGGAAGAGATAAGATTATTTTAGGAAACTCCCCAGCTCAGACAAAGGAAGCTACATGTGAATTCCATCTTTCTTCCCACACTCTTTTTCACAACATATGCACTCATTGGCAGACGAGAAGAACCAATGAAGGAGCGACAACGGCGGAAGCAGAGGAACAAGAGCCAATGAGAAAACCCCACCCCCTTTACTCCTGACCAATCAGAACTGTCCCTTTCGGCTATTTAAAATGGCCGAACACTCCGAACCGGGGTCTTCTCTCCAGCGCTGGGGCCACTGGTCCCAGCTGAGGAGGGGGGTCCATGCATGATGTCTACTTGTATCCTGATTTCTGAATAAAACGCTTATAGATATAACGTAGAAGTCTACCGCTCTTTCTTCCAGTGAGTGTCGTCCAGGTGGTGTGTCGCTGTCCAACTCCAACAAATGGTAGCAGAGCGATGGTTGTGAAAGCCGGTCCAGAGACCTGAGGAGGACAGCACCTGAGACCCCCGGACGGACCACTGCTTTCAAGGCCCACTCCGAGAAACTGATCAAACCAGCTGGTGTCAAAATAAGGTAGGACTGAACCGGTTTATTTTCAAATCAGTCAAATTGAATACGCTAAATTTGATCAGGAGTATTGGAAGTGAGTATTGAAACTGCCAAATTTTTGACTTGATTTAAATAAATAGAATAAAGCGTAAAAAGGGAATCACGATACAGTTTGACACAAAAGTCCTCTAACATAAGTGAGGCCAGCGATTAACGTTGGAAGGTAGACCTCTAAGGAAACTGAGGCCGCATTAGTCAAGCCCTCTAACATAAGTGAGGCCAGCGATTAACGTTGGAAGGTAGACCTCTAAGGAAACTGAGGCCGCATTAGTCAAGTCCTCTAACATAAGTGAGGCCAGCGATTAACGTTGGAAGGTAGACCTCTAAGGGAACTGAGGCCGCATTTAGTCAAGCCCTCTAACATAAGTGAGGCCAGCGATTAACGTTGGAAGGTAGACCTCTAAGGAAACTGAGGCCGCATTTAGTCAAGCCCTCTAACACAAGTGAGGCCAGCTAAAAAGCTGGAAGGTAGACCTCTAAGAAAACTGAGGCCGCATAGAAATTAAACACATGTGTATGCATAAAACTGTGAATGAATGTTGAATACCGGTGGTGAATAAATGTTGTCAAGGTGAATAAATGTTGTCAAAGTGGAATCAACAGAGCAAAGTCGAAACCTCACGGTGACAACGAAAGCTCTGGTCTGTTGAATTGCACGAGTGATAAATGAGGATTTATTGTTCTGAAAGGCACGTTGCCGAGTAAAGAACACATTGTATGGCGATTATGTACTATGTTTAAAAGCAGTTACGAGTTTGAGATTGAGGAGGATACTGAGAAACAACGAGGAAACTCCGCTTAACAAGAGCAGAAACGTAAACACAGGAGGGGGGACAAGCAGAGAGCTGCTGCGCGGCTCCGCTGAGGGCACGCGCCTTTCACACAACAGAGCAGCCCCTCCCCTACCCACTTAGCTGCGCGCGCCGTTCTCCACTGCAGGCACCCAGAGCGAGCCAAGTTGAGAGCAGAACAGAGCAAGAACAGTAACGGAAGAATTCCTTTTGAAGATAACTATTAATTAGTAGAGTGTGCGACCATCTTTTACTTTTTGAAATGATGTTTTAAAGAAATGCATTGTTTTGCCAAATTTTTCTTTAAATTAACTAATCAGTTGCCCGGCTAGCTCAGTCGGTAGAGAATGAGACTTCTAATTCAAAGGTTGTAGGTTATTCAGTTTTAAATTGATCCCCTTTATTATTTTATATAGTCATCTATTTTATATTTTTAGTATAATTTTTTCCTCAGTCTCTCTTAAAGATTTGACCCCTTTCAAGCATAACTGCAGTTTTATCAGCCACAAGGCACCTCTCTTAGCAGTTCAGATAAAAATAATAAAAGAAACTGAGAAAAAGGTTGATGTTTCTAAGATAATGATGATGCCACCATTGGATGGTGAGGGAGGAGCAGCTTATTTAGGTAGAATCAGAGAGTTGTAGAACGACAAACGAGGGAAAGATGTCCTTGAAGATAGCATGACTGAACAGTTTTTAGGGTATCAATAGAATCATCAGTGACTGTGACCATACAGACCGAACTGAAAGGGATAGTAGGACTAAAGTACATGAACTTCTATGACTGGGAAGCTCAGGTCAGACGCCATATAGATACAAATAAACAAGAGCAGGGAAAAGATGACGACCAAAGCAGAAGTAAATGGCACAAGCCACGGTGCAGCAGACTGCAGCACAACTACATGGACCTTAAGTCCCGTATAGTCCGTATCCAGCTCCTCCTCCAAATCCATAAGCACTGATCTATCAACAGCTACAGCAAGCCACGTTTGCACCGCTTCAAGCTTAGTTCCCTCAAACCTTATGTCCTGCAACAGGCGGGTCAGCAGCCCATAAATGGGGCCCCACAACAGAGAGATAATATGCATAAAAGAAGCCTGTTCAGGAGTAAGAGGAGTAACAACTGGGGCAACGGAGGCTTTAGACGACTATTAATAACTGTTTTAATTATAGTCAGGCTGGACATTGGGCTAATTTTTGTCCTTATCCACCACAGGGTTAGCAGTCTGTCAGGACCGCTTCAGTACTCTCATAATGTCTAACCCCGCCATAACAAGCACCCAACACATAGCCACAGCCACAAGGCAACAGTGATCGACGGGACCAGGCCCGGACAAGAGACACACAATTAGGCGTGCCCAGATCCAACAGCTGACAGCGAACTGTACTCACTGAACAGAAATGGCCACACCCACTAGTCACCCAATGATTCAACTGGAGACTAAAGAGACACTGAACAGGAAGCAAAGCGTCCGGTGGGACAGAGTAGATGATGATGACATCACACCTCTGCATGACAACAGCCAGCAGTGGAGACTTTGGTTCAAAGTCCTGCATCCCTACTCGCCACCAGGGGACCAAAGACATTGTGCCCTTAACTACACCTTGATACAAGATGAGATCTGAGATCCTGAGGGACTGCCTGCAACACGAGATTGAGGTTCGTGAAGACCCAGCTGAGAAGGCTCGGAGATCTATGCAGAGAAGCAAGGAGTAGCAGCGGCCGGTGAATGAACACCAGAGTTGCAGATTGTATGCAGTCGTTGACACCGCAGCTCCACATCACAGTGTTGGTCCAGAGTGGAGGCACAGAGAAGAACAGTGGTGAAAGCAGAGGTTGAGGCTACGGACTGGGTGCAGACACAAATTAAACACTTGCATTACTCCACATTTGAGAACATTACAGAATTGCACACTGTGGCAGTGGGGGGTGTTTAGGCTCGGCTGCTGAGTGGGTGGAGCGGGGGTGTGGTTCAGGGAACGGTGTCTGATTGTCATCAGCTGGACTGATTGCTAATCAGAGTGGTAATTAGTCCAGCTGATGATATGTGTTTGTGTATCTGAGGCGGTCTCCATAAAGGAGCTGGCTGGACAGCAGATCGAGAGTCAGCGTGGAGAGCAGAGACACAGTCTGCAGTGGCAATAAAAGCGCTTACCAAATATCCCTCTGGCTGCTCAGTCCTTATTGGTGCTTAGGGGGGGGGAACCTACTGGTGACGGCAACACGCCTGTCACACTGGAGCCAAACGTGGGACCCTTTCTTTTTTTTTTGTGTGGGGAAAAAAAAAAAAAACAACAACAAAGAACATGGAGAGCATCCAGCAGCACCCAGATCAGCCATGGATTCAGCTGGGGCAGATGCTGGGGAGGATAGCAGCGATGATGCAGGACCAGGCGGAGGCAGGCCGGCAGACACTGGGGAAGCTCCTGGCCCAGGCAGAGGAGCAGACGCGCGCCCTGGAACGGCTCGCCGCCCAGACAGCGGCGGCCACACCTGTAGCTTCCCCCTTGGCGGGGGTGGAACTCCAAAAAATGACGGCGGGGGACGACCCGCAGTCGTTCCTGGAGACTTTTGAGACGGTGGCGGAGGCATGCGGCTGGCCAGTGGGGGAGTGGGCGATTCGTCTCCTGGCCCTGCTCACCGGGGAGGCGCAGACTGCGGCCCTGGGGCTTCCCCCAGCAGCACGCCAAAGTTACGTGGACATGCGGAAGGCGGTGATGGAGAGGCTGGGTCTGACTCCGGAGGATCACCGGCGGAGGTTTCGCGAGGCCACGATGGGGCCCGACGACCGGCCGTTTGCGTATGCGCAACGGCTGAGGGACGCCGCGACGAGGTGGCTGCAGCCCGGGAGCACAGAAGGGGCGCAGGCGGTGGTGGAGAAGGCCGTCGTGGAGCGGTTCATGGAGGGGCTGCCGACCAGAACAGCAGAGTGGGTCCGCTGTCGCGGCCCCACGTCGCTGGAGGCCGCCATCACACGGGCGGAAGACCACCTGGCGGTGCACCCCGGCGGCCAGGGGGACAGCGACAGCGCACTGGCTCCGGCCAGGCCGATGCGACCCCTGACGCGACCCATACCGGCCCAGTAAACACCGCACCCTTCCCAACCCACAGGTAGTCCTCAAACACCAGGGCAGGCGTCTTGGAGGTGCAGACAGCCCGGACACATCCGGCGGGAGTGTCCGCTGATGGAGGTGGGCCAGGTGATCCGGGTTGCCGGCTCTCCAACACCCTCCCCAGGTCCGGGAGCGACATACCGGTAAGAATCCAGGGGGGTATACATCAGGCAATGGTGGATTCCGGCTGTACACAGTCTATGATCCACCAGAGCCTGGTTCGACCCGGGGCATTGGTGGAGGCATTGTGGGTGAAGATAAGATGTGTGCATGGGGACATTCACGAGTATCCCATAGTGTCAGTGGAAATTAGACACGGGGGGAAAAAGCATAACGTGAAGGTCGCGGTTAGCTCCCGCCTTACGCACCCCTTAATCTTGGGAACCGATTGGCCGGGCTTTGACAAGTTAATGGGGAAGGCTGCGGGGGTGCGTTCACAGCAGACAGGGTCATGCGGTGTGTGCGCCGTGCTCAGCGGTGACGCGAGGTTGTCCGACACTGCAGACGGGGAGGGGGAACCGCGGAGCCTCCTATGGCGACTCCTCCGCCCCGAGTTTCACTCCATGGAAGATTTTCCACCGAGCAGTCTCGGACGATACTTCACGCCAGCCTTTGGCCAAGTGATACGAATTGATGGTCAGTTGGTGCACCCTGACGCAGCGCAGACATATCCGCACTTCACATTGATCAGGGACAGACTGTACAGAGTGAGCCGTGACACTCACACAGGGCAGGAAAGCACCCAGTTGCTGGTGCCGTAGAGCCGCCGGGAAATGGTTTTCCAGGCGGCTCACTATAACCCGATGGCTGGTCACATGGGATATGATAAAACTCTGGACCGGATAATGACCCGATTTTATTGGCCGGGCATCCGGGCGGATGTGCGCCGTTGGTGTGCGTCCTGCCCGGAGTGTCAATTGGTAAACCTCCGCCATTCCGAGGGCACCTTTGCGCCTCTGCCATTGATGGAGGTTCCATTTGAGCGCATCGCGATGGACCTCATCGGGCCATTTCACCGGAGTGCACGCGGATATCGCTTTGTGTTAGTCTTCGTGGATTACGCAACACGATACCCGGAAGCGGTGCCCTTGCGCAACATTTCTGCAAAGAGTGTCGCGCAGGCGCTGTTTCAGGTCATCTCCCGAGTCGGAATCCCGAAAGAGATTCTGACGGACCAGGGCACCCAGTTCATGTCAAGAACACAGAGAACTTTACGGGTTACTGGGTATCAAGTCTATTCGGACCAGTGTGTACCACCCACAGACCGACGGTCTGGTGGAGCGTCTGAATAAAACTTTGAAGTCCATGATCCGTAAATTTATTAATGACGATGAACGTAATTGGGATAAATGGCTTGACACTCTGTTGTTTGCAGTACGGGAGGTTCCCCAGGCCTCCACGGGATTTTCTCCTTGAACTTTTGTTCGGCAGGACTCACGGGGTGCTCGACCTCATTAAAGAAAACTGGGAGGAGGGCCGAGCACCAGTAGAAATGAGATCCAACACGTCCTGGACCTGCGAGCAAAGCTCCACACACTGGGTCAGCTGTCACGTGAGAATTTGCTCCAGGCCCAGGAGCGTCAGCAGCGGCTGTACAACAGAGGTGCCAGGCTGAGACAATTCACACCGGGAGAGAAGGTACTTGTATTGCTTCCTTCTTCCAGCTCTAAACTCCTCGCCAAGTGGCAAGGGCCCTTTGTGGTCACACGGCGAGTGGGGGATGTCGACTATGAGGTGGTGCGTTCTGATAGGGGCGGAGCTACACAGATTTACCACCTCAACCTCCTAAAGGCATGGAGGGAGGCGGAGTCTGTTTCTCTGGTGTCCTCGGTATCTGAGAGAGAGGAGCTGGGGCCTGAGGTCCCAAAATCCACCAATCCGGCCTCGCTCCTTTGTGAAGACCGTCTCCGGGACCCAGAAAACAGACATTGCCCGGTTGCAAAAGCAGTTTGCTGATGTGTTCTCTCTCCTTCCAGGACGCACAAACCTCATAGAGCACGAGATCGAGACTCCTCCGGGCGTGACAGTGCGGTTACGACCCTACAGGTTACCTGAACACAAGAGGAAGGTGGTTCAGCGGAATTGGCTGCAATGCTGGAGATGGGGGTAATAGAAGAGTCCCACAGTGCCTGGTGTAGTCCCATTGTTCTTGTGGTCAAGAAGGATGGGTCTATTCGGTTCTGCGTGGACTATCGCAGGGTGAATGAGGTGTCACGGTTCGATGCTTACCCAATGGCCCGGGTCGACGAGCTCCTGGACCGACTGGGCACTGCGTGTTTCTTTACGACACTGGATTTAACCAAGGGCTACTGGCAGATTCCTCTGTCGCCAGAGTCTAAGGAAAAACGGCCTTCTCCACTCCGTTTGGGTTATACCAATTCACCACGCTTCCCTTTGGGTTGTTCGGGGCCCCAGCCACCTTTCAACGCCTCATGGACCGGGTGCTGCGTCCGACGCTGCATATGCTGCCGCCTACCTGGATGATGTGATCACACACAGCACCACCTGGGCGGAGCATGTGCAGCGGGTCGGCGGTGCTGGAGTCCCTGAGGCAGGCGGGCCACGGCCAACCCGGGAAGTGTGCAGTTGGACGGAGGGAGGTACGGTATCTGGGGTACCACTTGGGCGCCGGGCAGGTGCGCCTCAGGTGGACAAGACCGCCGCCATCGCAGCCTGCCCGCGCCCAAGACTAAAAAGAGGTGAGGCAGTTTTGGGGCTGGCGGGCTATTACAGGCGGTTCACCCAGAACTTTGCGGAGCTGACCAGCCGCATCACTGACCTGACCCGGAAAGGTGCCTCAGATCCGTCCAGTGGACGGAGCGGTGCCAGTTGGTGTTTGAGGAGGTAAAGCAAGCTCTCTGTGGGGAACCACTCCTTCACACACCTAACTTCTCTCTCCTTTACTCTGCAGACCGATGCGTCGAACAGAGGGCTGGGGCCGTTTGTCCCAGCAGGTGGAGGGGTTTGACCGCCTGCTGTACATCAGCCGCAAGCTGTCGGAGAGGGAGGGCAGGTACAGCACGGTGGAGAAGGAGTGCCTCGCCATCCGTGGGCGGTCGACTCCCGCGCTACTACCTCCTGGGACGCCATTCACCCTCTGGTCGGACCACGCCCGCTCCAATGGCTCCACCGCATGAAAGATACCAACGCCCAATCACTGGTGGTATCTGGCTTTACAGCCTTTAATTTCAAGGTGATCCATAGGCCGGGACACAGATGGTCGTGGCCGACTTCCTCTCCCGCCTCATGGGGGAGGGGAGTAGGTTAGGCCGGATGTTGCCCCGGCCTAAGTCGGGCGGTGGAGGTATGTGGCAGTGGGGGGTGTTTAGGCTCGGCTGCTGAGTGGGTGGAGCGGGGGTGTGGTTCAGGGAACGGTGTCTGATTGTCATCAGCTGGACTGATTGCTAATCAGAGTGGTAATCAGTCCAGCTGATGATATGTGTTTGTGTATCTGAGGCGGTCTCCATAAAGGAGCTGGCTGGACAGCAGATCGAGAGTCAGCGTGGAGAGCAGAGACACAGTCTGCAGTGGCAATAAAAGCGCTTACCAAATATCCCTCTGGCTGCTCAGTCCTTATTGGTGCTTAGGGGGGGGGAACCTACTGGTGACGGCAACACGCCTGTCACACACACACATCGGAGGTCCAGTTAATATTAGAGACACATGCTAAGACACATGCTTAGACATACACATAGTAGAGAGAACACTGATCATGGGGACACTGACAACATGCTAACTTATTTCCAGACACCTTTAGGACTGAAGGGTGAACTGATGTGTGACTGATTCCGATAGCTCCCATAGAGATAGTTAAAACCGCATATGATTCCAATTTAATCGTCACCAGCATCCCTTAAGGATGGAACAGACTGTAGATATATTTTTTAAATCATAGAATGGTTGTTATAGACAGGTGTACTGGAGAAGACGAGGGCTCCCTGGAATACATTAATTAATTAATTTCCTAAACCTGGAAAATGGGCCTTGATTTGGGGCCAGTAAAATAAATTTGTAACCTGTTCTTTACTAATTAGGCCGACTTATTATGACATTCCTAACCCAAGCACAATGATGACGCTGTGAGTTCAGACAAGACATGGTTCTCCTGCATTGATTTGACAGACGCATGCATTTTTAATTTTATTTCTCTCTTTTCTTCGAGAGGTTGACTGTTTATTAAGATTATTATTATTGAAAAGGACGGATTTAGGAATTCCATCCTATTTCAAAAGAGGGATAGAAGCACACAACAATCTATGTTGAGGACAGACTATTAAGGGGAGGGCCAGACAATTACAGACTAATAGATCAGATATCAGTAGGTTCAGAATCAGTGACACCAGAGAACCATAAAAATAATTTTTTGAAATCATAATATGCTTGATAAATGAAAAGATGTAATCTTATTTGTGTTCCTTCCATAGTTGTGGTGATAGTAGATGGGGTTCAACGTCGACGGATTCGAAGAAGAGCCGCCACTCCTGTACACATAACTTGCGAGTGTTTGATCACATCCCATATAGTGCACACATGCACACACTCAAGGTATAGAGTTACAAGACGCATCAGGTCCGACAACGGAACACATTTTAACAACAAACTGCTGGGGAAAGTTGATATGCACTGGGCATAACCTACAAGTTTGGGTCTGTATATCACCCTCAGTCTCAAGGATTGGTTGAGAGAGCCAATCAAATTATTAAAAGGAAAATGTGCGAAGGCGCTTCCACTAAGGTACTGATGACCATGAGATCATTACCAGGGGGGAAGACGTCACCAAGTGAGTTGTTAACAGGAAGAAGTATGCCAGAGCCACCCAGAGATGGAGGTCATATGCCACCTCTGGATGTCTGTAAAATTGAAATGTCAGAATACATAAAAGCTCTAATTTCTCTCTCACCAAAGCTCTCTCAAACCAGGTTGTTCGAGCCCAGACGATCGATCAGGAGGCAGCAGAGCAACCAAAGTAAAAGTAGGTGATTGGGTCAGGGTCAGGGTTCACAAGAGAAAGTGGACTGAGCCTAGGTGGACTGGTCTGTACGAAGTGGAGGAGGTTACTTCACACATGGTCCAGGTCAAGGGTAAGGCAGAGGCACCTTGGCACCACCTGACACATTGTGCCCCAGCTACCTGTCCAACAAGGACATTGACAGAAACACAATCGGATCTAAAGATGTTGATGCCATAGAGGTCGTTCCGTAGGTGTTTCGGGGAGCCTGATAGCCCAGCTAGAAGGTCCCCCCCGCAAACCACTATAGGAACAGCTGAAAGTCAGACAAACTGTTCTAATGGTCATGGGACTGACTCTTGCCATTATCGTAGGATTAGTCATGTGAGGTTTAGAGAAGAACCTGCCAAAAAAGACATAACAGAAAAGATTAGGGAGAATATTGTTTTTAAGGTATGTTGCATGAGAGCGACTGTATGTTAATATTATAGATTGAAGCCAGTTGAATTACGTGAAGTGACTTAGAATAACAAAGACAGGAAAAGAAAGTAGGAAAGACAGGAAAAGAAAGGTTGGAAAGACAGGCAAAGAAAGGAGACAAGAAGGAGACAGAGAGAGAGACAAATGAGAGAAGAACTAGACAGAAAAGAGAGAGAAATCGCAAGAAAAGAAGACTCTCATTTTGAAAATACTTGGTCAGCAACTTGACCAGAAGTGACATTTTGACCGTGGGTTAGTGACATTTGACCCCTCCATTGTTCTAGCGGAACTTTGAACTAATCACTAGGTGTTAAAGGCTGGACTCACCTTTGAGTGAGGATTGGCTGATTTTGAGTCTAAGACTCTGGGGATTAGAGATAGCGGGGTCTCATCAACAGATATCTCGATGCTGGAAGGCTGAGGAAGCAGAGGAGCCGGGAGCCAATGAAGAGCACGCTCTACCACCCACGATGCTGCCCATGGGAGTCATGTCGAATCCAGGGCCCATGCGACCCCAGTGAAAGAACAACAACAAGCCTGGCCAGGACGATCCAGACGAAATCAAGTTCGAGACCACCGGATAAAAGACCCCATCGACAGCCGGAGGAGACGCTGACGCGGACCAGAGGGACCAGAGGAACCAGAGGGACCAGAGGAACCAGAGGAACCAGAGGGACCAGAAGGACTTCCAGACCCAGACCGGGTTGAAGCAGACGAGTTGCAGAGGAGACCAGACCCACAGGTCGCAGACGAGTACCAGGATGAAGCAGATGACGCCGACCCAGCCAGGGTTGAAGCAGATAAGTTGCAGCGGGGACCGGATCGTCAACTGGTTATCAGGATGCCAACCTACTACTCACCAGCCGCTAGGATGCAAGACCCCCCCACCTGACCACTCTCAATTTCATCTCTTTCCTTCGACACCTGCACATTACAGATTTAACACACACAGACCTACTGACTTCCCTAGGATGGAAGATCTAAGAGGGTGGGTCGGGGTACCACATGACAGAAACCACGCCCCTATTCCCATCCCAAACAGAGAGACTCTCTCCCCGAGAAATAGGTATCTTACAGGTCTTATGGGACCTTAATCTAGGCAACGAGAGATCATATTTCAGGAGACGCATTCACGTCAAGTGGCAGAGCTAAGACAGGACGAGGAGACCAGGACACATAGCCACTTAGGGAGGCCAGGCCATGACAAGATCTGGCATAAAGAGGGAAATAAATATTCCCGGAGTAAGGGTTCACATCCAGCGGATGTGAAAAGAGGGATTTGTAAAGAATATATATATTATAGCTTAGCATAGCCTAGTGTATTGTGCATAAATGTTATGTGTAAAGTGGAAAAACACTGACGAGAGTTAGAAACATCAGCAGGGCATTCCGCGCCTGAACTGATCAAAGAAGATAACAGTGACACACGAAAGAACTTTATGCACCAACGCTCACCCTAGATTTGAATAGAACAAAGCAACACTCATGAACAGGAGAGCCACAGAGACAACTACTGAGCGCAGATAAGATAAGGAAAGGTCCAGCTTTGACAATTAATATCCGGATTCAACCACAGCCCTCTCTCACACACACACACACACACACACACACACACACACACACACACATGGCCTTTCTCCGACCCACACACACACACGTGAAGGGCCTTTTGACAAATGACCTCCAGCGCATCCCACCTCGGAAGAGATAAGATTATTTTAGGAAACTCCCCAGCTCAGACAAAGGAAGCTACATGTGAATTCCATCTTTCTTCCCACACTCTTTTCACAACATATGCACTCATTGGCAGACGAGAAGAACCAATGAAGGAGCGACAACGTGGAAGCAGAGGAACAAGAGCCAATGAGAAAACCCCACCCCCTTATCTCCTGACCAATCAGAACTGTCCCTTTCGGCTATTTAAAATGGCCGAAACACTCCGAACCGGGGTCTTCTCTCCAGCGCTGGGGCCACTGGTCCCAGCTGAGGAGGGGGGTCCATGCATGATGTCTACTTGTATCCTGATTTCTGAATAAAACACTTATAGATGTAACGTAGAAGTCTACCGCTCTTTCTTCCAGTGAGTGTCGTCCAGGTGGTGTGTCGCTGTCCAACTCCAACAAACGTAAGACCGTATAGAAGTAGGATAGTTTATTTGTTTTATGTATATAGTTAAGGTGTCTTTGTTTACATCAAATAAAGACAAGCATAAAAGAACGATACGATGTCACGTTATTTCGTGTAAGGAAACAGGAACTCAGTGTGTCTGCAGCTCGTTTGCGGCTAAACAAAAAAAACACGCTGACGGAACGCCTCTACAATACAATTTAACGGAGAGTCAAAGTGATCGATATTACTGAGAGGATAGGATGTTATTCCAGGTCATTTTCATTTAAATCCAGCTCTTATTTTTATTTTTTTCAGCACCAGGTTTTTTTAGCACCAGTTTTTCAGTAAACCATTTATTTTCCCCATGCTGCCCCATGTAGGTGCCATATATGTCGTTCATGTGTTCATGTGTTAATGTATCAATAACGAATATAATGATGCCACATACCAAATTATACAGCAAAGCCTGGGCGACAAGAGCATATAAGCCAATTATACATGCTTCAAACACAATTCAACCAGCAAAGATAAACATAACCATAAGAATGACTTGCAAATGACTTGGAGAATACTCCGAAGTTATGGAAATTATGAACCATGATGCCGTTAGCTTGATGCTACGAGCGATTGCCGTACCTCTTCGTAAAGCTTACGGTCTACGGATTCAGCCGCAACCTTCCAATCTCTTTTCAGACAAAGCATCAGCGAAAATGACGATTTTTTGTAAAAGGTTGGAATGCCGTCTATTTTTTTATCCCCAATGCATGTATCGCGAAGAAAATTGGAAAAGGAAACGCACCAAGTATTTTTTCTCCGCTCCCCATATGTTATGATTTAGAGTGTTTCCTGTTTTGTTTTGAAGTCCCTGTCTTGTTTCCTGTTTCCCTGTGCTTCGTTCCCTGTGCTTGTCTATTTCGTTCCTGATTGTTCCCACCCACGCCCTGATTGTTTCCACCTGTGTCTCCACCTGTGTCTCGTTTTCCCCAGTGTATTTAGCCTGTGTCCTTCTGCTTGTTCGGGGTCTGGTCGTTTTTGTTCCTGTCTGGTTCTTGTCCCTGTTCCTGTTGTTTCTCTCCTGTTGCCAGACTGTGGTTCTGCTCAGTGAACAATTAAAGAAACCTTTTTATTTTGAAACTCTGCCTGCTGCATTTGGGTCCAAACCTGCACCCACACAACAGACTGTTATGATTTAGAGTGTTTCCTGTTTTGTTTTGAAGTCCCTGTCTTGTTTCCTGTTTCCCTGTGCTTTCGTTCCCTGTGCTTGTCTATTTCGTTCCTGATTGTTCCCAGCCACGCCCTGATTGTTTCCACCTGTGTCTCCACCTGTGTCTCGTTTTCCCCAGTGTATTTAGCCTGTGTCCTTCTGCTTGTTCGGGGTCTGGTCGTTTTTGTTCCTGTCTGGTTCTTGTCCCTGTTCCTGTTGTTTCTTTCCTGTTGCCAGACTGTGGTTCTGCTCAGTGAACAATTAAAGAAACCTTTTTATTTTGAAACTCTGCCTGCTGCGTTTGGGTCCAAACCTGCACCCACACAACACCATATTCAGCACGAAGAAGATCGATTGGAGAAATGTATGGCAAGCAATTCAGAAGAAGGTGGCATTTGATGTGTTCGGTTTTCCACAGGCAAGTTGGATTAAGGTCTCCTTTTTACCAACAACTTCTTCATTTAGTTTTGGCAGGGAGGGAAGTCGGGTCAAGGTGTTCCATTACATGGCAGCAATTTAGAAAAGTGGATTGAGCCTGGCTTTCAGATGGCCCCCCATGGCAGGGACGAGCTACAGGGAAAGTGGTTCAGACTGAGATACTTGCTCTGCAGGGGTCACCTTCGCCTCGTAAAGGATGAATGCTGCCAGCAAAATACTAATAAAAAAATTAGAGTACTGCAATGTTTGATGCTGGACAATCAAAAAGTCTTTGGTAAATACATCTTTACCAATCTTCTCTTCCAAAGTTTCCTGCATGTAGTTAGGGATCACAGAGGTTCTACTTTGTATACCAGTATGAACTCGGTAAACCCTTAATATTGTCACTAACATCCTTCTGAATAATTTTACATTGTGCTGAAAATTCACTATATCTAGTTTTAGGAACAGACGATGATGCATTAAACTGAGGAGTTTACTTCCAAACTTCTGCTACCCAGACACAAAAATCCACAGTAGATAGGAGGATTATGGGGAGTCAGACTCTGACTTTTATATTTGTTTTGAACTTTTCCTCCTTGGCGTCCTTTTTGAAACATTTTGTATCGATTTAATTTTTTCTCTTTTATTTTTATGTACTGTATCTTATGCATGATTTAGCTAAAGTCAGCCGGAGGCAATAGAAAATGCAGAACATGAAGATGATAAGACATCGAGGATGGAGGACGCCGGGTACTTTTGATATAAAAATATCCTCTTTCCATTTTGTGAGAGCATACTTATCTAATTCCAAGCATGTAAAAGAGAACATACAAAAAACATAGAACAATCTGAAGCTCTTAAGCAGTGCCTGCCATCGGAGGTTCAAAACCCAGAGACGTGCAACTGAGGCCATTTCAGATTGAACCCTAAACCTAAAGCAGACCAACTCATTGTGCAGCAGGTACAATGTGCTCCCATTTTTTCTCAAGAAAACATGATTAGAGCACTTGGTTTTGTCCAGGCTGACCTTTGAGAGGTTGTGAGGACAGAGCCGGAACAGGTTTTATTTAGAACCCTGCACCCGCAGACACACACTTTGAGAGCATCATGACATTTCCAAATGTCTATTGAATTTTCAACCAGATTGTTTACTGTTGTAATCTTAAAAAAAGGCCAGACCTCAGTCATCCATCAGTGTAAAACCCTTGATGTAGAGTAGGCTATTGAATTAATGTTGTACAGTTACAATCCAGTTCTCCGTGCTATTAATTGAGACCTGTCAATAGAGATTCAATAAATCAGTGCCGTTGTGCACCACTGGAAGAATGAGGATAAATCTAACTGTATAAATGGGATTATAGAAGTCTAGTTTATATTGAAATCAATAAAAAAAAACACGGAAAAACCCCACCAACAAAGCAAAATAGTTGACAGCCTTGCATTGTTCCTTAGAAAATCCATTTGGGGACCTTGGGACACATAATAATTCCAAACTGGGGGGATTGTTTCCTGCATGCTGTTCTGGCTGAAATATACAGTCCTGAGGCCAAGCATAGGTCAACATCGTTTTTTCAAACTACCATCTTGGGAGAGGTCTGAGGCCAGTGCAAAGCTTACAAGGCAGTCATTTTTGCCCCCGCTGAGGAAAGGTTGGGCCCATTTACAGATAGCGGCTCCCGGTTTGAGGATACAGGGAGGAAAATATGCCTGAATACACAGCGGGCGAGATAACGTATCGTATTCAGCGATACTCCTAGCCTCGAGGTAAATGAATTCAGAATAATCACTGATTGGCCGCTTGAGTAATATCTCCATCGCTCAATGGCCAGTGGATGGAGCTGGGCAGTTTATTGCTTGACTTCATATGCTCACTGACGGCGGCGTTCGCAGTTAATCACACCTCCGAATTAATGCGGAGGTAGGGAGGGGTTTATGATGAATAGGATAACCATGAGGCCTGCACGTATAAATGCTGTTTAAGTATGTTTAGGGTCTGCATTGGGAGAGGCGTTGTGTCATGCAGAGAGGTTGCAGGCTTGGAGCAGCAGTGAATCCTCCTTTGCAGTGGAAACGCACCTGCAATCCATCTGATTTAACGGTGGCTGACAGAGGGAGAGAGAGGGAGGAGAGAGGGAGAGAGAGAGAGGAATAAGGGGAGTAGGGACAGAAGAAAAAAATAGTGAAGTGTAGGGAGAGGTGGCAGATAGGCAGAGAGATAAAGGCAGATTGAGTGAAAGAGTGAGAGAGAGTCCTCCCGAAAGATGGCCGACAGCTTTCTTGTTCAGGAGAGAGGAAGTCACTGAAGCGAAGGAGACACCGTCCCCTTTCCTGCTCCTCCTGGAGCTGACACCTCTCCTCACATAAAGGTCACCCTTCTCTTTCCCCCCCCCCCCACTTTCCAAACTAACCGACTGTCGCTCACAAAGATTTCCTTTAACACCGCCTGTCTCTGTTGGACTGTATCCATTTCTTACTTTTATAGACATTGACAGTGACAACTCCTCATCCCCCATAACTTTGACCGGGATGAACCGTATGGCTATATTAGAGTTTAGCAACCTAAACCAAACACAACATAACGGTCCGTTTTCTGTTGCAGGAAGTAAGCTTGTCTCACTCTTCGATGCGTGTTATGTGATGCAAATAGACACATAATGCCAACTGGGGGGCGTGTGCGCCTGACCAGAATAAAACATCTGCAGTGGCTGCAGCGCTCGTTCTCTATAAAGTACTAGGCGGTAAGGCAGATCATTTATTATTTTGAGTTGTGTTTCCTGCTGGGAGTTGAGTGCAATGTGTGTATTCCCCGTAAACCCCTATGACTTATTGGCTAGTACACTAGAAGATGTATGTGTTGTGTTTGGCCACTGTACCTTATTCTGTCTCCATTCTTGGATTGTTTGTTTTGAATGTGTAAGGAAACATTTCTAAAGCAAGCATTTAAACTCCTTGTCTTGAAAGAAGAAATAACAGAATTACAACCTGGGTCTCTTCATTTGGGTTGGGTCCAAAGGTATTGGTTGGGATAGGATCTCCATTTTGGACCTATGTAAAACCCTAGGTAATATGGGTGTCCACACACTTTTTTTTTAGGTCCACCAAGAAAAACCTTGACTCTACAGCACAGGTGTTGAACTCAAGGCCTGCTGGCCGGATTCGGTCCACTACGTCACTTGTGGGTCACAAACCAGTTTTCAGTGCGTCACAGGTCTTTGCTGTGAAGAAAAAAAATCCTGTGCTTTTATTTTGATGGGTATTTTGTAAGCATTAGAGTGCCGTCTAGTCACAGGTTCACGCCAAAAGCAAAGTGAATTTTCACCTTGCTTTACATTCCTGATCCAAAGTGAGGTCCTTGGACAGGGATGCTATATGTGTACAGATTTTGAAGCTCTGAGGCAAAATTTGTAATTTTTGATAATGGGCTATAAAAAAAACTGAATTGAATTGTAAATTAAAGTTATAACCGGCTCTCTGAGGTGCAACGATGATGCTGATGTGGCCCACGGTGAAAATTAGTTTGACACCTGTGCTCTACAGCATACGAGGCAATGTAATGCAGTAAAGTGCTTCCAACTTTGAGTCAAACCTTTGGGTAGGACCCTCTCTTCTTTCAGCATCTTTTCAGCCAACTAATGCACACACTGAGATTCATAAAGATGTGGCTTATTACAAGTTTGGTGAGAAAGAACTTGGCAGGCTGGCACAGAGCCCGGACTCCTATCGCATCCAGCACTTTGGGATGAAGTGGAACGCTAACCATCGCCCCAACTTCGGCGGGATCTCACGAATGCTCTTGTGGCGAAGGAGAATTCACGGCCCAATCATCTCCTGCAACGTTTCACCTTGATTTGTCTGTTGTGCCTTAATTACTTTCTGACTTGGCTAATTGACCTCACAGCTCTGACTGATATAAAACTCTTTCATTTTCCAATCATTAATGGTTGCCAGCAAAGAAACACGATCATACCACCACATCTCTGCACGAGTCACCTGTTGATTTTCATCATTACTATCAAAAAGGTACCCTGCCAGAGGACATGTCCTCCCTCACTGCCAGAGATCCTGAGACATTTCCCCTGTCTTTGTTCCAAGATCTGAACTTAGACGCAAAGGTTATTGAACCATTGCAGTTTGAGGTCTTTAACTTTTGAATGACTTGCCTCAGGGGATCAGGGCAGCTTCTTTAATCTTTAATAGAGTTGGACTTTTTTTTAATTAGGTCATATGGGGATTTATGGAAAAGAAAAGAAAAAAGAAAATAATACTTTTATATGCTGTTTTTAAAAAATCTGCTTGTAAGGCATTTTCATAACATGTCAATAAAATAAAAAAAATTTAAACAGTTTGTTATTGATATTATATCATAGTTGTATGCTGTGATCGGCAGTCTTTAGTAGACTTCACTCCACTAAGAAGAAGAATAATAAGACTGATGGCTGGTTCATAAATTATGGGCCATGTGACGGATGCTAAAAGTAGGTAAACTACCAACCAGTCAGGAGTAAAACTCATGTCTTTTAACGGCAATGAATGCATGTCAAGGAGACGTGAGGTTATAATGTGAGAGCATATCAACTCCATCAGCCTACTTCCTTTATGACAGATCGTAAATGTGTTGTTTCCTTTGGCTAATGCATCTTGTATATAGGAAGTCATGAGATTTACACCCCTGGAAGAAGAAGCACGACACAAACAAACTGCATATGATAATGTGCCCGGGTTGCACATGAAAAGGCCATGCTGAGTTGTTAGGGTTTAACGAAAGTCTGGACAACATGGAGTACCAATCCATCGTGGAGACGTAGAGATGGTAACCGGTGAAGTGATAACTTTCACATACAACTGGCACATGTGAGAAGTTCCATTGTGTCAAGTGTTTGCAATATAATAGCATAAATATGTAGTCATCACTAGAGGTTCAGGAGATCATACACCAATGACAACAAATAATTACTTTTTTATTTCCTAAGACAGAGCCCTTCATATTGTTTAGTATTCAAAAATCCCCTGGTGCTGAACCGAAGAAGATGTCCGGAGTCGAATAGTTCTAATAAAATGTATTTAATAAAAAGTATTATCAATAGTTGATAATAACTAACAACTGTTCAGATACAGAGTATACATTCTCGGCCGAGGACTTTTAAGGCTTCACAATCCACAGCCCACTCCTAGCTAATCCAATTGCAGTTAACTGTCTCTTGCTCCACCTAAAGAAGTGTCTCGGCATCATCCGAAAGTTCATTTCGTATCTCCCGGGCGTCCCGGCCCCAGGGGAGATATCCAATTCTCATTGGATACATTGTCCATGTAACACCTTTTCCTAATTCGCTCATTGGCCGAGTCGTCTGGCTGTTGGTAGATTTGCATATCCACATGATGTCCTCACTCCGGCCACCATTTGCCCTCTGGCATGCGGCGCATTGCATGAATGGGGTCTCTTCCAGGGGCTCCCCAGGTGTCCTCTCTCCATGTCGGGGAAAGGGGATCCCTTGCGGCCAGTGATCTGTTTCTTGGCACACAAAGAGATTCATCTTTACCAGTGTGTTACAGTAATGCATTAAACAACTAGAATGGGCACTCGGTAGAGCGCATACCTTCACATATCACAAGATTGGGCATTGAATTATGAACATTTTGGCATTAGTTGCATGCCAATTGGATAAAAATTGACCGTGCTATGGTAAAAAGAATATTTTGACCTTTCCATGACCTTTGACCCGATTGATCCCAAAATCTAATCAAATGGTCCCCGGATAATAACCAAACATCCCACCAAATTTCATGCGATTCAAGAAGATATTGACCTTTTCATGACCTTGACCTTTGACTCGATCGATCCCAAAATCTAATCAAATGGTCCCCGGATAATAACCAATCATCCCACCAAATTCCATGCGATTCAAGAAGATTTTGACCTTTTTCATGACATTGACCTTTGACCTTTGACCCGATCGATCCCAAAATCTAATCAAATGGTCCCGGGATAATAACCAATCATCCCACCAAATTTCATGCGATTCGGTTGAATACTTTTTTAGTTAGGCGAATAACACGCATACAAATAAATACACGCCGATCAAAACATAACCTTCCGCATTTTCAATTCGAAGGTAATAATACACAGACATTACCAAACAATATTGTAAATTATTAAACAATAACACACATTCTAGAACATGTATGAAGTTATGGTATATTAGTAAATCCTAATTTACATATTGCTTTAGTAATTTGTCTAATTCAACAAATAATAATTTAGCCATTATAACCATATTTCTGCTAGCGCTAGCTACGAGCTACGAGCGTGACAGTCTGTTAGCACATGTGTTGGTGTTCAATCGATCCCGGCTGTATACCCGGTGTTACCGGGAATATAATTATGGAGGAATAAAGACCGTGGGGCATCACTTTGTTTCAGTGGAACTCTCGCTCTCAGAAGCAACACTTTATTTGTCATGTGTCATCTTCAGTACCTCTGATTGGTTGTTCTCTTTGCCCATCAAAACAGTGACAGGGTTAACCCTATAAGGTCTGCACATGACAATACATATATATATACATATATATATATATATATATATAAATCATATAATGGAGAACATATAGTGTGTATGTTAACAGTCTGATATCCGTTTTTTGTCAGTGTGGCCATTATAATGGCTTTTACAGGGAATATGGCCAAAGAAGTTTTTTATGTCCTCATTGTGCGTTTTTTTTGTTTAAGTATTGGTTCAGGCACCGGTATCGTTTTAAAAGTACCGGTTTAGCAACGGTATCGGAAAGAAAAAAAAACGTTAACCATCCCTACTCCTCGGCAAGCCGGCTAGTCTTGCCAGCTGGAGATTATGGTTTCAAGTTAGCCGTTTATCCCTCTGGACGAAGGACAAACTAACACCTGAAACACAGTATCCTAAAGTCTATTGACCTCCAGTTTCTGACTGGTTAATGATTCTTTTCTTTTTTTTGGTTTCCACTTGTTGAGTTGTGTTTTTTAAGTGTCAATCATTATAATGTTTCCAGTCAAAGTCTTAAATAAGAAGCTTTTATTGTAAAGCAGCAGTCACAGGAATTGCAGAACAATTACTTTTATTTTGAGCTTTTTATTCCACAATCATATATTTATTACAGATTTCTTTCACTTATGAGCCAACTCACCGGATTTCACAAAACAAAACAAAAATGGCCAAAGTAACCATTAATCAATAAAACCCATCTTTTAAACCAAGTATAAAATGCTGTTGACATCTTTTCTACTTTGTTGATCAACTTTTCATGTCCAGTATTACAATGACACAAACTTTATTCTGGAGACACTATAAACATAAAATAATTATGACTCTTTATGGCTGAGCTTTATGACACAATATGACAATATGCTTCTGCAGCTGCCCATCAGATAGAACACATTGTATCTGTGCATTCCTTCAGTTAGAAGATGAAGTGTTGAAGATAAGATGTAGACCACACAGGGTTGAGTCTAAATATTTCCCCTTGAAGGACGTGTTAGAAGTGATTAGTTTACTCCAACAGGAGTGATGATCAGAGGTGCAGAGTTTCTACCATCAAGATAAAGACCAGGACCGAAGAATGGGAGGAGTTTCTTTTTGAAGGAGCAGCCAGTAAAGGAGTAGATAAGAACTGCAGCTTCCACGTCATAGAAGGAGACCAGACCCTCCTCATAGTCCACAAACACCCCCACCTTCTGAGGCCGAGACTTCAGGGAGAGAAGAACTACAGAGTCAGCAAAAGCTTTGTACTCATTTCCATTGCTCATATATATAGTCCAGTAAC
Source organism: Pseudoliparis swirei (assembly GCF_029220125.1). NCBI lineage: Eukaryota > Metazoa > Chordata > Actinopteri > Perciformes > Liparidae > Pseudoliparis > Pseudoliparis swirei. Next base: position 5,797,976 of record NC_079402.1, on the reverse strand, counting down.
CGTTCTGAGGACTCACTGTGATGTTTACCTTCCTGTTGACCGACTCTCTGGCCACTCCTAAAACCCATTCAGACTTTCGTTTCACTTGAACCTCGTAATAAAGTTTTTCTGAAGAGAAACTCTGTGTTCCTAAAACACAGGGACCTTGAGAGAACCTCTGTGGATTGTCGGGGAGACCTGGCTGCTGTACCTTAGCACGACGCACTTGTTTCCCGTCATCAGACAGGATGAGGTCATGATTAACTGTTTCAGGATCAAGAGTCACATCCACTGCAAACTTCTGGACTCTCTTCATCTCAACTTCAACCAGCGTCTTTATCTTTTTACTGATAGTCTCCTCCAGCTGAGACACAGCTCTCACCACAGTCCCCTCATATGATGCTGGAGGAACACTGACCTGAGACCAGTCCTTGGTGGGTGGTGGATGGTGGATGTTGAGGGACTGGACACTCTGGAGGAGGTGGAGGTGGTCTTCAGAGAGGGAGAGCTTCTCCACCTCAGTGCTCCTCTTCATCAGATCAGAGATCTCCTGTTCCATCTCTCTGATGGCGTCTTCAGCCTGTTTCTTTGTGGTTCTCTGCTTCTCTTCTATCGTAGTGATGAGCTCGTTCAGTTTTCTCTCCACAGACTCCTTCAGACCAGTGAAGACCTGAACACCTTCTGCTTTCTCTCGGTCTGCATCTTCCTCACTGAGCTTCACGTTGTGTTGGACCTCCTGAATCTTCAGTCGTCTCTTCTGGATCATCTCGTGAATTCCAGCCTCCGTCTTCACCAGCTCGACCTTCTTTCCTTCATATTCTTCCTTCAGAGGAACAACATTGTGCATCTTGTGGTCTAACACAGTGCAGAGCATGCAGACACACGTCTGGTCGGTCCTACAGAACAGCTCCAGAGGTTTATCGTGCTTCAGACACATCCTGTCTTCCAGGTTCTCCACAGGGTCCATCAGCTGATGTCTCTTCAGGCCTGACATTGTCAGATGAGGCTCCAGGTGAGTCTCACAGTAGGAGGCCAGACACACCAGGCAGGACTTCAGGGCCTTTAGTTTGGTTCCAGTGCAGACGTCACAGGGAACTCCTCCTGGTTTGGCCTCTTGTTGCTCTGAGCTGCTGCTGCTGGCTTTCTGCTGAGTCGACTGTCTGAACTGAGAAACCATCTCAGACATGAAGGTGTTGACCCTCAGATCTGGTCTGGTGGTGAAAACCTCTTGGCACATGGGGCACTGGCACCTGTCACTCACATTCCAGTGTTCAGTGATGCACTTTTTGCAGAAGTTGTGTCCACATGGTGTTGTGACTGGATCAGTGAACACATCCAGACAGACGGAGCACAGGAACTGATCTTCAGACAGCAGAAGGGTTGAAGAAGCCATATCTACACACATTGTGGAAGAAAAGAAGAACATTTAATTCAAAGTAGAGCGTGATTTAATTTTTTATATGTTCACCCTTCTACCAAACCACTTTGTCGACAACTTTACAAAAGGAAAAGAAGACATACGCTCCTCATTTACTAATCCATCTTCGATAACTAGAATTACATTAACTTAATCTTTGAGTGAGCTATCTTTAATTAAATCTCCTTCTATCGCTACGATAACAACTTTCTTGACCCTCACCAGTCTGGTCAGTCTGAGCACCTTCACACTGCTAGAGCAGCCTCTCTCTCCTCTGTCCTTATCCTTCTAGACCTTTCTGTTGCATTTGACCCAGTGAAACACCAGATCCTCATGTTCTCCCTTCAGGACCTGGTATCTCAGGCTCTGCTCTCTTCCTCTTCTCATCCTACCTCAACGACCGCACTCACCAGGTAACTTGGAGAGGATATGTGCCTGAACCATGTCCTCTCACTACTGGGGTACCTCAGGGCTCAGTCCTGGGTCCCCTCCTCTTTTCTTTTTACACCAACTCTCTCAGCCCTGGCTTTTCCTACCATAGCTATGCTGATGACACCCAACTGTGGGTGTTTCTCAGTGGATATCCACACACTACCTGAAAATGATTTCTGACTAGACTGAACTACTTCTCCTTCCAGGTAAAGACTCTCCCACCCACAGCCTGACTATTACCTTCAATATCTCTGTGTTGACACCGACCTCGACTGCAGGAACCTCGTGTGACACTCGACAGTCAACTCTCCCTGACTGCCGACATTACACCTACAACACGTTCCTGTAGGTCCATGCTGCATAACATCAGGAGAATCAACCTCTTCTCACTCAGAAGGAGGCACAGGTTCTGGTCCAGGTTCTGATCATCTCATACCTAGACTACTATCTCCCTCCTGGCAGGTCTACCTGCTACACTCAAAAAAACGATTCAAGCCCTTCTTAGAGGTGACACATTTAAATATTGTTTGATACATTTAAATAAATCAATTACAAAACGAAGATATTTATATTGAATGGGTGTAACACAAAATGTATGAATACTTTCATTTATTAGATTTATTTAGGTTACACTCACAAAAACGATTCAAGCCCTTCTTCGAGGTGACACATTTAAATATTGTTTGATACATTTAAATAAATCAATTACAAAAATAGATATTTATATTTAATGGGTGTAACACAAAATGTATGAATACTTTCATTTATTAGATTTATTTAGGTTAGATGGTGTGCATATCAACTCAAAATAAATGTGTTTCATTGAGGACTACCCTTTGCGCATGCGCCAGCTGAAAATGAGTTGTTTACATGAGGTGAACACACTTCCAGGGCTGTACAGTGGTGTAGTGGCTAGCACTGTCGCCTCAAAGCCAGAGGTCTGTGCGTTCAATTCCCAGTCGGGGCGATCCTTCTGTGTGGAATTTGCATATTTTGTTAGTTTATATTTTGAGTTTGACAAACACAAATTAATTTAATTTAATGAATATCGTTATTTTATTTGAGATGTATTTGATACAAATGAGTTGGACTAATTAATTACATTTTATTGCACTGATGTGCTAAATTTGAGTTGGAGTTGCATATAATTATTGGATGGAAAACCTGCCAACAATTTAATTGAGGTCATCCAATGAGTCATTTCTTTGAGTGTAGTGCCAACCAACCTCTGCAGCTCATCCAGAATGCAGCAGCTCGACTGGTAATTAACCTAAATTCACCCACACTCCTCGCCTCCCTTCACTGGTTACCAGTGGCTTCCCGTATCCACTTCAAAACATTGGTACTTGTGAACCGAGTTGCGAACGGATCGGGCCCCGTCTACATCCGGGACTTGGTCAAGCCTCACACCCCAGCACGTTCACAACAACCAATCGACTTGTGATTCGATCACTCCGAGCTAATTACTCGAAAAAGTCTCAACTGGTTGCTGTCTTGGCTCCTCATTGGTGGAACGAGCTCCCCAATTACATCAGGAAAGCAGAGAGCCTCTAAAACCTTCCGACGGAAACTAAAAACACATCTTTTCCGACTATCTTGAATAAAAACAGAATAGCACTTCAGTGGCACTTACTTGTGGTATTTTTGTAGTTTGGCTTTCTTGAAGAAATGATACTTTCTTAATTCTTGTTGTTCTGAGTTTGTACTCTTGGGGAATGCACTAATTGTAAGTCGCTTTGGATGAAAGCGTCTGCTAAATGACATGTGATGTCAAAGTTACTAAAGTCCTCCTGAGACAGTTTAAAGTGAGTTTCTGTGTCGTGGGACTGTGGACAGACAGCCACAGTTATATTGTTAATCATTCATCAGGTATGAAGTGATAAGAGAGGAACTTCCTGCCCGAGTAAAGCTAAAGTGTTGTGTTAATCCTGGTGATCACAGGTGTGAATATGATCAGATGTACTCACCAGTGTTTGGAAGAGACTCTGTTGAGTTGTTGAGAAAAACCTGATGATGTCACTTTGAATCGTCTCTCAGAGAAAAGCAGAGACTCAGCTCGACTGCAGTGTTTCTGACGCTCTGACCAACTTAACTCTCGTTTCTTGAGTGTGACGTAGCAGCTCTCCTCTTCAGTGTGGCTCCGCCTCTTACCTGCAGCTCTGTGGGTGAAAACCTCACCTTCACCTCCCTGTGACTCAGTCGTCTGCCAGTGGCGGCAGGTGGAATTCTTTTTTTTGGGGGGTAGGGCCATCCAATCAATTTCTGCAAACATTCCAGTATGATTCAAAACAAGTATCAAACATGCATTTCTACTTTGTAATTGAATATTTATTCCAACACTGCTGACATCATAAGGACATCTTATTCAGTCGTATCTGCAGCTCTTATGAAAGACCAGCAGGAGGAAATGCAGAAAGATCTTTATTGAGAACTTCACATGATACACAAGTTCAAAGTACACCGACATAAAATGTAGTCGTTAATAAATATATGTTGAAATGCCTGTACCTTTAGGTACATGCTTGGCTGTTGCCCTTCAAAACAAAAGCTCAACATTGAGTATGATTTGAGATCGGCTTTTCTGCTGTTGCCCTTCAAAACAAAAGCTCAACATTGAGTATGAATTAAGATCGGCTTTTCTGCTGTTGCCCTTCAAAACAAAAGCTCAACATTGCGTATGAATTGAGATCGGCTTTTCTGCTGTTGCCCTTCAAAACAAAAGCTCAACATTGAGTATGAACTGAGAGCGGCTGTATCAAGCCTGTTTAACCCGTGTGTTGCCTTCGGGTCATTTTGACCCGATTCAATATTTTTAAAAAAGATTAGTAGTGGAAAGCAGTCTCATTGCAGCCACTAATGCTAACGAGAACCGGTGCCACCCCGACCGAAACGCAACGCACATTTCGGTGCCTGAGCCGATTGAAATAATAATAAAAAAATGGTGGAACTTCTCTGGTGACTCCGCCCTGTCAGCAGGTTGCGATAGCCTAATTATTTAACTTTGAAAGGAGGCATGCACCGTGTTTGACCGCGTGAACCCATGCGGAGCACATCAAAGGTCAGGCTGGGCGCGATGGGGAGACAGTCACCGGTCCCCCTGAAAACGTGGAGACCGATGATGACAAGAGCAGCCTGAACTCAGACAGGCCGTAGTACCGTAACGTTGATTGCAAGTCTTGCATTCATAAAAGTAGGCAAACAAATAATAAATTAGCAATTACAACCATTTTTCTGCTAGCGCTAGCTACGAGCTACGAGCGTGACCGTCTGTTAGCACATGTGTTGGTGTTCAGCGATCCTGGCTGTATACCCGCATTTAGTACTGTGATGTCTTTAGAGGACGGGATCGTGAGGTGAGGCGTGGGTGCACAAATTAAGACGCCAGGCGAAGGTTTTGTTAAATCCAAGTCTTTGTAATTTGGTTCTTTGAAATCAAACAAAAGGCAAAACTTAACTCCACCACCCGTTGGTGTACACAACAAACATAATGTCCCGGACTCTCTCTAGTTCCCCGCCGGCTCATCAGCTTCATCCTTTTCAGCTGGGCGGCTGCCTTCTTCTGCACTGCTGAGTGGGAATTGTAGTCTTTCACCCCGGCTGGTTGTAGTCCCTGCTGCAACCACCGGGAGGGAATGTACCTCCCATTAAGCACTCTTCCTCTGATGACATCACATTTCCCCCTCCACTGGCTTGAGGCCTCCGCAGGACCAGACAAGGCCCACAGGACATCTCGTCGTGAGAGGGCGTCTGCATTCCCGTGGTTCAAGATTCAAGATTCAAGATGTTTTTATTTGTCACATACACACACAGGGTGTGCAGTGAAATGAAAGTGGCAATGCTCAGCAGGAATGTGCAAGGGCAACAAGTACACACTATTTACAAATAAAAAACAACACAATATTTACAGTAAGTGTGTGTGTGTGTGTGTGTGTGCCTAAGAGGGGCAGTTGTGTGGGTCTATGTGGGGGTCCTGGTGAGGTCGGAGTTCACAGTCCTGATGGCCTGAGGAAAGAAACTCCGTCTCAGTCTCTCTGTTCTTGCAGCGTGACTACGGAGGCGCCTGCCTGACCGCAGCAGCTGAAACAGTCTGTTGTTGGGGTGGTGAGGATCCTTCATGATCCTGCCGGCTCTGGTTCTGCACCTCCTGGTGTACAAGTCCTGCAGGGTGGGAGTGTAGTTCCAATAGTGCGCTCAGCCGAACGCACTACTCTCTGCAGAGCCTTCCTGTCCTGAGCGGAGCAGTTGCCAAACCAGGCTGTGATGCTTCCTGTCAGGACGCCTCTACAGCTCCAGAGTAGAAGGACTGAAGGATCCTCTGGGAAACTTTAAATTTCCTCAGCTGCCTGAGGTGGTAGAGGCGCTGCCTTGCCTTTCTCACCAGAGTGTCTGTGTTTGTTGACCATGTCAGATCCTCGGTGATGTGGACTCCCAGGTATTTATACCCGCTCACCCTCTCCACAGTAGTCCCGTTAATCCCCAGTGGTGAGTACGTCCTCTGTTGTTGTACCCTCCTAAAGTCCACAATCAGCTCCTTAGTTTTGGTGACATTCATGATGAGGCTGTTGTCCTGGCACCAGAGTGACAGATCAGCAACATCCTCCAGGTAGGCCTTCTCGTCGTTGTCGGAGATCAGGCCCACCACCACTGTGTCATCCGCAAACTTGATGATGGTGTTGGAGCTGAACCTGGCCACACAGTCATGTGTGTACAGGGAGTACAGTAGGGGGCTGAGGACGCAACCCTGGGGGGATCCTGTGTTCAGGGTGAGGGATTTGGAGGTGTGTCTGCCCACCCTGACCACCTGTGGCCTGGCGGTCAGGAAGTCCAGGATCCAAGCACACAGGGGGGTGTTCAGTCCCAGCTCAATCAGCTTGCCGGCCAGCTTGCCGGCCTGCCCTGTGCACAACACAGAAGTTAAAAGCTTGAAGGCTGAGAAACCATCTTGTTACCCGACTGTTGGTTTCCTTATTTCTTGCCATCCACTGCAAAGGTGCATGGTCCGTGACCAGTGTGAATTTCCTCCCCCTGAGGTAATAGCGCAGGGTTTCGAGGGCCCACTTAACTGCCAGACATTCTTTCTCCAGTGTAGAGTATCTCTTCTCATGGGACAATAGCTTTCTGCTACTGTACAGGATGGGGTGCTCCTCCCCCTGCTGTACCTGGGAGAGTACTGCGCCCAGACCTACTTCTGAGGCATCTGTCTGCACCACAAACTCGCTGTTAAAGTCTGGAACGGCGAGCACGGGGTGGGAACACAAGGCCTTCTTGAGGTTCATGAAGGCCTCCTCTGCCTCCTGGGACCACTTCATCATTCGGGGCTGTTTCTTAGCCGTTAGGTCTGTTAGAGGGGCAATAAGATCAGAAAAATTAGGAACAAAGCGCCTGTAGTAGTTGGCCAGCCCTATAAAAGACATCACTTGTCTTTTTGTTACAGGGCGCGGCCAGTCTTGGATGGCCCTCAATTTGGCCTCTTGAGGTTTGACTAGTCCCCGCCCTATTGTGTATCCGAGGTACTTGGTCTCGCTATAGGCTAACCTACACTTGCTGGGGTTAGCTGTGAGACCTGCTTCACGAAGGGCTTCCAGCACCTTCTGTACTTGGGGCAAATGACTTTCCCAATCTCTGCTATGTATCACAATGTCATCTAAGTAGGAAGCTGCATACTTCTTGTGGGGCCGCAGGACCCTGTCCATGAGCCGTTGGAAGGTGGCAGGGGCTCCGTGCAGCCCAAATGGTAATTTGGTGTACTGAAAGAGCCCCTCACTTGTTGCAAAGGCAGTTTTCTCCTTGGAGGCTGGGGAAAGCGGGACTTGCCAGTATCCCTTTGTGAGATCCAGCGTTGTGATAAAGTGAGCCATTCCCAGACGATCAATCAATTCGTCCACTAGGGGCATGGGGTAAGCATCAAACTCTGATATCTCATTTAGCTTTCGAAAGTCATTGCAGAACCGAGGTGACATATCAGGTTTGGGGACTGTAGACGACCGTGGGTCTCCGGGGCACAAAGTGGACACGCACAAATGGGTTTGCCAGGAAGAACAACGGTTTATTTAATCTCCAGCTCCCAGGACGCTGCTGCTCTGCTGCCAGGTCCTGTTCTCCCGCTCCCTCGCTAGCTCTGTCCCTATATTGGACAGAAAACACCTAATTTGGCACAGCTGCGGCCACTTTGCCACTCCGGCACCGTTCCTCGAGCCACGCCCCCGCTTCCCCCGCTCTGCAGCTGTGCTTCCGCACCCCCCTGCTGCCACATACCTCCACCGCCCGACTTAGGCCGGGGCAGCATCCGGCCTAACCTACTCCCCCTCCCCCCCATGAGAGCGGGAGAGGAAGTCGGCCACGACCATCTGTGTCCCCGGCCTATGGATCACCTTGAAATTAAAAGGCTGTAAAGCCAGATACCACCGAGTGATTCGGGCGTTGGTATCTTTCATGCAGTGGAGCCATTGGAGCGGGGCGTGGTCCGACCAGAGGGTGAATGAGCGTCCCAGGAGGTAGTAGCGCAGGGAGTCGACCGCCCACCGGATGGCGAGGCACTCCTTCTCCACCGTGCTGTACCTGCCCTCCCTCTCCGACAGCTTGCGGCTGATGTACAGCACGGGGCGGTCAAACCCCCCTACCTGCTGGGACAAAACGGCCCCCAGCCCTCTGTTCGACGCATCAGTCTGCAGAGTAAAAGGGAGAGAGAAGTTAGGTGTGTGGAGGAGTGGCTCCCCACAGAGAGCTTGTTTTACCTTTTCAAGCGCCAACTGGCACTGCTCCGTCCACTGGACCGGATCTGAGGCACCTTTCCGGGTCAGGTCAGTCATGGGGCTGGTCAGCTCCGCGAAGTTCGGGATGAACCGCCTGTAATAGCCTGCCAGCCCCAAGAACTGCCTCACCTCTTTTTTAGTCTTGGGCCGCGGGCAGGCTGCGATGGCGGCGGTCTTGTCCACCTGAGGGCGCACCTGCCCGGCGCCCAAGTGGTACCCCAGATACCGTACCTCCCTCCGTCCAACTGCACACTTCCCCGGGTTGGCCGTAAGCCCCGCCTGCCTCAGGGACTCCAGCACCGCGCCGACCCGCTGCATATGCTCCGCCCAGGTGGTGCTGTGTATGATCACATCATCCAGGTAGGCGGCAGCATATGCCGCGTGCGGACGCAGCACCCGGTCCATGAGGCGCTGAAAGGTGGCCGGGGCCCCGAACAACCCAAAGGGAAGCGTGGTAAATTGGTACAAACCAAACGGAGTGGAGAAGGCCGTTTTTTCCTTAGACTCTGGCGACAGAGGAATCTGCCAGTAGCCCTTGGTTAAATCCAGTGTCGTAAAGAAACACGCAGTGCCCAGTCGGTCCAGGAGTTCGTCGACCCGGGGCATTGGGTAAGCATCGAACCGTGACACATCGTTCACCCTGCGATAGTCCACGCAGAACCGAATAGACCCATCCTTCTTGACCACAAGAACAATGGGACTACACCAGGCACTGTGGGACTCTTCTATTACCCCCATTTTCAGCATGGCCGCTAATTCCCGCTGAACCACCTTTCTCTTGTGTTCAGGTAACCTGTAGGGCCGCGACCGCACCGCCACGCCTGGAGGCGTCTCAATCTGGTGCTCTATGAGGTTTGTGCGTCCTGGAAGGAGAGAGAACACATCAGCAAACTGCTTTTGCAACCGGCCAATGTCTGTTTTCTGGGTCACGGAAAGACGGTCTTCACAAAGGAGCGAGGCCGGATTAGTGGATTTTGGGACCTCGGGCCCCAGCTCCTCTCTCTCAGATACCGAGGACACCAGAGAAACAGACTCCGCCTCCCTCCATGCCTTTAGGAGGTTGAGGTGGTAAATCTGTGTAGCTCCGCCCCTATCAGAACGCACCACCTCATAGTCGACATCCCCCACTCGCCGTGTGACCACAAAGGGCCCTTGCCACTTGGCGAGGAGTTTAGAGCTGGAAGAAGGAAGCAATACAAGTACCTTCTCTCCCGGTGTGAATTGTCTCAGCCTGGCACCTCTGTTGTACAGCCGCTGCTGACGCTCCTGGGCCTGGAGCAAATTTTCACGTGACAGCTGACCCAGGGTGTGGAGCTTTGCTCGCAGGTCCAGGACGTGTTGGATCTCGTTTTTACTGGTGCTCGGCCCCTCCTCCCAGTTTTCCTTAATGAGGTCGAGCACCCCCCGCGGAGTCCTACCGAACAACAGTTCAAAGGGAGAAAATCCCGTGGAGGCCTGGGGAACCTCCCGTACTGCAACCAACAGAGCGTCAAGCCATTTATCCCAATTACGTTCATCATCATTAATAAATTTACGGATCATGGACTTCAAAGTTTTATTCAGACGCTCCACCAGCCCGTCGGTCTGTGGGTGGTACACACTGGTCCGAATAGACTTGATGCCCAGTAACCCGTAAAGTTCTCTCAGTGTTCTTGACATGAACTGGGTGCCCTGGTCCGTCAGAATCTCTTTCGGGATTCCTACTCGGGAGATGACCTGAAACAGCGCCTGCGCGACACTCTTTGCGGAAATGTTGCGCAATGGCACCGCCTCCGGATAACGTGTTGCGTAATCCACGAAGACTAACACAAAGCGATATCCGCGTGCACTCCGGTGAAATGGCCCGATGAGGTCCATAGCGATACGCTCGAATGGAACCTCCATTAATGGCAGCGGGCGCAACGGTGCCCTCGGAATGGCCGGCGGGTTTACCAATTGACACTCCGGGCAGGACGCACACCAACGGCGCACATCCGCCCGGATGCCCGGCCAATAAAATCGGGCCATTATCCGGTCCAGAGTTTTATCATATCCCATGTGGCCAGCCATTGGGTTATAGTGAGCCGCCTGAAAAATAATTTCCCGGCAGCTCTTCGGCACCAGCAACTGGGTGCTTTCCTGCCCTGTGTGAGTGTCACGGCTCACTCTGTACAGCCTGTCCCTAATCAATGTGAAGTGCGGATATGTCTGCGCTGCGTCAGGGCGCACCAGCTGACCATCAATTCGTATCACTTGGTCAAAGACTGAGCGTAGAGTATCGTCCCGAGACTGCTCGAGTGGAAAATCTTCCATGGAGTGAAACTCGGGAGCCGGCGGAGTCTCCCGCGGAGGCTCCTCCGGTTCCCCCTCCCCGTCTGCAGTGTCGGACAACCTCGCGTCACCGCTGAGCACGGCGCACATATCGCATGACCCTGTCTGCCGCGAACGCACCCCCGCAGCCTTCCCCATTAATTTATTAAACCCCGGCCAATCGATTCCCAAGATTAAGGGGTGCGTAAGGCGGGAGCTAACCGCGACCTTCACGTTATGCTTTTTCCCCCCGTATCTAATTTCCACCGCCACCATAGGATATTCGTGAATGTCCCCATGCACACACCGTATTTTCACCCACGACGCCTCCACCAATGCCCCCGGTCGAACCAGGCTCTGGTGGATCATAGACTGCGTACAGCCCGAATCCACCATTGCCTGGTGTGTACCCCCCTGGATTCTTACCGGAACGCGGTACGTCGGTCCCGGACCTGGGGAAGAGGCTGGAGAGCCCGCAACCCGGATCACCTGGCCCACCTCCATCAACGGACACTCCCTCCGGAAGTGCCCGGGCTGCCCGCATCTCCAGCACTCCTGCCCTGGCGCTTGAAAGACCCCCTGTGGGTCAGGAAGAGTACCGGGCCGGTCGAGACCCTGGCTCGGGACCCGAGGGAGGGTGCCGGCCACGGCGCCGGCCGTGACGGTTGCTGCGGAGGCAGCCTCGCCGTTGGCCGGGCACCGGCCGGCCAGTAGACGGCGGCCGATCGCCATCCCCCTTCCCTGGGCCATGGACCGCCAGGTGGTCCTCCGCCAGGGTGATGGCGGCCTCCATCTCCCCCGGCCGATGGCAGCGGACCCAAGCCGATGTGCGGGCCGGGAGCCCGCCGACAAACTGCTCCAGGACGATCCGCTCCACCACCGCCTGTGCCGCTGCGGAGTCCCCGGGTTGCAGCCACCTGTTTGCGGCATCCCTCAGCTGCTGGCCGAACGCGAACGGTCGGTCCTCAGGCCCCAGCTTGGCCTCCCGGAACCTCCGTCGGTGGTCCTCCGGGGACAGGCCGAGCCTGTCCACGACCGCTTTGCGGATATCCGCGTACACCCGCCTGGCTGCCGGGGGTAGCCCTAGTGCTGCTGTCTGCGCCTCTCCGGCCAGCAGCGGCAAGAGACGGACCGCCCACTCATCCGCCGGCCAGCCGCACGCCTCCGCCGTAGCCTCGAAGGTTTCGAGGTACGACTGTACGTCGTCCTCTGCCGTCATCTTTTGCAGGACTACCCCTGCCAGTCTCGAAGGTCCCGTTGGTACCGGAGCTGCCGATGATCGGCCGGCCAGCAACCGCTCCAGGGCCGCCGAGTGCATTTGGGCTTTGTCGTGCAGCGCCCCCAGAAATTGCCTGGTTGTCACCGCCTCCTCGCGCTGCATAGCCGTGATCCTTTCCAGCATCTGCCCTAAGGCCACGAGAGGCTGGGCCGGTGACCCCGCCTGCTGAGCCTACGTATCCATGCTGCCCCCTTTGTTGGGCTCCACTGTAGACGACCGTGGGTCTCCGGGGCACAAAGTGGACACGCACAAATGGGTTTGCCAGGAAGAACAACGGTTTATTTAATCTCCAGCTCCCAGGACGCTGCTGCTCTGCTGCCAGGTCCTGTTCTCCCGCTCCCTCGCTAGCTCTGTCCCTATATTGGACAGAAAACACCTAATTTGGCGCAGCTGCGGCCACTTTGCCACTCCGGCACCGTTCCTCGAGCCACGCCCCCGCTTCCCCCGCTCTGCAGCTGTGCTTCCGCACCCCCCTGCTGCCACAGGGACCAGTACGATGGGGCTAGCCCAGGCACTATGTGACTCTTCAATAACACCCAGCTGCAGCATCTTTTTAACCTCCTCCTGAATTGTTACCTTATGTGCCTCTGGCACTCTGTAGGGACGCTGATTCACTACTTTACCCGGCTTGGTGCGGATTTCATGTACAGCGAGGTGCGTTGTGCCGGGCTTAGCTGAGAACACCTCTCTGTTACGATCCACTAGCTCCATGCACTCCTGTCGTTGCTGGGGGGACAGATCCGGGCCCATCATTATGACCTCCCTCGGTGCAGCTCCTGTGTCTTTTGGGGGTAAACAGCTTAATAGGACGTCTGCAGCGTGCCATTTCTTCAACAGGTTTACGTGGTACAGCTGTTCTGGTTTCCTCCTCCCTGGCTGCTTTACTCTGTAGTTCACTTCTCCTACTCTTTCAATGATTTCATAAAGTCCCTTCCATGTTGCTAAAAATTTACATTCAGCGGTGGGTACCAGTACCAGGACCCGGTCTCCTGGCCTTAACTCTCTGGGCTACGCAGGGCGGTTGTAGGACGCTTGCTGTTCTTTCTGAGCTTTTTCCATGTGCTCTCTGACAATAGGATAAATGGCACTCATTCTGTCTTTCATGGCCTCCACACGCTCGATAACTGTGCGGTGAGGACAAGGCTGCTTTTCCCAGGATTCTTTCGCCAGGTCCAGGATCCCCCTGGGTTTGTAAGAGTACAAGAGCTCAAAAGGTGAGAAGCCTGTAGAGGCTTGGGGAACCTCCCTCACGGCAAACATCAGGTAGGGGAGGAGTTGATCCCAATTACGGCCATCTTTTTCAATTGTCTTCCTCAGCATCATTTTAAGAGTCTTGTTGAACCTCTCTACCAGTCCGTCCGTTTGTGGATGGTATACTGACGTTCTGAGGTGCTTGATCTTTAGGAGGGAGCACAGGCCTTTGGTGACACGCGACATAAAAGGGGTTCCCTGATCTGTCAGTATCTCTTTTGGAAGTCCCACTCTACTGCTTAGGAGGAACAGTTCTTTTGAGATCTGCTGGGCTGTAGCCTTTCTGAGGGGTATAGCCTCGGGGTACCGGGTAGCATAGTCCACTAGGACCAGAATATACTGATAACCCCGAGCACTTTTGGGTAGGGGACCCACAATATCTAACCCAATCCTTTCAAAGGGGACCTCAATGATGGGGAGGGGAATCAGGGGATTTCTAAATGAGGGTCGAGGGGCCACAAGCTGACATTCTGGACAACTTCTGCAATAGTTTTCCACTTCCTTGTGAATGCCTGGCCAGAAGAACCGCTGAAGAATCCTATCTTTGGTCTTTTCCATTTCTAGATGGGCACCAAGCAGGTGTGTATGGGCCAATTGTAACACAGTAGAGCGAAAGGATTTCGGCACTAACAGCTGCTCTGTTACTTCCTCTCGCACTTCGATTACTCGGTACAGTAGGCCATTCTTCACAGCAAAATGAGGGTAAGTTAACCTGTCTCCCTGGTCTTGGTCCACCCCTTCAATTACCCTCACACTTTGTAACGTATTTCTTAATGTGGGGTCATTGAGTTGAGCAGTACCATACTGGCCTGTGAGTGGGGCCTCAGCTGTTGGTCTTCCTTCCTCGCTTGATGATGGCTGGCGGCTTCCTTGGGGCTCCTCTTGGCCTTCTGAGGCTGGGTCCACGTCGCTGGCTGATTCTGCAGCACCGAGAAAAGCATTCACTGGAGCAGAGGTAAGTGTTAAACCAGTCTTGGACACACTCTTTGATCTACATTTCAGTTTAACTTTACCTCGGGGTTGTCCTGTCTCCCTCGACCGTCTCTCCTGTACCTCTCTCCAGAGCCGGAGGAACAGGGGACAATCTCTTCTGATTAAAAGAGGGACAGGCAGGGAATCTATCACCCCCACTTTGACTTCACACATGCCTTGCGTTGTGATTAGCTTCAGCGTACAAGTAGGATACTGGCGTGTATCACCATGGACACACGACACCGGCCGTGTCCCTTCCTGAAGCCAGTCCATTCCCTCTACTAACGGTTTGTGGACTAGTGTATAATTACTTCCGGAATCCAGTAAAGCTTCCACATCCTGATTATTAAGCTTCACAGGGCAAGTAAAAGCTTTGTGCTCTGTACCCTCCATCAAGGAGGCGTAGAGGTGTGTAGGCTGGCTACTAGCGGACTCTGCTGTCGGCATTAGTTCATCTCCTTTATTGCATTGCCGTGAAATATGTCCGGGCTCCCCGCATCTGTAGCATATCCGCGTACCCCTCTCTAGCATACTTTTGTTTTGCTCTCGCTCAGCCTGATAACGTCCCTGTATTTGCTGGCTGGTGTTACTTTGTGCGAGTCTTACGGGCTGGGGATATGGATTTGCGGGTCTTGCTTGCCCCATGGGTGGCTCCTTTTTTCCCATGCGGAGCATTTCATTAGTGGCCTGGTACTGTTCCACTGCCTCCACTAAGGCAACGGCCGTAGCTGGAGCGCTAAGGCCAACCACCCTCTTCGCTTCATAGGGCAGTGCCCGTAAATACCGATCTACCACAACGGCTTCCGCTATAGCTGCGGCAGAGGTTTTACTTGGATCAAGCCATTTCTTTGTGATGCGTATTAGCTCATGCATCTGTGTCCGGGGAGGTTGGTCATTCCTAAAGCTCCAATTGTGGAACCGTTGGGCCATTCCAAACTTAGTAAGTCCTATTCTACTCAATATTTCCTCTTTGAGGGCATCATAGTCATTTGCTACTGAGCTATCCAAATCTTGAAAAGCCTTCTGTGACTCACCGGACAGGAACGGAGCAAGGAGACCAACCCACTGGTCTTCCGGCCATTTTTCTCTGGTTGCGGCGTTTTCAAACGCCTGCAGATAGGCTTCTGGATCATCGGCGGGTCCCATTTTAGGGATAAAATCACTGGCCCGGATAACAGGGTTGGGGTTCGGTGACCTTGCATTTTGAAGCTGACTTCTCTGTAGCTCAAGTTCCTCCTCCTTCAACATGTTGGCTCTTCTTTGCTCCTCCAGCAGGGCCCGGTTCGTCTCCACCTGGAGCTTAGTGCTTTGCGCCAGCAGCTGTAGCATTTCCTCCATAGCGTTGTCACCGGTTCTCAATTGTGCAAAGCGAATGGTCAACTCACTGATGGACATTCGCTTCCACCCACCCCTCTGCGTTTGGCATTCTCCACCACTGTGATGTCTTTAGAGGATGGGATCGTGAGGTGAGGCGTGGGTGCACAAATCAAGATGCCAGGCGAAGGTTTTGTTAAATCCAAGTCTTTGTAATTTGGTTCTTTGAAATCAAACAAAAGGCAAAACTTAACTCCACCACCCGTCGGTGTACACAACAAACATAATGTCCCGGACTCTCTCTAGTTCCCCGCCGGCTCATCAGCTTCATCCTTTTCAGCTGGGCGGCTGCCTTCTTCTGCACTGCTGAGTGGGAATTGTAGTCTTTCACCCCGGCTGGTTGTAGTCCCTGCTGCAACCACCGGGAGGGAATGTACCTCCCATTAAGCACTCTTCCTCTGATGACATCACAGTACCTCTAATTGGTTGTTCTCTTTGTCCATCAAAACAGTGACAGGATTAACCCTATAAGGTCTACACATGACAATACACATATATACATATATATATATATACAAATCATATAATGGAGAACATATATTGTGTATGTTAACAGTCTGATGTCCGTTTTTTGTCAGTGTCGCCATGATAACGGCTTCTACAGGGAATATGGCCAAAGAGGTTTTTAATGTCCTCATTGTGTGTTTAAAAAAAAAAGTATCGGTTCAGGCACCGGTATCGTTTTAAAAGTACCGGTTTAGCACCGGTATCGGGAAAAAACCCAAACGATACCCATCCCTAGTCCTGCCAGTCCGTCTTATAGTTCTTGAGGTGTTTAAGTCTTCAACAAAGTAGTGGACCCTACCCTCACTGCCATCCCTTAACTTAAAGCTGGTCTGTGCTTCATTCTGACACCCCAGCCCGTTCACTCCGCTCGGCTTCTACCAATCCACTTGTTACTCCGTCATTGAGAGCTAATCAAGACTGTTTGCTCTCTTTGCTGTCCCGGCTCCTCAGCGGTGGAACGAGCTCCCCACTGACACCGGGACAGCGGGATGTCTACATCTTCCATCGAAAAGTAAAAACACGACTATACCTTGAATAAAAACAGATTAGCGCTTGAGTGGCAATTACTTGTGGCACTTTGTAGTTTGCCTTTCTTGAAGAAATGTTACTTTCTGGATTATTGGTGTTCTGAGGTTGTACTCAAGGTTGAATGCACTTATTGTAAGTCGCTTTGGATAAAAACGTCAGCTAAATGAACTGTAATGTAATTGAATCTATGTCGAACCAATTGCTCCTTATATTATTTGGGCTTGTTTTGGAGACTGGTTTTCAAGTGTTGTTTGCTTAAAGCGAAGAACATTTCATTAAAACCGTCACGCAATGCTACATTTAAATTGCATTTCGCTTTGGTTTGAAATAGCTATGTTCCTGAGAACGTATATCAGTAAAAATACTAACCAAAGCAAAAGTCATAAGGCTTGCAATTTTTCTCCTCATGTTTTCTACTATAATCACCCATGCTTGGGTCATAATTCTCATTTTGGAAAGATAGGACAAAATGGACTTTGATGTTACACTGAGTGTGTGGTGGTAGTGGGCTCAAGGTTATTTAATTGCAGCTAATTACATTTTTTGACTTACAACACAACGTTTGTTGGGACAATTTGTCATCATGTTTTCCACGTCGCAGAGCCAGATTCACCCACGAGCTCAGCTGGATCAGGCTTCAGCAATCTGTTCAGGCACTGACAGAATGCTCGTCCTTGTATTCAAATTCACCTTTGAATCTGACAATGACTAACATCTGGCACTTTGTTTACGGCTATGCACGGGTCTACAGGGCAGCGGTAATGACAGCCCAGTTGGTCCAAATTAACTGACAAGATTGAAATCATTTTGGGTTTCATTATCAAATTTCACAATGTAAATTTGTATCTTTCATTCAGATAGCTGGGCCACCCTGAGAGCAAATTAAGTGCTCGCAAATCCTCACAACCAGAAGATGTATTAGTTCAACATGAAGTCCTTTTAAATTAAGTTGAATGAAAAGATTATCACCCATGATAAAAATGAGTGTGATTGGAACAAACCATGCAGACTGAAGAGTTTACATCAAAGTGAGTCAAGGGGCAACCCGCACAGTGAATAGAAACACACTCAATAGGCACCGGGTATTAAAAAAAAGTATTTATGTGCATCATAGATGTGAAATTGTTCACTGGTGTTTTGGCCAATCAAGGTCAGTACATTCTGTACATCTTATACAAGTATGTATACGGTTCCGTCCTTTATTCCAGATGGCATTCAGTGACTATTCATTCTAATATATAAAAGTATTTTTCGCACAGCCTTGAAACTTGTTCAAGATGAGAATTAAAAACAATGGCTCACCTTTCAATTCATTTTGTGGTCAAACTGACATGCAGCTTGGTTGGTAGCACAGTCACAGACTTGCAGTGCATTCCAGTCCAGAAATTCTGTACATATCGCTCTTTCTTTTTCTTCTTATTTTGAAATATATGTAATTAAATGCTCGGATAAAAAAGAACAATGTCCAGTATCTTCAGATGCTTTTTCCTCAATATTTGTCGTGATGCCTGTGATTAAAAAAATCAATTCCAAGTGCACCGTTATTTGTCTTGACGCAAATTCTCCAAAAGAAACAACATCAGCCTCGGGTGAAGCCTGGAACTAACTTGATGGCTTACTGGCCTAAATTAAATAATTTCAAAAAACTAATAACACATCTGTGGCAGCGGGGTGTGTCTAAGCTCGGCTGCAGAGTGGGTGGAGCGGGGGTGTGGTTCAGGGAACGGTGTCTGATTGTCATCAGCTGGTCTGAGGACAATCAGACCAGCTGATGACAATCTAGGTTTGTGTATCTGCGAGTCTCTGTCCCCATAAAGGAGCTGGACAGGAGGAAGAGGGAGCCATGAGCAGAGACACAGTCGGCAGTCAGAACGCTCCAATAAAGAAGTTACCAACATTTCCTCTGGTTGCTCATTCCTTGGTGCTTAGGGGGCGGAAACCTACTGGTGACGGCCACAACCTTGTCACACTGGAGCCAAACGTGGGACCCCTTTAAAAAAAAAGGAAGATTTTTTTCTTTTTCTCCTCAAATGGAGAGCATCGAACAGGACCCAGATCTGCCAACCCAGCACGCGATGGTGCTGGGGCAGATGCTGTGTCAGATGGCAGCAACGCTGAAGGACCGGGCGGAGGCAGACCGGCAGATACTGTGGAGGCTCCTGGTCCAGGCAGAGGAGCAGACTCGGGCCTTGGAACTGCTCGCCGCCCAGACCGCTGCGGCTACACCTATCCCTTCCCCCTGGGCGGGGGTGGAGCTTAAAAAAATGACGGCGGGGGACGACGTGCAGTCATTTTTGGAGACTTTCGAGACGGTGGCGGAGGCATGCGGCTGGCCAGCGGGGGAGTGGGCGTTTCGACTCCTGGCCCTGCTCACCGGGGAGGCGCAGACTGCGGCCCTGGGGCTTCCCCCAGCTACACGCCACAGTTACGCGGCCGTGCGGAAGGTGGTGATAGATCGGCTGGGGCTGACTCCTGAGGATCACCGCCGGCGGTTCCGCGAGACGACGATGGGGCCCGATGACCGGCCATTTGCTTTTGCGCAACGGCTGAGGGACGCCGCGACGAAGTGGCTGCAGCCCGGGAGCACAAGAGAGGCGCAGGCGGTGGCAGAACGGGCGATCCTGGAGCAGTTTGTTGGAGGGTTGCCGGCTGAAACATCGACGTGGGTCTGCTGCCACCACCCAACATCGCTGGTGGCCGCCGTCACTCTGGCAGAGGATCACCTGGCAGTTTATCCCGGCGGCCAGGTGGACAGCGGCGGTGCATTGGCTCCAGCCAGGCCGACGCAGCTCCCGACGCGACCCACACCGGCCCCAGCAAACACCGGCACCCTTCCCAACCCACAGGTAGTCCCTCAAACACCAGGGCAGGTGTGTTGGAGGTGCGGGCAGCCCGGACACGTCCGGTGGGAGTGCCCGCTGATGGAGGTGGGCCAGGTGATCCGGGTTGCCGGCTCTCCAACACCCTCCCCAGGTCCGGGAGCGACATACCGTGTACCGGTAAGAATCCAGGGGGGTATACATCAGGCAATGGTGGATTCCGGCTGTACACAGTCTATGATCCACCAGAGCCTGGTTCGACCAGGGGCATTGGTGGAGGCATTGTGGGTGAAGATAAGGTGTGTGCATGGGGACATTCACGAGTATCCCATAGTGTCAGTGGAAATTAGACATGGGGGTAAAAAGCATAACGTGAAGGTTGCGGTTAGCTCCCGCCTTACGCACCCCTTAATCTTGGGAACCGATTGGCCAGGGTTTGATAAGTTAATGGGGAAGGCTGCGGGGGTGCGTTCACGGCAGACAGGGTCATGCGGTATGTGCGCCGTGCTCAGCGGTGACGCGAGGTTGTCCGACACTGCAGACGGGGAGGGGGAACCGGTGGAGACTCCTAGGGCGACTCCTCCGGCTCCCGAGTTTCACTCCATGGAAGATTTTCCACTCGAGCAGTCTCGGGACGATACTCTACGCTCAGCCTTTGACCAAGTGATACGAATTGATGGTCAGCTGGTGCGCCCTGACGCAGCGCAGACATATCCGCACTTCACATTGATCAGGGACACTGGATTTAACCAAGGGCTACTGGCAGATTCCTCTGTCGCCAGAGTCTAAGGAAAAAACGGCCTTCTCCACTCCGTTTGGGTTATACCAATTCACCACGCTTCCCTTTGGGTTGTTCGGGGCCCCGGCCACCTTTCAACGCCTCATGGACCAGGTGCTGCGGCCGCACGCTGCATATGCTGCCGCCTACCTGGATGATGTGATCATACACAGCACCACCTGGGCGGAGCATGTGCAGCGGGTCGGCGCAGTGCTGGAGTCCCTGAGGCAGGCGGGGCTTACGGCCAACCCGGGGAAGTGTGCAGTTGGACGGAGGGAGGTACGGTATCTGGGGTACCACTTGGGCGCCGGGCAGGTGCGCCCTCAGGTGGACAAGACCGCCGCCATCGCAGCCTGCCCGCGACCCAAGACTAAAAAAGAGGTGAGGCAGTTTTTGGGGCTGGCGGGCTATTACAGGCGGTTCATCCCGAACTTTGCGGAGCTGACCAGCCCCATGACTGACCTGACCCGGAAAGGTGCCTCAGATCCGGTCCAGTGGACGGAGCGGTGCCAGTTGGTGTTTGAGGAGGTAAAGCAAGCTCTCTGTGGGGAACCGCTCCTCCACACACCTAACTTCTCTCCCTTTACTCTGCAGACTGATGCGTCGAACAGAGGGCTGGGGCCGTTTGTCCCAGCAGGTAGAGGGTTTGACCGCCCGTGCTGTACATCAGCCGCAAGCTGTCGGAGAGGGAGGGCAGGTACAGCACGGTGGAGAAGGAGTGCCTCGCCATCCGGTGGGCGGTCGACTCCCTGCGCTACTACCTCCTGGGACGCTCATTCACCCTCTGGTCGGACCACGTCCCGCTCCAATGGCTCCACCGCATGAAAGATACCAACGCCCGAATCACTCGGTGGTATCTGGCTTTACAGCCTTTTAATTTCAAGGTGATCCATAGGCCGGGGACACAGATGGTCGTGGCCGACTTCCTCTCCCGCTCTCATGGGGGGGAGGGGGAGTAGGTTGGGCCGGATGTTGCCCCGGCCTAAGTCGGGCGGTGGAGGTATGTGGCAGCGGGGTGTGTCTAAGCTCGGCTGCAGAGTGGGTGGAGCGGGGGTGTGGTTCAGGGAACGGTGTCTGATTGTCATCAGCTGGTCTGAGGACAATCAGACCAGCTGATGACAATCTAGGTTTGTGTATCTGCGAGTCTCTGTCCCCATAAAGGAGCTGGACAGGAGGAAGAGGGAGCCATGAGCAGAGACACAGTCGGCAGTCAGAACGCTCCAATAAAGAAGTTACCAACATTTCCTCTGGTTGCTCATTCCTTGGTGCTTAGGGGGCGGAAACCTACTGGTGACGGCCACAACCTTGTCACAACATCCATCTAAATTACAAAATAATTTAAAAATCCCGGACGTTTTTGGAATCCCTGTCGGACGCATTTTTTAGGTCTCAAAAGCAGGACATGTCCAGGGAAAAGAGGACGTCTAGTCACCCTATGTCCAGTCGTCCCCAGTGAGAGCAACAGGGTGCACGTTGTGAAGCTGTCGCTTTTGCAGTCCTCTCCTTTTCATACAACTCGTGTATTCTCCGTGTGATGTGTGTGTCTTGAGGGCGTCTCATACCTGCCGTCATTTGTTGAGATTCTCCATGTTTGTTAAACCGCGAATGACTTTCTTTTCCGGCTCCGCAGCAAGCAGTAGCAGACTTTTACAAAATAAAAGCCTGTGAGCAACACTTTTACAATAATAAAATAAATAATAAAACCTGCGTTAACGCGCGATAAAATAATTGTCTGCGTTAATTAATTGATGCGTTAACGCAAGATTAACTCGTTAACGTGCCCAGCCCTAGTATATATACATATATATATATAATTTGTTTTTATTTTTATTTATTTTATATTAATTTTCTGATTTATTTGATTATATTAATTTAGGATAGGAATATATAAGCATTTGTTGCTTCTACCTACACCTTTTCATTCCTTCTGTTTTTTATATGATATAGAATAATATTGTATTGCAATGATTGACTGAATAACATACACACAATAAACTACAACTAGGTCCTGGCACAGGGATTTCTATGTGTCCAGATTGTAAAGCCCACTGAGGAAAATTCGTCATTTTTGATATTGGGCAATACAAAATAAACTGAATTGAATTGAATCGTGTCCTGCCGCTTGTTGTGCGCCCAAATGCTCAGCGTGCATATGTATTTGTGATATTGTGCCCGTTGGTTTTGAGCTGTTTTGGACCCGTCAACCAACACCTTCCACTCTCCTCATTGAGGATGCCAGTCGTCTCCTCCGGTTTCCTGCAGGCACAGCGGCAGCCGACAGATGCCAAGGAGAGTGGAAGACATCGAACTTATAACAACAACAGCAGCAGCGGCAACAAATTCGAGAGGCGGGAGAACGAGTCGGCCCATCGGAATCACTCCATCACCTCCGTTAACAATGTTAAGGAGGGAGCTGTGTGCTTCTATCTACATCAGAGGGAAAGATGGAGACGGGCAAAACACATCCGAGACAAAAGGAAGTTAGTGGCAGTGCCCACAGAGGGAAGAGGATTCCAGTGTTTCTCCGCTCTTAATCATACTACTCCCCCGCCCCCCCCTTCGAGAGCCGGAATGACAAAGAGAATTAGGCATGAATCTCAGGCTGATCAAACAGAAGAAAAATAAATCAGAGTCACAGTATGCACTTTAATAGGGACTGCAAAAAAGGAATAATGAAGTTTAAAAAAAACACAATCAGCCCGCTGCATAGAGGATACTAATGGCATGTGCAGGAACCAGGGCTGGCTCCATTTGTCATGACTATACGAGCTTTTAACACACAGTAAAAAATAATTTAAAAAAGGAGAAAAAGAACATGCATCATTTCTATTTCATGAGCCTGTAATTCTTAGTTATTTCTATGAAAAACACATCAAAGCAGGCGATGTGTGTTGCCTGCGAGGAGGAAAGATTCCAAATTACCAGGCAATTTATTTCCATGCTCCTGCAGGATACACATGAGGATGGAGAGACCCTGTTCTCTAAACTGAGTCAGAATGCGGGGGCGTGACCCTGTCTCCACATCAAAAGCCCCTGTGGTTGTCAGCTGAATGGATAGATTTGGACAGCAACATTCTGCACAGGCAAGTAAATGGATTTTAGCTTATGGAAGGCACACATCAGTCTTTTTTCTTTTTTCAAACGACATGAAGACGATGAGTATCAAACATGATTATGCATCCGTCTCTTCCACTTCCACAATCATCTCATCTTATTCAATTCCCCTTCATTGTGTATATGTGCCATCCACCAGAGGAATTAGAGGTAATGCCACTTCTCTGTCCACCAACAACAGCCAAAGGCTAATCAGATGCATGCATTATTCGGAGAGAGTATGCTTTTACTCTACTCCTCCAAGCCGACATTATCTCAAATATGCACAAGCCCAGACGAAGATAATAGCAGGAAGGGATTACATTTATTTCCCTGCTGCCAGATATCGAAGAGATATGTCCCAGTAGTTCTACTCCACGTCCTTCTTCTCCACTCTCGGCTCTTGAAGGGATCAGCGTAACATGCCAACAATGTGTTTCTGCAGCGTCGTTGTTTCCTCCCTTGATGCTCTCAAGTCTCATTCCAAGATGTGAAAGCTTAGCAGGGAGCAGGAGCTGGGGAGTATACCTGGCGCAGGACTTTAAACGCTACAAAACAGATCCAGCGCAGTCCATTTGTTGGAATTCGACTCAATCAGATCAACAAAGACACACCTGATTTTGGCACTCAGAAAAGGCGATGAAATGAAAGCTAATAGCTTGGCTGCTTGAAAGAGGATCATAATCAGGGGGTTTTTTTCTGTGAAAAACTGTTGCGCAATTAAATAGTACACCTGGTCCCGCCTTCAATCGAATACAAAAATAAAAGTAATGATAATAACCAGAGTTCAAATAATGAATCCAACACATTGGTGAACTAGAATGGGCACTCGGTAGAGCGCATACCTTCGCATATCACAAGATTGGGCATTGAATTATGAACATTTTGGCATTAGTTGCATGCCAATTGGATAAAAATGTACCGTACTTTGGTAAAAAGAAGATGTTTACCTTTTCATGACCTTGACCTTTGACCCGATTGATCTCAAAATCTAATCAAATGGTCCCCGGATAATAACCAATCATCCCACCGAATTTCATGCGATTCGGTTTAATACTTTTTGTGTTATGCGAATAACACGCATACAAATAAATAAATAAATACACGGCGATCAAAACATAACCTTCCGCATTTTCAATGCGAAGGTAATAATCTTACATTGTCATTGGTAAAACTCAGATGTACTGTATATATACAGTGGGTACGGAAAATATTCACACCCCTTTAAAATGTTCACTCTTTGTTTCATTGCAGCCATTTGCTAAAATCGAAAAAGTTCATTTTATTTCTCATGAATGACAGAAAAAAACAGAAATGTAGACATTTTTGCAAATTTATAAAAAAAAAAAAACTGAAATATCACATGGTCGTTAGTATTCAGACCCTTTGCTCGGTGTTGAGTAGAAGCCTGTTGAGCTCGGACAGCCAGGAGTCTTCTTGGGAATGATGCAACACGCTTTTCACACCTGGATTTGGGGATTCTTTGCCATTCTTCCTTGCAGATACTTTCCCACTGTACATTGCTGGCAAACCCACTGCATAGTATAATGGAAATAAAACGTGTAACTCCATCCTGTTTGTACTCCACCAATCAGATGCTCTGCTACATGTGGCGTGACTAAACCAGGAATGTCTGAACATGATTATTGTTTGATTTCTAATCGTCCTGTGGTATTCCAAATAATGTGACCCCAAATAAGTGTGTATGTTATGTTGCTCTGTGACTGACATCATCTCTTTGCTTCTGTTATTTAGATGTTTGCAGTATGTGCAGCCGTACTGTACACCAGATGCATGGAAGCCATCCAATGGAAAGCAACACACAATCTTGAATGCTCTCCCTCATTTGACAGATGAGATTACCACCATAGTGTACAGCAGTGATGCTGGAGGGCCATGGATGTATAATTGCCTCTACAATAAAAAGGTTAATCACATTCTGAGCTTGTTTTTTTACTATATTTATATGCACTACCGTTCAAAAGTTTGGGGTCACTTAGAAATGTCTTTATTTTTCAAAGAAAAGCACTGTTTTTTCAATAAAGATAACATTAATCAATAATACACACTATACATTGTTAATGTGGTAAATGACTATTCTAGGTGGAAACGTCTGGTTTCTAATGAAATATCTCCATAGGTGTATAGAGGCCCATTTCCATCAACTATCACTCCAGTGTTCTAATGGTACATTGTGTTTGCTAATCGCCTTAGAAGACTAATGTCTGATTAGAAAACCCGTGCAATTATGTTAGCACAGCTGAAAACAGTTATGCTGGTGATATAAGCTATACAACTGGCCTTCCTTTGAGCTTGAAGTTTGAAGAACAAAATTAATACTTCAAATATTAATCATTATTTCTAACCTTGTCAATGTCTTGACTATATGTTCTATTCAATTTTCAATTCATTTGATAAATAAAAGTGAGTTTTCATGGAAGACATGAAATTGTCTGGATGACCCCAAACTTTTGAACGGTAGTGTATATACAGTATATGAAGGTTATTATGAATGTATTTAATATTTGAACACAGACACAAACAGCTATACAGTAGCTAATCTATTTCATGAAGTACTGCACAATAGCTAAATTAAAGGAAGCATTTTGTCATTAATACTGGGGATATTTGTTTGTGAATTAAAGAAAATGTTCTGAACCATTACATAAACGTGCACAGATAATACATATTAGCTATTACACAACACCTCTACCTCCTTATGAAGGTGTTTTTTAATTCAGTCTGAAAGCTTACAAAATAAATAAAGGCCCTTGTTTCAAGTATACTTTTGTGTAAAAAAAGAAGTACTCAGTTATTGTGTTATTGGAGTCATAGGAGTCATTTTTATGTATTTAGTTTCTTAATTAATCATAGTTATGGGTAATCTCCCATTCCCTGAAAAAAACAAAAAAACAAGTGTGCCGAGATTTGGCGCGTAACCTTTTGAATGGCAGGTTTGGCAAATTAGAGAAGTGAGCAGTTTTCTACCGTGGTAACGTGGTTTCTATTGGCTGAACGCCAACACACACTGATTAAAAGATATTATGCTGTTACAAAACAAAAACAAGCTTCAATAAATATTGAGTTCTGGACTTAGACTTTTGGAAATAGAATCACACAAGTCTGAAACAAAACTAAGTAGCCACCACTGCTCTCTAATTGTGCAAGTGGTATAATATTCGCAATATTAGCGTTGCCTGATATGCATCTGCAATAGTGCAAAAAGGCCGACTTCAAAGCTTCCATCGAGTCGGTACAGAGGCGTTTGAGTTTACTTCCACAGGATGGAGTAGAAAGAGCACTTTAGGTCATAATGACACATTAGCCTTTGAGGTAGTTTCCTGTGAAATAAATTAAAACAATTTCAATATGCAACAGCCGTCCCATGTAGCTATAGAGTAATATTTAAATATGATAGGTGTAGCAGTACTAAGGTCGGGGTCCTGGGTACAGTTTTAAAAGTGATGGCGCTATTACCTGTTCTTGCAAATTTTTATAAGGGTTCTTACAATTGTTGCTCTCTTATTTTGAAAACTAAAATAACTGGCGGTGCCTCCATGAGAATTACGGTAGCAAAATAATAAGGGTTGTGCCTCTTATTAAGTCCTTTTAGCTTGTGTTTAATTGTATTTTACCTCTGATTTAATAACAGTTCTTGAACTTTGACACACTCAAGATACTTCAACTGCCTGAAAATACAGGTTGATATTCATGAGCGTGTATACAACAAACAAAATGACATGCGGGTCCCTTATCAAAAGAGATACGACACAAAATCAATACATTATGAATTCCTCTTACACACGTCTGTCTCCTCTTGCAGATCACACAAGTCTAAACCATAACATAACTAATGAACATTATTGCTCTCATACAGTATCCACGGTTCCCAGTGTTAATTGGCGCCTGCCTTCCTCTAAACACACGATACCTCTTGATCCGCTTAAGTCCCGCCCCTGTACCTGAGAATGAGATTGGATTGGTTTTAGGACAACCCAATTAACAGACAGAAAAAGTAAGATTGACAGATTACTGGGCTAAAACAAGAAGGCACATACTTAATCATCCCCAGCACACACACGATGGTCATTTGCATGAACCTTTGAAATGTAAAGATTTCTACAATGATCCACTTTTAACTTCATGTTTTACAAAACTATTTCCATCCTGATGATCATTTGAAGACAGGGATACAAATATTAATGCATAGATTGTTTGATGCTTCAAAAAAATGTGCCGTTGTGTACTCGCCTACTATATCCTATTATCTGAATATTGCACCTTTAAATAGCAGGAACAGACAGCGCCACTGACTTCGGACACATTTTTTTGTTGTACGATATCTTTCTGCTGCTTCAGGATCGCAACGCAGCAACAATTCATCCGAGCACATCTCGTTTCGAGCCCATGGGCACACAGATGGACGCTAGCGCGTGTGTTACTACACAACACGGGCGCTGTGCGTGAAAATGACAACTGCCTCGGTCTGAAACAATGAAACCACGCTTTTGAACACATTGAATTCGTGTCATTGAAAGCCAAGCCTTAAGGTCTCTCAATTGGCCATTTACATTGCACACATCTGTGGTTGGATTGCAGCTTCTGCAGGTTAGTCCTTCGGTGACCTTCATCTCTACAGTGTGTGTGTGTGTGTGTGTATGCACAAAGTCTCCGCGTGTGACCCTTTGTCTGTTTGTCTTTCTATGTTTTGATTTTGTTGTCATTGTTTTACTCGCAGAATCGCTCCCTGTGTGAATTAATATTAATGTTGACATTATTTGATCAAATAAGTCATTTCCATCTGCCCTTCAGCAGACGAGAGAGCGAGCAGCCGACGCGCTGGCTAATCCCCCCCCCCACCCCCCAATCCCTCTGCTGAGTCCTGCTTGTTCAGGTGATGGCATTATTTCGGCCAGCTGACATGGCTTAAACAGTCTGCTTCCAAATAGTACACAACGATAAACCGGGGTCATTGCAAGGTGAGCAGGTCTGCTCCGGGGTGGCGCCTGACGGCTCGGACCCAGGCCTGTCTAGTCACAAGTAATATTTAGTGTGCGGCTATCGCTCAGTTCAGCTGGTTAAAGTTTGGTTACGCCACAATCGCCTGTAACCAGCTGTGTGAACTGCTTTTGTGATTAACAAATTGCCCCTCGATATTATTACATCAGGTTGTTGTGTGCGCCACAAGATCCACCTCTATGGAGTTTAAGTGGGTCATGCATAAGTGTCTCAGTCTATTACTCCCAGCTATCAGCTGATCTGGGGGGGGGGGGGGGGGGCGTCCACTTAGATGCGTCCCCTTAGATGCGACCAATTAGAAGCGGCACGATGTCTCTGAGCCAATCAGATCGTTGCTGTCAAACTTTAAAGGAGTTCTTCATGCTGCCGTCAGTGGTCGTTTCAGCTCGAACCTGAAGGCCACCCTCCTCCTCCACCCCGGTCACCTCCAGGCAGCAACTCCTTTCTCCACCACCACCAGTGTCTGGACTCCAGGGGGGATTCTGTCAGATCAGAACTCAGCGTCACCGACCCTTGTTTATCCTGGTTCAGGATGGAGTCCGATCACCAAAGACGATGCACGATTCCATTTTTGTTATACTGATGTAATAAAGATTATTGTTGAATTCGGAATTAATCTCTCCTGATTAAACTAACCTGACCTCCTCCTTCCAAAGACTCCCGCATACTTTAGAATAAATCGTGAGACGATTAGTTTCACAATGCAGTTTCATTGTATGGGGAAAACAAAATTGAGAATATCTAGCTAAATATTCCTTCTGCTTTTAGCTTTTGTCTTCGCCAACATCTCTTCATCTTCAGCTACTTATTAAGAGTGCAGTGAGATTGTCGGACCGGGATTCCTAAAAAATGTGTGCCCAACTCGTGCTGGAATACACGATTCACGATTAGCCGAAAGTAAATCGGCCGTACGACACACTCGGGGAATGTGACAAGGAAAAGAGTCCCCCCCCCCCCCCGCCACAAGGTCCCCACAATTTCTGAAACTACAGTTAAGTGCGAACAATGGAGTGTGTACTGTACATCAGCAGTAATGAAGGCCACGCACGTAGTGATGCGTGGCGTGGAGACGTCGGAGGTGCTAAACCAACAACAACAAAATACGGGGTGGATGTTTGCTGCACAGAGAGAGACGATGGCGACCTCATGTGTGGTTAATCAAGCTACCCCCCCCTCCCCGCCCACGTCAGTCAAGCGAGGTGCGCCCCAGACGACTGTGGGGACGTCGCATATCAAACTAGAACGGGCACTCGGTAGCTCGCGGCAGCCACTTTTTTGGTACCTTTTCATGACCTTGACCTTGACCTTTGACCCGATCGATCCCAAAATCTAATCAAATGGTCCCCGGATAATAACCAATCATCCCACCAAATGTCATGCGATTCGGTTGAATGTTTTTTGAGTTATGCGAATAACACACAAACACACACACACATACAAATAAATACACAGCGATCAAAACATAACCTTCCGCATTCTCAGAATGCGAAGGTAATTACAGATTGACAAAAACGTTAAGTTTAAAGCCCAAGATGCTCCACAGAGCTTTGTGTGGTCACTGTATTCAGCCAACTGTGTAACTGGACTCTGTCCATCAACTTTGGCTGAGTTTGAACACAATGATTCCCCCCCCCCCCTTGTTAAACGATCAAGCGAAATATGTCGGCCATATTATCTGCCCAGAGATTGTTGTGATGCTGCTGCAAATAATAAAAGAAATATGAAAAAGAAACTGCACAAGACGAATGTACAACTACTACTACTGTTAAAAATGATCCTTGAATCTGTGTATGCACAAGCAGACATCCTCTCACGGAAGAGAGGACGTGTCCAGATGGAGTGAACATGTGTCTGTTTCCAGCATATTGTACACCTCTCTGCACACTTGTGGTCTAATTACAAAAAAAGCTTACAGAGACTTCAAGGAGCTTATAATGACGCAATTTAGAATGTTACCGAAGATGCCGAGATGGAGGAGTGACACTGAAATGTTTGTGGCTGCAGGAGTTAATGCTTTCCAAGAAATTGTATGTATGAGTTCATCAACCAGATTAATGACTCTGAAAATGAAATAATATGTGTTATCAAACATAATGTCTAGTTCTACGCGCTACCAGTCCCAGCTGTGGAGACATAGGTATACAGCTGTTTATTCATAAGGCATTTGTAGGTCTATGTATTTTACTTGTGATTTTGTACGTATTTTATTCTATTTAATGTGTTGCACCATCTGGATCTTGAATCTGAAGTAAAAGCTTGATTGATTGACTGTATCGTGTCTAATAAGCCACCTGTTCCACTCGTCATTCACTATTCATTGCAGCGCGTTGGCATCCGTCTCCATCGCGCCGCCGCTCTGTTATTCTTGCAGGCGATTCGGCTTTCCTGCCCGACGCGGCATCGGTCGTCCGCGGTTCAGATCAGATCAGGGCACTGCCCCCCCCCCTCTCTCCCCCCCCCCCGCACCTCTCCATCCCCCTGCGGCTGAAGGCCGAACATGACCGCCCCCGCCTGCGTTTGACTTTTCTTTCCCCCGCCGGTGTGCGCATCACAGCCGAGTGTTTATGTTGTGTTCAGCTTTGTTGTCCTCGGCGCTGTAGTTTTTCCGAGTGAGTCTACGATGCGAGGAACAAAAAATAAAACACAGTCAGACACCCTGGCATGTGTACTCATGCCCGGCCAGTATAGCGGATGTGGATTCTGGATCTAATTCAGAGCGTGAAAGTGATTGAAGCAACTTTAAGGTTCAGTGCTTTATTTATTGGCTTTGGGGAGGGTGTGTGTGTGTGTGTGGGGGGAGGGGGTTCCTTTAAGCCATGTCAGTGGAAAGGTCCAACAGTTTGGTCTAGACAGAGACAAACATGGGAACTATCTCATCATAAACTCAACAAACTGGCACAATTTCATTTCATTTTTTGTAAGCAAACACAATTTGGAATAATTTCCGTGCAATAAACAGAATTTTAAAAACAACAACAAAAAAACACTAGAATTCCAGGCCAACACTGCACCTGCACCCACTACCCGGTACACACATTGCATTGGAGTACCATCTGACAAACACCCCCGCCCCCCCAGATGTGTGCCTTTCAATGGGTTCCAAACTGCAGGTTTTTTTTTGTATCTCGCTTTTTTTCCTCTCTCCCCCCCCCCCCCCCCCAATTCTACCCTCACTCTAATAAGTATATGTATTCATGGAGGTGGAGTTATTTATTAAAAGATTTTTTTCCCCCCGTTAATCCCAGTCCTCTCCCCTATTTATTTTCTCCCTGAGCGTTTCCGCGTGGGCGGCGGGGCTTTTTCGATGTGCTCCGCCGGCTGCTCCGATTATTGCCATCCATCATTTGTTTATATTCCCATTTGGAAGAAAAGGAGGGCGCTTCCGTTATTGCATTCTAATTTCCTGCAGAGGTTACAGAAGGCCGGAGCCAACTTTAGTTTTGTTCCCCCCTAAGAGCTCCTAATTCATAGCATCATGCTCACGGCTAAACGTCCTCCACGCGGCGTGACGCTGATGCCGCGTCTCCTGTTCAAAGCTCTCTCGTGTCAATATGTACCGCCTATAAGAGTAACTGACACTGGGCACTTCGCAGATGTTTAACAACATTTAATGGCAAGAAGTGTGAACAAACAATCAAGGCTCACGACCGTGGTCTTCGTGATGACCCGGTAACCTCAGGAGCCAGCTTGAAGCACCCGGTCCGCGACAAAATTGGCCGATATTTCTCCAGTACAGAGTATTAGTCCCAAAATCAGCCAATCATGTACTTTTCAAAGGTTAGTCCATCCTTTAACACCTTCCTGTTGGCTCGAAGTCCCGCTATCAAAATGGAGGGGTCGAATGTCACGACCCCGGGTCAAAACGTCACTTCCGGTCAAGTCGCTAGACAAGTATTTTCACAGTAAAAGTCCCGTCTGTTATTGTCCGCATTAAAGTCACTTCACGGGCTTCAACCGGCTTCGACAGTTCTGAAATACTAAACTAACATTCACTCTCATGCAACATACATTAATTCTTGCCATTTACATTTGCATAGAGTAAACAGTACCCCTATGCTTCATAACACATTAATAACAATATCAATATTCTCCCTAATATGTCCTATTATAATATCTTTCTATATGTATTCATTTAAAGCATAAGACTTCCTCTGCACATGTGCAATATCAATATAAACTATTACGACCTAACACGCCGAAAGCCCAAATGCCACTTTTTAAAAGTTTTCATAAATTATAGTTGTCTAAATGTTCTCCATTGTTGTTGCTAACTGTTTGTTCTCTGCTTTCTCCCCGGAGTCCTTTTGACTTCACGTCTCATGGGGTCATCGGACCCTATGAGACGGCATAGATCCTATCTGCCTGATGGATCATCGAGGTCTGGGTTGTGGAATTCCTGCTACCGACGACGCCACTATCCTGTTGAGACTCCGCCCACTGTTGAGACTCCGCCCACTCCTCCTCTCTACCGCCATCTGCCTGATGGATCGTGGAGGTCTCCATCGTGGAATATGCCTACTATGAACTATTCATACTCTGTCACATTCATTGAATGTATTTAAACTCTAAATCGGTCCTTCTGTACACATGACATCTATTGCACCTGTCCATCCTGGAGAGGGATCCTCCTCTGTTGCTCTCCTGAAGGTTTCTTCCCTTTTTTTCCCCCTGAAGGGTTATTTGGGAGTTTTTCCTGGTCCGATGTGAGGTTTTGGGGCAGGGATGTCTATGTGTACAGATTGTAAAGCACTCCGAGACAAATTTGTAATTTGTGAAATTGGGCTATACAAATAAACTGAATTGAATTGAATAACTTTATCACTTGTATTACTCGTATTACTCACTTTATGTCGGACAAGAGACAAACACACTTTCGATCTTCTGTATGTTCAACAAATGGAAAATTGACAATAAAGATGACTGACTTTGATCGAGGCCGATGCTTCGCGCTCGCTGACCACTGTTACGGCGAATGTTTTCACACGTTGCTTCAAGAAGCTTCGAGCTTCTCTGAACACCAACTGTCGTGAGTCTTTGCTCCTGTGGAGCTCAAAGAATAGGGCACTCGGAGAACACCAATAGAAAGTATCCTTATATTGTTCTCAGTCTGCCTGGCTTAAAGGATGGGATGTTTTTCTTGAGTCTTGAAAAAAATGCAATGTGCACTTAGAGGCTGTTATGACAACTTCACTAAGAAATGGCAACCTTTCATTACACATTTTCAAAATCTGTCAGTGTATGTACGTATCTGG
The DNA here is from genome assembly GCF_029220125.1 of Pseudoliparis swirei. NCBI lineage: Eukaryota > Metazoa > Chordata > Actinopteri > Perciformes > Liparidae > Pseudoliparis > Pseudoliparis swirei. Next base: position 5,764,235 of record NC_079402.1, on the reverse strand, counting down.
TCCTCTGTCCTCTTATCTGTCTGACTAACTGTAACTAAACCCAATTACTTAACTTTAGTTTTACAATGTTGTACTCCGCAAACTGTGAACAAATGTGAAGGCCATGGGTCGGGTGGGTGTTTGATTAATCATTATTATTATAATGATTTTTTATTTAGTTTTTCCATTGTTATTATATTTCTTTCTATCTTTTATTTCTTTCTTTACTTTTGTTTTTTCAGTTTTCATTTTCCTGTTTTCTCCTTTAATATTGCAAACTGACGAACACATTAAAAAAAATACTTGTTATTTGATCGCTGTATGTCATATTGTTCATTATCATCAATAAAATATATTTAAAAATAAAATAAATACATTTAGATTTAAAACAATACATTCCAGGTTGTTTTCACGCTACGTTCAGGCTTTTTAAAGCTCTTCTCAGATGTGCCAGCCCACAGGTTCTAGTTTGAATCCTTCATGACATCAGTAAATTCTCTTCTTTTTTTTAACGTGGAGCTGCTGTACGATAAATATAAAAAAATCGAGGTTAAATGCCACATACGCACCTGGCAGTGAACTAACTCCTGAGTCGCTCACGGCCTTTCAGGAAGGAGTATTTCTCCAACCTGGCACCCTGAAGGATGCGGTTGCAGAATGATGATGCTCCGCGCAGCCCCGGTATACTGAGCAATAACATCACACACCTGTCACTGTTGTATTCCAGAGGTGGCTATATGTCTCTTTGTGTTAACAACACAATAAATGGGATGCTAAGAGAGCGGTGCGGGGGTGGGGGAGGTTGTTCGCTCAAGATGAGCTCTGTATCCTCGGGAACTGGAGTCATCTCACGTTAAAGTCAGCCTAACCGCGCCCGCGGGGCTATCGGGTCGGATAAACGGCGTTGCCCGGCCGGCCCGGGAGGCAGAGCGGTGTCGTGACATTGTCTAGAGAGGCCCCCACCCCCTATGCACATCCATCGTCAACACATTCACTGCAGGCGTTATTTTTAGCCCCTCCTCCTCCCCCGTTCTCTATCCAGGGGACACACGCTTCTGGGCAGCTCTTCTCTGGCCCGCCATGATATGTTGATCCTCTAGGCTTTCAGCCAAACCCAGGGAGAACTTGCTATACTTGGATAGATCGTCATAAGCATATCTTCAATAACATTATCAAGGCGGCAATGAAAAATAAGGCCGGGCAAAGATTCTAGGGGCTATTCAAGCTTAGCGGAGTGGTTAGCATCTGCTGTCTGAGGGCAATATCATATCAGAATAATGAGGATAGATATACTCCAGCTTGGGAGACTCCGTCCACATTTAACATGTAATTCATTCAGCGGCTAGTTGGGGACAATTCTATATCTCCATATCATAGGATGTCAGAGGGGAATTACTTATGTACAGTGAGCATACAAGAGACTGTTATATAATGACAAACTGCTTGGAGTAAAGTCTTATAATCGGGTGAGACCGAAAGACTGAAACAAAAGTTTTTTACAAATTAAGTTTCCAATCTTGGCATTTGGTAAAAAGTGACAGCTACAATTATAGAGAGAGGACTGAAACATCATTTTAATAGAAAAAAAGCTCAAACAACTCCAGAAATGTGCAGGAATTAAAGAATAAAATGCTGAATAATCGTCTCCAATTTAATCAAAGGCAATGCTTTATATCCTTTTGTGAAATAACTTTTTGTGGTTGTTAAAAAAAAAAAAAGAGCCATGAATCAGAAATGTAGAAATGTACAGCACTTTTGAAGAGAATTATCTTTTTGAGCCATGAAACAAGTGGCTCTGGCAGAAATGTGCTGAGCAGAAAAAAGGAATGCAGATAAGGATTTTATTTTAAAATACTTCATCTCAAAGAAGAGCTGCCAAATAGACCGAATAGACTTTAGAGTAACCATTAAATAATAACATAACCTGGAAAATGATGAGGTTCATTAAGAGTTTGATGGAGCCCGGTGTTTAAGGAAGAAGTTTCGAAGCCAGGGGTGAATTTTAAGAGTGTTTATTTTAGCATAACAATCATACTATCCTGGTTGTCTTTCAGGACCAAGATACGGCCATTATTCCGACGTCTCTTTGCATCATAAACCCATAAATCCGTTCTAAAGACAGTTTCTGTCGATCCCTGGTCCTCAGAGGACCAGTCTAACATCTCACAAACAGTGTTAATACTCACATTCACCATTCGTCGAGTTTAAAGCTCCCAGATTAGTCTTGTGTTGTCATGCGTTGCCCCGCTGGCATGCTCTCCTCTCGCTCCCAGCATTTCAAAGAGGCCTCCAGCGATACCAGCTGATTACCACTTCCTGTCTGTGGGGTTCGACTTCCGGTTTTAGACTCTTCAGAATAAGAGCTTTAACAGGAAGCAGCCACAATCCCCCAAGAGAAACGTACCGTGCTTCATAATACATTCTTCCGAATATTCCTCATACTATTCCCTATGTAAATTATCTTTCTATATGCATTATTTAAGAAGTAAGACTTCCTTATTTACATGTGCAAGTGTACATAAAATCCACTACAACCTAACAAAAACCTACAATAATGTTTTCTTTAATTCTAAGATCATAAGATTGTGTCATGCAGTTTCTTTTATATTTAAATGGGAGCTGTTGAATCCAATGAAAACAGGATGCTGTGCATTGTATTGCATTAATTTAGTCTTGTCTGAGGTTGTCACAGTTTTTTGCACAATAAATGTGAGGGTGCCTCTAATTGGCAAAACTGTTTGGAAATGTATTTACATGAGCAGGTAGAAATAAAACCACCTTTCCAATCACCCATTGAAAGGAATGACAATAGCACACAGAGACAGGCGCGGTAGATCAGTGTGGCTGCTCCAGCACTGGGCTTTCACGCCCAATGCACAATCCCAGCATTGTGTTTTTTGGTAGAGGGCCATTGTTTTTGAAGGGAGACCTGGGGTTCAGAGCTGTGATTATCCACGACGTTTTTATTTTACGGTTCACGGAAACAAAAGAAGAGAAAAGATACAACGAATGTTTTTTCAGCGTGTTCAGAAGTCAATCGTTCCCATTGTTCTAAACTGGCAGTAAAATCATTTTCTGATGGGTTTCCAACAGGAAAGGATGAAGAACCACATCCATAGACCTCATTCTGTGCAACTACCCGTGGCCCGGTGCTGAGCGGTCTGAGCCAGGAGAGCTTCTTTAGAAGTTAGAATATTTGTGTGCAAAAAATTCCACCTATGTTTTTCTGTACCTCTGCATCTGCTCAGCAAAAAAAAAGCAGGGCATATGAAAATATGAAAAATGACTGCAACTTTGTAAGTGTGCTGAAGCCTCAAACAAATGGAAACATTTTAGAGAGTACTTTTGCATTAAAAGAGATCTATTGGTTTTAAGGGAGACCTGGGGTGCACCCTCCTAAAATGTTAACAATTCAAAGCTGTGATTATCCACAACGTTTTTGTTACGGTTCACGGTAACAAAATAAAATAAAAGATATAAGGAATGTTTTTTCAGCGTGTTCAGACGTCATAGATCACTGCAATTGTTCCTGTTGTTCTAAACTGACAGTGAAATTCATTTCTGATGGGTTTCCAACAGGAAAGGATGAAGAACCACATCCATAGACCTCATTCTGTGCAACTACCCGTGGCCCGGTGCTGAGCGGTCTGAGCCAGGGGAGATTATTTAGTAGATAGAATATTTGTTTGCAAAAAAACTCCCTACTCCCTACCTTGGCATCTGCTCAGCAAATAAAAAGCAGGGCATCTGAAAATATGACTGCAACTTTGTAAGTGTGCTGAATCCTCACAAAAACGGAAAGATTTTACAGAGTACTTTTGCATTAAAAGAGTTTGATTGTTGTCTCCCGTCCCTCTATAGCCAATATTAACTACGTGACATTTTCCATCCCTTTTGTAGCCATCTGATATTTCTTTGTATTAATTACTCATGCAATACTGCACAATATACATCCTAGTCCTCGACTGCTCTTCATTTATTTTTTCTTATTCTCTTTGTACAATTTTATAAATGTCATGTTTTGCATGTTTGTAGGCTATATATCCAGTTAATATACTAAACTAAACTATGGCGAGCAAATACTAATTCTGAAAAATATTCCTCATAATGCATGTGCTGATACTCCCAAGTACCCGATTTAGTTGGAAAACTTTCCATATACTTCCCTTTTTTTTAACAGAACTGTAATTTCACAAACACGAAAACGCGATTTTAAAGTTTTGACCCTATTTTAAGCTAACGGAATTAGTAACTGACTTGAAATTAAAAACTTTAAAGTTCCATTCCGCTTAATTAGGAGCTAGATGTCAACAGATGGAAAAACCATGTTGGTACTATGACAGAGGGACCCCTTTATTATTTATTTTAGGCAAAACCCATGCATCTGCACCACCAGAGCTGCTCAATGTGGAACACTGTGTATCGGTGCAGGGAAGCTCCCGCCCAATGTGTGTGTATCTGTATTAATGTTAACCAAAGGCATTGTTGTCAGCAAACATGCATGCTCAGCAAACACTCCCTTAATAAATACAGCTTAAAATAGAGAGCCAGAGACATATGATGAAGGTCATGAGACAGATTCCATGATTTTGCAAGTTCACATTATGCACCTATACGCCTGCCGAGACACCGAGCCAGCCCATTAGATAGAATTTAATATAAAGAAAGGAACGCTATTTTCAGGGGCATAAGCCAAGGCTTTTGGCAGGAAGGCGGCGCATTTCACAGAGTGCTGTGCAACTTTGTCAGGTAAACGTGACTGTTAGGGACAAGCGAAGATTGATGGAATCTTTTTTCTTTTTTTTCCTTGCCTCAGCAGTCTTTGATTTCCACAGCGCAAGGGAGGAGGAGGAGGAAGGGGAGAGGGAAGGGAAGAGGAGGAGGAATGATAGATAGGAATTCATATCATTTATATCTCTATAGGTCACTCTATGCTACCACTGACTGAAAGAGAAAGAGATGGTGAGACACGGATAGAGTCTAGAAATACAGAAAACATCTGTGTTCATAGAGATCTACGCTGTCTCACTTAGCATCGAGGCTTATTTGTGTGATTGGGTGGTAAAAAAAACAGGAAAGAGAAAAAAATACACTGTCTCCCAGTCCTTGAAGCATAACCGTGTAGTGCTTTTCAATTTCCAGCTTTAGCTGCCTTGCCAGAGCCACCTAACATTTACTGTGGAGGCAATGCATGAGGATGATTGGGGGTTTACAGCAGAAGTGCTTCTCCTTATAATTGCCTCTGCACAGACATTGATTGATAAAAGCCTTCAGGGGCTGCAGGGCCAGATTGAATGACAGGCGTTTACAAAAAGCAGGGACATGGTGGCCATTGGAACACGTCAGTGCTTATTATATTACACTTTATTTTTATTTTTTTTGGCTTCCACGATAAGACGTTTAGTGGCGGTGCGCTCCTCTTGGCTGGCCTTTTGTGGACCGTATGCAGCATTAACATAACTAACGATCCGATGAATTAAGAGCTTTTACAGCCGCGCGTTGTGCTCGTTGTGGGGTCGTGACCTCCCGCTTAGTTCAACTCTCTCCTTTGTCACAAAATCACACAGCCTGCCGTTATGTAGCGTTGCTCAGACATCGGAAAAAAAAGTGTGATATGCAATCGGAAAGATACGTTTTTTTATCTTGTATCATTCCAGCAACCATGTCGTCATTTTTTCTTTTCACCCTATATCTTTAAATGTTTTTGGAAAGAAATATCGAGAATATCTACATACATTTTTATTCTACCAGGATGACGTTCAGATTAAGATTCAGATTAAACGTTATTGTCATTGCACAGAATAAAGGCACTGGGGCGACGAAATGTAGTTTTACATCTGACCAGAGAAGCAGTATACCATGAATCAAAAATCAAATATGCATTGCAGATATGGTCAACAGTGGAGATATACAAATATATATATATATATAGACAATATGTTTGAAAACCATACAAACAGCAAAACAAAAGCCAAAGGTGCAAGTGACTGATGCAAGGGAGGGGGGATAGGGGGGGCTGTGCAGAGTTGAGGCTGTTGACCGCTGAGGGGGACGTTATATGTAATTACGGTTATTTACAGGGTCTTCAAACTGTAAAAAGCAAATCAGATTGTATAGAAGCTGTGTCCATAAAATATGTGCAGACATCATTAAAATGATGAAAGATCCAAGATGGGGAACCTTTCAACGACTCTCACTTTTTATGTTGACACTAGGCTGTGTTACTTCTTTCTGTATTCCAAATCATTCCGTGTCTTGTTTCGCTGTTTCAGTTTTTTCCTTGTTTCAACTTTTTCACGTGTTTCCTACTTTTATCCCAGAGTTAATTACTCATGTGTTTTGTCTAATATCACTTTCCGCATTTGTGTTGTTTTTCCGTGACTTTATGATCGTCTGCCCCGCCCTCACAAGTTTCACTCGTTTCTGCTTTTCCTTCCAGCTCGGTTCTTTTGTTCTTCGTCTGTTTGAGTTCTGTTCCAGTTTGCCTGTGTCCTGTCTGTTATCTTGGACTTCAAATTAAATCATTGTATGGTCTCTGCTGCCTCCTAATCTTTCTCTGCACTTACGTTCATCCCCATGTTGCCTCCTCTCCAGACCATGATAGTCTTCCTAACCCTAAGGGTATAGGAACCAGAGATGTGAGATACACCAGTATCAACGAGATATACTTTGACTCCCCATACATAGTACTGGTTCTGAAAGCAAGATCTTGGAGATCAAAGTCAAAGTCAAAGTCAGTTTTATTTGTCAATTTTCCATATGTGCAAACATACAGAAGATCGAAATTGCGTTTCTCTTCTGTCCAACATAAAGTGAATTGTGCAACATAGAGTGCAAAAATAGTAAAAAACTTGTGAACATATAGACAACATAAAGTGCATAGACAACATAAAGTGCAAAAATAGTAAGAAACATGTAAACATATAGACAACATAAATTGTGCTAGCAGCATTCAGACATGTGAGTCTGAGAGAGGACGGAGTGGGAGGATGGGGAGAGAGTTCAGCTTCCTGACAGCCTGGTGGATGAAGCTGTTGGACAGCCTGGCGGTGTGAGCCCGGAGGCTCCGGTATCTCCTCCCAGAGGGCAGGAGGCTGAAGAGACCGTGTGAGGGGTGGCAGGGGTCACTCACAATCGAGGTCGCTTTGCGGGTGAGGCGGGTGTTGTATATGTCCTGCAGGGATGGGAGGGGGGGGAGTGAGGCACCCATGATCCTTCCAGCTGCCTTCACTATGCGCTGCAGGGCGTTCCTGCTGTGGTCTGTGCAGCTTCCGCCCCACACAGTGATGCAGTTGGTCAGGATGCTCTCGATGGTGCCGCGGTAGAAGGTGCACATGATGGATGGGGGGCTCCCTGCTTTCCTCAGTTTCCGGAGGAAGTAGAGGCGCCTCTGTGCTTTCTTTGCCAGCGATGTAGTGTTTGCTGTCCACGAGAGGTCCTCACTGATTTCCACCCCCAGGAATTTGGTGCTGCTGACCTGCTCAATGTCCACACCGTTGATGGTCAGTGGTGGGTGATGGGTGTGGCCTTTCCGGAAGTCAACAACGATCTCTTTGGTCTTGCTGTTGTTGAGCAGGAGGTTGTTGGCTCCGCACCACGTGGTCAGAAGGTTGACCTCCCTCCTGTAGAGGGTCTCATCATCCTTGGTGATGAGACCTATCAATGTTGTGTCTGCAAACTTGACCATGTGATTGGTGCTGTAGCTGGTTTTGCAGTCGTGAGTCAGCAAGGTGAAGAGCAGGGGACTGAGCACACAGCCCTGAGGGGCCCCTGTGCTGAGTGTGATGCTGCTCGAGGTGTTGTTGCCAACACGTACTGCTTGTGGCCTCTCACTCAGGAAGTCCAGCAGCCAGTTACACAGCGAGGTGTTGAGCCCCAGCTGGTCAAGTTTGCAGATTAGTTGTTGTGGGATGATTGTGTTGAATGCTGAGCTAAAGTCTATGAACAGCATTCTTACATAGGAGTCTTTTGTCCAGGTGGGTGAGGGCTGGGTGGAGAGCAGAGCAGATTGCATCCTCCGTGGACCGTTTGGCCCGGTATGCAAACTGGAAAGGGTCCAGAGTGGGGGGGAGAATGGATTTGATATGCGACATGACTAGTCGTTCAAAGCACTTCATGATTATGGGGGTCAGTGCCACTGGACGATAGTCGTTGAAGCAGGACGGAGTGGATTTCTTTGGCACAGGTATGATGGTGGTTACCTTTAAGCATGATGGAACAACAGCTTGTCTCAGAGAAGTATTAAAGACATCCGTGAAGACGTCCTTAAGCTCCTCTGCGCAGTCCTTCAGCACACGACCAGGGATGTTGTCTGGACCTGTTGCCTTGTGGGTGTTGATGGACGAGAGAGTCCTCTTCACGCTGGCAGCAGACAGGCACAGAACCTGATCATGGGGAGGGGGCGGAGTCTTGTGTGGACGAGTGCTGTTCTGTGCTTCAAACCGGGCAAAGAAGCTGTTGAGGTTGTTTAGCAGAGAGATGTTGCTGTCGCAGTTCTGTGGCGTGGGTTTATAGTCTGTGATGGTCTGAATGCCCCGCCACAGGCTGCGTGTGTCTCTGCTGTCTTTAAAGTGCCGGGTTATCTTTTTTGTGTAGGAATTTTTTGCTTTCCTGATGCCGTGGGACAGGTTGGCTCTCGCTGTTTTCAGGTCCGTTTCGTCCCCAGCTCTGAAGACCCTATTTCTAGTCCTCAGCAGCCGATGGACTTCCCCTGTTAGCCACGGCTTCTGGTTAGCCCGAGTGGTGATGGTCTTTACATGGGTCACATCATCAATGCACTTGCTAATGTAAGAAGTAACAGTGTCTGTGTACTCCCCAATGTCAGTGTGGTCGTTGTATGTGGCTGCCTGTTTAAACATTCCCCAGTCTGTTGAGTCAAAGCAGTCTTGGAGAGCGCAGGAGGCCCCCTCTGGCCACACCGTACCTGCTTCAGAACCGGTCTGGAGGCTTTCACTCTGGGTCTGTATGCTGGCATTAGCATGACGGTGATGTGGACAGAGAGACCTATGTGGGGGAGGGGGGAGGCCTTGTACGCTCCTTTGTGGGTTGTGTAGACCAGATCCAAAATGTTGTCTCCTCTTGTAGGGAAATCAACATGCTGGTGTAGTTTGGGAAGGACAGTCTTAAGGTTTGCATGGTTGAAATCTCCAGCAAAGATGGTGAAGCCGTCTGGGTGAGCCGTCTGTTGTTCGCTGATGGCCTGATACAGTTCACCGAGTGCCGCATTTCTATCACTGTTGTTGGAGGTCGGGGGGATGTAAACAGCGACTAGCAGAATCGCCGTGAATTCCCTCGGCAGATAAAAGGACGGCACCTTATGATCATAAACTCCGCCAGTGGTGAGCAGTGTCTACATACCACGGCAGCGTCCCGGCACCATGCGTCCCGGATGTAAACACATACCCCGCCGCGAGTTTTTCCTCCATCAGCGAGGGCTCTGTCCGCTCGGTAGCATGTTAGCTCCTCCAGTCTCACAGCAGAGTCGGGGATGTTGTCGTTTAGCCATGTTTCCGTGAAGATAAGCACACAGCAGTTCCTCACGTCTCGCTGCTCCGTCTGCAGCAGTCTAATGTGGTCCATTTTATTGTCCAAGGATCGCACATTAGCCATGATAATGGATGGTATGGCTGGACGAGTTGGCCTAACCGCTAGCCTAGCTCGGATACCTCCGCGCCTACCCCTCTTCTGCTTCCTCTCACAACGCTTACGGCGCCTCCTTTCTGGGGGAGGAGTGGCAGTCGAGTCCGGTGTGGTCGGTGTGGTCGTAGGCCGGCGAAGTAATCCGTGCTCCGCGAGTGTTTCCGCTTGTTCAGCGTCCAGAGTGCCGTGTAGTTTGGTCCTGCCGATGGTTAACAGAACCTGGCGACTATATTTGGGTTCCGACGTAGACAGACGAGGCGAAGACGAACAATTTTTGGACGAACTTTTGCACAAACATTTAGAAACAGAACAAAACACCAAATGGTCAGGACAGAGAGGGGCCGCTGCGTCCGTGCGCGCCGCCATCAAACGGTACGATCTAGGGATCTTGGCCTTTTTTCGAAGTTTTCCAGGATGAAAGGCATCGGGCAGATGTGTAGATAGTCCGGAGGCCCCCTGGCGACTAAGAGGAAGTCTCTGGTAGCTGTTTGTACTCATGCGACAAACAGCAGCTCGGCCTTCTTGGAGTCTCTGTGTGTCATCCTGAAAAGAGTGCCTATTAGGGCTTCTATAGATCTGCTCTGGGACTGGGAACAGTAACAAGGTCAAAGATGGACGGACTGGGAAGAAGTTTGAGTAGTACTTTGCTATCGGACAAAGGGACCTCAGATTCCGGAGGAGCATTGGGGTCTCAGTCCTCGCTGTGGACGAGTGCACCAGCTGTTCATGGGAGTTTGTCCTTTTTAAATCGACATGCGTTTTGTAAACTTGGGAAAAGGCTCACGACGGTGTGGGAACATGGGGTACAGGGGGGTCGCTGCTACGAGCCACGCCGTGTCCTGTAGCGAAGGACAGCCTATCCCTCCCCCCACAGGAAAAGTGGGTGGAACCTAAAAGTTGATAAATTAGAGCACCTGTGAGCAGGAAAAGAGAGGGGAGAACCAACAAACATTTGGGGAAAAACCAACATGGTGACCAGAGCGAGGAGCGAGAGTGGGTGAAACCGGAAAAGCAAGACTTGAGAATCAGATGATCCAAGTAGCCGGCTGTCAGGAGCCCCTCCAGACCAGATCCTGCTCGGATGCCCGAGAATCTCCTTCCCGACAGAAATGCCCTACAGATAAGTCCTGTACACCCTCCTCTCCAGGCCCGACCGCTCTGTTTCTACCAACAATCCCACACACACACAAACACTCTCTCACTCACACACATACACACACACCTTCCCCATCCTCTGAACTGGACTCTACAGGACATTTCCACCCTCCTGCCATTGCACACATCCCACTGCCCCTCACACTTATTTCATTGTGGTTTTGGAAATGATATGTTATTTAATTAACGTGATAAGAGAACTATTTCAGTTATCTGCAGACTCCTTTTGAGTCGGGTTTTCCGTTAAAGGACAGTGTTCGTTTCTTTTGACACGAAGAACTATATAAAACTTGAAAGACACTGAATGAACTGTATTCCGGGTTGTGTTTTTTGTGTTTTGCTTTGTGTCCTGCGTGTTTTTTGCAGTGAAGAAACGGGCTAGCCAGCTGGGCCCTTATTGTTGAGTTAGTAAACTTAAAATACTGGGTAAATGAGATCCTACGCTACAGCCCGTATATACCCGTCACAGAGTGAAACATGTTTCCAGTGGGTGTCGACTTCGGCACCGGCTTGTCCATCGTCATCCAGTTCTGTTTTCTGATGTTGAACCTCACCAAAGGTTCATGAGCTTTGTGTAGTGACCGAAAGAGTGAGATTGCGGATACAAGCGACAGAAATGAGCTTCCGTTGTAGGTTATCTGGGCTCAGCTTCACAGTTATGTGTCCGGAAATCGCTGGAGAGGTTATATATATATATAGATATATATAAATATAGATATATATCTATATTTATATATATAGGGCTGTCAGCGTTAACGCGTTAATCTATGCGATTAATTTGGCCGCCTTAACGCACTAAAATATTTTAGCAGTACGGTTTGACACTGTTTCCGTTTTTAAAACAATTATTTCTCCGCGAAAATAAGGAGCAGAAATCAGTTTAACTCGTGGATGAATCAGTCGGGTTTCCTCCTGCTCCTCCTTCCTCCCGTCTCCCCCTCTGATACACAGAGGAACGAAGGGGCGACGTGTCGGGTGACGCGGCTCGGAAAGAACTCGTCACACGAAACCTTCACCGTGATTTGTCAATCCGTTTGTCTGTCAACATTTAGCGAAAAAAACAACCAATGAACACTCAGTAAATCACAAAGGACCTCCCACCTCACAGGTTAGGCTCATTTAGCAGCCTGTCAGTCAGAGAACCAGAGAACACGGCGTGAGGACAATGAGCCTCATTTCAGAGCTGAGATTGTTCTGGAATGTTTGATGTATAACACGTGGGGGTGTGTCACATGCAAAAGACTTTAAACGGTGAATTTAATTTATTTTGTAAAATGTATAAAATGCCCCCAGCCTCCAGAGGGTTAACGTGACATATTTGAATGTCAGTCAGTTACCAAGGCCACTTGTTCTGCTGTTCAGTGTTAAAGATGACAGGACCAATGGGGTCTCAATATATATTTTTTTTTTACTAATCTGATGTTTCACTGAAGAAACAATTTATCATCCACGATATTAAATACCTCGCTGGCACTGTATATGTAGGAGCCTCTTTGAAAACACAGCTCTGTGTGAAGTTTTGTCTTTAAAAAGAAGGAAAACACTTTTAAGCGCGATTAATCGCGATTAATCCCGATTAATTAATCGCAATTTCAAAATGTGCGATTAATTAGTTAATTTTTTTTAATCGATTGACAGCCCTAATATATATATATATATATATATATATATATATGTCATCTGGCCAGGGACCTCCTCGGGGTCCCCAAACAGGAAATGGAAAGCATTGCATCTGAAATACCTTGCTTTGCCGATTATTGGATGAATGGATAGATTTGTCTGCTGCTAATTTATGTTGAGAATGTTGAATTAAATTCCTTTTTAAATTGCCACCAATGTTGAATTACATTTCATTTGATGTCACGCTTTTTATCCAAACAGACTTACAATCATGTTACATTCATACACCGTAGACACAGCTACAGGGAACTATTCAAAGTTAAGTGTCTTGCTCAAGGACACATTGACTAGGGTGAGGATTAAACCCCCTGCCAACCCCCTAATTGAAAGACGCACCTGCTAACCACTGACCCACAGAAACTATTTCAGTACTTTGTTCATGCATTAATCGATTCCCTCATGCAGGAATGAATCTTGACAAGACTTTGATGTTTCACTGAACAAGAAATCTACGTCAACTGGCAAAATACATTTTTACCTTCGCATTGAAAATGCGGAAGGTTATGTTTTGATCGCCGTGCATTTATTTATTTATTTGTATGCGTGTTATTCGCGTAACAAAAAAAGTTGTAAACCGAATCGCATGAAATTTGGTGGGATGATTGGTTATTATCCGGGGACCATTTGATTAGATTTTGGGATCGATCGGGTCAAAGGTCAAGGTCAAGGTCATGAAAAGGTCAACATCTTCTTTTTACCATAGCACGGTCCATTTTTATCCAATTGGCATGCAACTAATGCCAAAATGTTCATAATTCAATGCCCAATCTTGTGATATGCGAAGGTATGCACTCTACCGAGTGCCCATTCTAGTTACCTTCGCATTGAAAATGCCGGAAGGTTATGTTTTGATCGCCGTGTATTTATTTATTTATTTATTTGTATGCGTGTTATTCGCAAATCTCAAAAAGTATTGAACCGAATCGCATGAAATTTGGTGGGATGATTGTTTATTATCCGGGGACCAGTTGATTAGATTTTGGGATCGATCGGGTCAAAGGTCATGAACAGGTCAAAATCTTTCGCAGAACTCAAAAAGTATTGAACCGAATGGCATGAAATTTGGTGGGATCATTGTTTATTATCCGGGGACCAGTTGATTAGATTTTGGGATCTATCGGGTCAAAGGTCAAAGGTCATGAACAGGTCAAAATCTTTCGCAGAACTCAAAAAGTATTGAACCGAATCGCATGAAATTTGGTGGGATGATTGTTTATTATCCGGGGACCAGTTGACTAGATTTTGGGATCGATCGGGTCAAAGGTCAAGGGTCATGAACAGGTCAAAATGTTCTTGAATCGCATGAAATTTGGTGGGATGATTGTTTATTATCCGGGGACCAGTTGACTAGATTTTGGGATCGATCGGGTCAAAGGTCATGAAAAGGTCAACATCTTCTTTTTACCATAGCACGGTCCATTTTTATCCAATTGGCATGCAACTAATGCCAAAATGTTCATAATTCAATGCCCAATCTTGTGATATGCGAAGGTATGCACTCTACCGAGTGCCCATTCTAGTTACCTTCGCATTGAAAATGCCGGAAGGTTATGTTTTGATCGCCGTGTATTTATTTATTTGTATGCGTGTTATTCGCAAATCTCAAAAAGTATTGAACCGAATCGCATGAAATTTGGTGGGATGATTGTTTATTATCCGGGGACCAGTTGATTAGATTTTGGGATCGATCGGGTCAAAGGTCATGAACAGGTCAAAATCTTCGCAGAACTCAAAAAGTATTGAACCGAATGGCATGAAATTTGGTGGGATCATTGTTTATTATCCGGGGACCAGTTGATTAGATTTTGGGATCGATCGGGTCAAAGGTCATGAACAGGTCAAAATCTTTCGCAGAACTCAAAAAGTATTGAACCGAATCGCATGAAATTTGGTGGGATGATTGTTTATTATCCGGGGACCAGTTGACTAGATTTTGGGATCGATCGGGTCAAAGGTCAAGGTCAAAGGTCATGAACAGGTCAAAATGTTCTTGAATCGCATGAAATTTGGTGGGATGATTGTTTATTATCCGGGGACCAGTTGACTAGATTTTGGGATCGATCAGGTCAAAGGTCATGAACAGGTCAAAATGTTCTTGAATCGCCTGAAATTTGGTGGGATGATTGGTTATTATCCGGGGACCATTTGATTAGATTTTGGGATCAATCGGGTCAAAGGTCAAGGTCAACGTCATGGAAAGGTCAAACTCTTTTTTTACCATAGCACGATACATTTTTGTCCAATTGGCATGCAACTAATGCCAAAATGTTCATAATTCAATGCCCAATCTTGTGATATGCGAAGGTATGCTCTCTACCGAGTGCCCATTCTAGTTTTACTAATGTATTCATCTAACTTGTGAACTTGATTTCAGAGCAAAAATGTTACCAACTGAAGTCATTACTGTACGTGTAATTTTTTAAATTTGTTATCTTGTTCACTCGAGTATCTTTCTGTCACCCCTTACTCCTACATCCCGCAACTCCCCCCCCTCCTCTTTCATTTCTATCACTTTCTAAGTCTCTCAATTTAAACACTTTCCTCCCATGCAAACCCCTCAAAGCTCTTTTACTCCAAAATCAAGTGAGAGGAGAATCACTCAATTGCTTTTGTATCCCCCCCCACTAGCTCTATTCTCTCACTCCCTTCTTCTCCTCTCCTCCTCCTCTCTCCCTTTGTGCCCCCATCTCTCTGAGCATAAACCTGCCCGACTTTCTCAGTTGAGTGACATGCCATTCAATCTCTGAAGGATTTTTTCTTTGCCCTCTGTCCCTGTTTTTCCACACACACACACAAATAAACACACACACACACACATGCGGTTCTGTGTCCTTAAGGCTGCATTTGCACATCTTACTGAATAGCCTCTACGCTGTTACCCATCCATCCCATTCACTGTGCAAACACAAGACGTGTGTGTGTGTGTGTGTGCAACCTATTCAAATAATTGTCCATTTCCGCCGTGGTTTGCTCACAGATTTGCACTCCGGTTCATATTTACAAGGTGCAACAATTACCGCATTACCGCCACAGCAGCATGTTAAATGATCATTGGTGTTTGTGCAGGAGGACCCTGTGGTTCCGGAGCCGGGCTAATTCTATGTCAGCCCATCATTTGGATCTTACCGAGGAGGCAAACCCATGAGCTATCGCTGCGAGCGCTCATCCATTTGACTCATTACTCATCTGAGCGATCAGCACTAGACTGTAGGGATCAAGCTTTCCCCATAAGTGAACCGTTTTTTATATGCAAATGTATCCCCTGCAAAACCCCTTTATTATTGTGTATCTGCATGCTAGTCTTCATCCCCCACCCCTCCTCCTCCTCCCACCTGTCTTTCATCATACAACAACAAAGGTGTTTTTACACGATTCAGTGCATGAACTGCTGCTGGATATTTGAGGCGCTGCAGAGATGCAAATTAGACACCAGTGAAAAATTATGTCGGTAATCCATTTTCTATGCATATTCACACTGTGTGCCCGTCTCTTTCATAAATCAGAACAAAATGTCAAGATGTGATAAGGCCCTGGCAAAGTCTTGTGATTGCCTTAAGCACGACAAACGTCCATGAAAAGAACACGGAGCCATTAAATTAGCGAGTATGATGTTAATGACAAGACGGGGAGGGGGGGGGGGGGGGGGACATGACCAAACATTTACATTTACATCTCTCGACTTGCATAAGCGTTCCCTCTTCCAACATATCATCACCGTGCAGTGTCTGACTAGATGTCAAAACACATATACAGACATCCTTTGACACATCCGTTAACGTTCACCGAAACATCTGGAAACTTTCTGCGTCTTAAAAAAAGTTCTGTTTGGGTTTATGACCAATATTTGCACAATGGAGCAATGTTTTCGTGTCGCCGATTTTAAATGGTGCGGTTTAATTGTGTCAAGGAAAACTTTTTATGTATTTGAAAAAAAACTTTTAATGGATTTTTAAAAATATTTTATTTATTTACTCATCATATCTCAGGAGTGATCATTTCATATAATGTCTCAACTTATGTCACTGTATTTCTCGCTGTAATGCATTAACAGTGATGATCCCCTTTTAACTTTATGGGATTCTTAACATTTGTGCTAAATATTCAATGGAACGAAGAGAAAGTTAATGGCTTCCCGTCGGTTGGAGAGCTTTTTTCTGTTTTATTTTATTCACCTGTTCACATCGACATCCAGCAGTGCGGTGAGAAGTATAGAGCCAATATAACATCATAACATAACAACATTAATCTGCAGCTTTGAGGAAAATAAATGCTTTTGAAAAAATCGTGTCAAGATGTTAAGAGAATATAAAAAGAAACCATAACAAATGTTTTTGAAGATTACCAACCCCTACTTCTTAAAGTGCCCGATGACGGATGTAAGTTTTTTTTTTTACCGGCACCTGGAGGCCCACAGACAGTTGGCTGTACATGCTGTCTTCCATCTCTTGCGCAACCCCTCCGAGGGGACGCGCCTAGCGACACACACACACGCACGCTCACATAATGTGGGTGATTGATTGGCCTAAATTACGCCTCCAATTACGTCGGTGACACGTTTTAGACTTCACTTTAACTTGGCGTGTGTGTGGTGTGAGCACAATGTTCAGGCGGAGCGATGCCAGTTTAAAACGACTGCTTCCAGTTGAATTGTCTTTCTCGCTGATCACAGAAATAATAAATTCGATGGAGGAGGAGGAGGAGGGGGGGGGGGACCGGGGGTGTTGATCTCATTGGGTTTCATCCAAATCGGCAATGCCCCCTTTTTCCGCGTTTATAGTCTCGCCGTGTCCTCCTCGGCAAGCGCCGCCTGCCCCGCGTCTCGGAGCCACCGCATCCCCGTCAAGACAGCTGACGGGAGGACGCTCGGCGGGAATAAAATATTTTTTTGTCATCCTCCTTGTTCCACTCATCCGACTGGGACGGGGGGAGAGGGTGGGGGTGGGGCGGGGGATGTTCTGCCAGGAGGGGGGGGGGATATATTTTCGAATACATCTGTTTAACATCCTAATTGGAAATGACAAGCACAGTGGCGCGTTCAGCCCTGCAGGGGAGATCAAAGAGTCGGAGCTCCGTGAGACACACGCGGTATGGATCGGAAACCAAACGCCCCCCCCCCCCCTCCTCAGCTAATTAACACCTGGCTCCTACTAATTGGCTAAATCTATTGCCATTCCAGAAAGAGTACCCAGGAAAGAGAAGGAGGGAAAAAAAGTGATCGTAAAAGATTTACAACCTGACGTCGGGCCTCATTTCTCCGGAGCCTCTATACCTGTCTGTGGGAGCCAATGGAGGAACAGGTGTTCTCCTCCCTCTGCTGTAGCACACAGAGCGGCGAGGGAAGAACAAAATGAATAATTGCCGCTAGGTGTTTGGGATTTTCAGCCAAGTGTTGTGTATTGTTAATGCTGCCTGTTAAGTGGTCCCGGTTGCGTTTACCTAAGTCAGCCTGTGATGTGTGCGAGACTCGTAGTCCCCCACCCCCCCAAAAATAATTATCCAATCTCACCGTCTTTGCACCTGAACAATAGCGCCATAAAAACATGTTTACGTGTTCCACCTCGAGCCTCGACAACCGAAATTCAACTGAGAAGAAAATCGCCAGGAGCTCCGCCTCGCTCCGGGTTCGTGGTTGTTGTTGTTGTTTACCTCAGTCCATGAAACCCGAGAGTGACATTCAAAAATTTATTTAGCTACTATTTGGTTTCCCGCTGATAATCCAGTGCAGCCCGACCAAGAAAACTAAAATAACTTACAGGGCTGTTTTTAGTGGACGTAAATGAAGATGGCTGTAATAAAAAAGCATCTCGGTTTGGCTGCTGTGGCGACAAGAACACAGTGATTATATTACATGATATACATCCCAGCGGGGTGCTCTCTGAAGGCATGTTTTGAGGTTGATCACCTCCTGAGAAATGATTATTCCGCCAACAAGCGCTTGAAAATGAGAATAAAACAAGTCATTATTCAACATACGGAGAGGGAAATTGCATTGGAAACTACTAGATTTGATCTATGGCCCTGCCCCACTTAAGGATAGTAAAAATAAAAAGAAGTAAACCAGCGATAACCAGTGCATTGGCTTCTTCCAAAGCGGAAACAGCCTGCATCAAAAACACATTAAACCCAGCACATTCATTTCTGGCTTAACTCGTTGACAGCTCCTCCCACCTTTTCCCTTTTCTCCTCACGAGTGCTCTTGAACACAAGAGCCCCTGTTTACCCCACTGATGGAAATCGACTCCAAAAAGGAAGAAACTGGGACGAGTCCATTGCAGCGTTTTTTTGCTGTCGGGTAATAAGCGAGAGGACTGATTGCAGACGGTAATTAAGACACTGATCCTCTAATTAAGCGGCGGCAGGTATCCTGTGCTCGAAATCCATCTTTTAAAAATAAAATAAAAATCCTATAAATTCTCACGATGCACCAATTTTGGAACGGAGGGCTCTCACCGCAGGTTATCCCGTTTAAAAAAACAGCTCTTCCTCTAAGCGCCGTCATAACTTTTTCTTTAGTCTGAGTCACTCTTACAGTCAGTGGCTTTCATCCGTCCCTCCAGCCCCGCTCAATCTGTTGAGCTGTTTGTTTGTCTCATTTTCCCACTAATCCTCCTTTCATCTCTTTCTCTCTCTCACTCTCTCTTTCTCTCTTTCTTTTTGCAGAGGCTCTTCTTCAAGTTGTAGTGGATTTTATATTAACTTGTAGACATTTTAGATTAATACATAAAGAACTAGAATGGGCACTCGGTAGAGCGCATACCTTCGCATATCACAAGATTGGACATTGAATTATCAACATGTTGGCATTAGTTGCATGCCAAATGGATAACAATTGACCGTGCTATGGTAAAAAGAAGATTTTGACCTTTTCATGACCTTGACCTTTGACCCGATCGATCCCAAAGTCTAATCAAATGGTCCCCGGATAATAACCAATCATCCCACCAAATTTTATGCAATTCGGTTTACAACTTTTTTTGTTACGCGAATAACACGCATACAAATAAATAAATAAATAAATAAATACACGGCGATCAAAACATAATCTTCCGCATTTTCAATGCGAAGGTAAAGATAAGATAATTAATGAGGGATATCATGAGGAATAATCTGGAGGAATGTATTGCAAGGCATATTATTATTAATATTGTAACTGTATGTGATGACAAATGTAATAATTGTATGATGCATGAGACTGAAGATGATAGTTAGAATAGATGTGGGTGACACCTGAGATGTTACTTCTAGTAGGCAAGATATTACGTTTTATTCTGAAGGAACTTCAAAAGTGTGACGTTTTGAGCCCGCCATCTTGACAATAATTAGCTTAGCGAAACAGAACGTATGCGTTGTAAAATCAGCCTTTAGGTGTGAACTCATATGCATGCGGACTATCATCTTTTCCATTAAATATTATTCAACTTTGAATCATTGGATCCTAAATGTTCCTGTGACCACAAGGTTTGAATTATTCTTTAAAAATTCAGCACCAGAGCTAATTCCTCCCCTGTCAAATATTTAAAATGATTGTCCCCGGAGCTCCGTGCGTCATGCCTCGGCTCGGTCGTCACTCTGAGCCGGTTCTCTGACGGTCGCTCCACGAGTTCTCGGAAGAAGAAAAGAAAGAAGAAAAACACACACATTGTAGATAATTAATAGTCAGAGCTTCAGCCGAAGTCTAATGCCATTTTTGACATGCGAGTATGCAAAACGGTCGCTGTTAACGCGTGCAGTCAGATGTGGACAGAATTTTTGTGTGGAAACGTTCAAAAAGCCAACGGCATCAACAGAACGTGAAGAGCATGAGGGTTACGGACATTTTAGGGCTCACTGGTGGACCTTTAAAGCCGTTGTAAGTCAGCATTAGATGCAGACTTTACCTAATTACCCACAATTCAAAGCAAAATAACGTTCAACACTGAGTTGCAAGAGGAAAGTATGGAGACGTAATAAGGTTGAACACACATCTGTTGCGTGTACTCGGAAACATAAGATGGAACATAAAAACAGATGGAATCAGTGGAAGTAGACTATATTACACATGTCCTGTGTTCATTCATGAAACATTGTGTTGCTATTAAAGCTGTTTAAACAAAACAAGACTAAAGAGATTATTTCAAATGGCCCCATCTCGTGAGGCGAAAGGTTGGAAGACATTAAAATCAGGGAGTAAGAAGTGGAAAATATCTACCTACCATTGTACCCAATGGGGCTGCACGATGGTGTAGTGGCTAGCACTGTCGCCTCACAGCAAGAGGACCGTGGGTTAGATTTCCAGTCGGGGCGGTCCTTCTGTGTGGAGTTTGCATGTTCTCCCCGTGGCAGCAGTTAATTTATCTCTAAAATGTAGCTCAGCGAAAGTTCAGACAGGAAGACATTCGTTACAGCTGGTTCATTCACAAGCAGACTCGGTCTTGATTACTCCATTAGCTGATTGGGGGCGGGCACGATGAATGAACCAACCATTTAGAGGCAGCCCAGTTGTGTAAGCCTATCACAGCGTCGTTAGTAAAACTTTAAAATATGCTCTCTGCTGCTGTCAGTTGTCGTTTCAGCTCTGGTCATTGCGACCCTCCTCCACCCCAGGCTCCTCCAATCGGCATAACGGCAACGCTTCGTCTCCACCACCACCAGTGTCTGAACTCCATGGGGGGATTCTGCCTGCGCAAATATCAGCATCTCTACCCCTGGGTTATCCTACTTCAGGATGGAGTCCAATCGCCAAAAAGACTTTGCACTATTGCAATATGCTATTGTAATAAATGATTGTGAAACTCTAAATACCAGTCTCTCCTGATTGAAGTGCCCATAGGTGTGAATGTGAGCGTGAATGGTTGGCTGTCTCTATATGTACCCTGAATAGACTGGCGACCTTTCCAGGGTGTCCCCTGCCCCTGCCCCTACTCCAACGCCCCGCGACCCTCATGAGGATAAGCGGTATGGAGAATGGAATTGGACACAATCATTTTTGACATGCCATGGTAGCGTGATGTGTTGCTGTCCCATTCGTATGTAGACCATTCAAGCACTTACAGTCTCACACTCAACCAGGTGACGTCAGTAAATCCCTGAGGCTTCACTGCAGACCACTGCTCCTTAATAACTAAGGATGGGTCAAAAGCGGAGAAGAATTTCCCCAAGAGGATAAATGAAACTGTACATTTCTTTCTTAAATAACCATTATTTCTGCTTTGTAGATGTTGTGGAAGTCCTACAAACATCATCAGAAGTTCAGCAGTCCTACTGACCCCTATCTGTTTGGTGTGACTGGATAAACTAGGTTTAATGGCGCTCCTGTCGATTGCGTATTATAATGAGTTTACATGTTGCAGGGTCAAGGCAATGAAATAGCTGTATGGATTATGCGATATCAAATGAATGAAACTATCTATGATACAAATGTCTCATTTAGAATGATGGGATGTATTAGGTGATTGTGAAAGGAATCCAGAAAACATCAAGCCCCCAACAAACACAGTTAAGGTACACTGCCGTTCAAAAGTTTGGGGTCACTTAGAAATGTCTTTATTTTTCAAAGAAAAGCACTGTTTTTTCAAGAAAGATAACATTAATCAAAAATACACACGATACATTGTTAATGTGGTAAATGACTATTCTAGGTGGAAACGTCTGGTTTCTTATGAAATATCTCCATAGGTGTATAGAGGCCCATTTACAGCAACGATCACTCCAGTGTTCTCATGGTACATTGTGTTTGCTAATCGCCTTAGAAGACTTATATCTGATTAGAAAACCCTTGTGCAATTATGTTAGCACAGCTGAAAACAGTTATGCTGGTGATATAAGCTATACAACTGGCCTTCATTTGAGCTTGAAGTTTGAAGAACAAAATGAATACTTCAAATATGAATCATTATTTCTAACCATGTCAATGTCTTGACTATATTTTCTATTCAATTTTCAATTCATTTGAAAAATAAAAGTGAGTTTTCATGGAAGACACGAAATTGTCTGGATGACCCCAAACTTTTGAACGGTAGTGTATAGGAATAATTCAAGGTTAATGCTCAGGAATGTGTTGGTTAAGCAGACGGGGGTTGGGTTGACTGACACCTAACATGGAGAGTGATTAGGAAGAAGAGAACAAGGTCTTGTCCAATCGATGGCAACTGGAACCATCGATTCGGCTCAATGTTGTTGACGTACCTCATGGCAGAGGAAACGTTCTTCCTCAACAACCACGTGGCTAGACATCACACATTCAATTTCTGTGAGGTTTGATTACAGTTATGGTTGGGGGGGGGCGGGCACTAGATCAGTCCCGTAATGGTACTCACCGCGGGACGAGTAAACTGAACTGAACTTGAACCAATCTGCTCATTGTTTGTAAGCGATTGTTTTTCGTATTTATTTTTTGTTACGAACTCAGACACTTAGGAAGTAGGACCCAATTGCACGACCCGGGAGACAGAGATAAAGTATTTGTAAGTACTTTATTCTTCGGTTCTGCAGTGAACAAATGAAAGCTCACGTAGTGAGGGATCAAAAACTTTTCAAGAGCACAACATAACCCGACCTGATCATGGCAAAAGACCAGACGAACTGACAAGGAACACTGGGAGACAGGGGAATTTAAGCACATGGTAACAAGACACAGGTGGGACCAATCAGGGGCGGCTGACACTGATGAGCATAGGAGACAGGTGTGATGACAGGTGAAAACAATCAGGAAGCCTGGAATGAGAGAAAGCGAACATAAATGACATGAACCTCTCTAGCATATCTGTCGGTGCACAACAGTACCCCCCCCTCTAGGGCCAACTCCTGATGGCCCAGGCTGATTGTAAAAGTCGTGGATAAGAGTCTTGTCTACGATAAATGAAGCAGCTATCCAGCTTCTAGCCTCAGGACCGTAACCCTTCCAGTCTACCAGGAATTGCTTGCCCCTCCCCTATTACGGACCTCCAGTAGCTTACGGACCTTGTAAACGTCACCCCCTTCAAAGAACTGGGGCGGTGGAGGGGCTTGGAGCGGGAACAAGTGTGCTCTCACACCGGCTTGATTTTACTAACGTGAAACGTTGGGTGCACTCTCAAGGTCCTGGGGAGTTGCAAGCGTACCGACGCCGGGTTGATGACTCTGGATACTGGAAACGGACCCACAAATCTCGGAGCCAGTTACTTTGAGGCGACATGGAGTGGTAAGTCTTTGGTAGAGAGCCAAACCTTTTGGCCTGGACTGCAAGAGGGAGCGACCCTGCGATGAACGTCCGCAACAGCCTTCATCCGAGCTGAACTTCGGAGAAGAGACTGGCGAGCACCAGCCCAAACTCTGCGACAACGTCTGATCATGGCATGTGCCGATGGAACCATCACCTCTTCCTCGTTGTTAGGGAAAAGTGGAGGCTGGAAACCATTGACACAATGGAATGGAGAGAGACCTGTGGCCGCCGTAGGAAGGGTATTGTGGGCAACCTCGACCCATGTGAGGTGGTCACTCCAGGTGGTCTGGTTCCGGAGGCGAGACAACGTGGCGTAGTCTCTAGTTCTTGGTTCAGACCCTCCGACTGTCCACTTCACTGACGTCGATATCCTCATCACAGGCTGACGGTGGCACCTATGAGTCCACAAAACTCTTTCCAGAAGGCGGAAATGAATTGTGGACCCTGTCGGAAACAATGTCATTAGGGAATCCATGGATCCTGAATACTTGATTCATCATGACCTCTGCGGTGACTTTGGCAGAGGGAAGCTTGGTCAATGGGATGAAGTGAGCCATCTTTGAAAATCGATCAACCACTGTTAGAACCGTAGTCTTGCCTCTGGATGAGGAAATCCTGTCACAAAATCCATCGAAATGTGTGACCAAGGACGATGGGGAATCGGCAGCGGCTGGAGCAAGCCCATCTTAACTTGAGATGAGGTCTTATTACATGCACACACGGACAAGCCGCTACATACTCGGCCACATTTTCTTCATGGATGGCCACCAGAAACGTTGTTGAATCCTGAACATTGTTCTTGCTACTCCCGGATGGCAAAGCACAGATGAGTGAGCCCAGTGGATGACCTTGGAGTGAAGAGCCTCCGGAACAAACAGCAGATTGTTGGGACACTCGCTAGGCGCTGGATTCATGACATTTGCCTCTTTAACGTCTGACTCCACTTGCCAGGAAAAGGCTCCGATCACCCGGTTAAGTGGAAGGATGGTCTTGGGCTCTACCGCAAGTGGTTCGGGATCGTAAAGACGAGACAAAGCATCGGGTTTTTGATTCTGAGACACGGGACGAAAAGAGAGTGTGAAGTTGAATCTACTAAAGAAAAGTGTCCACCTGGCCTGACGGGAGTTGAGACGCTTAGCCTTTCTTATATATTCTAGATTCTTGTGATCTGTCCAGACTAAAACGGTTGCTCTGCACCCTCTAGCCAGTGTCTCCATTCCTCGAGGGCAGCTTTTACAGCTAACAATTCCTTGTTTCCCACGTCATAATTCCGCTCTGCCGTTGTCAACTTCGCGACAGGTAAGCACATGGATGCATCTTGTTGTCTTCTGCAGAACGTTGAGACAGTACTCCTCCAATTCCCTCATTGGAAGCATCCACCTCGACCATAAACTGGCGCTGGGGATCTGGAATGGTGAGTATGGGAGCTGATGTGAATCTATCTCTGAGAAGTTTGAAAGCAAGATCCGCCTGGGGGTCCACTTGAAGAGAACCTTAGGAGAAGTCAGAACATGCAGAGGAGCAGCAACAGAACTGAAATTCCTAATAAACTTCCTATAGAAGTTAGCAAATCCTAGGAACTGCTGAACCTTTTTCCTGGAGTCTGGTGTGGGCCACTGGGATACTGCACTGACTTTCGCAGGATCCATTTGGATATGATTAGGTGAGACTATGTATCCTAAGAAAGACACCTCTTCTGTGTGGAACTCGACTTCTCTGCCTTGACATATAGCTGATTATCCAGTAGTTTCTGCAAAACTTGGCGGACATGGTTAACATGAGATTTCGTGTGATGAGAGCAAATCAGTATGTCATCCAGATACACAAACACTGAAATATTCAAGAATTCCATAAAACCTCATTCACAAAAGCTTGAAAAACAGCCGGTGCATTGCACAGTTCAAAAGGCATTACCAAGTACTCATAGTGACCATTCTGAGTGTTGAATCCAGTCTTCCACTCATCCCTTGTTTTATTCTAACCAAGTGATATGCATTTCTTAAATCCAACTTGGTGAATATCTTGGCCGTTTGAAGCAGTTCAAAAGCAGATGACATGAGTGGCAGAGGATAGCGGTTCTTCACCGTAATGTCATTTAGTGGACTGTAGTCTATGCAAGGTCTCAGAGACCCGTCTTTCTTTCCCACAAAGAATCCGCTCCGGCTGGAGACGATGAAGGACGGATAATCCCTGATTTGAGTGAAGAGGAGATGTATTCATCCATTGCTGTTCTCTCAGGTCTCGAAATCGAGTAAAGTCTCCCTTGGGAATGGGGGCTCGTAAGAGATCAATGGGACAGTCAAAATCTCGGTGAGGAGGTAGCGACAAGGCTTTAGACTTGTTAAACGCTTCTTTAAATCATGGTAACAGGAAGGTACCTTGTGTAGATCAGGATAGTCAGGGTGATCTATAATGATCCTACTAGAGTCTGTTGGTGCATTAACAGGTTGCGAGTTTACACCTGCCCTTACAATCCTCTCCCCATTCCTTAACTTTCCTGAAGGCCAGTCTATGTGAGGATTGTGGATCTTCAGCCAAGGAAACCCCAAAATAATCGGGTGCTGAGTCGACTCAAAAATATGAAATTGCATGCTCTGGTATGGTCCTTATTTATAGTAATCCGTATGGGCTCAGTGCAATGGGTAACTGTGAACAACAAGCGGCCGTCTAAGGCACTGGCACTAACAGGATGAGATAGCGGGACAGTTTTTATTTTAGCTGTTTGACTAGGCCCCAGTCTATAAGGCTTTCGTCAGCCCCTGAGTCTATTAACACACCCTGGTCAATGGTCTGATTGTTAATACAAATGTCTACCTGAGTAACAGGTCGAGGAGGGAAGTTCTGGAAACTTGCTCACCAGCGCCCTCCTTTGACTGGTGAGCACGATCTTTCCGGGCATGAAGCGAGTTGATGACCCGGCTGGCGCAGTAGAAACAGCAACCCTCCGTGACGGCGCTGCCTCTCCTCCAGAGAAAGCCTGGTTCTTCCAAGCTGCATGGGTTCCCGAGTCATTCGGAAGTGTAGTCCTCTGATGGTCCGGTAACATGAGCTGGAAATCCTCCGCTGGCGCGCGACCCTCCGAGGCGAATTCTGGAAGCTGGGAATAACATCTCGGTTGCGTCGACGCTCCCTCTCTCTTTCCCGAAGACGGTTATCGATCCGGATGGCCACAGCGATGAGGGATTCCAGATCCCGGGTGTCTCCAGTGGAGCCAGCTGGTCCTTTATCGGTTCGAAAGTCCTGTCATGAAGGCGTCACGAAGAGCGGAACATTCCATCCGCTGTCCGCTGCTGCTGTACGAAACTCGATGGCATAATCAACCACCTGACGGTTGAGCTGACGATTTGAAACAGTCTTCTGCTGGCCTCCGTAGCAGGCGATGAGTGGTCAAAATGCGCCTCATAGTCTCTATGAAATCGGCCAATGAGTAACATAGTTCGGTGTCTCTAGACCATTCTGCAGTAGCCCAGGCTGCAGCTCTTCCCGTTAAATGAGACACAATAAACGCCACTTTACCATGCTCAGATAAAAAGCTGCTGGGTTGTGTTGAAAATGCAGATCACACTGTACCAGAAAGGCTCTGCAATTCGAAGAGTCTCGGAAAATCTCTCCGGAAGAGCCAGCCGTACGGGAGGAAGCAGCCTGACCTGGGTCGTCAGCTGGAGTATTGACAGGCAAATTCTCAGCTGTGGATGACGTCACCGGAGGAGCAGTCTGTTGATGAGTGAAAAATTATTCATTTGATCTATGGCCCTGCCCACTTAAGGATAGTAAAAATAAAAAGAAGTAAACCAGCGATAACCAGTGCATTGGCTTCTTCCAAAGCGGAAACAGCCTGCATCAAAAACACATTAAACCCAGCACATTCATTTCTGGCTTAACTCGTTGACAGCTCCTCCCACCTTTTCCCTTTTCTCCTCACGAGTGCTCTTGAACACAAGAGCCCCTGTTTACCCCACTGATGGAAATCGACTCCAAAAAGGAAGAAACTGGGACGAGTCCATTGCAGCGTTTTTTTGCTGTCGGGTAATAAGCGAGAGGACTGATTGCAGACGGTAATTAAGACACTGATCCTCTAATTAAGCGGCGGCAGGTATCCTGTGCTCGAAATTCATCTTTTAAAAATAAAAAAAAATCCTATAAATTCTCACGATGCACCAATTTTGGAACGGAGGGCTCTCACCGCAGGTTATCCCGTTTAAAAAAACAGCTCTTCCTCCCCTAGCGCCGTCATAACTTTTTCTTTAGTCTGAGTCACTCTTACAGTCAGTGGCTTTCATCCGTCCCTCCAGCCCCGCTCAATCTGTTGAGCTGTTTGTTTGTCTCATTTTCCCACTAATCCTCCTTTCATCTCTTTCTCTCTCTCACTCTCTCTTTCTCTCTTTCTTTTTGCAGAGGCTCTTCTTCAAGTTGTAGTGGATTTTATATTAACTTGTAGACATTTTAGATTAATACATAAAGAACTAGAATGGGCACTCGGTAGAGCGCATACCTTCGCATATCACAAGATTGGACATTGAATTATCAACATGTTGGCATTAGTTGCATGCCAAATGGATAACAATTGACCGTGCTATGGTAAAAAGAAGATTTTGACCTTTTCATGACCTTGACCTTTGACCCGATCGATCCCAAAGTCTAATCAAATGGTCCCCGGATAATAACCAATCATCCCACCAAATTTTATGCAATTCGGTTTACAACTTTTTTTGTTACGCGAATAACACGCATACAAATAAATAAATAAATACACGGCGATCAAAACATAATCTTCTGCATTTTCAATGCGAAGGTAAAGATAAGATAATTAATGAGGGATATCATGAGGAATAATCTGGAGGAATGTATTGCAAGGCATATTATTATTAATATTGTAACTGTATGTGATGACAAATGTAATAATTGTATGATGCATGAGACTGAAGATGATAGTTAGAATAGATGTGGGTGACACCTGAGATGTTACTTCTAGTAGGCAAGATATTACGTTTTATTCTGAAGGAACTTCAAAAGTGTGACGTTTTGAGCCCGCCATCTTGACAATAATTAGCTTAGCGAAACAGAACGTATGCGTCGTAAAATCAGCCTTTAGGTGTGAACTCATATGCATGCGGACTATCATCTTTTCCATTAAATATTATTCAACTTTGAATCATTGGATCCTAAATGTTCCTGTGACCACAAGGTTTGAATTATTCTTTAAAAATTCAGCACCAGAGCTAATTCCTCCCCTGTCAAATATTTAAAATGATTGTCCCCGGAGCTCCGTGCGTCATGCCTCGGCTCGGTCGTCACTCTGAGCCGGTTCTCTGACGGTCGCTCCACGAGTTCTCGGAAGAAGAAAAGAAAGAAGAAAAACACACACATTGTAGATAATTAATAGTCAGAGCTTCAGCCGAAGTCTAATGCCATTTTTGACATGAGAGTATGCAAAACGGTCGCTGTTAACGCGTGCAGTCAGATGTGGACAGAATTTTGTGTGGAAACGTTCAAAAAGCCAACGGCATCAACAGAACGTGAAGAGCATGAGGGTTACGGACATTTTAGGGCTCACTGGTGGACCTTTAAAGCCGTTGTAAGTCAGCATTAGATGCAGACTTTACCTAATTACCCACAATTCAAAGCAAAATAACGTTCAACACTGAGTTGCAAGAGGAAAGTATGGAGACGTAATAAGGTTGAACACACATCTGTTGCGTGTACTCGGAAACATAAGATGGAACATAAAAACAGATGGAATCAGTGGAAGTAGACTATATTACACATGTCCTGTGTTCATTCATGAAACATTGTGTTGCTATTAAAGCTGTTTAAACAAAACAAGACTAAAGAGATTATTTCAAATGGCCCCATCTCGTGAGGCGAAAGGTTGGAAGACATTAAAATCAGGGGAGTAAGAAGTGGAAAATATCTACCTACCATTGTACCCAATGGGGCTGCACGATGGTGTAGTGGCTAGCACTGTCGCCTCACAGCAAGAGGACCGTGGGTTAGATTTCCAGTCGGGGCGGTCCTTCTGTGTGGAGTTTGCATGTTCTCCCCGTGGCAGCAGTTAATTTATCTCTAAAATGTAGCTCAGCGAAAGTTCAGACAGGAAGACATTCGTTACAGCTGGTTCATTCACAAGCAGACTCGGTCTTGATTACTCCATTAGCTGATTGGGGGCGGGCACGATGAATGAACCAACCATTTAGAGGCAGCCCAGTTGTGTAAGCCTATCACAGCGTCGTTAGTAAAACTTTAAAATATGCTCTCTGCTGCTGTCAGTTGTCGTTTCAGCTCTGGTCATTGCGACCCTCCTCCACCCCAGGCTCCTCCAATCGGCATAACGGCAACGCTTCGTCTCCACCACCACCAGTGTCTGAACTCCATGGGGAGTCTGCCTGCGCAGATATCAGCATCTCTACCCCTGCGTTATCCTACTTCAGGATGGAGTCCAATCGCCAAAAAGACTTTGCACTATTGCAATATGCTATTGTAATAAATGATTGTGAAACTCTAAATACCAGTCTCTCCTGATTGAAGTGCCCATAGGTGTGAATGTGAGCGTGAATGGTTGGCTGTCTCTATATGTACCCTGAATAGACTGGCGACCTTTCCAGGGTGTCCCCTGCCCCTGCCCCTACTCCAACGCCCCGCGACCCTCATGAGGATAAGCGGTATGGAGAATGGAATTGGACACAATCATTTTTGACATGCCATGGTAGCGTGATGTGTTGCTGTCCCATTCGTATGTAGACCATTCAAGCACTTACAGTCTCACACTCAACCAGGTGACGTCAGTAAATCCCTGAGGCTTCACTGCAGACCACTGCTCCTTAATAACTAAGGATGGGTCAAAAGCGGAGAAGAATTTTCCCAAGAGGATAAATGAAACTGTACATTTCTTTCTTAAATAACCATTATTTCTGCTTTGTAGATGTTGTGGAAGTCCTACAAACATCATCAGAAGTTCAGCAGTCCTACTGACCCCTATCTGTTTGGTGTGACTGGATAAACTAGGTTTAATGGCGCTCCTGTCGATTGCGTATTATAATGAGTTTACATGTTGCAGGGTCAAGGCAATGAAATAGCTGTATGGATTATGCGATATCAAATGAATGAAACTATCTATGATACAAATGTCTCATTTAGAATGATGGGATGTATTAGGTGATTGTGAAAGGAATCCAGAAAACATCAAGCCCCAACAAACACAGTTAAGGTACACTGCCGTTCAAAGTTTGGGGTCACTTAGAAATGTCTTTATTTTTCAAAGAAAAGCACTGTTTTTCAAGAAAGATAACATTAATCAAAAATACACGATACATTGTTAATGTGGTAAATGACTCTTCTAGGTGGAAACGTCTGGTTTCTTATGAAATATCTCCATAGGTGTATAGAGGCCCATTTACAGCAACGATCACTCCAGTGTTCTCATGGTACATTGTGTTTGCTAATCGCCTTAGAAGACTTATATCTGATTAGAAAACCCTTGTGCAATTATGTTAGCACAGCTGAAAACAGTTATGCTGGTGATATAAGCTATACAACTGGCCTTCATTTGAGCTTGAAGTTTGAAGAACAAAATGAATACTTCAAATATGAATCATTATTTCTAACCATGTCAATGTCTTGACTATATTTTCTATTCAATTTTCAATTCATTTGAAATATAAAAGTGAGTTTTCATGGAAGACACGAAATTGTCTGGATGACCCCAAACTTTTGAACGGTAGTGTATAGGAATAATTCAAGGTTAATGCTCAGGAATGTGTTGGTTAAGCAGACGGGGGTTGGGTTGACTGACACCTAACATGGAGAGTGATTAGGAAGAAGAGAACAAGGTCTTGTCCAATCGATGGCAACTGGAACCATCGATTCGGCTCAATGTTGTTGACGTACCTCATGGCAGAGGAAACGTTCTTCCTCAACAACCACGTGGCTAGACATCACACATTCAATTTCTGTGAGGTTTGATTACAGTTATGGTTGGGGGGGGGCGGGCACTAGATCAGTCCCGTAATGGTACTCACCGCGGGACGAGTAAACTGAACTGAACTTGAACCAATCTGCTCATTGTTTGTAAGCGATTGTTTTTCGTATTTATTTTTGATGGAATGAAGTAAGAGCCCGACGTGGGAACAGTAAAAAAACTGCGGTGAAGTAATACCATCGTATCGCTAATGAGTAGATAACTTCAAACGGACTAATAAATCAAGAGACGGCAGGGGATTTGTGTAATAATAAAAAAATCAAGAGAATTAAGGAACAGTGGGTTACACCACCAGCAGAGCATTCAATAAAATGTGTGTTTGTGTGTGGGAGGGAGTTTACACTGCTGCTGTGGCTTCTGGGAGAGGATATTATGGATTTGGATCTATTGTACTGCTGGGTTGAAGTGTTGCTCATGGAGCGGCATTATTGCGGCAATGAAAAGCGGTTGGCGAACAGACTCAGAGTCTATCTACAGAGATCGAGGTGTAGTCTCTGCTTTCTCTCTGAGCTCCTTACACCGTGCGAGGTTTCAGTAAATTGAAAAGCTCACTCCAACCACGACAAAAGGCTTATTAATCACTGCAGCCCCTCTCTCGGTACTCTGATATATTGAGATGTTATTTGCTTTGACTTTCGTAATAAAAATGCATTTCTTTTTTCACGGATCCAGAGCTCTTCTGCAAGTCGGATGTTCGTCCAAAAGAAGAGAGCCTCTCTGCCTTCCTATTGGATAACAGTGTTGGGTTTGAGCGTTGCACCTTTTGCTTAACCCTTGTGTTGCCTTCGGGTCATTTTGACCTGATTCAATATTTAACCCTCCTGTCGCCTTCGGGTCAATTTGACCCGATTCAATGTTTAATGTCGGTGTTCTTTCGGGAGTCAACAAACAAACATAAAGTACCTCACACTTAAACTTGGAAAACAATATTAATTCTAATAATTTTCTGGAGATTTTAATAGCTGGGGTCATATTGACCTCAAGGGTAAAATATGTTAGTAAATATAAAGGTAACAGGAGGGTTAAACATTGAATCGGGTCATATTGACCCGAAGGCGACAGGAGGGTGAAACATTGAATCGGGTCAAATTGACCCGAAGGCAACACAAGGGTTAAACGGTAAAAGTGATGAGAACTGAATTGTACTTGTTAGTCTCCGGAGGTGTGATTGACTTCTTAGAGAAGTCAGCGGCCTTGATGCAAACAGAAGCTTGACTTATAATAACACTTTCAAAGAGGCAACTTTTTTTTAATTTTTTTATTGAAGTTAAGATCTATTTCCTGCATTGCGCTCTTACATTCTTAGATAACCAAGGTTTATTGAGAGAGAGAGAGAGAGAGAGAGAGAGAGAGAGAGAGAGAGAGAGCTTTGTTGGCCAAGACAGATCCAGGATGACTGAGGATTTGAGTTCTTTTGTGCCCTTGATAGATGACCACAAACGAGAAAGAGACTGTTGTCTGCAACCTGGAAGGGGGGTGGGGGGGAAATCAGATGCACTGATCTTTTATTGGAATTTTTTATTTTAACCACACATCCATGGAAACGTTTCCCCCTCACACTGGTTGCGGAGCGTGTAGCATTTACACATCAATGGAATCTGATCTATTCCACTCGCAGCTAAGGCCTAAATACAAAAAGGGAGATCAGAACCCAACGGCTTGAAAAGAAAAGAAAAAAAACCGTTGGTATACTTTCAATCTATCAAAAGGGGGATATTAAAACGTGTATCAGGGACACATTTTAATGCACGACTTCCTTCCTTTCCTGGAGACAATGCGATTCTCGTATTTTCGTTTTTATTGAGTGAGTTCCTACGATGAGAGCAAAGAGGACGCTCAGCTTGAGCTCCGCTCTGGTCTAGAGGTCAGGGGCTGTGCAGCCGCTCCCTCACGGGTCCTTTTGACAATTTCCTCCCAACCGGCCATTAGACCCCCGCCAGCGGCGGTGCTGCCCTGCGGAGACCAATGTGCCTTTGATAGATTTTGCCCATTATTTAGATAAATTAGCGGCCTGTTAGATCTCAGCACTGCACCATTTTGGCCAGTGGCTCGGGGAGAGCAATATGTCCCGTCATTAACCTGCTTAAACGCTACTCCGTAAGTGTTCCTTCTTCTAACACGGACACATTATTTCGTTTTTTATACACTAAAGTGTGGTGAATGGAAAATAGCACCAAGACAAATAAGGATTGACCCTCAGGATGGCATGCAGAAAGGACAATACTTTGGATTTGACTCATTATTATACGTGCTCACGGTTACTGGAGCTGCAGCGTTTTTTTTTTACTCTGCTTCTACCTAAACCGTCTGTCTTTATTGCCCCTTTGAGGAAAAATAGGCTGGTGTGACAATGTCTGAGCTAGAAATGAAATGTTCAGTAAACAGAGCATAAATAAGGATTTCACCCCATTTTCTCTTTCAAATGGGCTATTCTGCTGCTATTCAATATTCAGTATTTATCACATTATGCCTCGGAATTGCTCACACAGGGCTACGATACATATTACACGAACAGATATTATCCCTGCAGGAACGAGAAAACTATCAACAAATAAACATGCTCGGCTCCTGTGGAAGTGTTTTTCCCCCCTTTTTCCCATCAGTCACAACAACACCATTGATTCTGCGCTCACATTTGTTAATTTCGTGGCTACAAATGAATGTGCTGGTGCGTGGGGGGACGGAGAGACGCTCAGGTTGTGTTTATGCAGATGAGTGGAGTTCTAGTAATCGTTCTGGCATGAAACTGCACACACACATACACACACAAACACACACAAAAATGAAGCAGTGTTATTTTTGTGCTTCACGCTATAACCTGTGTTTGGGGATATTAGGTAATTCTGATGGTCGCATAAACTGACTCCACTCAAGAAGAGTGACAGTTGTCAAAACGTGTCCCAAAACTACATATGTTGACGATGATCATTTTATCAAATTCGTCTCTCACCCAAAAGTCAACCTTGACAAATTTCCATAGTCCAAACCACAACCTTTTTCCTGCACAATGTAGCAATGATGCATAAACACAACAGTTCATGCAGGCGCACTGATCGCTACTGTTGTTCGACATTTGAAAGGAAAACTCTCTAAAATACAATCTCTTTTCGTACGATATCAAACAAAGCATTGTATGCAGATACTTGCACCTAACTAAGTTGTTTTCCTGCAAAACATTACTCCTCTTGAATAATCAATGAAATCAGTGATTTTTAGCTTTTTGGAAAGAAACATACCTAAGATGTCAGCTGGCTGATGGGGGTTACAAATCCATTAATAAAACTCTTTTAACCGGGACACACTGCCTGCATAAGAACCTGTTGATGTTTCAAAATAAAAGCCTTCTGGAGTGTTTTTGTGGACAGAATCCTCAAATCCTCAATTTGTTAATAAAAGGATTTATATTCTAAAAAATTGTTGCTGAGGCTCAATAAATTATAAAAGCGCAGTGGCATTTAATCGTGGACTGCTATAATTATCACAAATGAGCATGCTCTTCTTATCCTTTCCTTGTCTACAATTGATGACATTTTTAATGAAACACATCTGGGCGTCATTAAAGGCCAACCCTTGTATAAAAATAGGAATACCTCAATATAAGAAAAGTTTGAAGGTAAAATCAATTTTATTTCATGTGGATAGTCTCGTCACACACACATTTGTCTTTCCAAACCCCTCTGGACTGGTTTCTGAAAGGTTTTGTTAGCTATGGTCAAAATGGGAGGCCCAAGCAGTAATTAAGAACCACAATTATTGTCTAGCCATTCCTTTTTATAAATGTTTACATAATACCATAACTCCTCAGAAGCAAAACCCTAATTATTTAAAGCACAAAGTAGAAGTCATGGCACGTTGCCAACCCTTCAGCAAATTAATTACCGCCACCACGTTTTAATTTTCGCTGCATTTCTTTCTGTTTCACTGATAATTGTCACCGTTTGTCAGCTCTGCCTTTTAGAGTTTTGCTAATCAGATTAAATCACATGGATTCAACTCTCATTGATGACGAGCCCTGCCACAATGAACACATTTAAAAAAAAACTGAAACTGGAAAAGGATGTAGATGGATGGACAGTTAAATTAATGGGGTGTTGGGGGGGAAGGGGAGTATAGGAAATGGTCTGATGGCAAGGAGGTAGACTTTGACAGCCAGAATAGCGCATTACGAATCTTGCAAAGATCCATCCAGGTCTCCACGTGATCATTGTTCAGTGTAGCTCATGGCCTCTTGCACATGTTGTACAAGAGACTCTTAACGCCTAGGATTTAACTGGAACAATCTGAATAACAACACGAGAGAGGATTTCCTGTATATTCCCACTGAGAGGACCCAACTTCACTCTGATTTGCAGCTTTAGCAGCTTTACAATATTCAACCCCTCTCTTGGGAGAATTCAGTTTGATAGCAAGGTCACACATTTATCAAAAAGCCACATCTCAGTTGTATGAAGTTCCGATCACGTCCGTCCCTCTCCTCCTCCTCGCTTCTCCTCACAGTTAACATTTTATCTGTGTAATGCAATGTAAGTGGCCTAGAGGACACACATATATTGCAACAGCAACCCACACACACAGCCAATCAGCTCATGGTCTGAGCAGGGTACCAAATTAAATGCCAACCATACTCTTCATCCTCTTCTCAGTAACTCTGTCTTTTCTCTTCCAAGACAGCACAGACTGTCTGAACACTCTGAGCTCTGAAAGATTAGACAGATGTATAGCGAGAAACTTTATTTCACAGGGAATTTAATTATATGCCCCTGGCAATTGGACACACCATTTCCATCACCTCGGATGATTTAGTCGAGGAAAGTTGGAAATGCATTGCGGAAAAAAGTGAAGCTCAATGTCTTGATGTCTTAAACAAATGGAATAAAGAGACTTTTTCTATGATTTACCTTTTTAATGTTTTGGACTGAGTATTAATTTATGCCTGTTAGTGTTCAGATGATACTGGCTCTGATGTGACAATAGCAACTTTAGCTATGCATCGTAACTCCGGATGCTATAGGCATAGACATCTGAATTTTCTGAGTTTCTAGCAAGTTTAGACCTTGAAACTGATATGGTTATTATTGTAGTGGATTTAAAGATTCAAGTGGATGTCGACAATGATAGCCTTCAACGCTGCATTTATCTTATTATTAGATTGTATTGGCTTCTGTCAGAGAGTACAGAAACTGACTCACTACTTTAACCACACCCTCAACCTTGTTCTTGCATATCACATTAACATATAACACATAATAGTCTTCCCACAGAACCCTCTTCTGTCAGACCATTACCAAATAACTGTTGAGTTTATACTACCGGAGTGTACGCTGTGACGCAAACGTTTCAACACCAGATGTCTAACTGACCGTGCTCTAGCTACATTTAAAGAAACAATTCCTTCTGCATTTGATTCAATACCACGTCTCAATGTGACGGAGGACTCCTGTGCTAACTTTAGTCAATCCCAGATTGATCATCTTGTCGATAGTGCTACATGCTTAATGAGTATGACACTAGACTCGAAAGCATATCCACCAATTTAGAAGATTCTCCTGCCATTGCCCTGCTGATGCTTCCCACCCCTCCTCTCTACCTTTTTCTGTTTCATGGATTGTGGAGGTCTGGATCATGGTGGACCATGCCTACTACCAACAATTCATACACTCTGTCATACTCATTGAATGTGTTTATGTAACTCTGTAACGCTGTTCATTCTGTACACATAACAATTGTTTGCTTCTGACCATCTGGGGAGAGGGATTCTCCTCTGTTGCTCTCCTGAAGGTTTCTTCCCTTTTTTCCCCTATGAAAGGGTTTTTTCTAGATTTTGGGAGTTTTTCCTGATCCAATGTGAGGTCTTGGGACAGGGATGTCGTATGTGTACAGATTGAATTTCCCTCTGATGGGAATTTGTAATTTGTGATGTTGGGCTGTATAAAATAAACTGAATTTAAATTGAATTGTAATGCCCTCAGAAGCTAAATTGTGATTCTGGGCGATAACAAATATACTGAATTGAATGTAATCTAAGAGCTGTCAATGGGCACACGCGCAGTTGTGGAGATTTCACAGTGCAACACATCTGGAGACAGTTTATTTGGACATTTTGGGATATTTGCAGCTAATACAGCTTTGAGATGCTAGCTCCAAGCAGAGATGAGGAGCAGGCTACAGAGGTCTAATAAGCTCACTTATCTCTAACTCCACATGAACATTTTAGTATATAGTTTTGCTTTTTTGAATCGTAGTCTACAATCGACTGCAATTTAACAGCTTCCACACAGCTCCCCCTGAATAAATTACTTTAGAGGATGTAATTTATTCTCACATATCCTGCAGCTACCGATTTTTTAAAAACATTTTTGTGTTTATTACTGTTAAAGCCAATTGACTCAACCATCATCCCAACCTCGAATACCCATTCGTCTCAGAGGAGAACAGTAATATCACAGCTGATATCTGGGTTTTTGTAATATATCCACAAATCCCTTCTATTCGGGCGCTCCAGTGAAATCATTTCCTGCCATGTTCTTGTTCTCGCTATCCTGACACTATTAAAGGAGCCCCATTGCTATGCTCCACTTACTATGTTACACTGTGATGAAGTCATTTCCTCTATTTCAATATTAAAGGCCCTACCCAGCGGAGGGTATTCGTCCAGCCTTCCCTCAGTAGATTTTCAAATAATGCATGATTTGTGTATGCATCTGTGTGTGTTCTGCCTGAGGAGACTCTGCATCAGGAGGAAGAACGAATATAGACAAGAGTGGTTTAAGAGAGGTCCAGATCTATCGAGTGGTTGCACCCCATGAGACAGCCTGAAACCTCCACACGAGGGAGTTAAAGCCGGTTTGTAGTGGGGGTGGGAGAAGAAGAAGAAAAAGCCAGACAAGTTTGAAACCCCAGGAGGGACACTGAAACCTACGGCGAAATATCCACTCGTTCAAGCTTGTGAAATAATAATAATAATACATTCTATTTGGAGGCGCCTTTCAAGTCACCCAAGGTCACCTTACAATAAAATCAAACAGGATACAGGATAAAAGTATGAAATATAGAAACAAGATTAAAACAAAACATCAACATAAAAACAAGTGAAGTGTATAGGATCCAGTTATAGAGAGTATGCCAGTTTGAACAGGTGAGTTTTGAGTTGAGACTTGAATGATGTGATGGAGTCAGATTGTCTGAAATAAAACAGTTGTGCTTTGCAAACTACCTCACCAACGCATGCAATATATTTTGTATCTGGCTGTAATAATGATGTAAATCACTCTGTAGAATGGACACATTTAAAACTAACATTTTACTCTGCACACATTTCCGATGCTGAATAAAATTGGAAAAAGAACAAGAAAGAAGATCAAAGAACTGGTTTCTGGGATGAGATGTTGCCTAAAATTGGTTTAGGTTTGAAAATTACATTTTGTTAGACCTTTTGAAAGACTGAAACTATCGGCATTAAATGTAAAAATTAGATTTGTGAGAGACGCGAGTGGAGCTAATCTCTTGCTTCATCAAAAGTGAGACTCGATACCTTGGAATCTTTACCAAGCCATGACGTTCTGTTGACTTTTATTTTTCTGTTGGACGGGTGCAGGGAAAGCAATTTATTTACTATCTGCTTAATTCTTAGCACTGTGAAATCTAATAATCTCATAAATTCTACTATATTAACTTTTCTTTTATTCGACTGAGTGAAGTCAGTGTCGACATTTTTTTATTATCGCTTTCGGATTATCGAATCTTCTGTTCCATCGACTCAATGTCAAGTTGATCCTTCACTTAATCAAATTAAGTTTGTTTTAGAAGCATTGGACACTCATGAGTATATACTTCCCAGCATGCATTGGATTAAGGGGAAGATTCTTCACAGGGTTTCCTGCACGCCCTCTTCAAACCTCTTTGGCCATGCAAAAAATGTGTCCAAGATCAACAGTGTCTATGACAGAGCCTTCCTGCTGTCTGCATCTTCATCTGTCTTCCCCGTCGTTATGTGACAGTGTGGCGTGATGGAAAGCAGCAGCCGGAGCTCATTGCCCTCCCTTCAGGAGACTGCATGGCGTCCCTGCTTTACATCCTAATGCTTTCTGCTGGAAGCGAACATCTGTCAAGTTTTGCGATTTTTATCGGAGAAACATTGGTGACCTTGATTGCGCTCCTTCCTTTACTGCATCAGCGGGTTGTTGTGGTAAGAAACCCCGGCCTAATGCCTTGGCAGCTGGCATCCAACAGTCAGCTGTTGCCGCCTTTTCTGAAAAAAACATTTAGAAAAAATAATCCTTCCATTTATTTTCAGGCGTTTACCTGGGGTCGGGTCGCTGTGGCAGCAGACCCATCTTACCCTCACTCGTGAACAAGACCCCAAGATACTTGAACTCCTTTGCTTGGGGTTGGCACTCTTTCCCCACCTGGAGGGAGCTATCCACCGGTTTCCAGCAGAGCACCATGGCCTCAGACTTGAAGGTGCTGACTGTCATCCCATCCGCTTCACACTCGGCCGCAAAACGCCCCAGTGATGGCTGTAGGCCACGGTCCGAGGAGGCCAACAGGACCACATCATCTGCAAACAGCAGAGGCGATCTTGACGAAACCCGACGTTCTCCATCCCCCCCGGCTGCGCATAGATATCCTGTCTATGACAATTACAAACAGGACCGGTGATAAAGCGCAGCACCCCCCACAAAAACCCTTGAGGGACCCGGTTGAAAGCCTTCTACAAGTCCACAAAGGACATGTAGACTGCTTGGGCAAACTGCCAGAACCCCTCCAGTAGTCTTGTGAAGGCAAATAGTTGGTCCATGGTTCTGTGACCAGGAAGGAATCCACACTGCTCGTCTTGAATCTGAGGTTGAACAAGCAGTCGGAGGCTCTTTTCCAGCATCCTGGCATAAGCTTTCCCCAAGAGGCTCAGTAGTGTGATTCCACGATAGTTCGAGCACACTTTGTGGTCCCCCTTTTTGAAAATGGGCATCACCACCCAGTCCATGGGCACGGTTACGGACCCCCATGCAACATTGAAAAGGCGTGTCAGCCAAGACAGTCCAATAATGTCCAGCCCTTTCAGCATCTTAGGGCGGATCTCATCCACCCCCGGCGCCTTGCCACCAAGGAGCTTTTTGACAACCGTAGCGACCTCTGCTAGGGATATGAGTGCGACCCTAAGTCTTCAGGTACTGCCCTCTCTCCCGGGGACATGTTGGACAGGTTTAGGAGTTACTCAAAGTGCTCTTTCCCCCACTCTGTTTCCCCTTGCTGAGCCGTCTCCAGGCACCGATGACCTTCCGACCACAGCTCCTAGTGGCCGCGTCCACAATAGAGGCTTTGAACATGGCCCACTCGAATTCCATTTCCCCAACTTCCCTCGGGATGTGTGATAAGTTCTTCCGGAGGTCGGAGTTGATGACCTCTCGGACAGGATCCTGTGCCAGATGTTCCCAGGTCACCCTCACGACACGTTTGGGCTTTCCATGTCTTATTAGCCAGCTCACTCGCCAACTATAGATTTAGTCTATGCTGCCGGCGATCGGCTCGCCCAAGCCCCCTTCCCGGCCCGCCGCCCAGTCTACATAGCACCCGACCCCAATGCTTGTCCCTATGGGTTGTGAGTCAACAGGATGGCTGCTCCATGTTATTTGTTTAAACATATTGTGTATTCTTACCAACGCTTGGACACCCCTGCAGACAATTTGAAGGTCCATTCATTCAGAACAAGTGACCTCACAGATATGTGTGAATAACCACAAACTCTGAATAGCACATTGCACATCGGAACCATGGAAACAATTTAACATTGGCAACAAAACCACTCAGTTAAGGTTGAGGAAGAACTTAATAAGCACATCAACTGAGGTTTAGGCAACAAACTAA
Source organism: Pseudoliparis swirei (assembly GCF_029220125.1). NCBI lineage: Eukaryota > Metazoa > Chordata > Actinopteri > Perciformes > Liparidae > Pseudoliparis > Pseudoliparis swirei. Next base: position 5,722,764 of record NC_079402.1, on the reverse strand, counting down.
TTTAGTCAGCTTTATTAAAATGTTCACTTGTGTAAATTTACAATAACTCAACAACACTTGATGTGCTATGTAGCTAACGCTGAGACATTCTCTGTCTGGATAGTATTTTATTGTGTGGAGTGGACACAAGCACTTTATACAATCACGGATATTAATACAACTACATTTAAAGTTTCAATACAAGCTATTTGTAGCTATTTTTTATTAGTTTTGGACGATACATTCTGTATTCATTTTAACAAGGTTAGCTCAGAATGTGAGTCAATAATAATTCTAAATGCTTTACATTTTTTTAGCTGTTTCAATTAATTAATTCAAGGTGAACTTTATTATTTAGGGGAGGCTGGAGCTCATGGGGATGATTAGTCGTCCTGTAACCACAAGGTAGCCGGTTAGTGCGTCGAAGTGTCCTTGAGCGAGAACACTTGCACCCCGGGCGCTTCACTGCAGCCCACTGCTCCTTAACAACTAAGGATGGGTCAAATGCAGAGAATACGTTCCCCACTGCGATTAATAAAGTGTACATTATTATTAAATTGAGTTTTTTTGCACTTCACTCAACCTGCACTTTTTTGTACTTTCAGTCATGGTTGTTGGTATTTCTTTCAATCAGTTGTGCACAGAGTCATCAACACAGTTATTTTTACATCCGTTATTTGCATAGCAGTGACGTTGTTAAAATATCTCTCAGGAAAGTCATTTATCTTGGGAAACGCTTGAAGAAAAGGCCACATGAAAGCATGAAATTTAAAAAAAGAGAGAGCAAATACAGTGAAATGCTAACTCTATTTTTAAAATGCATACTGCTCATTTCAGGTCAAGGGGAAGACGCAGGCACAGTGTGTGAAAGGAAAGTGCCAAAGGGAACAGGAACTGTGGCGTTTCTATCGAGGGCAACGATTGTGGATGAAATGTACTTAAGCTTCCTCCGGACTGTTGAAAGCCAGCGTCGGCTGTATGAGGACAAGACCTGTTCGACATGCCCGAGGACCTCCATTACTTACAGTGGATGTAGTGCCAACAGAGCCATAGAAATTAGCTTGGTTGGGGGAGGGGATGGGGGGGGAGGAAGAGAGAGAAGAGTTATAGTTGCAAAACATTGAGAAAGTACCCCGAGACGTGTCCACTACTTTCCAGTCGAGAGTTGCCCCCACCCACGAGCGCCACCACAATGCTTAAAAAGGTCACCGCGAATCAGTCACTGCAAACTTACCAAGCCACCTCACCCGGCCAATCAACCGCCAGCACAGACGCTTTTTTTTCTTTCTTCCCACTGAATGAGATGAGGTGTGCTGTGTGCAATCAGCTGAAAGCGGCTGACCCTGCAGCCACGTCAGACCTTCTTTTTTTTTTTTTTACCTTTCAGATAAGACGTGCTATGCAGGAGGAGAAAAGCTGGTGGCCTTCCGAAGCATAGCGATTTGTAATAAATTGATTTGCCCCTCACAGCGTTTCAGTTTATCTTATCGTAGAAGAAATGTACAAACTTTCAGTTAAACCGGGTGATTGTTTCATATAGCTGACGCTTACTTGTGTTGAATTACAAGTGAAATGGATTTATTCAGAACGTTTTGCTTCTCACTAACGAAGGTGTGTTCCGCGGCTATATCGAGCGTGATTTTCAGCATCTATAAACTCTCGTAAAAAATGTCACGTGGGCGCCCCCAACCGAATTGTCGGGAATTCAGACACGTGAGCGCCGCTTATTTCTCGATGTCCTCGCGTTGACGTTTCTCCAGAGGGGGGGGGGGGGTTGCGCGACCATCGGTAAAGGATTGTCCTGAAAGCCGGAGTGTGAGCGATCGCTGTCATGTTCCCTGCCGAGGCGGTGACGGCGACACGTGTGCATCCGAAGTGACAGCGGGGCCGGAGCTAACGGATCTCCCGCCGCCACGGGACTCTTTTTCGCCGCCAGTGTTCGGTTCGCGCCGAGCGAGGCGGTCGCATTCACTCAAGTTTACTTCCTGAGTGCTCGTGTGACATCGCCGTCTCCCGTCTCGTAAAATAAACACAAAACTCCCAAATGTAGGTTATGTGGCCCTTGTTTTGTGTTTTTCTTGTTTTTTTTCTGTTTGAAACACGGCCCCATTTCCCCAAAATGACCAGACAGCTGCAGCCTGTCACTAATTTCCGACGCAATTTGTGGAATTGCATTGTGGGTGATGTCGGGGTCAGGTTTTGAAAGTAGTGGGGGTACAATATCTCTGGTTCTGTTGCACACATTTTTCTCCTTTTTTTTGTCATGTAAAGGCTAAGGTGATGGGAGGAGTAGAACTAAAAGTATCTTAGCAACAGGCTGAATAGTGTGGTTTCATTGCACTCTCTTGCTTCAAGGCTCCGCGTCACGGTGGCAGAGGTGAAGACGTACACTTCTGATGTTTTGAAGCAACATCTTCTTAAGATGCTTATAGAAAACCGCTGTTTTCACCTTTCTGTTCCTAATCGCAGCACTAAATGGTGTTTTACATAGTTCGGAAACGAAGGCCACGCCCCGTACTCAGCCAATCATCCGAGCCCTCGGTACTTACGCACGTGGAACCCGTTCACTCCCTCTTCGACTCGCCCAATGACGCCCCTCCCTCCCAACCCCGTTCTTGTCTTCCCATCCGACTATCTCTTCACGACCCTTCTACCCCTCTAGTTATGGCCGATAATCATCCCTCCATCCCTTCATTCATTTATCTCGCAATAAACCAACGGTAAACTCTCCGCGCGATTGCCGTGGTCTTTGTTAGTGAAAGTGTTTCTGAATTAGCCACATCCCTAATCGACGTCCCAGGCTGGCTTCACGCCTATAAGCATGGCCTTTACAGGCTTTATGGAGTCACACCCACCTACATACCAAGCAGCTTGACAGACATAGACTCTGCAGATCAGATGATGTGTTGGTATGAAAATCCATTGATGTGCCTGAAGCACGATTGGTTCGATTGACGTGCGGTCAAGTAAAAAAAAAAACGCACACAAAAAACCCCACTGTGCTTTTATGTGGAAACCAACTCCGGGGGGATGACACATCTCACACGTTGCACGGATCACAATGTGTCTTCTTGTTCTGATGCTGCTCTCTGTGGGACCCTGATGATACTTTCAGGTCCAGGCTCGCCTCAGGCTTTCAGAGCCCCGCCGGGAGTGATTGTACTCCCTCTCTTTGGACTCCGCTGATTGCAGTCCTGCAGGTAGCGAAAGGTCCAGATTACACTCATTAGTGTGGATTTGTTTCCATATTCAGGGTAAGCGTTGAAATGTCATCAACCTGTCGGGTACAGTCCAGCCCAACATAATTGCTGTGATATATTTGTACTTGCTCTCACTGGAATACATTTTCCCGTGCAACAATTGAGGCGCAATTTGTCCAAGTAAATGCTCTTAATAAGAAATCAGATTGTCCTCCACTTTTAGGTGTTTAGAGCAAAGATGCATCTCTAACAACCAAAGCGGCATTCTCTGTAAAAAAACAAAACAAACAGTTTGTAAAACTCCTACAAAAGGGCGCAGAAGCAACCGCAGATCAAACTAATGAGACAAGTTTATTTACCGCCAATGTTTTCCCCGGGAGATCAGCCAGCAACCGGGGTTAAAAGCTAACATTTAGTTGTGGGAACACAACAGGGTTTAACTCATTAAAATAAGCACAATCAGCACCTTCTCTTCGTTTCTTCGGGCGACCTTCCGCTTAGAACCCGCTCTTCTTTCTCTGTGAAAACTCGCTCGTGCTATGAACCCAGCATGCGGTTTTAAAAAGGTCTTCTGCGTGAAATATCAACTGCTATTGAATCAATTTGGCTCCACTGCTCGTAATACTTGTTTTTGTTTTGTCCACATATTCCTTCGTGGTGAGGAAGCAAAAGGTCACTCTCCGGGGTCAGCTGATTATCAAACCAAGGTGTTTGGTTGCGTCCGTCACCTTAAGGCCGACAACAATGATGCAGTTGAAATGCGTGGGCACTGCTTGGAATCTTACTTTGTGTTTACTCCTTTTTCTTTTCATGTTATTGGCTTATTTGGTGGGGAAAGTGTACAATCCTACAAAAACATTCCGGTTTGCCAAGAGGCCATTTTTTTGCCAAGAGGAATTTTTTTCGGTGTATCTTTGGTTCCTGGACAGATGTCCAGATGTTAACCCTCCGGCCCAGTGTTGGAACTCATGGTTACAAGTTGTCATTTTTGTTGGTTGCCGAGCTACAAAGAGGAGGGTCGTATACTTTGACAGGAGCACGTCTGACGGAAGAGGCACGAGACTGGCGCGCCGCAGATGACGGCGAGAGTGCCGGGCAACGAATGCACAATCACTGCTTTACACGAGGACCGCCGAGACGGTCTCACAATCCGCTCCGGGTTTTTTCTCATGGAAATTGTGGCTGTTTAAATGAAATTCAGTTTCTTTTTTAGGTGTTTGTTTTTGTCTGAAGCCTGAGCAACTGCGACATACGCGTTTCCGTGGTCTACATTATTATGGTCTAGGCCCCTCATCGAAACGGCAGTTCAATATATAGATAGATAGAAAAAACTACATTCATATTTTCAACAGCCTCCACTGAAAGCTTATTCAATATATACCTCATAGCCATATTACTTTATAGTGTGAAGACCCACAAAAAGTCATTTGAATAAAACCCAAGCTTTTGTGTCCCAATTCATGGAGCATATATATATATACTGTATATACACTACCGTTCAAAAGTTTGGGGTCACTTAGAAATGTCTTTATTTTTCAAAGAAAAGCACTGTTTTTTCAATAAAGATAACATTAAATTAATCAAAAATACACTCTATACATTGTTAATGTGGTAAATTAATATTCAAGGTGGAAGTGTCTGGTTTCTAATGAAATATCTCCAGAGGTGTATAGAGGCCCATTTCCATCAACTATCACTCCAGTGTTCTAATGGTACATTGTGTTTGCTTGCTAATCGCCTTTGAAGACTAATGTCTGATTAGAAAACCCGTGGAATTATGCTAGCACAGCTGAAAACAGTTATGCTGGTGATATATGCTATAACTGGCATTTCTTTGAGCTTGAAGTTTGAAGAACAAAATTAATACTTCAAATATTAATCATTATTTCTAACCTTGTCAATGTCTTGACTATATGTTCTATGAAATGTTCAATTCATTTGATAAATAAAAGTGTGAGTTTTCATGGAAGACACAAAATTGTCTGGGTGACCCCAAACTTTTGAACGGTAGTGTATATATATATATATATAGTTTTGGTTGTATTTTAGCATTGCAAGGCAAATGGGTCTGAGACGTGCTGCAGCAGTAGATAAAAATCAATGCACATTTTATGAAATAATACAAACATTGTAAATTGGCACAGGGCGTCGTAAAGACAGCCAATCCTGCTCTGTGATTTGTGTAATTTGATAATTCCCAATCATCAACAGTAACTTCATCAAACCAATGCAATATTGATTCGCTTATAACCACACATAAATTACTTTACATATGACCATATGGCAGACCAGTGGCTGTAGTGTACTGGCGGTCCTCGTCTTGAAAGAGCAATCGGACATTTGGACCTTTAACTTTTAATCCTGAGTAGTAACAAAAGCACTGGATCATAAATGTCCTATTATTCTATAACATTGTTGTATAATGCAGGATCACATCACTGGTCATTTTCTTAGAAGCTCAGAAGATTAGAAAGCTCTTTCATAACCAAGGAAAGCCAAATACTGGTGTATTGTCACTGAAACTGTGTGAAGTTCTCCCTTTAATGCTAGTTACATTCAAGTAAACAAGACATGGCAGTTCCCATCTTTAGATGTTTATTTCTGATATCATCATCAAAAATTTTACAAAACATTTTCTGACAATAATATACTCAAAGAAGAGCCATATTTTTGCGCTTGGACCAGGTCTCCACAAAAATGCTTTAGATCTGAATACAATAAAAAGAAAGAAAAAAACCCCAAATAAGAGTAAAAAATTAAATTTAAGACAAAGAAACGAAACTCAACAACAAAACCAACTACCAAAAGGAAACAACGCAGCGCATATTTACATCGACAGAAAGCAAAAGCAGGAGATGGACGAAAAGGAGACAGTGGGGATCCCCCTGGTTGTATGTGGAAAGCGTTTTGAGTGGCAGCAGAAGAAATAATACAAAATATAAAAGGAATTGGGAGAGTACTTTAAACCTGCAAGGAAACAAAGACTAATTCTGATATTGCTTTCTATCCGCCTCACGCTGCACTCAAGCCGAAAGCGCAGAACGCAGCCCGTTGGGATACAAAAATAAAGAAGAAGAAAAAAAAAAATCCTTTCTTTCGGTGCTCACATTAAATTCAATTGGGGGCTTAAATGGGGCTCGGTCGAGAAATAAAAAGTGTGTTTCCCTGACAGAGGTTAATGATCATGCCTTCACCTTTCTCTGTGCCCTCTGACAAGAGCAATGGCGGAACAACAGAGTCAGGACAATGTGGGGGTCAGAGGTTAAAGACTTCCTGCTAACGTGAATTATGGAACAAGAACACTCAATGGGGACCGGGGGCTGGCCTGAACATCGGTGATGGTGACCTTGGTTCGGAGGAGGTAGAGGAGGAAGTGCTGCTGTAGACACACACACACACACACACACTTGTTGGCCATCTGGGTGCATGCGCTGTAGCTAACTCACGAGCGATACTCCCAGTCTCTGGCTTTTTTTGCATGACAAAGTTATTCACTCTTCCCACTCGGGAGTCTGCACACACACACACACACACACATACTAATGACACACTAACAGAAATAGAAACTCAAATTAGGAGTCTAGAAGTGGCAGATGGGGAGCATTAACTTCTTCTTTTGCTTTCCCCCCCCTGCTTAGCCTCCCTTATCTGTGTGTAGACGTGCTGACTGTCTGGAGTCATGGCCGTGTGCTGTGTGGGTATGTGGGCCTGTGGCTAAGACACAGATGTAGTGGTAGAGGGAGAAAAAAAGAAGGAGAAAAAAAGCTCCAAGTCCACGTCAGGCTCAAAATACATTTTTCAAATCTATTTATCAGGTAATGGATTATAACCTACTGAACCGTCGCTGATGGCCTTGGGTGAGCTAGAATGGATGGGAGCGTCAAGACCTGCATCACTGTATCGTCATTTATCAAGGCATGTGGGTTGCCAGTTTGCAGGTTTTAATATTTATTCTACATACAAATATATTTGTGTTTATATCTATATATATATAAATACACATACACATATATTTATATATACACACAAATATATAAATATAAGTATTTAGAAATATATGTGTATTTATATATATACAGTATGTGTATATATATATGAATATGTGTATATATATATTTGTATATATATAAATATATTTGTATATATATGTGTATATATGTATAAATATATATTTATATATATAAATAAATGTGAATGTATATATATATATATGTATATATATAAATATGTGTATATACAGTATATGTGTATATATGTATACACATATATATAAATATATGTGTATATATATATATATACACATACATACAATGTGCCTCCGCAGGAATACGTACGCGTGTGCAGATGCATCACGAGGCTGTGATTATAACAGAAGGTGTCCTTTCCACTTCACCCATTTGTCCCTCCATATCATCCCTATTGTACGGAGTGTCTGCTGCCCCCCCCCCCCCCCCCCGCGCTCCCCTCGGAGATTTGCACTCAGCCTCTTCATCTGCGCGTTGACACTTGAATATGGAACTTTTCGCTACAATTCTTCAGACCTCTAGAAGATGAGAAAGGAAGGAAGGAAAAAAAAGAAAAGAGAGAGAGAAGTGTTCCCAGCGGGGGGCTTGAGCCCAAACTCGAATCGTGAAGGGGTTTGTGTGTGTGTCTGTGTGTGTGTGTTGGTTGTACAACACCATAAACAAACAAAGCCGGGGAGGTAAATAAAACCTGCTGGCTTTTGCATGGCGGGCCGCAGACGGTCCTGGAGTTTACCTCAAACATGCAATCATTAGCATGCGACTCCGCCCTGTGCTTCCAAGCTCTCCGATGGCGAATAAAGAAAAAGAGGAAACGGACAAAAGACCTAATAATTACTGGCAGCAGGATTCGAGCGTTCCGCCGAACATATCCGATTTTATCAGGGAGGTAGTGACGATTAATCAATCGCTTTATTAGTATTTGATTTAATTGTGAACAGACAAAGATTTTAATGCCGTCTACTAATTACACATGAAGGGGGGCGAAGCGGCTCGGATCATTGCTTTTAGACCGAAAGTGAACCGTTATCGCGACTGAAAGAAAAGGAAAGAACACACAAAAGAAGAAGGAAAACGGGTAATTACCAACGTATACGGTGCTGGCCTTTTTCTTTTGTTTTGTTTTGTTGCAGGAGAAAAGGGAAAGTCTTTTTTTTCTTCCGGAGCGAGTGCCCAGAGCAGGCCTATTCATGTGTTCAACAGCCTATGCAGTGCCAGGGAATTGTACTTTGGGGGGGGGGGGGAGCAAAGAAGTTGCTTTAAAAATTGTAAAAAATTAAAAAATACAACGTAATACAAAGGAAAGTGGGTGGACTTGTCCGTGACACGTGCCGCTGGTTCTAGGCCACTCCTGACAGGGAAAAAAAAAAACCCTCTCCCGTACAGTTTGTCTCCGGTTCAGCGCTCTCCCCCCACCCCACCCCCTAAATGGACATACTTTTCCCAAAATATCAGCATGCGGACAGAAATAGAACATCATTAAGCAGGTTCACCCGAGTCACCCGGAGGCAGACATGAAATTCAGGCCAAGGAGTTAGCAGGGGTGATATAGAGCAAGGCAAGACAATACATGGATAGAATTGAGAGAGCTCCCATTATAAAGACATCGGCACAGCTGCTATTACAAAGTAAACTCCACCAGCACTATTAAGCAACCGTACTGAGCGAATCAACTGCTTCTTAATGCATTTATCCTGTACACGAAGGGACTCGAACCCGTCCATGAAGACTGTTTTGGGGGTCACCAGTTGTTTTGCGACTGTTGTTGTTGTTGGTTAAAAACACAATTATGGCACATCAACAAAACAAAAAAAGAGCTTCTCAAGTTAAACTCTTGCTACAAAGAATAGCGCACTTCTTCTCCCCGAGTAGACCTTGAAATGGCAGATAGTGATGGATTTCTGGAAAAAACGTGGTTGGGGGGGGGGGGGGATGCACTGCGGCCACCACCCTCCGCTAAATGAAGCACGTCAGGAGTCGGAGCGTGACGCGCCGATCTCCGTGAGGTCGGACGCTTCCGGGGCTGCCGGATCTTTCCTCTCGTTTCCCGTGGTTCCGTAAAACAATTTTGTATTTGAGAAAAAACACAACCTCAGTATAACATAACTGTTGGGAGCAGATAGAAAAATATTTATCATTGAAACAACAGGAGCGTTACAGTACAGAACCTCTTCTCCGAGTCGTCTTGGTAACACCGGAGAGTGAATAAGGCTCCTCTTCTGTTCACACGCCGCTGTGCGTTTCAGAAGAAGTGAAGTTCATACTTTAATATTTTTAAACTTTTTTTTTTTCACCCTTCATCTTTAAAGATTCACTATTTACACGATAAATAAGTTCTATTCAATTCTTGTCCTTTTGATTAGTCTCATAGAATTTCTTGACATCATCTTTGAACACTTAAAAAAAAAAAGAAGAAAAAAAAGGAGGAGTCTTTTATGTTCCAAAACAAAAGACAAAAATAACAGGAAAAAAAAATCAAAAAAATCCCTATTTTCTTTTCTTCTATCTTGAGGACACGCCCACTTTTGGTGGCGGAGCCTTTTGGCCCCCTCGCATTTACATCTGTGGGTCAACCGGCTGTGCCGAGGGAGGACTCCCGGGGGCCGCGCCCGCAGCCGCGTAGGGAAACGACCCGGTGCTCTGCTCGCATCGGAGCCGGAGAGATGACATTTGATGTGATGTCCCCTCGTTTGCTCCACTAGTCACTGGGGGGGTAGCGGTGCTCGACACAGGGTGGACAAAAGGGTTACCAAGTGCAATAAAGTCCAGCACTGCAGGCAACAACAAAAAAAGGAAGAAAAAATAAATAGAAGAAAAATGATGACGATGTCAAGCAATTATTCCCAGTGCGGTCCATGGGGTTTATATACGCAGATCAAAGAGACGTCAACGTGCCGGTTCAACATGCCTCCACTAGGCACTGCTGATCTCTGCTGTGTGGGGGGGGGGGGGGAGAAGCACATGGCCAGAGCCTTGTCAACCCAGCAAGACGGTGCTCTTCAAATTGTCCAGCGTGCTAAAAGTCCGACGGAAGTTTCAAATGAGCGTGTGTGGGGGGGGAGGGCAGTGACAATTTTTTTTCTTTTGTTGTTGTTGTTGTTGTAGGAATATATGTACAATACTTTGCATTCGAATGTACTTTATTCCGCCGCCATGAAGAACTGTTCGAAAGCACGGCGAGTCATTCAGCTGGGAGATAATCATATACAAAGACGTGCCTTTCTGCTGCATGTTGAAGGGAATTCACGGGACGCCGCCGCAACGTTTCTCCCGGTCGCCGCTTTTCGTTGCGTCGCCAGTCAAAATTGGCGTTGGGACGTCACCATGATAAATATATATCTATAAATTTAATTTCCTCTCTCGTATTTATTATCATACTCTGCTTATCTGTTAATTGATGAGCCCAGTCCGTCTAAAACCAATGGGGGGGGGGGGGGGAGGGGCTTAGTAAATGTGAATGTAGTAGGAGTTGGCGGACGCCATTGGAGTCGACCAACTGGCATTTTAAGAACGCCCCCAGCTAAAGTAGCTTATGTGCATTAAAAATAAAAAATAAAAACAACATATAAGTAAACTCTTTGGTTTGACATGCACATTAATGGAATTCAGCGTGAAGTCCCACATCTGAAGAAAGAAAAGAAAGTACGACAAAGGATCGAGAAAATTCTATGAAATTGTCTCGGGAGAACGTCTCATCTTTACGAAATCTTTCGATATTTTAATCATAATCACAGTAAGAAGCCCCATTCACAAGATGTCCAGCTCCATCTCTTTTTGTATGTTTTTACGTTCCTGCCCCTCACATGATGGAGACCTCCATGTTTATTGCACTTCCCCTTTCACTCCTGACTCCAGTGCACATGGACTGCTGTGAACAGGTGCCCCATGATGGGATATGGCAAAATATGGCAAAGACCGGATGCGGAAACAAGGTTAATGCTTTTCTTTTCTTTTTTTCTGTCGTAATGCTGTGGTACCTCCCCATGAGTCGGTAGTTTTATATGGAGGTGCTTTTGGAAAAATAAATCAAAATCATCCGCAAGGATGTCTCACCCTCTACTGTATATTAGTGAGGCTGCGTCTCTCAGATGCCAAATCCCTCCCGGCAGAATTAGAAGGAAAAAAATGTTGTCCTCTAGTTCACATACTCATATTCGAAGAAATGAAACAAGGCCCCCGCTGAATAACCAGCTCGCCTGCCCCTTTGTTACAAAGTCACGTCGAATCGGAGGGCCCCGTGGCCCACTTCCGGCAACCTGGGCTCGGCCCGGCTAGCGTCCGAATTTGAGCGTGCCGGTGCGTTCGGCGGGGGGGAACGGACCGCCGCCGGGGCCGTCGGCCGCCGGTGGTCTGAGGGCCGGCGGAGGAGAGCGAGGCCCTGGCACGGGGGCACCTATGCTGGCGGAGGAGGGCACGGCCGGCATCGCCACTGTCTGTATGGTGCCCCTATCACACGGCCCCAGGTCCTCCGGACCCTCCAGGCCCTGTGGGGGTCCTTCGTAGCCCATGTTGATCCGCAGGGGTTGGTGGGCCTGGCAGTAGTCCACGATGGGCTGCTCGTAGCGGTAGAAGGTCAGCGCGCCCAACTGGTGGGGGACCTGTTTCAGACGGACAGGGAGGATGGGATGGAAGTCGGGGTCGTGGGCGGGATGGAGGGAAGTGAAGGAGACGAGGAGACAAAGAGGGACAGGGAGGAAACAAATAATACGTTAACCATCTGAAAAAATTTAAAATACTTTTGTTTCGTAGAGGAGTTTCGAAATCAACTTTGTATCCCGATGATTGCATTTTACTGTGTTTGTTTTGACATAATATTCATAAAAATAAAGACATGCACAGTTTGTCACAGTAATTATAAAAAGGTAAATTGCTACACCAGAAACAATGTTCTATCCTATAAAAAACATATATATTTAAAAAGAAATTCTGATTATTTTCATTATTTCAATTGTTCTCGGAATCGCGGTGAACCAAGCGCTCTCAAACAGACTACGATTAAAGAACACTGGGTTGCACTGCTACAACACGCCACAGCAGCTTCTCTTTTCTTTTCAAATACACATTGCACACTTTCAAAATGATGCTTCGTTTTTTTCTTTTTCCAACGCAGTCAATTTGTCACACAACATTTCATTGTGCCCGTGTGACTCCGAACCTACAGCACTAGTTTGGCAGTTAACGGCTGGCCCTCTGTAATCATCCACGCATGGTGACCACCTGAGCCTGCAGCTTCCCCAAAACACATTTTCTGCAAAATCCCTCCAAAAAATGTGGGCTGCGAAACATCTGCGACAACTGCTTTTTCTTTTGTTGTTGTTGTTGTGAGAAACATTTCACTCCTACACGTCCTGCACTGAACGGGAAGACGTGCATTTGAATGTTAAGACGTTCGTACGAATGACACCTCTTTTGAGTTCAACCGTTTTTACAAGGGCGAGTAAGCCCACAGCTCTCTCTCTCTCTCTCGCTCTCTCTTGCTCTCTTCATTTCGTCTCTGCCAGGAGCCCTCGTCACATCTGGCTATGTGTCTGGTCGCGTGCTCTCCTTTCCAAAAACCCTAACCCTAACCGTGCCAAACAAAACAGATGAGACTCTGTTGACTCTCTGTCTGCCCAGCTAAATCTCAAACTTATTGGCTTTGAGAAAGGAGAAGAAGAAGAAAAAGGAGGCCATTTAAGAGATTTCTAACAGGCTGTGATAACAGCCGGCAAAGATGGCAGCTGACCTGGATTAAACGCCGGCGCCTGGCAGAGCGACAGATCGTCAGGTCTGTGAACGCAGGCGACAAGAAGCGCACAACGGCATTGGGAGCTGCAGATATGACACCGACAAAGGAAGACATGAATAATACAACCTCTGCCACTTGAGGAGGCGTTGGAGGCGGAGCAAGTGTCACACTGCAGCATCTCCCCCTTTTAAACAGAACCAGTGACGAAAATATGTATTTATATATAAGTGAGACTTACTTAAAATCAGGTCACCCTATTTAAAAATAGTAGAAAACAAATTCTACTTATCCGTGTTTCTTTCTAGACAGATGGTTGGTTTTGAAGTGGCAAGATTATCTGCCTCTGAAAGGTGAAGCCAAAACTGGAAGTGCCTTTAACTTGCATTCTTTCTCATGGCCAGCAGGGGGCCTCTCCTCCGGTTGCAAAAACAAATCTTATTGTATAGAAGTCTATAAGAAAATTACTCTACTCCTCTATTTAATTTATTCCCTCAGCAAACATGAGTTTATGATCTCGATCTCTAGTTTTAAAGTCGTCTTCAATACAACGTGATGTTTATTTAGTAAATTATGGTCCATTTAGAGTCAAACTGACAATAAAGCAGGGTATGATTTTGGACGTGGCCCTCATTGAGGAAGAGTAATTCCAGATGCATCGATCTCAAAACCTTGAAACTACATACGTCAACACTAGCTGCCATGTCGCTACCGCAGGTGGGGAAATGTCTTTTCTAATTTGGGGACTACAGAATTAAACTACAAATGATCTCCCAGAGGAGCAAAGCAAAGTCAACCAAGTGGACTGAGAAAAAAGAAGAAGAAGAGAATCACCGCTTCGCACGACCCAGAAAACGTTTCAGCCAATATCCGCGAACATTTATTAAACTTATCCTATAATGGCATTCGGAGTGGAGCAAACCTATTTTAGGGAACTTGAGAGAATTCATGCTAGGATTTGTGAAAAAATGTCCGACTGTGTCAATGAAATGCAGATATATGCTGGCTGGGAAAGAGGGGAATACTAAGCGTCTGTGCGTGTGTGTGAAGAGATTTCAAAGTCAAATGGAAACAGTTTGGGCGAACGTAGCTCGGCGGTTCAGGAATTACCCTGTACCCCGGGCTGAGATAAAGCCACTCCGAACGCATTAACACCAGTTCTGTTTTAGATTAAACACACAAAAAAACGGTGTTGTTTGTTGCCTGGAGCATTTACTGCAACACGCTTCAATGATGCGGAGTTGCATTACCATTCAGCAAAGTCAGAGTGGTGCATTCTACTTCAGAGCATTGCTCACCTCGTCTCGAGATAATGTATAGAACCCAAGTTTAAGTTCCACCCATCATCCTCCGGCCCATCGCTTTTCTATCAGCTCCATCCACACGCCTCCGGAGCCACCGCCTTCCTTCTTTTCATACCCCGTTCCCCCTCGGATGGAGTCCCATTAAGTGCAACTGACTCATTACATTACAGGCACTCAGTGGATTACTCCCCTCATTCCCCTTTTCAGTTTAAGCCCTGACACCATCACCACCACCAGCAGCACCTCAGCGCCGCACACAGGTCCAACGGATTAATTAACCGATATTAAGTCTGCACCGTTCCAGTGGCTTCCATCACATTGTCGGGGCATTAATCTGGCCCAACGCGCAGAGCGTGGTTTGAGAGCGTGTTGCGTAATAGTACGTGGTCGCATGAGGACGGGAGGAGGGGGCAGAGTGCAGCGCTAGCGCTAGGGTGACCAGACGTCCTCTTTCCCCGGACATGTCCTCTTTTTGAGACCTAAAAAATGCGTCCGGCAGGGATTCCAAAAACGTCCGGGATTTTGCTTCGTCGGATATTTGTGTTTCTCTGGGTCTTTCACAAACTAGTTTTTACCCCTTACAAGTTTTGGGAATGGTATCTCCCTTACGTTCCACCTTCTTGCGCGAGCTCTGGCGGTATAGAGAACAGTCATTGGTCGACCGATCTCAGTGTTGCCAGATACACGAAAATGATCCTCCAAATAAGACCATTTTGAGCCTTTGGTACGATACTTCACCATTTCCAATCTGGCAACACTGAGCACCTTGCCCCCCCTGATATAGTAATCTAGGCTCTTCTGACCGTTTATCCACCAATGACATCATCTTCCTGCCAGACACATGATGAAGAGGATGTGAAAAAAAAAATGAAAAAAATCATCTAAATTGTAATATTCCATCTATCCATCATTGTATTTCTACTCTGTGTTGATCTGAAAAAAAACATGTTGGCTGTGTACATTCAGGAAAAATTGCTTTCGGAGGGTGGTGTCTGCATGCATTCGAGGAGAAGGGTTGTTGTGTTTAAAAAAAAAAGCTCACGCCATTTCGTTTCCAGCATCGTCACACCAAGTTCGCTGCGAATCAGAACCGCATCAAACATTTCAACGATAAGTACCCGGGCGTGTCTTTGTTTGGACACTTTCATCTTCTTCTATAGTGCCGTGAGTGCAACCTGAGACGAGACGCTCAAAAGGTCTAGACGCTCCCTCCATTCGAGCATAAAGTACCGACTGACGTGGGCTCCCTCACTAAATCTCTGGCTTTCAGGCTTTTTTTTCCGCACCGAGCACATCATTTACATATCCGGCTCTGAATGGGCGCCCGTCTATGTTTGCCGCTGTGTGGAAATGCAAGTCTGACATCGCATTTACTGATGCTTGACAAATTGGTTCATCTTGAACAGGGTTGGAATGATTGCTTCAGATGGTGTCTTTACTTTGCAACATCCGACATTACTTAAAGTCCCTGTGTCTGTGTTGTTCACGGGGGGAGAGCTGTGCAAGGTGGAGCACGCGGCATAATGCAGTGGAAACGGGAAGCATGTGATCATGTCGCTATGCAAAAGTGGAGCAGGAAAGCACATTTTCATGTTAAAGCTGGGCCAGTGTGTAGGATTTGGTGGCTGATTGCAACCAATCGGAGCTTCTCGGGAGGGCCAAGCCTGTATGAGAACGACAAAAAAAGAAAATAAGAGGCCTCAATAAGAGACAGTGTTTTGTTTGTCCACTCTGGGCTACTGTAGAAACATTGTGATGCAACATAGCCGTAGATTTAAGCGGCTCGTTCCAAGATGGCAACAAAAACTATGATTATTTTCAGATAATTAACCACTAAAGCAAACCATACTTATTAATAAATCTATTTCTGCAAGTCGATCAACCTACATGCTACACACCGGCCCTTTAAGACAAGTGGAAGGTCCCAGCAGTTATCTTCCCTCCTGAGAAGAAGATACACAAGAAGCTTGTCATCAAGAAAGGGCTTGGTTGAACAACATCTTTCCCCATTATTTCTCTCCCATCACTGGACACATTTAAAATACAGTCCAGTGCGAGCTGTCGTTGCGGCTGTGCACCCAAAAGGTCACCGGTAAAACAAAGTCAAAGTTGAAATGGAGTGACCTTTGGACACAATCAGAGCATGGGAGCCGTGCTGAACTTAGCTCTCAGCCTCGAGCTCTCGCATCTCCATAGCACAACAATGGCTTACTCACAAAGCAATTCTCTAGCCGATGGTGTGCATCATGTGTGTGTGTGTGTGTGGGGGAGCCTCGGTGCAAGTGCATCCGATATGCTGCGTTGTTTACTGCAGCTTCCACCTGTCAGAAAGACAGATAGGAAAGGAAAGCTCAACTCAAAATGCTGCACCGATGGATGATTTTCTTCTCTTGGATCTCTGCCACATGTACCTGGTTGTGTTCCGGCTGACAATGACTGGCATGCTGCCTCTTTATCTCCGAATGCCTGAACACACTAGAGTGACCTTAGAGCCATTTTGTCCCCCAAAGCATTGAAGCAACCTGCCTGAGGAGATTAAGCCACCCAGATCAGTGTCACCAGATTGTCCTTAAACTGGCTTTCATCTGGGATACGTATATTCTCGATGCTTTTTTGTGTGTGTTTAAACATAGGCTGTGTGATATTTGTTTGCTGGTTTGAGTTCTAAGCCGCTGTTCAACCCAGATTATTATTACACGGACTCTTTTGTCGTCGTATTCCTCTCCGTCCAGGGACACCTCTGTGTGCCGTCGTGCACACAGACACTCGCCGGATTAACGAGAGACTGTAAAAAAAAAAAAAAACCCTGATTAGAGAATTCCTCCGTCCGTGGATATGTCTAAGTTACTTGCTCCGAGTACCTCTAATAAGCAAAAAACGACACCCAAATCCCATTAATTCATTTTCTTTTTCTTCCTTCCTCACGGCATTCCAGCGGCCCTCCAAAAGTTGTTTTTCTCTTTTGCATTCACGCTTTTACGAGCAGCTAAGGAGACACCGACTGTGCTGCAGGCAGACCACCCCGATGCCTCCTCTCTACGCTTTAGGAGCATTACGGTTCAAAAGCCCGACGCTCTCCCAGCCAAACACTTTGATCCTCTCAAGTCGCCGCATTGTGGCGCACGCAGCAGCGTGACGCCGTGAACAGACTCCCACTAAATGGTTGCTTGGGCTGTTCTCATTATTGTTTTTATGACTGTATACCCGTGGATCAAGTTGGGAAATCCAAGTTTTTAAAGCATTTGGATAGCACTCTCTATTCCCACATTATTATTTGTTTCACATGTTGTTTTTAAAGACTGTTCATCTTCTATAACAAGGGTATTAGCGTTTTCCGTCTATTTCAAGTATAATAATTTATATACACTACCGTTCAAAAGTTTGGGGTCACTTAGAAATGTCTTTATTTTTCAAAGAAAAGCACTGTTTTTTCAATAAAGATAACATTAATCAAAAATACACACGATACATTGTTAATGTGGTAAATGACTATTCTAGGTGGAAACGTCTGGTTTCTAATGAAATATCTCCATAGGTGTATAGAGGCCCATTTCCATCAACTATCACTCCAGTGTTCTAATGGTACATTGTGTTTGCTAATCGCCTGAGAAGACTAATATCTGATTAGAAAATCCTTGTGCAATTATGTTAGCACAGCTGAAAACAGTTATGCTGGTAATTTGGTTTAAATCCTATTTATCAGATCGATCTCAGTTTGTATTTGTAAACGATGACGCCTCGATAACCACCAACGTTAATCACGGAGTTCCACAAGGTTCTGTGCTTGGACCAATTTTATTTACCTTATACATGCTTCCTTTGGGCAATATTATCAGGAAACACTCCATAAACTTTCATTGTTATGCAGATGACACTCAACTATATTTATCGATAAAACCAGAGGAGAGCAACCAACTCTGTAAAATTCAAGCATGTCTTAAAGACATAAAAACATGGATGACCTGCAACTTCTTGATGTTAAACTCAGACAAAACCGAAGTAATTTTAATCGGCCCTGAGCACCTCAGAGATCAATTATCTGGTGATGTGGATTATGTAGACGGCATTGCCCTGGCATCCAACACCACTGTAAAGAATCTTGGCGTTATCTTTGATCGGGACTTGTCCTTTAACTCCCACGTAAAGCAAATCTCAAGGACTGCATTCTTTCATCTACGTAATATTTCAAAATCAGGCACATCTTGTCTCAAAAGATGCAGAAAAATTGGTTCACGTTCGTTACTTGAGACTGGATTACTGCAACTCCTTATTAGCAGGCTGCTCTAATAAATCTCTTAGGTCCCTCCAGTTGATCCAGAATGCTGCAGCTCGTGTTCTCACTAAAACTAAGAAAAGAGATCACATCACTCCTGCACTAGCTGCTCTGCACTGGCTCCCAGTAAAATCAAGAATCACTTTTAAAATTCTTCTCTTAACCTACAAAGCCTTGATTGGTGATGCTCCATCATATCTTAAGGAGCTTGTCGTACCATATTGCCCCACTAGAGAGCTACGCTCACTAAATGCGGGACTACTTGTAGTTCCTAGAGTCTTAAAAAGTAGAATGGGAGCCAGAGCCTTTTGTTATCAAGCTCCTCTTTATGGAACCAGCTTCCAATTTCAGTCCGGGAGGCAGACACAGTCACCTCGTTTAAGAGTAGACTTAAGACCTTCCTCTTTGACAGAGCTTATAGTTAGGGCTGAATCAGGTTTGCCCTGGTCCAGCCCCTTGATATGCTGCTATAGGCTTATAGCTGCCGGGGACGTTTTAGGATGCACTGAGTACCTATCTCCTCTTTTTCTCTCCTTAAGGATGAATTTTCATCTCTCAATCACACGTTACTAACTCTGCTTTCTCCCGAAGTCCTTTTGACTTTACGTCTCATGGGGTCATCGGACCCTATGAGACGGCATAGATCTATCTGCCTGATGGATCGTCTGGGTCGTGGAATTCCTGCTCATGACTACGCCACTGTCCTGTTGAGACTCCGCCCTCCTCCTCCCCACCGCCATCTGCCTGATGGATCGTGGAGGTCTCCATCGTGGAATATGCCTACTATGAACTATTCATACACTCTGTCATATTCATTGAATGTATTTTAACTCTAAATCTGTCCTTCTGTACACATTACATCTATTGCATCTGTCCATCCTAGGAGAGGGATCCTCCTCTGTTGCTCTCCTGCAGGTTTCTTCCCTTTTTTCCCCCTGAAGGGTTATTTGGGAGTTTTTCCTGGTCCGATGTGAGGTTTTGGGGCAGGGATGTCTATGTGTACAGATTGTAAAGCACTCCGAGACAAATTTGTAATTTGTGAAATTGGGCTATACAAATAAACTGAATTGAATTGAATTGAATATAAGCTATACAACTGGCCTTCCTTTGAGCTTGAAGTTTGAAGAACAAAATTAATACTTCAAATATTAATCATTATTTCTTACCTTGTCAATGTCTTGACTATATTTTCTATTCAATTTTCAATTCATTTGATAAATAAAAGTGAGCTTTCATGGAAGACACGAAATTGTCTGGATGACCCCAAACTTTTGAATGGTAGTGTATGTACAGTGTTTATAGTGTTGCAACTCTTTTGGTGTCTCCGTGTCCCACAGTGCTGTGTTGTTGTACAAAGTGCTCACTGCCTCGGGGGTTCAATCTCAGCTCCCACAGAGCTCTGGGTTTAGGCCTTAATGCTTCTTCCACCCACCACGAGGTTCCTCTACTATCTCCTCCTCGCTTTTACTGGAAAGTTGCTTCATGAAATAATCAATTGGTAATATATTTCCTTTATTGTGACTATGAACGAATGTATGATCAGAAAGTACGAGTTATTATGATCATACATTACTATATTATGACACATTTATATTCGTAGTATAGGTAATAATAGCTGTGGTTGTGGTAGGAGAAGCATATTTGATGGTAGTTCTGTAGCGATGGTGGTGGTAGTGATAGTAGAAGTGGTGTATGTGGTAGTACTCATGGTAAATGTCCAATGGACTTTCATTGAGGTCCCTTCTAGTCTTCCTAACCACTCATATCCAGGTTTACTCCATTTTAACATTCACCCAAGCACACACACATTTACACACTGACGCCAGAGGCTGCCATGATAGGCGCCACCTGCCCATCAGGATATGAACTAATTCCCACTGGCACACTGGGCAGCCGGCCCGACCAGAGCCACGGCTTCCCAGATGTGTTGGTAGAATTAGTACTGGTAGTGGTGGTAGTAGTAATAGCAGTAGTAGTAGTGGATGTGTTGGTAGGAGCAGTATAGGATGTGGCGTTAGTACTAGTAGTGGTAGTTGGAGCAATACTAATGGTGGGTGTATTGGTGCCAGTAGTAGTACTGCTAGTGGTGGTAGAAGTAGTAGTGGTGGAGATAGTAGTAGTAGTAGTAAAAGCAGCAGTAGTAGTACTGCTAGTGGTGGTAGAAGTAGTAGTGGTAGTATTAGTAGTAAAAGCAGCAGTAGTAGTGCTAGTGGTGGTTAAAGTAGTAGTAGTAGTAGTAGTACTGCTAGTGGTGGTAGACATAGTAGTGGTGGATGTGGTGATGATAGTAGTGGTAGTAGTAGCAGTAGTAGTAGTACTCGTAGTGGTAGAAGTATTAGTGGTGGATGTGGTGATGATAGTAGTGGTAGTAGTAGCAGTAGTAGTAGTAGTAGTACTAGGAGTGGTAGAAGTATTAGTGGGGGATGTGGTGATGATAGTAGTAGTGGCTGTAGTAATAGTAGTAGTAGTAGTACTGCTAGTGGTGGTAGACATAGTAGTGGGGGATGTGGTGATGATAGTAGTAGTAGTAGCAGTAGTAGTGGTAGAAGTATTAGTGGTGGTTGTGGTGATGATAGTAGTAGTAGTAGTACTAGTAGTGGTAGAAGTATTAGTGGTGGATGTGGTGATGATAGTAGTAGTAGCAGTAGTAGTAGTAGTAGTAGTACTGCTAGTGGTGGTAGACATAGTAGTGGTGGATGTGGTGATGATAGTAGTAGCAGTACTAGTAGTGGTAGAAGTATTAGTGGGGGATGTGGTGATTATAGTAGTAGTAGTAATAGTAGTGGTAGAAGTGGTGTTGATAGTAGCAGTAGTAGTAGTGGTAGTAGTGGTAGAAGTAGTCGTGGTAGTTGTGGTGGTGGTGAATTCTAACCTGTCGTCCTGTTGGGTGAAGAATTGAACACACGACAGAAGAGCTTTAGGAATGCAGCGTTGCTCGTTGGCCGCGTCAGCAGAAAGCAGTTCAGTGAAACAGACGACTGTGATCAAGCATCCCAAACCACGACAGCACCATGTGCCATATGTTAATCGCATATATTCAAGGTGTGTAAATATGTACGTACAGATGTCTCATGCTCATCAAAGACCATTATGCTTTGTGAAATCATAAACACACAAGTTCTCTCTCACAACCCAGACAACCTCACCCCCACGTCCTCGGCACACACCCCGCCGCTCGCATGAGGCCGCCGTGGTTTTATCCAAGCGTGCGGGGGTAGTCGCGTGCTGGGTTATGAGCAGAGCATGGCGCGTGGACGTGTCTGCGTGGGGGGGGGGGGGGGTTGCGAAGCATCAACACCGCCGGCTTGTCTTCAGACATCATCGTCACAAATGGCCGACTGCCCAGCTGCGCGTCCTCCGATTCGCTCCTCCTTCGCCCTCAACGACGGAACCCCTGCGCATTTTTTTCTACGGAGGCACCGTGTTCCCCCCCCCACACACACACGTACTGCATTTCATCCAGAAATAGATGGAAACGGAGGCTGAAGACGCTCTTAACCGCTGCTTTGTGTCTCCGAGACAAACTTCCACTGGATTCAAGAGGCCTTTCCAGGACTCCCAGGAGCCATAAAAGGTCAGTTAAGTTCAGAGGCGCGATGGACAACCTTGACATTCCCCTCGCCGAGCTGTGTGTGAAAATGAGCCCACATGTCCCGCATTTTAAACTCATTGATTCTCTAAACAAGCCGTTAGCCTCCCACTAATTCCTTAATGACTGGAGGTCCCTTTATGTGCCGTGACTCTTGATTACAGGTCCCTGGCACAAGACACACACACACACACACACACACACGCTGGACACACTAGTAAATACATGCAGAACTCCACACAGGGAGACGCTTTTAAAAGCAAGGGAAAGTGTGAAAAAGAGAGAGAGAGAAAACCGGGGAAAGATGGAGTAGGAGAGAGCAAGGATGGAGGGCCCCCCAGCCCCCCTTCACGCACCAATGGGTGCCCGGCATCGGCTCATCACAGCCTCCACCCACTCGACGGTACGTACAGTATGAGCTTCCGCCGACCCCAGCAAATGGGCCGTGAAATGTTACTCAATGCTCGACACGTTCCTCAGCCCGGGTTTGCATTCACACACACACACACACACACACATTCACACAAGCGCATGCAGCACAACACACAATTACCGGAACTAATGAAGTGATCATTCATGCAACAATGGGAGAGCTTGCAGTGTCCAGTATATGCGTACTGTTTTACACATGTTTTTTTTCTTCAAGGTCTCATGTTTGATCACTTCTGTCAGTACAGACAACGACTGCAACTAATGACGACTATTACTGTTAATGATTTCCCCTCCATTAGTTTACAACCCCTTTGAAAGAAATGACAAAAATAGCTCTGTTTGGCCACCAGTTCAAAACAAAAAGATATGACATTCTCACATTTCCATGCTGGAAGCAGGAACAAGCGCTGACAAATTGGTCATCATACTTGCAGATTCACCCAGCAATCAGTTCAATGAGAGGTAGGTAGCGAGTGATTTCCTGTCTTTTGTTGCCATGGGTTTACCTCTCAGGCTACATACAGACTGCCCTTGGTGCTATTACCTGTAGGCGCTACTTACATCCTTTAACTGCATGCGAAAAGAAATCATCGCTCTAGATTTTACAAATAGCACATGACAATCAAGGAACGATAAAACCTCATAAGGACCGAGCAATTATTGCTTTTTTTCCCGTTGTCATCACTTCCATTAAATCTCCTCCACCCATGCTCTCTGGTGCCCAAGCGCATATTAAGAGGGCAGATCGACGGCCTTGTCAAAGGAGAACCATGTGTAGTTCCATCTCTGCCGTCCCACATTGGATTCAAAGTCCCCAAATGTCTCGGCCGGTCGTGTGTGTCTCGCATTATGTGGCGGCGCTAGCAGTGCGCTCTTGAGTAACGAGCGTGACCCAACACAAACACTGTGTGGCCAACTTGGCTCGACGGCGGGGGAAGCGGCAGTCGCACTTTAATCAGGGATATTGGGCAGGAGTGTGCCTGGGAAGGCAACGCCGGGGGCTTTGAAAGACCGGACTAATAAGACATGTCAAAGGGAAGCTGGGCAGCTGCCAGAGCTGATACGCAGATCTTCTCCCTCTCAGCTTCCCATCCTGACACCACCGCCTTGACATCATTCGGACCCAGATGGCCATTTTTTTTCCCTTTTCGTACAAAGATAGATATTCATCGATGCCAACAAACAAAGGCAAAACAATTCTCACAATGAATCAGTCTCTCGCTCTCTCTTTTTTTCTCCTTGGCTCTCTTTCGGGCCTTCGTGTTGACCGTTTTTTTTTCAAAGTTGAGAGGAGGATCGGGAAAACTCGAGGAGTTCGCCGCAGATTTCGGCTCCTCGAATCGACACGCTCCGTTTTCCGAATTAAATGTGCGAAATGCTTTCGTTTGTTTTAATCATTGCTTGGCGGGGCGCTCCTCGCCACCCGCCGACTCGTCGGCCTCTGGCACACGGCGGCGAGGCGGTGATTGAGCGGCCGGTCGCTCATTTGATTGGAGAGGAAGATGGAAAAAGCGAAAGAAGGAAAGGGAGCTGTGGAGGTCGGTGGAGATGCATTGCACGGATGCCTCTGTTATACAAGACATATACTGTAGTTATAGTGATCAAAGTAAAAAGGAAAACATGGCACTTATCCACTTCAATAAACAAAGGATTGCTGATACAATGCGGTGGTGCATGCAGGGGTATTATCCTTGAAAGACTATTGACAAGCTGCTTATTGCATGGTGATCAGTTCAGGGCTCAAATGTATTTATAATGAGTCTGCATGTGCGTGTTCCTTTAAATATGAAGCGAGTTTACGTCGATCATTAAAAACAAAGGTATAAAAGGCAACCTTATCTTTCCGTGACAGTCTTTTGGCTATGCTGCATTACCTCTACTGGCCAACTGGGGGCGACTCCTCTGGTTGCAAATGGAAGTCAGATGGTCGTTGAGGAAATGGCTCTACTTCTCTCTTGATTTATTCCCTCAGTAAACATTGTAAACATGAGTTTATGGTCTCACTCTCAAATAGACCATAAAGCAGAGTATGTTATAAGCTTACTGCCACTACCCGAGCACCCACACCCACTTCTTATCCACCGTCTACGGGCAGACACCTTAGCACCCTGAATTGCTCGTGGTTGACATTGCATGGCGTGGTTGTGGAAAGCCATCGGTGTTAATCGGTGGCGGTAAGTAAGTTATGGTTATATAAAAACAAACATGGTTTGGCTTAAAATAAGCCATCACTGTTTGTGCTTCAGCACATAGTGTAAGGTCCCATGACATAGCATATTCAGTTAAAATAACAACAAACTTGTGGTTTAACCCCGGGACACGAACACCTGTCCCCATCTCGTGAGACGGTATAGAGACGGCGAGGGGCGACGAATAAGCGTCGATATTTGACGTGAGACCGCAATGCTTCTGGGTAGTATCACAAGTCTTAAATCAAAGGCTATCATATACAGTATCTTCTTTACAAAAGGTAGATTTAGAAGTATAGTTTAAAGTTAAAATATAGCATCTTTACAGCTAGCACTCTTAAAAACCTTAAGTCATCATGACACATTATCCTTTGAGTTAGTTTCCCGTAAAATAAATAAAAACATTTTCAATATGTCATAGTGTCATAGTCGTCTCATGTAGCTATATAGTCATAGATAAATATGATAGGTGTAGTAGTACAATGGGCGGGCTCCTGGGTACAATTTTAAAAGTGATGGCGCTGTTCTTACAAATTAATATAATGGTTCTTACAACTGTTGCTCTCTTATTCTGAAAACTGAAATAACTGGCTTATTTCTATTCTACAATAGAATTACGGTAGCAAAATAAAAGATCTGTGCCTCTTATTAATTCCTTTTAGCTTGTGTTTTAATTGTATTTTACCTCTGATTTAATAACAGTTCTTGAACTTTGACACACTCAAGATACTTCAACTGTCTTAAAATACAGGTTGATATTTATTAGCGTGTATACAACAAACAAAATGACACGCATTCCCTTTACAAAAGAGACACTACGCAATATCAACAAACCCCAAAAGGATTATGAATTCCTCTTTGGAACATCTTAAACATGTGAACATCAACATACGGTAAATCCACACTCTCTCTCCCACACTCAAAGAAATGACTCATTGGATGAACTCAATTAAATTGTTGGCAGGTTTTCCATCCAATAATTATATGCAACTCCAACTCAAATTTAGCACATCAGTGCAATACAATGTAATTAAGTTAGTCCAACTCATTTGTATCAAATACATCTCACATAAAATAACGATATTCATTCAATTAAATTAATTTGTCCAACTCAAAATATAAACTAAAAAAATACACAAACGCCACACAGAAGGAATGCCCGGACTGGGAATTGAACACACGACCCTGTGGCTTTGAGGCGACAGTGCTAGCCACTACACCACCATACAGCCATGAAAGTGTCTTCACCTCATGTAAACAACTGATTCTCAGCTGGCGCATGCGCAAAGGGTAGTCCCCAATGAAACACATTTATTTTGAGTTGATATGCACACCATCTAACCTAAATAAATCTAATAAATGAAAGTATTCATACATTTTGTGTTACACCCATTAAATATAAATATCTATTTTTGTAATTGATTTATTTAAATTCATCAAACAATATTTAAATGTGTCACCTCGAAGAAGGGCTTGAATCGTTTTTGTGAGTGTAACCTAAATAAATCTAATAAATGAAAGTATTCATACATTTTGTGTTACACCCATTCA
Organism: Pseudoliparis swirei; assembly: GCF_029220125.1. Lineage (NCBI taxonomy): Eukaryota > Metazoa > Chordata > Actinopteri > Perciformes > Liparidae > Pseudoliparis > Pseudoliparis swirei. The sequence goes on along the minus strand of NC_079402.1, from coordinate 5,696,500 downwards.
ATATAAATATCTTCGTTTTGTAATTGATTTATTTAAATGTATCAAACAATATTTAAATGTCACCTCTAAGAAGGGCTTGAATCGTTTTTTTGAGTGCACACACACACACACACACTTTTAACTAGTAACCGGTGTGTTTTCTTTTTCTTTTTCTTGGCTATGCGCACAGACACGCACGGCGCAGCAGCCACTAATTTAAATTAAAGCGATAACAACAACTTATTTGGCAGTAATTATGATAGATTGTGGAGCGTTGAATTAATGAGGAGGCGTATGTTTTCATCTGAAAAAGGTAATTAGCCATGGGGGCTGAAGTAATCGCAGGAAAACCCAGGTCGCTGCAGGCGGTCCCCGAGGGGACAGCTTTGCACACGCCCCGCGGCAGAGCCGATCCCCCGGGACAGAACCCGCTCGCTGAGAAACCTTGACCGGACCGTTCCCTCGGGGGGCCAGAACGTATCTAGTCTGTATTTCAATTAGAGGTTGTGCAAATGGAACTAAAACCCGACGGCGGCCGAGCAACGCAGTCATGTGGAATTTAGAGAATCTGTGGCGAAGAACTCCTTTGATCATCTTCCCCGTTGTTTGACGAGAAGGTGCAGTCCGGTGCCCGTTTCATCTCTCTTCATTTGCTTTGATACAAGAGATTTACATTTTTCCTATGAATACATATTCAGGTTTGAAGGGAACTGCATATCGCCGTCGGCTAAATAATGTTATTGGAATGAAATCGCATGCTCCGTATTGTGCCGCGGCAATCGTTTACCAAACCACTTCACGTCCTTTGTCATCTCCCTCCATGTCCAGCTTGACCCTCAGTAGTTACTCTTTAATTAAGTTACAGTGTTGCTACCTTCTGGTTTCTGGTATCTTAATTTCTAGGGATGCACCGATCTGATCGGCGCCGATCCATATCGGCCGATATTACCATTATCGGTTTTGATCGGCGATATCAAAACGGCCGATCAGATGACGTAACATCTGCGAGAACTATCAGACGTTTCAATCGCCGCGCACCGCAACGGAGACGATGCGCCCGGCGAGGGCCGCAGAGTGAGAGGTCCACGAGGGGATCCTCACCACCGAGCGGCGTCCCCGTCCCCCGAGTTGAATCTCTGGGTCAACTCAGCCGACTCTCACATGTCTGAACCCCTATAGACTGATGTTGACAGAAGGATTTAAGTGACAACATCCGGTTTTGCAAAGTTAGCGGAAAGAACCACGTGAAACAACATCCGTTTATCAAAATAAGATGTCGACAAATCAAACACTAACATATAAAAGTAAACAATGAACTGATTTTGTATCTTTATAGATCGTTTCTGAGATTTAGCTTAAATTATGCTAACATTAAAACATTTTTACTGTACCAAGGAAGAGTTTCTAAAAATAAGTCAGACTTTTGTATGTTAAAAAAAGTCCTGTAAATACATTTCCCGAAGAGTTCCAGGAAATGAATGATGCAGATGTATTCCATACATATCTGAAATCCCCTACAATAGCAATCAAACTATTTTAATGTATCAATTAGGACATTTTTCAAAGTAAAAGTCCTAAATGTTTAAAGAAATCAGTAATTTCTTGAATGTTTGAGGTGCTTTATATATGTATTTCCTCATAGTCCTAGGCAATAATGCTACACAATAAATAGAATGCTTCAATCGCCACATTTACACATAGCTGGGTATTTACAGAAATGAATATTTCGTAATAATAACGTTGTACACACAAGGTCGTTTTCAAAAAAGTTTCTGTTTATATGAACCCGCATAAATACGCCCCCGGGCGCCGTCATAACTATGCCAAACCTGTCGTCGGCAGTGTAACGAGAAGGATAAAGACATGCAAACCAATCAGAATTCTCAAAACCAACAACAACTACGAAAAACACGATCAACTTCCTTTTCCTTTAGAGAGTAAATATGGCGCGAGGTTCATTTGTATGGACAGACAGCGAAGTGGAGCTGCTGCTTCGAGTCGCCTTAGATTATAAGGCAAATATAGCACTCGTCCTACCGGAAGAATGGCATGAAAACTTTAGAATGTCGCGCTCATCACTTCTGTCTCTTTCGGAGTTACTGCGCCCCTCTATAGAAGGTCAGACTGGTTATTTTTCGAAGTTTTCCCACCAGACAGCGGTTCGCCCTGGTCGGATCCAAAACCGTCGGCGGCGACGTTGGCAGGCAATGTACCTACGTCTTGGGAGTATAGAAAGCTGAAGGACTGCTCCTTGATGTCAAAAATCAGTTGTGTTTGTAAATACAAACAGGCCAAAAGGGTTTGCATTAACGCACAAATGAGCACGACCTTGACACCATCCATGATCAGTAAGCAAACTGTAAACATAGGACGCTCACATGACGTGAAGCATTTTTAGTCGCATACTGTGACGTTTGACAACCTAAAACTCCGTTTGACCTTGTTCACACGCAAACACAAAAACGGAGTTTTCAGAAATCTCCACTTTGGCCGGAGTTTTTAGAAATGATCGTTTTCCGTGATAAAACCTCTGTTTTTGTGTAAATGAAAGGCCAAAACGCATGAAAATACATGCTTTTTCCCATCGTGTAAACGGGGTCTTAGAGTAAGTTTGTTTGCCCAAAGAAATCCTATGTCCGACTGATGAGTTAGCAGAAGACACATTAATGGCAGTTAGTGCAAATCACAGCATCTCAGCTCAGGTCTGCACATGCTGACGTCGTTTTTGTTCTTTTCTTTTTCAGATTCACACTCGCTTTACGGAATTTTCACAGGAAAATAAATAAAATAATATATATATGTATATTATATTTAAAATTAATATATTTAAAATGAATTAAATAAATGAAAATAAATAAATTAAATAATTAATTATTCTCGAGGGAAAACATTTTCTTCAGAGCTAAGATGTTTGATGACTGATCTTTTCAAGATGCCCACTTTCGCAGAAAAATTATATCCACTTCAAAAAGGTGCATAAACATATATTTGCACTGTCTGTGCTGTTAGCAGCGTTAGCGTCTCCATGCTGAGAGCTGTGTGGAGGCAATACTTATGCTCTGAATTTTGTATTTATCACCTTTAAGACCCAAAGTCAAGAATTATTGCACACAGTGTTATGCAACAGATTACTTTAGACGTCTATCTTGGGTTTGACTTCATCCAACCCGTCCCCTCGACTTGACTCACGCCTGTTGAACTTTGTCGTTTCAAAGGCTAATGTAACCAATATTTTGGCTATGATGAGAAGAAAGAGAAAAAAAAGCGTTTACCATGTTCCTCATCTCGTATCGCACACAGAGCTCCAACGTGTCGCCTCGAGCAACGGAGACGAGCAAACAATGACTGACAGGCCATCACAAACCTTGAGAGAGATGCCTGTTTAGCAAATGGTAATTAAAACCGCCTGAATCCTCAAATCCCCGATCCATATTTCATCAGGTGGCTCTCGGTGATTGCTGCTCTAATGGAGGCAACAGTACAACCGCAACCACTCCCCCCCTCTGCACCCCCCCCCCCCGCCCGCCCACTCTCTTGTCTCACAGATGGCACTGGGAACACAAACCTGCATATGCAGACAAGTACTGATACACGCATACAAACACACACACACACACACACACGCGCGTGTGCAGTGAGAAATGGCACTTGTCATGTTCACGCATGAGTCACGCATGCATATTCACGGGAGCTTGAGCTATTTTTAGCGTCATTTCTGCGATATAGCAATTTGCTTCAAATTCATATGCGTAATCGGGCATAAACACCGTGTTGCATTGTAACGAGTTCTGCACAATGAAAACACACACCGCTGGACCGGTGTGCCAGGAATGTTCACACCGAGTTATTGTGAGAACATAAACATCGTTCATTCTCTGCCTTTCACCCAAATGCATGCTGGGACAAGCCCATACAACTCCCATGACCAGATAATAAATTGTGTGTGTGTGACAGATGAATGGCTGAATGGATGGTTGGATGGATGCCACACCAATATGCAGTGTGGACGTGTCAATGGGAATGGAAAATATGGCTCCTCCGTTGTCGGTGACTGAAAGATCTATGGAAACTCCCTGTGAGTGATGGGCCTTTCGGACCCTGCTTTTAAAAAAAACATATTCCAGTCATACGCAGTCAGCTCCAAAACCATAAAATGACTCCTGTACCACCTGAGGAGCTTCGGGCACGACCGCCGCTGGATTTCAAAGTACTTCTGTCAACATGCGAGGTTACACAACCTCCCATGAGGGGTTGAGGTGGGTGGGGAGGGTTTCAAAATCCGGATTTTTTTAAAATAGCAAAATACTGCTGTCTGCTGCACTTTGAACAGCGGTGGGTCCGAGTCCACATCGATGTGTTTCCACCACCACCTGGGCTCCCTGTCACCGTCTCCCGCCTACGAGCTGGTTCTCTGATCTCGTTTTATTGCTCTTTCCCTCATCTGCACGTGATTTTTTTTTCTCTCCTCTCTGTTGCTCGGCTCAGGTCGCATGGATCCAGAGACGCGGCAACATTTTTTTTTTACGAGCGTACTGTATGTATGCAGAGGGAGCTTTTTACGCGCTACCGGTGCGGTCATCAAGTCGCCCACGATTGCGTGATAGAAAAGATAAGACGGAGAGTACCTGTTCTGATGTTTATACTTTTATTTAATTATATTGTTTCACTTTTTATATATTGATTGTTTTTGTTTCACTGAACAAAAAAAGAACGCGACAAAACATTGTAAATGACAAATAAATAAATTATAAAATAGAAAAGAATTATTAAAAATAAATACAAATAAAATACAAATAAAGAAAAGAAAGACCACCAGGAGAACATATATAGTAAATAAATAGGGGTTCATCAATCGCTCCTTAAAATTATTGATCAGTTCTTTTCAGGTCAGCTGAGAACAGATGTTTGTACTTTTTCAAACCAAAGTAATAGGAAGCTGCCAGCTACCAACGCATTTAGTAGTTTTTTCCATCGTGAAACGAGGTGTAACAAAGATAACTTCAGTTGAACTTCACCAATCAGCCGCTCCTCGTCCACGAGGACGAGACGTCACCGACATAATGCGCAAACTTTTATATCGGAATAGTTTTAAGAAGGGCAAGATCGGTTTTGCCCAATTGTTACTTTGTTTAAAAGATTTTGAAGTTAGTGTTATGCAAAGCCCCCCCCTCACACACACACACACACACACACAAACAAACACACACTCTCACACACAGACTCTCCCCTAAACAGAAACGGTGAGCACATTTCCTCACATTTCTAAGTTTCAAGTCGGCAACACTGCACATTTTAATTTGTACCCCTTTCACATAAAATTGGGGACGAGCCCAGAAGCCCCCCCCCCCCCCCCCCCCACACTCCACCGGTGACTGACTAATGAGCTGGCAGACTGTGCGGGCCACAGCAGACCGATTGTTGATTGTTGAGGACCATCAGATGCGGTCGTGACTCGACTCTCTCTGGTCGACGTCGTGTCTCTCGAATGAGACGTCTCAACTCGTCCTCGCAAGTTTGACGATCAATCGCTCACTCTGGCCGGACGCACGGCGATCGGGTCTTGAACTCTCCTGAAGCTGATTCGTTCACGGGTTGCCAGGTCTTTATTATTCTTTTTCTTCTCCTTCTCCTTCACATTTTCATTTTATTTTTTTACATTTCCCTCTCTTCTGTACCAGACGTGAAACATTTCTCTCTTTTAGTTCTACTCCAAATTACATTCCTTTGATTGACAGAACCCAGCGACTGAACGCAGGGGGGGGGGGGGGGGGAGAGAGCTCAATTTGTATCCCGCCATGTACTTGGGGCGGAATTTAAAGCTGACAGATGTGGAATAACTGACCCCGCTCTGCCCTGACTGCAAACTCAACCCCCCCCCCCCCCCTCACCACTCCACCTCCTAGTGCACGGTGAGAGGTGACCAAGGACTTTGAGGCCTCGGGGATCCCTCTTGTCCTCGGTAATGTCAGCTATCTTTCTGGAATGGCAACGCAGACGAATCCTCATGTTTATAGAGAAATATAGATATTTATTAATGCAGCCGAACTGTCTCAGGGCGTCTTCAAAGCCATTGGGAATACTAATACCTGGCCGCGGAGTTTGAATGTCCTGGTAGGAAACAGTTCGTTATCCCTCATGATGATGAGAAGGATATTTCTTTTTATTTGACATTCAGGAAGTAAATTCTTTGTTTGGGTAATTACCTGGCCAGCTCGTGTCTGTATTTTTTTTATTTTTATGGAAGTCTAACTAAAAACACGAGATCATTTTGATAATTATTGCTCTAATTATTTTTATTTTTCTCATTATTCACTCCCTTTATGGAGGCATGGTGTGGGAAAAAAAGTCTAAAAAATAAATAACAAAACGTGTTAATTGATTTAGATTAAGTTTGACAAGTTACTGTGTTTCACAGTCGGTTCATTTATGTTTTGTACACACGTTTATTCATATGATTTGGGTTAAAAATTCCAGGAACTGATTTTATCCCTCCTATTGCCATCATGTTTCTCATTTATATTTGAAATTAACCCCTTTTTAGTTTCTAGTATATACATATACATATATATATATATATACATATACACATATATATATATATATACACACGATATCCAAGAAAACTATATCAAATCAACATCATTTTATTGCCTTACACTACAAATATATATGTATATATATATATATACATATATATTGTACTGTACTGTATATGCAAAAAACATAAACCTGATTATTTTGAATACTGAAGAAAATGTGTCTCATGGCAGATCTGAAGTCATAACGAGTGCCTTTTTCTGGATGAAATTCCACTTGATTTGCTTGTTGATTCGTCATCAAACGCGTCGAGCACTATGAAGAGAAAGGTCTGCTCATTTGAACGGGATGTGTATGATGTTTGCATGCTTTTAGTTTGAATGAGTACAGACACACAAAAAACACATTATTTTCTTCTCTCTGCATGGGACACTTTGATCGTTTGCCAAGCGCATCAAGCCACTGCGGATTAAACGCTGATATGAATAGACTGAAGTGAAAACACAAGACACATGGGGAGAAGTTACAAAAGGTCCAGTCTGTGATCTGACAAAAATCCACGACAGAAAAAATAGCATCAACTGGACAGGATGTGTCAGGATGTGTTGAATCCTTATCAAAAGCCAGATACGAGCTCTGCATTTGATGCGCACAGCACGCCGATACGCATGACACATGCGATCCGACCCACGACGATACGAGAGTCTTATCGCATCTAATGGCCTCAAAAAAAGAAAAAGAAAAGAAGAGAAAAAGAAAAAAAATGAATCAAAAGATTGAAGCCACTTTCTTCGGTCTCGGTTCCTTCACTTCTCGCGTGTCGGGAGTAGACATGAAAGCGGCCTGATGGCTCCAGCCTTTTTTTCCGGTTTTTATTGCAGTCCTCTCGGGGTAATTGCACTTTCTTCCTTACTTTTAAAGCCCTGTCAGTCTGCCGGAGCTAAATGACAGCCTCGTGGTAACCGAATTACAGGCGGGGGAGCGGGAGCCAAAGAAGCACCTTCCTCTCCCAACTCGCCTGGGCCTAAGTGGTCTGATTGCTCGGTCATGTCCTGGGCATTAAGAGCGCCCGTTTCCATGGCGACACCTTTCAGACACGCATCAACAACAACAAACTAAGCGTCTGATACAAAGTCCACTCTATTAATGGCTCGGTATTTTGGGAACGATTGATTATTTTCTCCGCCATGACGACCTGCAATCCCAACGATCTCTTTTTGGCTGTTTCTTTTAGTTTGTTTGCTTTGATGGCTCTGATGGCTGAATACTGTTCTCGCAAAAATATGTTGTCAAAGAAAGCAACAGAAAAAAAAGATTACACAACATTGTTAAGAGGTGTTTCGCTGCCATCTTGGTGTGAAGATTTGCCTCTTTTGTGGCTGTGAAATGCCGTTTTGAAAACACAGAACGCAGCACCCCGGAGTGGCTGTCATCATTACGCTGTTTATGCATAGCAAGTCGCATAAATGCTCAAATTTCTTCGCGGCGTGATTCCACAGGTAGTTTTTTTTTTTCTTCTTCTTTTTTTAATACGAGACATCAGGTCTTCCTATCAGCAGAATGATTTGGCTTTGTGCGTCGCTCAGACAGGCGGTTCAGATGAGAGCGACGACGTTCAGTGCAGCGGGCTGTTAACTCAAAGGAACTTGAAAGAAATGTTGCAGCTGTTTTGATCATGATGAGACAATGCTCGATAAGCTTTGTCACTAAACGTGAGGGACATGGATAACGAGCGCGCTCCATCTTAAAAAAGATCTTCCCGCGATGCGATAAAACGCCAAGAATCCGCAGTTTTCCAACGAAACCAACATGGCGTAGAAAAAAAGTCACCAGGCAATACTTCAATTGTATGTGTATTTGCAGTGGCTAAAAATCGGAAAGTAGGACTCATTTTATACGTTTACTGATTGTGAAATCCTGGTTACAGTGCTGATTTGACCGGAAAAAAGAAAGTATTGCCAACAAAACCGTTTACAAAAGTAAGATAAGTAGATACAATTTGCCAAACCATCACATTTTACTGGACTTTTTTTTCCCTTCCATCATATCAGCAGTGGACCACATGACTGGCCCTGTATCCAATATTCAATGGAAAGAAAGAAGAAGAAAAAAAGAAAACAGACAACCAGTAAAAAAATATATTGGCGGCCCAACAATAGTCTAACTCGCCAGATGTTTGACTCTAGATAATGCCTCCATTGGTTCCAGCAGGTTTTTTGGCCGGCTCCATCTCCTTCTGCTCGGCGTTAACATTTCCAAAGTCCCCCACCCCACCCCATCCCCCTTCTCTGCAATCTTCTACAGCAGCAACGCTCCCAGCCCAGCTAGCAGCAGGTTACTAGAACGGCCATGTTGGAAAACTGCGACCGACGGTTTGATGTGGTACCCACGGCCCATGCTGCTGCAACAGTGTCTCGCTTAATTACAGTAGAAGGGGCAATTTGCATGCTACTTATATTTCCACTGCAAGGAGGGAAAATCAAGCGTGTTTCTTACTTTCTTCATTAAAAAATGTTCTGACAGTCCTGGTATAACCGAAGTTGTGATAATGGCCTGGCCCACTGTGATTATTATGAGCGTTATTCTGACAAAGTGCTAAGTAAGTAAGTAAAGATTGCACTTATCACAGTGTCGCAAAGTGCAGTACAGAAGTCAATTAAAACATTTTGGCAATAACAGGGGCCAAAACATACACAGATTAATGAGCAAAGTGCAATACAAAGTAAAAGATGGTGCAGTAAAATATATAAACCAACAGAGAAGATAAAAAGCAGGCCGGAGAATGTTGAAATCGACCAAATGCCAGGATGCTGTGGAATCAGCAAACCTTCGGGGTGCAGGCAGAGCGTTCCACAGCTTTGGGGCTACTGCCGCAAAAGCTCGGTCACCACGAGTTTCAAGGCGAGTGTGAGGGACTGACGGAAGGTTCTGGAGGTTGGATCTGAGATGGCGGGCTGTTGAATATGGGTGAAGTAATTCAGCCACGTCTGAAGGAGTCTGGCCGTTTAGAGTTATGTATGTATAAGAGTGAGGATTTTAAAGTTGATCCTCTGGTCTACAGGGAGCCAGTGAAGGGACTTGAGTATCGGGGTGATGTGAGACCGTCTATTTGTCTTTGTCAGTCTTCTGGCAGCAGCCTTCTGTATAACCTGCAACCGGTTAATCGCAGATTTACTGAGAGAGGAGAAAAGTACATCACAGTAATCAATAGGAGAAGAGATAAAAGCATGTGTGATCATTTCTAATTCAGCTGCTGATACAACAGATCTCAATTTGCTGATGTTTCTTAAGTTGAAGAAGCATGATCTTAAGAGCTCTTAGGATTTATCGAAAATTACCCAGAGATTACAAAGTTGTCGGTGGACAGAAGAGGACAGGTGACCAATGCTCTGCTTTATCATAGGGACAACATCATCAGGGGCAAAAACCAGGACCTCCGTCTTATTATGATTCAGTCCTTAAAGCACTTCACAGACACATATATCGAGATTTAAACACAGACTAGAAGAGAAAGCAAAACATCCAAACAACAGGAATGACTCAGTCACTGCAAAGAATGAAACCAATTCGAAGTACGAGAGAGGAATAATTACCCCAACATTAGCAGATTTCCGAGAAAAAAGAACGCCTGAGAGGGTTCAACCTCCGGGGGATCGTGAATGTCAATGTGCAATATTTTCCGACAACTGTTGAGACCAAATGTCCGAATAAAAATGGCCGACTGACGGACATTGCCATGTCTATAAACCAACGACAGCGCCGATGTATGTGCATACATCCCACTGCAGCGTTCATTCGTGACAACATAACTATGTGGTGCCGTGACAGCTAGGAATGCTTTATACAGTCCGGGATCGTAACGTGTCATCATCATCATCTTCTCCCGGCGTGAGTGTTCCTTTCTGTTGTCCATCTCGCGCTGGATCAAATGCCTCCCGGTGAGCTACGCTACATTCTGCCGCGCCTCAACGACGGGCCAATAGACGGTTTACGAATGCAATGCATTTAAAGTGTGGGGAAGTGGGCGGGGCCGGCCGGCTTCCCTCTGCCGATTGGTGCATAATGGAACCTCTAACTGTTATCATGTTCTATCTGTGGGGGAAAATTCAGATTTAATCACAGGGGTTTAAAAAGAAAGGTCAAACAGAGGTCGTATTTGTATTAACGAATGACATCGTCAAAGCAAGTGTCATATGTTGCCGGATTGTTGCTTGGCAACCGGACGAATGACTAACGTACTTCACAAGGCTTCGTTGCTATAAAAAACTTTATGTTGTGGAAAAATTTTAATCAACAACTAAACAACAAGATATTCACAGGACATCTCAGTTGAACTATCTACAGGTGGTTACACTCTTACTGCACTCTGGTTTTATGCTGCATTCGGTTCATGCTCTTTGGAAGACAGCGACATCACTTGGGCTTGGACGTTGACACGCAGGTGTCACTTAGTGCCCTCCCTGACGTCCCCATCACTTCCTTACCCCTTTATAACAGACCTGTCTCCATTTTACTGTGCACCTTGTAGAAAGACGTCGAAAACTAGAAAACCCCCGAGGTGTAATATTGGACGAGCGACGCAATTAATTTCCAAACAGAAGTGGATCATTTACTCGATGGCTTTCAAGCGTCCTTCGTTAACTCGAAATAAGTGATCTCCGTTTGCGTGACGGCTGGAGGAGTCCCGTCGTGCTGCACGTAAACAGAGAACCTATCATACCTGAGATAATGGGCCTTGAAATATGGCAATATTTACCCAAAAAATTTATCCGTTGCAACAAAACAAAAAAAACCTTGATAATATCACAAGGGGTGAGAGGGAAGTCTGGGTCAGCCTGCTGGGTCTGCTGCCCCCGCGACCCCACCCCGGCCTAAGCGGATGAGAATGGATGGATGGAATATCACAACGGTGGCCATGTTTTGAGACGCAGTGAACCGTGCTTTATTGAGGAGCTTCATTGTATATGCGCTGAAATATAGCAATATTTACCAAAAAGCGTTGCTATAAATCCCTATCACAACGTTGCCGGTTGTTTTGAGAAACAAGTGAACCTCGCTTTCTTTTCACGCTCCATTTCACATGTAAAAGGTATCTGTAAATGCGAATAACAATGAGGACGAGCAGATATGCGTAGGAAGAAACAATTGATATAACACACACACACACACACTTGAGGCTGGAGAAGGAGACAGCATACAGATGAATTGGGCAAAGTAAAACAAAAAGAAAAAAAGAGGAGGGAGGGAGCGAGGATGTGCAGACAGAGAGGGGGGGGGGGGACACATGAGAATACAGTCATGCGCCTACTGAGCCGTGGCGCTCATGGCCTGGGCTGTGACACTCATTATTGATGTAGTAGAGAATTTGCGCCGACAGGAAACAAAGCTGCCAGCTGTCCCCACCATTATGACATTATCTCAGAAGGATGGCCGACAGCGGCAGTGTATCCCATCACCCGAGCCCCCCCACCCAACCCCCCCAACCCCTTGCCGGCATATCCAGAGGAAAGCTCGCTCGCACAGTGGACGTGCACGCATGTGTGGACAAACACACGCACAAAAAAACACCAACAAAAAACACATCCACACACACATTCTTTCACAAAACAGACACGTCTCACACACACACACACAAACACACTGGCGGGCGGAGAGAGTGGCGATGCCATCCGACAGTATTAACGGAGTTCCCAACCCGAGGCCTTTTTCGCGTGTCAACGCCAAGAGAAACAATACACTTTGAATCCGGGACAAATTGCGCCGTAATGCGGGACGTGACACGGAGATCATGCCGTTATTAAAAGCAGCGGGCCGGATGAAAGCAGAAGCGGACATGAGGCACGCAGCAACTTTGCTACGTCTAATGTGCTTACGTCGTAATGTTCCGATAGTGTTCAACGGATATTGGCTGTGAATTCGATGGTTGCCGCATCGGAACATTTTATATATATTTTTTTTAAAGCATCATTAAGAGAGCATAAGCCTGTCTATTAGACCCTAAATAAAGGATTGCTTCACCTGAATGACCAAAAAGTAAGTGGACAGTAGAGCATTTCGAGTTATACTTATTTTCTTTTGTCATATTTGGTTTCCCACAGGGGTCAACCGAACATTGAAATGGTTCTTAACGGCTATAAAAGTACTCGTCGCGTGTAAGAGCAGATAAAATACACTCATTGAATGTGTTGTTACTCTGTAATGCTCCCTTCTGTACACATGACATCTATTGCACCTCCTCTGCTGCTCTCTTGAAGGTCAAAGGTCAGAGGTCAGGGATGTCGTATGTGTACAGATTGTAAAGCCCTCTGAGGAAAATTTATAATTTGTGAGAATGGGCTCCACAAAATAAACTGAATTGAATAGAATTGAATAAAATGAGAATAATTTGTAAGATTTTGTACGATTTTGTGATGACAAAATATATTTTTTTGTCCCGATGAAGTGGAACAACTGCCTGTACATTGTGTCCGAAATGCGACGCCAATGACCACCTCCCCCTCTCCCAAGAACAGTCAATACTAGTTCCCCCTGACCTCAACACGCTCCCAAGCAGTTCTTGTTGGCTTAAATTGATCAAATCCATCGTCGGGTCTAAACAACCTATTTTGCACCGCGTCGAATGTCCTCGGTCGATACCGGTCCTCTGGCGTTCAATAGGTAATGACGGTAAATGACATGGTTGCGGCATTGTAGCAATATGAAAAGACAAAAGTGAGCCAGAACAATCCTCGTCCTCGAGGCAGCGCGCAGTCCAATCCGTCTGAAGGCATCCAAACAAACTCCGGCTAACGGTAAATATGCTGCCAAGACATATAGGGAAAAAAACAACCCACAACCTCACAGCGGAGGCCTCGTACGCTGGAAGGAGTTTAGAGCAAGTAGTTCCACATGCATTAAAATACTAAAACATTGAATATGGCGGCGAGGGAATGACATGCACATAATAAACACCACATCGGGTGGAGTGACGGCGCACCATTTTGTACATCGTGTTTTTATGCACATACCAATGAGGAGTTCCCCTTGTGCCGAGGTTGATGGTTTACGGGGTCCGGGGCTCATTAAAAACAGAAAACAGAGAACGTGTTTCTCTGGTAGCGCCTTGGCGGCGGCACGTTAGCATTCCTGCACACCCTGATATACAGTAAGTAGAGCTGACATCAGAAAATGCATCGCAACGGACAGGAATAGATCTGAACTCTGCCCGGCAACCAGCCGGCGTTGCGGAATCCAAGTTGCGCCAAGTTGTCGTGCCGCGCTAGCGGGCGGACACCCCTCGTGGGGGGGGGCAGGAGGCGCGGCCGAGCGGGGCAGAAGGAACAGGGTGGATGGGAATCAGACCTCCTCCGCACCGGCTTTCCACTTGACCTATGATGATTTTTTTAGTGTATTTCTGAATAATTCTTTGACTTTTCTCTCGCGCGAAATAAACGCCGAGAAGACTCGCGCTCAGTGTAATGGAAATCATGGGAAACACAACATTTTCACTGTTTCCTGTGAATAGACAACGTTTTTTTTTTATTCCTTTCATTGCTTTGACTGCCACTGAGTCATCACCTGGGTAGATGAGGAAGCTTTTTTTCTTCTAATTAACACTTCTTGCTATCTACACAGTCATGTTGTGGCGTGTCGATATCTTTCGCTGCGCTGCCTGGAGAAACCCGTGTGTTGCGCCCTTAAGTGCTAAAACCTCGTCATCGCTGACCTCTGCGTGTGTGAAACCCTCTGGTGCCCTACATGGATTGTTATCCTCGGCTTACACCACAGGAAACACAGCGATACACACTTAAATGTCAGCGCACACACACACACACACACACACACGGGTCCCACTCCGTGAAGAAATGTAGCCAAAAATAAGAAATGTTGGCAAAAGTTTGGGTCTCCAGGGTTAAGTGTCCTGCTCAAGGACACATCAACTAGGGTGGGGATTGAACCTCCAACCCCCTGAAGACAGACCTGCTAACCACTGACCCACTGTCGCCACTTCTTCTTGTTTACGAGCCTCGTTTTTTTTTGTCTCGCTGCCACAGCGTCTCCAAAGCTCATCTTTCGTTCATATTTCACTTTTATTGATGGAATTTGTCATTTAATACTGCTCATTAATTGAACCTACTGTGCCTCGGTTAATACCTGTCTGGCGTTCTTCCCAGGGCGTCGTTAGCGTCCGTATGGTCCTACAAGTAACGACGATGTAAATTAATTTGCATCATTATATGAATAAAAAATACTCGGAGAGTGTGGTGGAGGGAGGGGAGGGGGAGGGGGGATGGGTCAAACAACTACGGGACTTTCAAGCGGGAGGCCGATGTCCATGTCGAGGGGTCTGACGGAGCGCCAGTGTGCGTTGAGTTGGGAAGAGAACCATTTTAAATAATGAAAAGATCAAAAAGCAATGGGCTTCATCACATTTAAGACTCCCGCACTCATACTTTGTGGTTAGCTAAAATAAAACCTCTTATTGCATCTGCGGGATCGTTATTTATGAGCGATGAGAGCGACATAAACTTGGCACATTTTTTTAACCATGATGTCAGTTTGTGGACCACTTTGGTCCATTGGAAGGATTGCGATGGACTTTTTTCACAGACACACACACACACACACAAACACACTCCCCAGAGGGGATACATCTTCTAATTCGACTCTTCCTTATAACTCAACTACGACTCAAATCTTCTGACAACCACTGCATCATGCCTTCATTTCAGGACGAATTTCAACTGTGACTGAATTGTGAGAAAAACATTGTTTCAACTTTTCATCTAGCTCCATCATCACCAATACTTTGGTTCATTATAACACAAACCTGCAACAAACTATTGACGATTCCCATCGGCCTCTGCTGGGATTAATTAGCCGACACGCCACGCTAAGCGTGGCGCTACCGTTCCGCTCCCGCTCCGATGCATTTCGCCGTAGAAGAGTAACTGCGTGTGTGTTCTACTACCGCGGGGCTTTTTTCCCCCGACATTTACGTGAACCCACATTACATTTCTGCAAACCCCCGTTCCTCCGGTCTGCCGTGCTGTAAATTGGAGGATTCTTGGATTTCCCCTCACTCCTTTTCAAGCTTATTAACGGCTTTGTTTGGCATGAAATGATACATCAGTGTGTCGCACGTGCGCTGAATCCCAAGCGTGTTTCCCACTCATTGCTACCGTGTGCTTTCAGAGTGCAGACATATTTCAAAAAAGGAGTTACTGCATAGACACGCAGCCACAAAATCTGTTTTTTTTATGTCACTAAGGGCCACACGAAGAGACCGTTACAGCTAATTGGATGGGCTTCAGTTTACCATGGGATATTCTTGTTATTTCGTCCTGAAGTCAATGACACATCACATGTACAGTCGAAGTTTGTAAAGGGGAAGAAAGGTGTACAAGGGGGTCATGAGTTAGTGCACAATGAGTATTTACAGCTATAATGGAATCTTATCACAAAAAAACAGCGAGTACATCGGCGGGGGTTTCGAGCACTGAGAAACACTCACTTTTTTTGTACAGTTCTGCTGTCTGGGGAGTTTCACATGGACTGGTTTCGACTCTCTTTCACCTCTCCATGTTGCACAAGAGTGCATTCGGGAGGTCCAATGAATAAAAATGCCACGTCAACGAGGAAAGAATAAAGAAAATCTCCTTCATTTCAGGAGCTGTCAGTGATTTTCCCTTCTCGCCTTTTTACATTGGAAAAGCAAGAAGTAAGAAAAAAAAGAAAAGAAGAAAAAGTTCACCTTCCTCATAAATTGGCTGGGAGATTTATTTCTCCCCTGATTTTCTCTCTGGAGATGCCACCGGGAAAACCTGGGCATCTGCTCTTTGGAGGGAGATAACAGGGCTATTGTTAGGGGCGGCGGCGGAAAGCTATTTTCTCGTCCCGTTCCTCTCTCGCTCTCGTCCCTCTCTTTCTCTTTTCACGAAGCCCCTCAGAGGGCGACGACTGTCAGCCACTTAACAAGGCAAAGGCCAAGGCTCGCGTCCGTCCATTTCACCTTTTTAATTCCAATATCTTTCCATTTCATCATATGCAAAAATCCCAGAGAGATCTTCTGGCCCAACCATCGGTGTCAGGTGAGAATTGGCATCTTGACAGATGGCGAGTCTGACGCTCCCATGGGTTTAATAATAACCTGAATAATAATTAGCTAGCGCTGTCAACGCCACCCTTTCTAATCTCTAAAAAAAGGGATGTATGAAAAAAAGAGAGTTGCTTTAGTATAAGAATCCAGTGCCAGGCATTCGATGACTAATCTCATGCAATGCACTTGTATTCAGGAATCGGGCCGACTTGGGTCAAATTGCTCCTCCGGGGCATCCGAGACCTATGGGAAGGTCGACGTGGGTGTCAAGGCAACCGTGACTCGCCGCGTAGAGGTCATTGCGATTAGGGGAGGGCAAGATCAGGGGAGTATGACAGGGCAGACCCCATAATCCATTATCTGGGAGATTACAGGAACATAGACACACAGCGCACCATCCAAATCCCCTTTAATCATCCAAATGTTCCATTCTCAGCCAATGGCGCGACAGGAAGAACAATAAGTGCTCGGGGGAGAGAGGGAGGCGTCGCAGAATATGTTCTTGGAAGAGCGACTGTGAATGGGGCTGTGCAGGGTTGTCAGGTCTGTGTGACAAAACCAGCCCAATGGCCAATCAAAACCAGCCCAAACCAGCCCAATGGCCAATAAAACAAGCCCAAAAAACAAGCCCAATATCAGAACTCAAAATATGCCTGTGCCAAACCATATACACTGCTTTTAAAGTCCAACAACATTGCTATCATTTCCAAATGTATTGTAATATCTACAAAGTAACAACAAATGGTTAGTATGCCAGCATTAAAAGCAGTTTTCCCGAAACAGTTATTTCACCTAGGTCCTAAAATGGCCTTGTGTAATTAGATACAGTATATTATCATAAATAAAATATAGCTCTGTGAAGGTGTAGACCAATTCACTGACGGACAAACTAACCTGTTGCTTTGTCTTGAGGCTTTCTCTTCCTTTTCTCTCTTCCTCCCTGCCTGGACAACATGAATGTACTGTTTTTACTTCATATGCATTTACTGTAGTTAATGCAATACCTTATTTCAACTGAAACACCTTATGTTGCTTCACTATATTTTTATCATATACTTATAGTTCAAACAATGTACGCACTCGACAACTGGAGAACGGAGCAGCATTTCGAATGTGTTTGTTTTGCTGTGGTTTTGGAGATCACTGTGGTGCGCACGAATCTCGGTTTTGCAGTACCGACAAAAAGCTTTGGTATCATCCCCAGCCACACGTTCTATCCATTCTTTAATTCCGTTTTCACTTTCCCATTCTTTCGTATATTTCTTCCCGTATTTAGCCCACTTACCGGGTGGCATGTTTCTCCAGTGTAGCTAGCTACACTAACTACCAGACCAGAGTTGGGATCGAGCGGGAGACTGAGAGCGGCGAGAGCTTTAGGTGCGTGTGTGTATGTGGGCGTGTCCCATGTCCATGTGTGTATGTGCTGATCTGGAGTCAGTTTGGTAGGATTTGGGTAGAAATAAATTATTTCATTTAAAATATGGATTTTTATTTAAAGATATTCATGTAATTTGCATGCAAAATAGGTCTACCCGAACCAGCGGACAAGAAATTCAACCCGCGGCAACACTTCAAAAGTAGCCCAATTCCGCGGGAAAACCGCGGACCTGGCAACACTGGGGCTGTGTCAATTAAGCCAGACCACTGAGGGAATGTTGAAGAGACGGGGGAATATAGGGAGGCTTGTGTAGGGGGGCGTGTCTTTGATGTCCCGCAGGTTCTTACAAATCGCTTCGTGGCGGAGTTGCAAGAAAGGGCAATTAGCGGTGATGAAGTGAGTGTCTTGAAGGACTCGAAAAGGCATATGACCTGATCCGCATTCCGCGTCAGTCAGCCAAGTTTGAAATCACGACCATTCCGGAATGAAACTCCTCATCCGTGAATGATCCTCATCTGCTTCCAATCCCAAGATGTTTCAAAGGAGGATGCTCCAGCAAGCAAGAAGGTGGGGCTTGATAGAGGGGCTGTTCTCAATCTTCCGGGACTCCCCGCAAGTGTTCTGTCCCTGTCGTAGTGTCGCTCCACTGTTGTTGTCTGTTGCTGTTCGCCGCTTCTGCCGCGCCGCTGTTGTGATGAGCAAAACACTGAACTTTTGGAAAAAGTGAAAAAAAACCCTTGTTTTGCGCAAAGTGTCGATCGTGTGGTGTGTGGCGTGTGTTGTAAGAAAGAAAGTGTAAAATAAAACAAAAAAAAAAAGAGCGCAATAAATCAAAAAAGTGCACGCGGCGAAAACTGGACACAACGCACGGGAGCTGCGCCGGCCGCTGCTGGCGAACCGGCCTTCTCTCTGATGATTCATTCTACGTTCCTGGAACTCCCTCGCTTTCATCATCGCATCACCTTCTACCTTCCCGGCAGTTCCCGACGCTATCACCACCACCGCTACATTCCACCACTGGCGGCATCCGATGGTAGCATTCACCGACGAATGTGGTGTTGTGGTGGGAGAACAAAGGAAAAAGCATCCCGAGTGTGCACCTGTCAATTCAGGGGACACAACTAAAAAAAACCTAAAAAAGTCATGCAGGAACATTACCACGCGGGACAGAGAGGCTAACGTTGGACCACTAACGGGAGGGGACTAAGAGCCATCAAAGATTTTTCGGAACTCTCTCTCTACTCCGTCATTTCAGGACCCATAGGAAAAGGAACGTTATGCGGGTAGCTGCGCAATCGCCGGCAGTGGGAGGAGCGACGACGAACGTGGACACGGACCAGCCAGAATCAGTCCAGTGCCAGATCTTCTGGGTTCAGTTCAATCCAGTTCCAGTGATCCCAGCCAATAGCAAGCGACTCCACGGTACAAGACAGGTCTAACGCATCGCCTGTCTTAACGAAAGAATCCCTTTCCATCAAAAGTTAGGGCGTTGCCTGCTCCATCCCGTGGGTTGATATCCGTGAAACTGCTGTACTGAGGCCGCAAGCTGGTACCCGGTAACAGCTCCATGGACTGAGGAGAGGAAAGGAGGCGTGAAGGAGGCCAAGAGGAGGTAGGGTGACATCACAGAGACAGAGATGGAGCAGCAGGCACCAGGCGCAGACTGCCAGCGGCTACCTGGCATCAGGCTAACATGGAAGGCAGCCCCTAGCGGGCTACCCGCCAACCTGAACACGATTTCAGCGGACAACCCAACTCATTTTCATTTTGGCTAACAACAAACAACAACAACAGCCAACAACAACGCAAACCAGCGGGCTGGTGAGGGACACAACAAGCTCGGTGACACACAGTGACCACTTGAGGTGAGCTGAGCACACTCTGCTGAGGTGTGAGCCAGACCACCAGGAATGCAGGTCCTGCAGACCTGTGCTAGGACCAAGCTCCACCCAGCAGATCTGTATTCAACCCACTCCTGGCTGAGTCTCTGGCTCCCCGGTCTCCTGGAGTCTTCCTCCGGTCTGGTCCCGTCCTGTTCCACCCCCCTTGTCAGCATGTATGAATGACATGCGACCGTATGTGGTCACCGTGACCGGTGAGGACCTGCCTGAAATTGATTGCGGAAAAATGCTGCTGATTCCTCTTTCTCCTCCATGGACCTTCCTTTTGCTTCTTGCTTATCGTGCAAACAGATCCACAGATGCCACGGATCCACACGCCTCCCCTGTCTCTCTCTCACACACCACACAGGGGGGGCTATGCCAGACTGCTGTTCATTGATTGTCAGCTCGCTTTACACTAGGCTACTCAACAACACAGCCGGGGGCGCTGGCGAGCTGTGTGCTTGGACCCCTGTGTGCTTGGATCTTGACTCAGACACCCGGTGCCAGGGGGACTGGAGGGGTGGGTGCGTGGTCAGCCCAAATCCCCCACCCTGAATCCCCTCCCCCAGGGCACACCCCCTCAGCCAGTACCCCTCACCTCCCCACTGTACTTCCTGTGTCACCAGGTTGTGTGGCCACCATCATCATCATCAGTGGTGGGCCTGACACAGTGGGACACAGGTGGTGGGCCTGATTCCCACAAAGACACTGAAGGGTCAAGGGAGACCCACTGCTGACACCTCACTGGTGCCAGGACAGCAGCCTCACCTGACAAACTCAAAACTAAGGGGCTGATTGTGGACTTAGGAGGGTACAAGAGGACGATCACCACTGGGGGGGGAGGGAGGGTGACGGGAGAGGGTGAGCGGGTATAAATACCTGGGAGTCCACATCACACAGGATCTGACTGGACAAAAACACACACACTCTGGTGAGAAAGGCAAGGCAGCTCTCTGACCTCAGGCAGGCAGCGAAATTTAAAGTTTCCCAGAGGATCTTACTCTGCTTCTCTGGGAGCCTGGAGAGCGAGCTGCCAGACAGCATCACAGCCTGGTTGGTTTGGCAACAGCCCAGAAGGTTTCAGCAGAGAGTAGTGTGAGCGGCTCTGCTGTCCACACTCCAGGAACTCCACACTCCCACCCCACCAGACAGAACCAGCCAGAGCAGGCAGGGCAGGAGCAGGCATCCAACCACCCCAACAACAGACTGTTTCAGGTCAGGCACCCATGGCAGGCAGCAGAGTCGCCAGTAAGAACAGAGAGGACTGAGAAAGAGTTTCTTTCCTCCCAGGGCCATCAGATCAG
The DNA here is from genome assembly GCF_029220125.1 of Pseudoliparis swirei. Classification (NCBI taxonomy): domain Eukaryota; kingdom Metazoa; phylum Chordata; class Actinopteri; order Perciformes; family Liparidae; genus Pseudoliparis; species Pseudoliparis swirei. Next base: position 5,675,341 of record NC_079402.1, on the reverse strand, counting down.
GAACTCGACCCACCAGGACCCCACACGACCCACACACAACCCCCACCTACACACACACACACACACACACACACACACTGTGTGTTGTGTGTTGTTTTTTTTTGTTGTGTGTGTGTACTTGTTGCCTTTTGCATTCCTGCTGAGCATATTCACTTTATTATCACTGCACACCCTGTGTGTGTATGTGACAAATAAAACATCTTGAATCTTGAATCTTGAATCTTGAATCTGTGTCAATCTTATTCTAGTCTGTGAAAACACTGTCTCAATCACTTCCATTCAACAACAAAAAAGGGAAGTTGAATCATTTCTAATGGCGGGGAGTGTTCCACAAGATGTATGGGAAACAAAAGGCTTTAAGAAAGTTTTCAAACAGAAGATGATAAAACGCTGGAGGTAGTTTGTCTTCCAAAACCATTGTATGACTCATAAAGAGTTTTTTTATCTGCAGCCCGCATTAGTTAAGAATAGTTTTGGGGAAACGAAAAACTTTCAAGTAAAGTTTCAAACAAACTAATATTGACTGTTGATATGAGACAAACCCCCTAAAGAACACGCTCCAATCCGATGCCGTGTGATTGACGCATCCTCACAAGACCAGAGCGGGCTTTGGAGAGCTTTACTTCACGGATGAAGGTGTGAAAAAAGACAATAAATTGACAAAAAGGTATCAAGAGACCAAAAAATAGGAAGGAAGGTTTAACCAAAAGAATCCCAAGGTCCATTGCTTTACAATAAAAACTGTTTTTTTTCTGGAAAACAAATGATCCTCACAGCCTTCTTCAGGTTGTGTACAGAGCTCACAAACAAACCACAGCTGGTATCAGCTGCCAGGCCATTGCAATCAAGGCGGCGCTGAATAATTTACACCGATGTTTTAATTTGGTCAATAATAACAAAGCACCAAATGTCATAAAGGACAGATTTTCAGTATTGTAAGCAGCAATTATGTATTGCCCAAATACAGCAATTGCTGTTTAGATTACGGAAACATTTGTTTTTTTTTACAGCAAAAAGTCTGATGGGAGGCGTTCAAGGTCAGAGACTGCGAAGGTTTGGGAGAGATTTGGATTTTGGATAAATTGTTAATTATTTGTTGGGGAAATTGAGGTTTTTCTTTTCCTAACCTTAAAGGGCACACCGGGGTCCATTTATTTTCAATTGATTCATTTTATCCTCACTACATTTTCCAAACTTGTTTTGTCATGCCGCCATGGCGAAGCAACGTGATTTGTTTCCGGGAACGAGGTTGAATTCTCGTAAAAAATTTCGCACTGCGAAAATAGAAAGGCGTTGACCAATCAAGTCGTGTTTATATATCAACGTATTTAACATATCTGTGGCTCCGCATTACAAAAAAGAATGCAAACTTAATCACCCCCTTTCAACCTTGACAAAGGGAGCGCATACCGATGCAGACAACTGTTCTTATCTTTCACAATAAGAGCCCAAGATCTGTCATATTCACAGACGAATATTCCACATTTTTAGCATGCCTATACAAAAACCAGACAATAAAGATGTATCCAACATGTTCTCTTTTCTAACTTGCCAGATACTGACTCTTGGCTATAGTAGTGGCTCTTGGTGGATCTTTCTAACACATTGGGAAGCAAAGCTATGATGCTCCACTATGGACTCAGTGAACACAGGGTTAACGTTGTTTTTTTAACCGGGTCCTATGGCAATGCACCCACTGGCGTCACCCGTACATCCAGGCCAGTAGCGAACCATTGCCCCAGACTAGTGGAGAACCATTGCCCCAGACCAGGGGAGAACTATTGCCCCAGACCAGAGGAGAACCCCTGCCCCAGACCAGGGGAGAACTATTGCCCCAGACCAGGGGAGAACCATTGCCCCAGACCAGAGGAGAACCATTGCCCCAGACTAGTGGAGAACCCCTGCCCCAGACCAGTGGAGAACCATTGCCCCAGACCAAGGGAGAACCACTGCCCCAGACCAGTGGAGAACCATTGCCCCAGACCACATCTGTCACACATGTTCTTAGCAGCTCACAATTATTTTTTTGTTATATTCTTCTCAACTGTGACAAAAAAGCTTTAATCAAAGTTAATGTAAGAACGTACATTTGATCTTTGATAGAGTAATGTGGTTTATAATAAATATAATTCAATTAAATGGATTACATTTTTTTATAACAATAATCAAATGCAAAGACAGTTATTTAACAATATGCTTTGGAGTAGTTGCAATTATTTGAGGGCAGCCATGATGCTGATGTGGCCCAAGGTGAAAAATATTTAGACACCCCTGCTTCAGAGTAATTTCAATATTCCTAATGCAGTATTTTCTTAGAGATTTTCATGTCAAAAGTATTTTTTTGTGGCTTCAAGCTAAACAGCTATCACAAAACCGCGGCCCAAGAGAACCCCTCCAACAAAGAACTTTTTTCATCAACACCAACAGCTCTCAACGGAAAGCGTGACTCGGACCCTCCGGCTACGTCGAGAAAAGGCGAAGAAACACGGAACGAAATGCGATGCTCGAAACTTTTCACAGAAAACACTACCGACTGTACACTCATCACTATTTAATTTCCATTTCACACGGTGTTTTATTCATGTATCGGTACGATGGACTCTTTAATAGTTAACGTGCTGAGCTTCTTGAGAAATGAACCAATCCTGTAAATACAATCAGCCTGCCCTAGATATCCTGTTTGTTCTCCGTTTGTTAACGTTCTAATATTATTATCATTCTGATATCCTCCAAGGATTAGTCGGAGGTCGCTTCCCGAGGATTCGTTCTTCATTGTATACGGACATGACTCCACAGGCATCTCACATATGCGATCTTTCATATTTCAGGTTTATGGATTATAGCTCTCTGGGACGCACAACAGCTGCTTCATTGGAAACGCAGTATGTATAGTTCAAGTGGATGGAGTTATAAAAATCACTTCTTCTAAATGCGCTTCACTTTTGGACTCTTTAAAAAAGAATGTTTAACTTATCAGAGTGCCCGTATTTTATTGATTTTTTAGCACTATTTCTGAATGCGTAACTTGCTAAATAATGAACTCCTTGCACAGCCTTTCATATTTCAAGCTCATCTCCAAATTCGACACCCACAAGCCACTCAGCTTCGCCACGAATGTTATGAATCATGCATGTGTGAAGCTGTGAGGTACTGCACATGTCATAAGGTTAGCCAAATGCCAGTGTTTGAATATCAGTGCTTATACGGGGAGAGGAATTCAGGCTCTTTTTAATCTGGTTAACAGCCTGAACAGAAGCCATATTTTAAAAACGTTAATTCAAATCGGTATTCAACATTAATAATGATTATACATGACCCGAGGCAGGAGATTGGAAATGTATTAGTGATGCACCAAATGCATTAAAAACACCAGATTTCACTCCATGTACGTGTCTTTGGAGACTACATTTTATTTTATTTTTTTCAGTGCGAAACTTTTGCAAATGACATAGATTTCACAGATTGTTTATGTTTTCAGGTTAAGTTTAAGCCAGTGAGATTCCTGCAGTCAGCTCCTAGAGTACAGGCTCAAACAGGCCTGTTCCTTAAATCTTGAATGCCCGATCACTTCTCAGAGTGACGACTGGTTTGTTTTGCACGTCGTGAGAATACATTTTTACAGCTCAAACGTGGCTGCTAAATGTTTGACGTTAGCAAGAAGTTTAGCTTCCTGGAGCGCAATTGCTACTCTGTCACGGACGTCCTTTTGTTTTTGCGACCGTCACAATTCACTTTAAATCCAACCTCTTTGTGTTTTTTTGAGTAAGCGTGTCATGCTTTGTGCTGGGAGAAGCACGAGCACAGTGAATTTGAGGGAACGCGCTCATCAGATGCCATTGTGTTCTGAAGGTGGTTCTGGTTGGTCAAACAACTCTGAAGGTTTATATAGGCTGCTGGGGGATGTTTTAGGACACACTGAGCACCTATCTCCTCTTCTCTCTCTTCTTAGTAGGAAGTGGGCTGTCTTCCGAACTGTCAATCATTCAAGAACAGTGTGGGATCCTAGAGTTAAGCCAAAAGGTCTCCTAGGTGGGCATCTAAACATAAGAAGTATTCAATCTAAAAGTGATCAAGTCCATCATCTTTTGCTTGATTCCAATTTAGACTTTCTTTGTCTATCTGAGACCTGGCTCCATAAAAATGCTCCATCAGCAGCAATAACCGTGCCAGGTTTCAACATTTACAGGAGAGATAGGGTAGGATCTAAGGGTGGTGGTGTCATGATCTATGTGAGAGATCATATCCAGTGTAATGAAATCCAGTGGTCTGTCTGTAAAGACTTGGAATGTATAGGTCTTCATATAATTTTATCACCACAAATGTCTTTTACGCTTATTGTAATTTATCGACCTCCCTCTTCCAAAAACAGTTTCTATGAGGAATTTGAGAAACTTTTAAAAGAATGTAATTTCAGTAAAGAGGTCATTATTATGGGTGATTTTAACATAAACTGGGAGGAAAAATCATCTAGAAAGAATCTTAAACGGATAACTGATGTCTTTGACCTTGTACAGATGGTCAGTGGGCCCACAAGACTAACCAATTCTTCCAGGACCCAAATTGATTTAATATTTAGTAATAGGCCTGATAGAGTTCTAAAAACTCTCAACATGGTAACTGGACTTTCTGACCACAATCTAACTCTGGTAGCCAGGAAACTAACCAGCAAGCGGTTTAGGCCTTTGGTCAGGGAGGATGAATCCTTTAGAATTCCCAAAAGAAATCTAGATATCTTTCATCATACTCTTCAACTTATTGATTGGGATGATCTACTGTTGGGAATAGACATCGAGGAAGACAGTAAAACATTCTCAGATAAGTTGGAGAACACTATGAAGGATTTCAGTTGCAAATTTAGGCACAAACATATCAAACACTCTGTTCCTTGGATGAATGATGATATCTTAAAAATAATGAAAGAACGGGATTCTGCCTTAAAAACTGCAATTAAAAATAAATCGAGCCATGACAGACAACATTTTGCTATGCTAAGGAACAGAGTGGTAATGAAATTAAGAAAGGCTAAGGCAGATTTCTTCATGACTGTAATAGAAAAAGCGAGAGGTAAAACTAAAATGGTCTGGGATCAGTTACACAAGCTAATGGGACATCCCAACAAAGTAAGGAAGCTGCAAGAACTTAACATTAATGGTAAACTTTCAAATAATCCAGTTGAAATAGCAAAAGCTTTCAATCACTATTTCATTGATTCTGTTGCCACCATTGCTAAATGTTTCTCCCCTGAGATTAGACCTGTCTGTACAGTAAATACATTGGAGCCAACTTTCATCATAAGAAGTGTCACTCACTCAGACGTCACAAGAATAATCAGTTTTCTTAAACCATCCAAAACTAAAGATACATTTGGTATGGATGCCGTTATGCTCAAAACTCTTACCAAAACACTAATAAATCCCATCAGCAATATCATCAACCTCTCAATCTCTCAGAACATGTTTCCCAGTGTTTGGAAGTCGGCTGCTGTTATTCCAGTATTTAAAGAAGGAGATCGCCTTTCTCCTCTAATTACAGACCAATCAGTATCCTGCCTACAATATCAAAAGTTGCAGAGAAGTTGGTAGCTGAGCAAATGATCTGCCATTTGAAAAACAGTCCCTTTGCCCTTCATCCAATGCAATTCGGCTTTAGAGCCAATTATTCCACTGAGACGGCCACCTGTTTCTTTACCGTAAAAATAAAATTTCTACTGGACAAAGGGGTGTTGTTGGAGCTGTGTATCTTGATCTCAAGAAGGCATTTGACACTGTAAATCATAGTATTCTTTTGTCCAAATTGCACAGTTACAACTTCTCCTCAGGTACACTTAAATGGATGGAATCATATTTGCTTAATAGGTCACAGTCTGTCCAAATTCAAAAACATCAATCCGCTGCCCTCCGCTTGTCCACAGGTGTCCCACAAGGATCTGTCCTGGGCCCATTATTATTTTCCTTATATATTAATGATCTGCCATCAGTTTGTCCTCATTCCAATATTCAAATGTATGCCGATGACACCGTCATTTATCTGCATGGCAGCAATTTGGGAGATGTAGCAAAAGAACTCACTACATCCATGGCTAATGTGACTACTTGGTTAACGCAATGTTGTTTACAACTCAATATATCCAAAACTGTGTGTTTTTTACCAAAAGAAAATCTGATAGTGTAGAACCGGATGTTTTGTATCTGGGAGAGGCTAAAGGTTGTATCTGAATACAAGTACCTGGGAGTACTTTTGATTCAAATCTGTCTTTCAAATCACAGGTGAAAAAGTTTGTAATCGGGTAAAATTCAATCTATCCAATTTCCGATTCTCGCGCAACTACATGTCAACAGAGGCAGCTAAAACATTCATGCATTCAATGGTTATTTCCCATATCACCTACTGTTTAACAACCTGGTCACATGCTAGTGCCACTACGCTCAAACCATTACAGTCATTATACAAGCGTACACTCAAAACTCTTGATAAAAAAAGTTCTGTCTCATCACTGTCCTATTCTAAAAAATACAACTTGCTTAGTTGGGATAACTTGATTAAATATGTGCACGTCTGTCTGATGTACAAAATCATACATGGATTGACCTCTCCTCCTCTCAAACAATTTGTCACCACACGAACTGGATATCGGCTCACAAGAGGTGCAGCAAGAGGGGATTGTATCGTCCCTCTCAGGAAAAGTGCTTTTAGTCATGCTGCTTTCTCAGTACAAGCAGCAGTTCACTGGAACTACATTCCAGGATCTATCAGAGAGCTACAATCATTCTACTCTTTTAAAGCAGAAACAAAGAAATGGTACATTACTACCCAGCTCTGTCAGCACTAGACTGTAACTACCTCCTCCATCTGTCCAGGTTGGACTTTCATTTTGTCTGTCTGTCAGTTGTTGTCTGTCTGTTGTCCGGTCTCTGTATGTCTTGACTTGCTGGTCGGTCGTTTACTCCACCTGCGTGTCTTCTCTTGTCGTTCACCTGTTTGCAGTTGTATGTCACATTTAGTCTGTAAGCTTTTATGTTGTATCTCTGACATTATGTTTTTATTCTGTCCATTTTAACATTGTTCTCCCCTATTTTATTTGCTTTATCTGTAGATTGTATTTGCAATCTTATGTTTTTAGGTTTGTTCTTAACATCAGCAACATTGGGACTACAGATGAAAAATAGCCTCTTGGCTAACTCTGGCACATTTACTGCAATGTTTTTATCAATGTGCACTGTCCCTTATTAAATAAACCATTTAAATAAATTATGGATGCATTTTCATCTCTCCATCACACATAATTAAGTCTGCTTCCTCTCCGGAGTCTTTGTGACTGTCCTTTCTCATAGGGTCCATTGGACCTGGCTGTGTCTGATGCCTCCTGCCCGGTGAGCCGGCCTCCTGTCATGGCCCTTTTTTTACCCGTGGAAGTTTTTTTTTTCTTTCTTGTGAGTTTTTCCTGATCCGATGTGAGGTCCTGGGACAGGGATGACGTATGCGTACACATTGTAAAGCCCTCTGAGGCAAATTCGTAATTTGTGATATTGGGCTATATAAAAATAAACTGAATTGAAGGATGCTAATAATAAAACCCTGTTCCGAAAACTTTAATGACGGCAAAAGTTTTCGGAGTCGGCGTGTAGACGAGATTGACACGGCACGAGGTCGCGACAGGATTGGACGAGGAATACGTACGTTGGAGACATCAAACCAGTCGGTGGTATTTTTTCCCTGACAAATCTTTATGTTCATTCCTTGTCCACTAACTACGTGCATTATTATGTCATCATCTTCATGCCTGATCTTTCATTGGTTTGAACAGGCCTCGTCTGACATTGCGGTAACCATTCACAACGGATGCCAGAGGTACTTTGGTCTCCGTTGGTTTGCAAATCATCGTTCTGTTCTGGCTTTTTGTCATTCATTCCACAAACTTCATCAACCTTGAAATAAACGTTTCTCAGATATGAACGTGTCTCCTGCTTTTGAACCGATGCGGCTGCTTGGAACGCAGCTCGGGGCTAAATGTGCTGCTTCGAGAGAAAAGAAACCTCTTGACAGAGCAAATTAATTTCCCATGAATTTTTAAACAAGATGTCAGAAAGCCAATCAAAGACGGAAATTAAGCATTCATGTTCCCGGAAAATATGCACAGTAGCTTGATCTTGAGCTCACGCCGACGTCTGAAACGTTCGCTCGGCGTTACCTTTCAATCCATATTTTATTTTCATGAGATACAATGAACACCATTGGGTCTTCCCGACACCTAGACATACCCTTCGTAAAACATCTGTAAAATCTTCATTTTCTGTGAAATTCTAATCTACTTTCTACGTGGACTAGCTAAGGCTTTATGCTTTGCTCCCATTGTGCTTTCAAGCTATAATCTTCTCCAGGCATCTATTTAGCAAAAATATTCAGGGGGAAATAGAATATCATCTACTTATGTGTGTTCCAATTTATATTACTGTGTTTTAACTGTTGGGGGGGAGGGAGGGGACTTCAGAGTGTTACCTCAAACCATGCATTTACTCCAAATGGTTCTTCTACAGCTTTTGATTGACCTCGGGTACGCCTGCATAGGCGTTTTTCCGAAATTTTCCGTCGCTTTCTTTGCCATTTTCATTTCTTTTCAAACGAATTCTCCAAAAGTCTTTTCTGTATCGAACTGTGAGCCGAGACCAAAGGCGCTGCAGCAGCTTCCGGGAGACGCGCGATGAAGATACACCGCATGCTTTTAAATACTCCCAACGGGGCGATGCTCTGCAGCGGTAGTGCTATACCCTAATGAAAACAACCATCTTATGATGTTTGTTTATTTCTAGTTTTTCAGTTGGCTAATACCTTTTGGCAGCCATAATCAGATCTCGCTGCTAATAACTTGTACCAAAATATGTTCTCGAAGATTATCGTGCAAAAAGAGTCGAACCTCTTCCCTTTTGACTTCAGGTCTCTCGCCTGCAATGTGCCACGGGATATTCTGGTTTATTAAAAAAGAAGAAAAAGGAAAGTGAGGCTCATTATAATCGAACCCAGCTGTGTGTTTTATACATCGGGTTATGATAACACTGCACTCTTCAAAAAGTAACTGCTGAGATCTGGAAACAACGTCCATCGCGGCCAGAACTACTAAACCGGGAGTTGTCTTTTTTTTATTTTTATCATCCTTTTCAAGCCCTAATGAAATGCCTTGTGCCTGTGTTATTATCTTTGATATGCAATGCTGTGATCTTGCCTCCTATTTTGAGCCGGTTGCAGACACGGCGCAACATTTTGTGGACAAAAAAACAACAACAACAAAAAAGGATGCTGCACTTAGAGGGGAGACACGGAGTGCGGTGGCAGCAGAGGCGACCGGGCCCAACAGGCCCGGTCGCAGTATGTACATAATATTATATAATCAGCGCGACGGTGGTGATGAGTAATGGAGGCTGGCGTGCGTGGGCCCCTGCAGTGTCATGTGACAGGGGGACAATCTGCACACCTGTGCTCTCATCTGCTCCGCCGTGGGAGGAGGACTGATATGAAGTCATTACTGCAGGCGCTGCCAGCGCTCCGATTACCCACACAGGGCCAGCAGTGTGCCGCCTTTGGATCAGGCGGGGGCCGGCGTTGTTTTTTTAAAACATTTTTTATTTTGTTTATGTCATCAGCCCCTGGACAATGAAGAAAACAACAACAACAAAAAACTGCTGTCGCATTGCACTCCCCCCTCCCTCTCCCCCTTTAGGTGGATGAGCGGTCCAAGATAAATGAAGTGTAGGATGTCTGACCCAGTCTGCGTTCAGTTTTTTCTGTATGTCTCCCGTGAAAGGCGCCGCGCGCCGTAGGGGTCCAGGAAGCGGGTGTGGAGGAAAGAAGAAAACATAATATGTAGGAGAAGAAGAAGAAAAACATCAACAGCAGCTCATTCCAATCACTTGAGTCACACCGACTGGACGCAATCAGGATGCCGTTTTCATTCAGAGTCATGAAGGCAGTGAGCTGGCGACATTGCAGCGAATGCCACCCACACGGTGACATAAGAAGAACCCCCCCCACCCCCCTCAAAAAAAATGCCCTCGCTCGCAAGCGAAATGGTATGTTATCTGGACAAAAAGCACTGCACTGGAAGCCACACTCCATCTGCAGGAACACTGCAACACAGCCCCCCCCCCCCCACCCCCACCCGGGGAGGCAAAGATTTAAAGGACCATGATGACACCGTGATGCCATACCTGTACAATGGCAGATTAAACGGAAGCAAACATCTTCCACTAAAAAGGCACGATAGAAAGCACATTGGGTTTGTTAAAAAATATATATATATATATGCTTCTCACCTGGCAAAAAAATTATGACATTAATTTGCCCTTTTTCCTTCCCCCTCATCCTCCCTTTAGAGAGGTCGACCTGGAGTTTACAATACTTGTGTCTCCAGTTTCCAAGAATAAACCTCCGGACATTCCGTTGGTTTATTCATGAGACGACGGATTGTGTGTGTGGGGGTGTGTGTGTGTGTGTGTGGGGGGGGGGGGGGTCGGGGATGAAAGACAGAACATGAGACATGCGACGGAGGGAGAATTCCTAACTAGATGGGATGAAAAAGTAAACGCAATCTCCTGCAATTTGCCTATCAATCAGGCCAGCATGTCTCTGGGAGGAGGGGCCTAATTACGGCCCAAATTAACATTGACTGTTTTCTAATGGAATTATTCAGGCAGCCTGTGTTTGTATATGCCAGTTCCTAATTTGCTATTCCCATTCATTAGAGCTGCGCATTACACTTTGGTGGTCTCTGGAAAAATAATTTCATTCTTGTATTATTTTGTATTAAGTTCAGAAGCCAGATGCTCCACCTGCGTGGAGAATTCGCCGCCCCACCTCGTCTCCGCCCACCATGCAAACCGGGAAAAAAGAAACAGCCGCTGCCCTCGTTCTCTCTTTCTCTCTCTCTCTCTCTTTCTTCCCCTCTTTCTGGGTGGCTTCGGCAGGAGCGACCGCCGCTGCCAGCGTGCGGCCCCCGATGAGATGGGCGGAGGGTTTCGTGGGACGTGGTCGTGCCGGTAACCGTGCGTAAGGCAAAAAAGGGGAAACCTCTTGTTAGATGAGTGGCGGCTGGGGAAACCGAGGGTAACGTGAGACGGCGGGACGTGCCAGACCTTTCGGAAGGAGGAGGATTCGGGGGGATTGGGAGGTATGGAGTCCGGAGGAGAGCTATACACGCCGTCTGAACATCGGCGAGCGGGAAGGAAGAGGACGACCGCTGCCGCCATCGCAGGCACGCCGTGTCACGCCGTGACAACCACGCTTGGTAGAGAGAGTAAGAGACATGGGGGAGGGGGAAGGGGAGGATGTCGTCTTCACCCCGAAAGAGACAAGGTGCCGCTGCTCAAGGTGGAGCAGCTGCAGTGAGTCTTTCCAGGGCTCACGGCTCTCCGACTGGCACATTTGGGTGGAGGGGAGGGGAGGGTCCTTTTGTGAAGCTCGACCAAAGTCATCATTGAAGTTTCATACCGCCTCTCGAACGCCAAGCGACAAATAACTCACGGCATCTGTCGCGTCGGCCGTCGCGATCCGTTTTCACGACCCCGTCCTCTTCGGGGTAATCGGCGGGAAGGTGTGGATTACCGGGTTTTTTTGTTTTTTTGTTTTGTTAAGCCACTCCTCCATTGTTTGCCCGTCGTGTGGCAGGCAGATCTAAATGTTGTGAATAGAGAGGTAACACTGTCAGCTTAGCGAGGCTCTGATAATATGGCGGCGGCTTTTGGTGCAAACGCGTCTTTAAAAACATTCCCGTGTTTGTTTCCTGACGCTTTCTGATGGAGTCGAGGGACGTACACGACGGATTAGACGCAGAGCAGACAAAACAAGGAGGGCCCTGAGAGCTTAATGGCGCGGGAATACAAATGGAACGTGGAACCGGGCGTAACGACGCAGTTGAGATGCGGGGATGGGGGGGGGGGGGGAATTGGGGGGATGTTTCTAACGCGACGCCTTGAATCAATCTGTCCCCTCAGTTTAGTCCCACAGTGAGGAGACGGGAGTCAGATCGTGGAGGATGAAAGGCTTGATCAGGGGAGGGTGGGTGTGTTGGGGGGGGGGACTTTGCAGAACAGGAACAAAAATGGTACATCTATTTACAGAGGCAATGTCTTGGGAAATAGGAAAAGGAAGAGGACCGTGAGGTAAAAATTCAATAAAAGGTGTGTGTGTGTGTGTATGTGTGTGAGTGTGTGTGTGTGTGGGGAGGGGGGGGTATTTCACACACCAATGTACAAGGTAAACAAAGCAAAACAAAGAAACTGAGCGAGAGGCAGAGCTTCAAAGCGTGCAGGTTTGATCCTCAAAAAGAAGTTGTCGACCGAAGGACATCTCTTTGAAAACCAACACACACACACACCTACTTACACACACACACACACACACACACACACACACACACACTTACCTACACAGTAAAGCCAATTATAGCAGTAGCAATTACCTTACACGGCAATGATAATAATAATTAAACAGGAACCGGAGAATCATGCAGCTATCAGTGGGAATATGCTGGGCCTTAACCCTCCTGTTACCTTCGGGTCAATTTGACCCCATTCAAGGTTTAACCCTCCTGTTACCTTTATATTTACTGACATATTTTACCCTCGGGGTCAATTTGACCCCAGCAATTAAAACCTCCAGAAAATTATTAGAATTAATATTGTTTCCCAAGTTTAAGTGTGAGGTACTTTATGTTTGTTTGTTGACTACCTAAATAGCCCTTTCAATATATTAAAAAGTTGATATTTCTTATATGTTTGACACAGTGAAAAAGAGCCTGGGGTCAAATTGACCCCAAAGAACACCGACATTAAACATTGAATGGGGTCAAATTGACCCTAAGGTAACAGGAGGGTTAAATAAAAAAGAAAAAGTGAACCGAACTGAATTCATATGCAGATAAAGCACACGAGAGGCACTGAGTTCAACCGTTAACGCCAGATGAAGAAAGGGAGGGGGGGGGGGCGTAGCTCATCGGCGGAAATACAAATCATCCCGTCTCCCCTGGAAACAATTAAAGAGCGTCACATCCGCCAAGACGAATGGAACGTGGCGATGCTTACAGGAGGGATGGAGGTGGAGGTGGAGGTGGGGGTGGTGGTGGAGGTGGGCGGGGTTACGGCCTCCGAGTCTCCTCTCTGAAATCTTTCGGCCTTGCGTCTCATTCTAGCGCCTCACCTTCGAGGTATCAGCTGCACAGGGAGTTGTGGGATGGGGCGGGGGGGGGGGGGGGGTGTCGGGGCGGCGCTCCGATAAGAACCGGGAACAATTGCAACTTCCTCTGGTTTCCGAAATCTCTGAATCAAATTTGCTCTCCTGTGAAGAGCACCTACTCGAGCAAGGATTTCCGGCGAGATGTCTTATTCACCGGAAAATAAACTATCAGCGAGTAATATCCCAGAGCAACTAGTGTATATCTGATGACTGACGGAGCACAACCCTCCACTTCCTCCTCCATTTCCTGAGGGGGACGCCTTCAGAGGGGAGCGTCGCGCCGCCTAGGAAGCTCACACGAGCCGGTAAAAGATTGCAGGAGAGGAAAAGAGAAACCGACGCGGCGCCGGGCGTAAGATCTCTTTGCTCGCCTGAGAGCGGACCAGATACCGTTTTTTTTTTCTTCTTTTTTTTTAAAAGTCAAATGTACGCCACGCTTCAAAGTTCACGAGGCGGTGTGAATGTTAAAGAGAATTTAATGTGCATCCACTTGATTCACCACGGCTGCCTGCCATAGAGAGAGAGAGTTCTCGGAGAAAACCAATTTGAGATGGAAACGCCACACAGGGGCGAGGGATTCTTTGTGGTTGTTGTTCCGTACGCTACCATTTTTGCTTCTGACATCTTAAAAGCCATTAGTTCAGCAATGCTTCACACAACGGGACCTGCAGCGACGCCTTTTAGACACGATGTGGGCATGACGCGACAGAGAGGGGGGGGGGGGGGCGCACAGCGAAGACGAAAAGGAGAAAGGAATACAGTCGTTCAGAAGGCAACGATTCGGGAGAGAGGAGAGTTTAAAAAAAAGAGAGCATCTTTGGAAACACACAAAAGCCTTGGAGAGTTGCTCTAGCCGGCCAAATCCATTAAGTGTTAATAAAAAAAGACCCATCGCAAAGAGCAATAACACTTCACGCAGCCTGTAAACCTTGACACGACTCACTTTGTTGTTGTTTTTTTTATGGTTGAACAAAGTGCATCTGGCCGCCCTCTAGATAATCTTCAGACTGAAACTTTTAATGTAAACGATAAAGATGGACGTCTATCAGATGTGGACACAGGTCTTCCCCCCGCCACCTGAATCTATAACCAACTGATCACATGTCCTTCGCGTCTTCTTCGCGTCCCGCGGCGTGAAGGGCAGAAGGGCCGATATCGATCGTCTTGTCGGGATCGGGGGTGTGGCTTCGAATTGATGAACATTAAAACGACCTCCCCGACGACTAGCAGCGAAACTCTTTTGTGTGTTTTTTTTCCCCGAGGTGCAAGTATGTTTTTTTAAATAATTTTTTTCCTCCTTTTTTTTGTAAATGTTGATTGGCACATAAAAAAAGCAAGCATGCACTTCATCTGACACTTCCATTGTTACCTTCGCATTGAAAATTTGCACGGTTATATTTTGATCGCCGTGTATTTATTCATTTATTATTTATTCATTTATTTGTATGCGTGTTCCTCGCATAACAAAAAAAGTTTTAAACCGAATCGCATGAAATTTGGTGGGATGATTGGTTATTATCCGGGGACCATTTGCTTAGATTTTGGGATCGATCGGGTCAAAGGCCAAGGTCATGAAAAGGTCAACATCTTCTTGAATCGCATGACATTTGGTGGGATGATTAGTTATTATCCTGGGACCATTTGATTAGATTTTGGGATTGATCGGGTCAAAGGTCAAGGTCATGGAAAGGTCAAAATATTCTTTTTACCATAGCACGGTCAATTTGTATCCAATTGGCATGCAACTTAATGCCAAAATGTTGATAAATCAATGCCCAATCTTGTGATATGCGAAGATATGCGCTCTACCGAGTGCCCGTTCTTGTTTTCTATATTTTTCTTGACATAAAAACATACAACAAACCAGCCACCCCTCCCACTGGTACACCCCTTGAAAATAATTACATAGAAATAGATAAAAAAGAGGTCCCCTCATTTCACCGAGCCAGACGTCGACACATACACACCTAGTATGCACCTAAACACACACATATCCGGCACATCTGCCCGTAAACAAATACTGTTTTTAATGAAGGAGGTGACAAACACAAAGACTTTCACCCAGGTAAAATATCGTGAAGGGCTGACGTGAAGAGAAATGTGTCCGAATTTGAATTGTTGAAGCATCCCGCACCTCCATTCGAATTCACTTCCCCTTTTGATGATTCTTCTCTGGCTGCTCTTCCACTTTACGATGAATATTTTTCTCATCTCTCTCTCTCTTTCTGTTTTTTCTGTTCAGAATTCCTCAATTTGTTGACGTCAAAACACCAACAATCAGGGACACTTTAAACTATTAATCCTCCTGTTAGGTTTGTTTCTGAGGTCCAGCCGTGATGTTCCCGGGTCAATGTGACACGGTGAATGTTGAATCATCCAAAAGGTGTCAGAAACCCCAAAATCCTAATAATATAGTTTTTACCTCATCAGTGATTAGTAGAAAGGAGTTATTCACCCCTCCATAGGTCAGATTTCGATTGGGATAACTCACTCGTTTTCATGAAAAATACATGTTCGAGCTATTGTTTCGGTACAAACAAAAGACAGAGCAGACCAAATGCAGCGATAGCAGAACATGAGAAATGATGGGGGAAAAAAAGATAAGTTGTGAGTATTGGGTATTGGATGTGTTGGGCGGCATTAGGGCAACATTCACCACAGCTGACCGTTTGTTACCGACACTTGGCTTCGAGGTAGCCGCCCCCCCAACCCCAGCTCATGGAGTAAAGGGAACAGATGTTATACCAAAGCGATGCTGCCGTTTTTAATTAGCCATTGATAGTAAACGCATTAGAGGGCATGGCACAGATGTGTGTGTGTGTGTGTGTGGGGGGGGAATAAATGTGAGGGAGGGCCGTAGAATCGAAGAGGGTTGGGGGGGGGGGGGGGGGTCGCGTCGACAAAGGGGGAAAACGGTCGACGGCTTGTCGGGTGAGCGGGAATTGCAGAGGTGCCGTCACATAAAAACGTGATTCGACCATTACTTGCTGTGTGATTTTCGAAGCGAGGGGGGGGGGGGGGTCGAGCCGCAGTTAAGAAGATTCATCGCAAGAAGGGCGGCGAAACATCTGGTGGTGGTTCAGTCTACGGAGCGGACACGCCGTGCTGCGGCTCTGGGAAGGAGGCACGGTCATCATTCCCCCCCCCCCCCTCCCTTTTCCCTGATACGATATGACGCCGTTCCATTTTTTTGTGCGCCGGCCATCACTCTTTCAAACGGCGGCGCGCCGCCGGTCGGAAGCCCGGGCCGCCCGCCGCTCGGGAGAATAAAACACAAGTTTCATTAACCGCGGGATGCGAAACGCTATCGCTCAAAGGAGACGGAAGAAAACAATCTGAGGGGCCCACGACACCGCGGAGGCGCTCACAACTATCAATTGAGAGCGGAGAAATATTGAACGCTCTTATTGCTCGACACCGGAACTTCATTCTAACCACGGCCAAATCCGGAGGGGGCTTCTCCCGACGGAGGCTCCGGCTCCATCGACAGCCGCGCCGACACAATTCCATTCTCGGACTGACGCCCCTCTTTCCTTTTGTACAGCAACGTCTACATCACACACACACACACACACACAATAGGGTGTTGGGATGGGGGGGGGGTTGCTGATTGCCTTTTTTCCACCTCTGAAAGGGCCGGCCACCTGGCTCCTGCTCACCTTCAATAGAGTTCATCATGGCGGCTGTGCACCCGTCCAGCTGCTGCTTTTACACTAAAGACACAGATCTGTCTGTCTACCACCCCCCCCCCCCCCCACACACACACACCGTGCTCCTACGGCACCCACCGGAAGAACAAAAAACCCATCACCTCTTGTTGGCCTGTCACGGGGAAAAAAAGTTGTTTGCGAGCGCTAACCGACCGGCCTCTTGTCTCTCGCCCCCCCCCCCCCACATCCCCCTCCCCCGAGGCCACATCTTCAAGCGAGCCGTAAACCTCCTCCGCCACAGATCGTGGTGTCTGTGGGGTTAATGTACAGGCAGGCGTGAACCGTTTTCTTCTTCTTCTTTTTTTTTAATGGTGCCGCAAAAAAAATTAATCCCCCCGACAGAGATTAGGGCGGCGTGTAACAACCCCGCAGCGGCGGCGGCGGCCCAGTTGAGAGGGTTTAACAAGGTTGAGAGTAGTGTGCTGGGAAGGTGTGGGGCGGGGGGATCTGAGTTAGTAAAAATGCACGATGATACACACACACACACACACACACACAAATACAGGAAACAAAAGTAAATACAGCGTTCTGATTTAGACTTTAATCTACCCGAGCATCGTATTCAATTCAGTTTCAGTTTATTTCATCATCAGGGCCGTGGCAGGAGGCATCAGACCCAGCCAGGTCCGATGGACCCAATGAGACGTGGAGTCACAAAGACACCGGGGAGGAAGCAGAGTTAGTACTGTGTGATGGAGAGATGCAAATTCATCCATAAGGAGAGAGAGGAAAGGAGAGAGGTGCTCAGTGTATCCTAAAACATCCCCCAGCAGCCTATAAGCCTAGAGCTGCATTAGAACCAGGCCCGGTGGGGTTCCTTTGGAGCATAAACGGGCCTTCGAAGGAACACCGGTCAATTCCCCCCCCCCCCCCCCCCCATCACATGCTTACGACGATTATATTACTTAGACTTGACTGACGGGGTACATCTGAGGATTTTTTGAATTTGCATTTCTTTACGTGGCGTAAATAGATACCTTGGAATTCCTGCAGGCTCCTTTCTTTGTCTCTCTTCGGTTTCTATGCACGAGTAGAAACACACACATAGAGAGAGAGAGAGAGAGAGAGAGAGAGAGAGAGAGAGAGAGAGAGAGAGAGAGAGGGAGAGAGAGAGGGAGAGAGAGAGGGAGAGAGAGAGAGAGAGAGAGAGGGAGAGGGGGAGAGAGAGAGGGAGAGAGAAAGAGAGGGAGAGAGACTTTTTTCTTTTCTTTTCTTATCAACAAATCCCTGGGACGCCCTAAAATATGAAGGGTGTTTTCACAGTGCTGTCTGAGAGACTCCAGCCTCCCCCCGCAGGAGAGGTTGAAATGGATCGCCCTCCTCTTGAATTCACACGGTCGCTTCCTCCAAAGCCCAAATGTTTCCAAAGCAGGGGAAAGAAAAGAAAAAAATGTAATAAAACATAACGGACTGAATTTGATTGCAGTGCGTTTGATTTTTTTTTTTCCCGCTCTTCTCTTTGCTCTCCATGTCCGCAGAGATTCAGCCTTTCGCTAATTTTTTTGGGATTGTCTCAACAGTTGGCCTGGTTTGCGTATTCTTTTTTTTTTGCTTTTAAAAAGGTTCAACTCGCCGCTTTCTTTTTTTAACGTGCTCGATCTGGACGGTAGCATCCTCAGCGGGGCTACGGCCCGTTCATGCGTCGGGGAGACACGCCAGGGGTCACCACGGCCGGGCGGGGGGGAAAAAAAGGCTCGCGCACGCAATGCATCCTGGTACATGTAGGCGCTGCCACCACGGTTAATCTAGCGAGCGGCGAGAGAATTTATTGCTTCAATCCACTCCGACACTGATTGGACACCCACATAAAAGGGAGGCGGGATTTCCCCTAAAAGCACCGACCAGTACAACAGCAGGTAAAGACATTGCTATGTAAGTCCAGGTGTGTGTGTGTGTGTCTGTTTTTTGTTCTTCCCCACCAGAGTGCAGCTAAATGGAGACCGTGACTTTGTGTGTGTGTGTGTGTTTGATGGAGACTGTGATTGTGTTTTCTTTTCTCCTGTCCCCTGAGGAGGTGACATGGTTGGTATTGTAATTCCACTCTCATTTCCCACGGTGACTGCAGACTTGTCACTCAGGAGGAGGAGAGAATAGGCCTGTCAATCAGTCAAGGGCCCATTACCGGGGCAACGGCGAAGACGAGGCTGCAGCCGGACCTGCTCCTCGTTAGCGTGACTAAAAATGTACGTGTTTTTTTTTGTCCGCGCGTCCACGCCGATGATTAATGGGGCGGGGAAGGAAAAGATGGTGGTACGCAAAAAGAATAATGCCGTCACTAAAACGATGGCGTAAATGTACATTTGCGGGCCGACGGTGACGCGGCCGACGGAGAGATGAGAAAACAAAAATAAAGACAATGTGAGAACAGGATTAGACGGAGAGGCGATCACTTCGGACCGGACGGATGTGACGCAAAATGTCCAAAAAAATAACGGGATGTTTTTTTTCTTCTTCTGCACCACAAATACATATTTCGTCCAGTCTTTGAACCTGGATGTTACAACAAGTCCTCATACATAACGTCAAATTCTATCCGTTGTCTTCATGTTCTACTGGAACATATTCTCTCCCATTTACTCTGACACTGTTACCAATGATAAACTCAAAGATAAAACCTCTTAGTTGAAGACAAATACAACGTGATTGGGCTCTAAATAACTACACAATATGAATACAGCATAGAAAACACAGAGCTCCATCATAACTTTATGAGTCAGGTTCACCAGGTCCCGCCCCTAGAGATGCTGCTTTCGGCTGATTGGCTGCTGGGGGACGTTTTAGGATACACTGAGCACCTCTCTCCTCTTCTCTCTCTCCTTATGGATGAATGTTCATCTCTTCATCCCCCATTATTAACTCTGCTTCCTCTTTGTGACTTCACATCTCACAGGGAGCTTTGGACCTGGCTGTATCTGATGCCTCCTGCCTGGCGAGCCGGCCTCCTGTCACGGCCCCCGATGATGCGCCCCACCGTAATTTGTGACATCGGGCTATATAAAAGCTCTGATTTGAAAGTCCCCTGTTTTTTTTGTTTTTAACTATGCGCAAGTTGTTCTTTTTTTATTAAAATCAATTACGGGCATGTTTTTTTTGGGGTTTAGTGGCTCACAACCTGTACAGCTCGGGCCCGTCACACGCTCAGCAGCCTTCGGTTTTGGCGGTGGCGACGAGGCCGGAGCGAGATCGATGCTCATGTCGCTCACAGGTAACTGTTCGCCAACACTTATCCATTTGTATTGAGGGGATCAATACGTCACATTGGTGTTTGTTTTCATCTCGTTGTTGTCTGAGCTCCCCCCCCCCCCCCCCCCGTGAGAGCGTCACGCTCCGTTGGCCCCTGTTCGGTTTGCGCCAGTGGCCAATGTTGTCTTTTTATTTATTTTGTTTCTCTCCGTCGTTGTAGAATCCATACGGGCATGTGAAAAAACGCCAAAATGCATTTGATTATGGGTGTTTGGAATCCCTGACATAACCCCCCCGGGGAGGAAGAGGGAGAGGGAGAGAGAGAGGGAGGGAGGGAGGGAGAGAGGGATGGGTGGAGGGAGGGAGGGGAAGAGAGGGAAAGAGAGAGAGGGAGGGAAGGATAGAGAGAGAGAGGGAGGGAGAGAGAGAGACTGTACTTTCTTTCAATGTAGTTATTACTGTCATATTATCATTATTCATATGAATTGTATATTTTGTGTATTGCTGTGTCCTGATGCTTCGGCAATATCGTCGTTGCAACATTCATGCCAATAAAGCCTCTTGAATTGAAGAGAGAGAGAGAGAGAGAGAGACCTGTGTTTTTCTTTGTCTCTTGTCTCTATTTTTCGAGTTTTCTTGAATATCTAGTCTCAAAAAATATATCTTTTTTTCTTTCCCAGCCGGATGGCGTGATGGAACCCGGCGTTCCCGTGGAAAGTGTTTTCTATCGCACAAAAAAGTCTACGCAACGATCAGGATATCAGAGCGAGGCACATTTTAGCTTATTGTGAGCCAACGGGGCCAACGGCGTGCTGCACAAGTCCCACTGTGTGTGTAGTCTCGGTGTGTGTGTAGTCCCACTGTGTGTGTAGCCCCACTGTGTGTGTAGTCGCAGTGTGTGTGTGTGTAGTATCAGTGTGTGTGTAGTCCCACTGTGTGTGGAGTCACCCTGTGTGTGTAGTATCAGTGTGTGTGTAGTCCCACTGTGTGTGTAGTATCAGTGTGTGTGTAGTCCCACTGTGTGTGTAGTATCAGTGTGTGTGTAGTCCCACTGTGTGTGTAGTATCAGTGTGTGTAGTCCCACTGTGTGTGTAGTCTCAATGTGTAGTCTCACTGTGTGTGTAGTCCCACTGTGTGTGTAGTATCAGTGTGTGTGTAGTCCCACTGTGTGTGTAGTCTCAATGTGTAGTCTCACTGTGTGTGTAGTCCCAGTGTGTGTAGTCCCACTGTGTGTGTAGTCTCACTGTGTGTGTAGTCTCACTGTGTGTGTAGTCCCAGTGTGTGTGTGTGTGTGTGTGTGTCGGTGCTGTAAAGTACAAACAAGCCCCTGTTGGGATGGAAAGAAAAGAGAGGGGAATCAAGTGCACATCACCCAGGATCTTTGTAGATGTGTGTGTGTGTGTGTGGGGGGGTGTATAGTACAAACTAGCCCTCTTGAGGAGAAGCCTGAGGAGCCATTAGGGTGAGGAACTGCAAAACACTTCACCCTTCATCAGCCTGGACCTCCATTCATCGCCTCCATTTCCTTTTCGTATTCCTCTCCATCACTGGGGTCTCACATCATCTCTATGTCTCTCTCTCTCTCTCTCTCTCTCTTGAGGATTAGTCCCTCCTCTTGTTCCCTTTTCATGTGTGTTTTCTTTTTCTTTTTTCCTCTCTCTTTCATTTTGCTCTCTCGCTCTCTTCGTCACTCTGCGCCCCCCCCCCCCCCCCCCGTGCTTCCCTCTGGGGGCTCCACAGGGGACCAGTTATCGATTGAACTGAGTCAGCGACTGTAAGTCCACTTTAATTCATTAAACCCCCGCTGTCGATGCCCATTGGGCAATTCCAATAATGTAAAGGGCCGACCTACGTCGGGGTTATACGTAGTGTGTATATATAAGGTCCAAATGGAAGCAATAATGGCACGCCTGTCATTTTTTCCGTCTTCTTTTATTAATTAATAAAATAGACACGGACCCTCCCCCGTGTGGCTCTCGGTGGGAAAACGAAAATGAATAAATCAAGACGTAGCGGGTGCAAAAAAGTCAATATTTTCTTTCCAACTTGAAGGGGCTGGAAATTATAAAATTGAAGTAATGCGTACGATAATTCACAATGTAATCATGCGTGGCCCTCCAAACACTTCAAGCTGAAATCAAATTATTCTTCGCCGCCCATTCGTTTGAGCACAGTTCAGATATCAGCTGGAAATGAGCGAAGAAAGAATGATTATTCCAGCTTATCAGCATTTCATGACAGGCTTTACTTTTTGGTTGCATTGGCGAATATATGTATATATATATATATATATATATATATATATATATATTCAAAGTACAGGGAATAAAAAGTAGGAGTAGCATTAAAGAACTGAAGGATTTATCTTCAAATCGGGACGTTGCTCCGTTTCATCTTTTCCTTTCTTCATGAATAAAAATGAATAAAAACGATATCGCAAACCGCTCTGATCTGCTGTCACGAAAACGAAGTTCGAGAAAGAAATATATAGAAACGGAGCCTGCACGCTTCCGCGCAATCGCATTACACACTTGTCAGCTTAAAAAGGTCAACGCATTAGTTGGGTTCCCGAGTGCAACTCAAAGTCATTGTGTTTCCACGTAAAAGAGATGACGACAAATCACATCAACATGTTTCTAGCGGACGGCATTTTCTTATTTCATCCAGGGAAAACAGGCATCTGTCAAAGTGTGTCCAGAAAAATATGAATGATTTAATTTGGCAGTTACAATTTCAATGTCAAATTGAAGTAAATGTCACATCGGTTTTCTTGCCTAGTCGGCGTTTTTCAGAGAAATGTTAAAGGCGGGATAAAATCCAATAATGGCGCCGTATGTACCGCCGCTCCCACGCCGGGGGAATCGCTCGCAGTCAGCGGGCATCGGTGCGCCAGAACGCCGCGCCCGCCTCTTAGCTCTCTCCGGCGATGGTCGACATGAGACGGCGCCTCTAGAGTTGTCTTCTGCCGCCTCTCGGACTATATATATATATATTTATTGATATATATATATATACATATATATATATATATATATATATATTTATTTATAAATATATATATATATACATTTATTTTATATATATATACATATATATATATATTTATTTCTATATATATACATATATATATACATATATATATATTATATATATACATATATTTCTATATATATATAATATAAATACAGTGTGTATACACACGCATTCACACCTATGGAGGATTTGAGCCTCTACCTCCCTCTGTGTACTTTGTGTTCATGTGGCGAAAGATGTGTGAGTGTGTGTGTGTATGCTTTTGTGTCTGTGTGCTTGTGAGAGTGTGTGTATATGCAAGTGTGTGTGTGTATGTGTGTATATGCGTCTGTGTGTGGGAGAGTGTGTCTGTGAGAGTGTGTATATATGCATGTGTGTGTGTAGGTGTTTGTGCGTCTGTGTGCATGAGAGTTTGTGTATATGCGTCTGTGTGTGTCTGCTTGTGTGTATGTGTATATGCGTCTGTGTGTGTGCTTGTGCGTGTGTGTGTGTGAGAGTGTGTGTATATGTGTGTGTGGGTGTGTAAGTGTATGTGCGTCTGTGTGTGTGCTTGTGTGTGTGTGTATATGCGTGTGTGTATGCTTCTGTGTGTGTGTGTATTTATGTGTCTTAGTGTATGTGGATGTGCGTGTGTGTGTATTTGTGTCGAGGTGTGTGCGCGTGTGTATGTGTGTGTGCGTGCGTGTGCATCTGTGTATGCGTGTGTGTGTGCGTGTGTGTGTCTGTGTATGCGTGTGTGCGTCTGAGTATGTGTGTGTGTGCGTGTGTGTGTCTGTGTATGCATGTGTGTGTGTGTGTGTGTTCCCCAGGGGATGAAGCAGTGGTATTCAGCCTTATTAAAATGCCAGTCTGGCCAAACAGAGTTAGGGAAGGCTCGGCGGCTGTCCTTGGTTTTTCTCATCACCCTGAAAACCCAACACACACACACACACACACGCACACATGCACACGCACACACACACAGTTCCCCTCCCCCAACACTCACTTTGCAGGAGGCCGAGACATTTTGAACTCTGTTGTTTTCTCTGTCCGTCACCTCCCTCGCTCCCTCTCTTTGTCATTGTCTCTCTCTCTCTCTCTCTCTCTCCATCTCTTTGTCATTGTCTCTCCCTCTCTCCCTCTCTTTGTCATTGTCTCTCTCTCTCTCTCTCCATCTCTTTGTCATTGTCTCTCCCTCTCTCTGTCATGTCTCTCCCTCTCTCTCTCTCTCTCTCCTTCTCTTTGTCATTGTCTCTCCCTCTCTCTGTCATGTCTCTCCCTCTCTCCCTCTCTTTGTCATTGTCTCTCTCTCTCTCTCCCTCTCTCTGTCATGTCTCTCCCTCTCTTTGTCATTGTCTCTCTCTCTCCCTCTCTCCATCTCTTTGTCATTCTCTCTCCCTCTCTCTCCGTCTCTCTCTCTCTCCCTCTCTTTGTCATTGTCTCTCCCTCAGAACTGAACAAGGTCAAAAGCTTGGATACATTATACATGTGATCATTTACTGGGATTCCTATAAGGCTTAATTCATATCTTAAATTAATATCAGTTTTCCCCACCTACATCTTCAAGCATGAATCTACATTATTATCATGTGTTGCATTCATTAACAACAGATATACAGACAAGTGGAACCTTATTCTCCATTCACGTATGGACACGGGACGATATAAAAATGTCCCGATTATCTCGGCTAAAGCTGCTGAGGTACAAAACAATAATAATAATAATAATTTGCAGAGGAGCCCATTCAATAGCATAAGAACATACACTGGACTCCCTTTGCCTAAAATGTTGTGAAGACACGTCTGCATCACACTTTTCTTATTGCTCTGAAATCAGCGGTTCCCCTCACAACAAAGTTGTAGCCCATATTTTTCCAACTCTATCGCCATAATAATATTTCTGCCACCCTCCCTCGACCAAAACCCATTTTCACTACGATTAAAATATCCTTTGTTCTCCCATCTCCCGACTCGGATCCACACAACGTTTTTTTCCTCGAGCAAAATGTCATAATAATGAAACATGACCTTCAAAATGCATTATTGTTTCTCACGCAGACACATCCAGTGTGAAGAAACTTCTCTCGCCTCGAAATACTATAACGTGCTTCTGTGGCGCTCAAAAATATTGTCGATTTTGTACGAAAAAAGATCTTCCCGGAGCTCTTTAGACATACGCAGACGCCGGCATTCGAGTTAAATCAGTTGTGACCTCGAAAGAATCTCTTATGTAAAACTTAACTCAGGTGACTCGACCTCAATTTTACCCAGCAGACACCTTGATTCCGTCTCCCGTCGGCGGTTCGATCCCCGGCTCGACTCGCCCATCTCGCCGTGTCCTTGGGCGAGACAATTAACCCCTAACTGCTCCCGAGCTGTGCCTACGGTGTCTGCATGTTAGCTACTGCTGATGGGCGGGTGGCACCTTAGCCCCTCCCATCAGGGTATGAATGGGTGAATGATGTCATGTCAGTGGTCGGGAGACTAGAAAAGCACCACACGAGTACAGGACCATTTACCTCTGTGATTATACTAAAAAAACACTATTTGCATGTTACAGACTTATCTATAAAGACAGTTTGAAATATATATATATTTTTTTCTCGTTTTGAGGAAAGTAGGGCTGCAACAACGAATCGATAAAAATCTATTATTAAAATAGTTGGCAACGAAATTCATTATCGATTCGTCGTGTCGCGCGATTATTACGGCCCTCAATAAGTCGCGGAGTATCAACAAAATTGAGTTGAGAGCAAAGCGGCGCAGGAGAAAAAATAGCGGAGCGGAGGGAGAGGAGAGAACGCTGCATTGTGAGAGCCAGTCAGCGCTGAGCTGCTCCTCCGTTAGTGAATCTAACTGGCTGCTGCTGCTCTGGTGGCGCTGGAAGCGGAAGTCATTTACATAGTCGGAGTGACATTCACGGAGCTGTGTGGGCCTACGGGTGACGTTATGAACCCAGACACCAGGGCGTGTTACGATGTGTGTGGCATTTCCACAAGAAGTAACGAAGAAAAAGTGGTTTTTTATTCCGTGGCGGATGGCGGACAATATTTTGCCACGGAGAAAGGCAACGGAGATAAGCCCCGCCCCCTCACCGACACGTATGACGTATGACCACAAATAATCGGCTGAGTAAACTCAGGAGAGTAAAGCTGTCAGTTCTGTTTGTGACGGGTTCATTCATACACATGCTGACCAATGAACAGGTTCATACACAAGCTGACCAGTGGATCTCCAGGACCTTTCCAGGACTTTAAACCAAATGTCCACGATTAACCCTCCTGTTGCCTTAGAGTCAATTTGACCCCATTCAATCCTTAACCCTCCTGTTACCTTTATATTTACTGACATATTTTACCCTTGGGGTCAATTTGACCCCAACAATTAAAATCTCCAGAAAATTATTAGAATTAATATTGTTTTCCAAGTTTAAGTGTGAGGTACTTATTGTTTGTTTGTTGACTACCTAAATAGCCCTTTAAACATATAAAAAAGTTGATATTTCTTATATGTTTGACACAGTGAAAAACAGTCTGGGGTCAAATTGACCCGAAAGAACACCGTCAAATTGACCCTAAAGGTAACAGGAGGGTTAAACATGTTGTGAAAACTCTGTGTATACATGAACAAGTGAGAAGATGTTGTATTTAAACTAACAATGAGAATTCCAAAGCATACAGTATATATTCCGTGTAAATTAACATTTGAATATAACACATTTGCATTACTTTTCCAAAAATTGTGGGATTTAATTTTTTTCAATTACTTTTCGAGGCCTAGAAATAGTCATTTAAAAACTCCATGACTTTTCCAGGTTTTCCATGACCGTACAAACCCTGTTTTGAATAAAGGGTTGGAAATTACATTTTTTTTGTTTTTTTATCCGATTAATCGATTAATCGAAAATATAATCAACAGATTAATCGATTATCAAAATAATCGTTAGTTGCAGCCCTAGAGGAAAGCAGTATTGTCGCATTATTTGAAGGACGTGTCACCACGTTCACACACGATGCGCGGACGTCCACACCGGGGCCCGATTCAGTCTCTCGTGTCTCGGCGTTTCTCACCATCACGACCAGTCCTCTTGCGCTTCATCTCCTGCCAGCGAGTCGGGGGGGGGGGGGGGGGGCTGCTGACCCATTGTCCGTTCTGAACATGACTCCACCGGCAGCTGCCAGGACCACTTTTTGCATCGCCCGCGTCAGCATCCAAAAGTCACTCCGGAAATGTAATAAATTGCCCCCCCCCCCCTCCCCCTGCTCCTCCTTGTGGTATGTGCACAGTGGCAGGCGGCTAGCGCGGCGGGAATGTGACATCGTTTTTTTTCTTCCTAAATTGCATAATTTCAGTGAAGCGCCTTTTGGTTTTAACGGGGATGGGGAAAAGGGGGTGGAGGGTGGAGGGCTTGGGCTCCACCACCTCTCATTCTACATTCACTTCTTGCCACAGCCGGCTCTATTCACCATTCACTTCTCCGGCGGGAGACGCAAGTGGATCCGGAGTGCCACATCCTCTCACCTTGAAGAGCCTCGTGAACACGTTGAGATTCAATGAATTTTAATTTGGGATAAAAGTGTGCGAGGGGGGTGGGGGTCGGGGAGTGGGGATTTATTGGCTAGGGAAATTGAAAAGAAAGACTTCTTGACTTCTCGCACATTTGTCACCAGAAAAAAACGAATAATTAAGACAAGGGGAGAAGAAGAAAAACAATTATCTTTGAAAGTATAATCTCCGTCTTAATGGATGGAGAGGTCCTTGAAGGGGAGCGTGAGCTCATCTTCCCTTCTCAGCTCTTCTCTTCCATAATAAGTCTTGCTTCGCACCACACGGTGAGGCCAGAGAAAAGGTAGACAGCGAGGTGATAACATTTTCGGTTTTCTCTCCCTCGCAGGTTCCTCTTCAGGAAAGGATGTTTTTTTTGGGAAAAACTTTTTTTTGAAGAAAAAATAAGGTCATGGAACGATTCTGTAAACGGCTTGACAGGAACCCGTCTGCCCCCCTTTCTTTTGTTTTTACCTCCCATAAGAACAAAATCTAGAGGCCGTGGGATCTTTCTTTGAGTCTCGGTGTTTTCTGCACCCTTCTGCAAGCCATGCAGACACACATAAACACACACACACACACACACATACACACATACACAAACACACGTTGAGCTCAGTGGTGGTTGCGCAATGCACCGTGGTTATAATTTATACCTGGCCTAGTAACTCCTTCGCTGCGTCTCGTGCCGACATGCATGGAATTGAACGACCGATGCACCGATGGGAATGTTTACATATGATTACAATATCTCTCTTTTTTTTTAAAGCCCGACCTTTGCCGACCTCTCGTCGGCAGCGACGCTTCTCATTTACTCGTTCCGCCGTCTTAAGTTTCAACCGTCCCAAAGTCCCAGGAAATCCAAATGGCAACCTATTAACTGTGTTAACTATTGTGTTGGTCATCTATAGAAAAGAAAAATTAATAAAAAATGTAATCTTATTTCAACAAAAAACAACTCAAAATAACATAATGGAAGTTTGAAGGAGATGCAAGACGAGATAGCCTCCAAGATCGTATTTGAACGCATCACGACAGCCTTCGCCCAGTTTTACTAAAGTGGACCTTGAACGCATCTTAATGCATTGTTCGCATTGTTCCAAGCAGACCTGTGCTAGAAAGACCGGACACTTATATGATGAATCATTCCGATGCACAGTGCTCAGTCAGTTGTTCCAGATGTTTTTTTTTCGAGGAGCTGAATATCACGCTGAAGAACCCAAATACCGACAACATTGTTCCTGTGTGTGTGTGTGAGCGTGTCGATACAGTCCCGACCCGGCTTCACCCCTTCACCGCAGCACTTCCTCAGCGGCGTCGCTCTGCAGGCGTCACTGTGGCGCAAGTGATTTTTTACACTGCACAGGATATATGTGGAGCTGCAGGTGGGAGTCCAGCAGACGCCATAAAGCACGGCGCTGTCATTGGGGTTGTCAGCATGAATTGTCACCGGTGAGCCACATCCATCACGCCGAGCTCTCAGCCGGAGTCGGAGTCTCATCTCGTGTGCTTGCCTTGCTGCTTTCTGAGGGCCGGGAGCCAATCGGAGTGCAGGTAAACGGCACATGTCTTAGAGCAGGGATTCCCAAAGTGTGGTGCGTGCACCCCTGGGGGTGCGCGAGCTGCCTCTAGGGGGTGCGCGAGAGGAAAAATGTAATGGTGGTCTAATGGTGTAATAATTAATATTAAACATTCTCAGGGCTCTCAAGTGTCATTACTTTTATCCTGTATCCTGTTTGATTTTATTGTAAGGTGACCTTGGGTGACTTGAAAGGCGCCTCCAAATAGAATGTATTATTATTATTATTATTATTTCGGTCTTAATTCACGCACTCCCGCCACACATCGTATTTCTTACGCTGAAAAAAACTCTCGGCTATTTAATGTTTGAATACGTCGATCGTGGTCGCCGCAGAGCTCCGACGCCGGTGTTACACCCCTACTGGTTTTCAAACCTACTGGTTTCCCTGCGCGTGCGTTGTGTTCTCTTCACATCTGCAGCGGGGCTCTGTCTCGCTCACCAGATTCGTCACACATTCACAAACATATTGCTGGAGATCTTCAAGCCTCCGTTCATATCCATTTCGGCGATTACGATTGTATAAGTGAGCAGCGCATCACAGCCACGGATGAAGAAATACATTT
The DNA here is from genome assembly GCF_029220125.1 of Pseudoliparis swirei. Classification (NCBI taxonomy): domain Eukaryota; kingdom Metazoa; phylum Chordata; class Actinopteri; order Perciformes; family Liparidae; genus Pseudoliparis; species Pseudoliparis swirei. Next base: position 5,645,525 of record NC_079402.1, on the reverse strand, counting down.
TTTTAAAAAAAATTTAAAAAAAGATCGCCCGACCTGGTTTCGATCTCTGTCACGCAAAATGAGACTGCACTCTAAGCCGCGCAGTCTGTGCGCTGCGCCACCAGATATTAGTTTCAATACAAGTAATTTATATATTCAACCATTACATCACATCTTTTGTTTCATGGGAACAGTTTGGCGGAGGGGATCTAAAACAACTGGTTACCTTGTTCGGATATTTACACTTTGAAACAGGTTTAGCGATGCTTGTTCGCAACGCAACAGCCACACAATACCGACAACAACTAATTGACTTTCGTGACGAGTATATAATGACGATGGTACTGTGAACAGAGATTAGAAACATTGCGAACACTGAACAATAGGAAGAATGGAATACTAGTAATGTTCCATCTACAAAACAATGTAGAACATATTGCTGGAGCTCTTGAAGCCACATGTCACATCTATTTACGATTGTACAAGTGAGCACTACACATCACACATGAAGAAACACATATTTTTATAAAAAGATCGCATCATGATACAAAAATAATATTGATAAACTGTATTGACATAATACAAGAGTTTAGAAAATGCTGCACAGCTGTCACATCTTGCAATCACAATTCCAATCAAGCAAGGACATAATTAGCATGTTTGCACAAAACAGACTCCCAATTCTATGTTGATTAAGTGTTTATTTATTTGACCAAATGTATTTCAAAGGAAGGGCAGTTTGCTAACTTCCTGTTTCAACCATAAACAACACGCGACGCTTCAAGTCGCTGGACGCTTTCTCTTCTACATCGTCTCCTCCGGTATGTTCAGACCAGACACGACACGAGAAGGTTTCTCATTGAATTGTAGAACTAAACAATGCGGCATTCGCGAGGACAGCTGCGTGTTCTCTTGCTATTATCAACATCTGCCGTACCTACGACAACAACAGACGCATTCGACCGAAGGTCGCCAGTTAACAGGGTCTCAGGTTGAACCGTAACACCGGCGCGCGTAACGCTCAGCCGTGATGCGCGCACAGGTGAGCATACTCTCACTAGCACCCCCCCCCCCCCCCCCGTCAACAACTCTTGCATTCTGTTACGTCTTTTTTTTAAGTGTGGGGGATTGGGGGTGCGTGAACCCGGTCGGGATGTAGAAGGGGGTGCGTGGTCTAAAAAGTTTGGGAACCCCTGTCTTAGAGGCATGTATCCTCACAGTTACAGCTCCATTGGCCTGTTCTTTGTGACACACATACGCATCAACACGTTAGCTAGGGAGGAAAGTGTGAAGGAGAGAAGAGGTAGATATTGTGATGATGAAATCAGACGGATAGAAACTTCCCAGAGGATCAGTAGATTGCCACCATGTTGACCATGTGATATGTCAAAGCAATAGTACAGCACAGTATGTATAAAAAGTACAGTTATGTATTTGTATATATGCATATATATACGTATATATATATTATATATATATATGTATATATACATAGAGATGCATGTATATATACAGGACTGTCTCAGAAAATTAGAATATTGTGATGAAGTTCTTTATTTTCTGTAATGCAATTAAAAAAACAAAAATGTCATGCATTCTGGATTCATTACAAATCAACTGAAATATTGCAAGCCTTTTATTCTGATTTATTGCTGATTATGGCTTACAGCTTAAGAAAACTCAAATATCCTATCTCTAAATATTAGAATATCATGAAAAAGTATACTAGTAGGGTATTAAACAAATCACTTGAATTGTCTAATTAACTCGAAACACCTGCAAGGGTTTCCTGAGCCTTGACAAACACTCAGCTGTTATAAATCTTTTTTTTTACTTGGTCTGAGGAAATATTAAAATTTTATGAGATAGGATTTTAGAGTTTTCTTAAGCTGTAAGCCATAATCAGCAATATTAAAAGAATAAAAGGCTTGCAATATTTCAGTTGATTTGTAATGAATCCAGAATGCATGACATTTTTGTTTTTTTAATTGCATTACAGAAAATAAAGAACTTTATCACAATATTCTAATTTTCTGAGACAGTCCTGTATATGCATAAATACTGCATGTGTATATACATGTGCTATATACATACTATATACATGCATATATATGCATGTATATATAAAAAAATATATATGCATGTATATATATATGCCATATATATAAATATATATAAATACATACAGTATATATATATGTGCTATATATACTATACACATATATATGCATGTATTTACATATATACATATATATATATATAAATATATAGCTTATATATATATTTATGGATATAAATGTATATCTATGAATGCATGTATATATTTATATATATATATACATATATATATATAAATGCATATATATGCATATAATATACACCCACACTTTTGTCAGGTCTTGCTACAGCCTTTACATTATTTGCAGCCACATATTGTCAAGTAAGTCAAGTAAAAGAGAAAGGACAAATAAAAAAGGAAAACCTGGAATAACTCAAAGCACGGCTACTTTGGGACTTCAGCAGCTGCACTTATTTTGCTGAAAGAGCAATAAATTAAGACGCGAGTGGAACTCGTACACCCGCTGATACACCTGCACCGGTTCTTCACATTCTCCCCACTTTGTCACTTAAAAAGTTGAACGTATTATCATATACGTGGGATAAACATTTGGAGATGGAATCCGTGGCAGTCGATCAACATTCTCTCTACTTCACACGTCGGGAACAAGTGGGGGCAACGCCTGAAATAGCTCTGTGAGCGCAGGCTGTCATTTATATTGCATCAGATACTGCGTATTGTCACTTAATATTATGGTATGCACACCAGGGGATTGTGGCAGCGAGAAAGAAGAAGAAGAAAAAAGAAGACAAATGAACTCTTTAATCTCAGTATAGCTACTCTGCCAATGCATCAAATTGAACTATTAAAAGCTTCTGTGGCAGAGTAAATGGAGATTAAACAAAGAGTCAGCATACATGGTGGGGAGGGGTGGGGGTGGGGGGCACCGGGGGCTCGTGCCGCAACTTAATCCTCAATTTGTTTATTTAAAAATGTCAAATATGATGGGGGGGAAAAGAAGAAGCGGGGGAGGAAATCTCAATGATTAAGGGGGATGATGGAGTGAGAAAAAGGGTGGTGATGGGGGGGGGGGGGATAAGAAAAGATTTACTGGAAGAGGCAGCTCTCTTTTCCCGTCATCTGAGGCTAATTAGAAAAACTAAATAGCCCACATATTTTCAAGTTGAAAGCACACAGATATGAATCAAAATAAGCCTTTGTATCGCATGTGTACACAAGGCTGTCCGATCAAGAAAATAATTGCAAATAATTGATCATGGGCGACTGAGTAATGCTTATTACTATAATTAATGGCCTCCTTATGCCTTTAAAAAAACAAAACAATCGTTAAGAAAAGCTGTCTTTTCTTCTTCTTCTTCTTCTTCTTCTTCTTCTTCTTCGCCACCAGTCAAGAGAAATCCAGCCCCGTTTCTGTGGCAACTGGATTTCAAAGCGTCAGCGCTGAATGCCAGACATCATGGAGAAAAAACCCCGAAGATTATGTAAGTCTGATGCCCGGAAATCATTGAAAATTGAAGACGGGGTGGGCAGAAAACAGAAACCTTTAGGAGCCGAGGAGGAATTGCACACACACAAAAAAAAAGACAAATAAGCTGAATACAGTCTGATGGCGTTGGAGGGAAGAAAAAACGGAAACGAGCGCTGCGGCAGAAGCGGCGGCGTTCCGTGTGGACGTGACGCACGGGGAAAAAAGTCAAAGACGGCGTTCTATTACTTTGCACCCACACTTGATTTATCTCAGTGTGCCGAGACATCAAACCCTTCCTCCTCCTCCTCATCCTCCTCCTCATCCCTCCTGTGGAGGGAGCCAGTCCTCCCACACCCCCCCCCCTCCTCCTCCTCCCGCCCCCCCGCCCCCACCGCCTCTGCCCTGTTTGCTCCTCACCCGCTGGTAAACATTTCATCACTCCTCAAGGAGACCCATAAAACACAGTCACCGCTCAGCGGACGATGCACCATGGAGCACACGCCGGCGCATCTTTTATTTTCCTTTCTTCTTTTGCATTTTTACAAAAGAAGGGAAAAAAAGGCTTTCATTTGTTTTAAGTAAGCGCAACAGATACAGAGTTAGAGAGACAGAGACGGAGAGAAAACGAAGGGAAATATTCCGTCTTTTTGTTCCTTGTTGCCTGGATACAGGAGAAAAGGTGTTCACCTCGTCTTACTGTTGGGGATCTAATGCTTAAATCAACCGCCCAGGCTTTTCACAGTGCTAACATGATATGGTTGCATGATAATAACCACGCACGTTGTTCCCGGAGGTGTTCAAAATGGGGAACGCTGTAAAGGTGCAGACACACACACACACACACACACACACAGGGATTAGCGCAACCTCCCCAAAGACACAATCCAAGTCTCTCGACAGTGCACATCTGGAGTGGGAGTCCAGAGGAGATTAGGAGAAAAGAGCTCATTCCAACCTCTGGATCTAGATTCACGAGCTATTGTTGAACAAACTTCAACTGTTTAGATGTGGGGTGTTTTAAAAATGTGTTTACTTCTCCATTAAAGCACGGATTAAGCGATTAAAACTTAACATAACGAGGGTCGTTTTTTTCCCTCTCGGCGGGGGTGGGGGGAGGACTCGCCTCTGAACCCTCGGCTCGCGATGAGAGGCGCGACAGCTTTATGGTGGGAGTAAAGCTTCGCACGGAGCGGGAAATCGTGTGCTAAACTGTGGAATTAGCATCTAAAGTGGCCGCACTTCATTTCTACTCGCCGTCGGAAAGGAAATGTCAACAGTGGACGAGGCGCGTGGAACCTCCCCGGAAATCCCCCTCCTTACCTTGCATCACTTTTAAATCACGCTGGCCTTCCTTTGTCGGAATTCATCTCCGGCTGATCACAGGCGTCTGGGTGGGGGGGGGGGGGGGGGTGACGGGGTATCGTTACGTGGTTATTTTGGTTGTACGAAATGAGAGAAGAAGAAAAAAAGTGATAAACGGCTTCTTTTGTGTCCATTTCCATTTTCCCTGTAATTGTTTCTCAGTCATGCGTAAAGAAAATGCAACTTATAAACCGGCCTTGTGGGACACCTGATGAAGGACTCGGGCTGATTGGAGGCATGTGCTTTTATAAAGGAGTGGAGGATTAGATGTGTGAAGAAAATGGTTCGGGGGGAGGTGGGGGGTGCGAGAGCTTTTACAATTACTAACCTCTGCCGTATTTGAAAGAAAAACGCTCCATTCCAATCTACTCGTCAAAATGAGATAAACACACTTCCCGTGCGTCGTGATGTTGAGATGATGCAACATTCAATTCAGAATGCCATTAAGCCCACGCAGAAGAATACACTTATGGGATTGTTTTCTTTTTTTCTTTTTTCTCGACTGTGCCGCCCACACCAGCTGTTGTCGGAGCCAAGAGGGGCCAGCGGCGCTCGTCTGATGAAGATTTAGCGTCTGCGTTGGTTTAAAAATGTTCTTTGCCGACTTGGCTTCTTGTGAAGCAACCCGGTCGTGTACACGTTGTCTCTAAATCCGACTCCCATCTCTAGTTACTAAGTGGAAAGCAAACGATGACAAGCGCACAGGAAAAAGGAAATCCCGGCTCCGCTATGAGAAAAACCAAGAAATATAGCACTGTGTCTCTTGTTACACATGTAAACCGTCTTAAAACAACAACAACAAGATCTAACATTGAGAGTCCAGTGAGTGTCATACAAATGCCAACGGGAGCCTCTGTGCGTCGGTATTGGACGCCGAGGGGCAATGACCATCTGGGAGTGTGAACGCTATCCAAGTAAAATGATGGTTGGTCGGTAAGGTGAATGGATGGATGTGCTAGATGGGTGAGTGGGTAGGTAGAGAGATGTGTTCACCCCAGGGTGACATGTGTGTTATGTACAGTTAAACAATGGTGACATTGTATCCACGCGAGACCCTCCAACCATTGGTGAGTACAACGCCACGACGACCAGCAGGAATGATGGCTGTGAGTGTGAGAAAGATCCGAGTCGCAGGAAGCACCCCCTTCCCGTCCCCCTTCCCCCCGCTAATCAATGCAATGACCAGGCGGACAACCAAATCACATTGGAAAAAAGAAAGATTGAGGGTGTGGGAGATGGGTGGAGGGAGAAGGAAGGAGCGAGAGAACGGTAGGAAGGGTGGGTAGAGAGAAACGTTATAACTCAGACCCGCTCTCTGGGGGAAGGTCTCTAAATTACAGTGAGATGTGGACAGCTTGTCAATGCAGAGGCCCGAGCCAGAGCTGTGGAGGAAACACACACACACACACACACACACACACACACACAGGCACACACAGGCACACACCATTGCGTTCACACCCACCCACCCACTTACTACCTACCACCCACTACCCACCACCACACCCACCACCCACCCACCCACTTACCACCTAGCACCCACCCACCCATCTACCACCTGCACCTGCCTAGCACCCCACCACCTGCCACCCACCCACTGCCTGCCACCCACCTGCCTGCACTGCCACCCACTGCCTGCCACCCACCCACCACCACTGCCCACCTGCCACTGCCACCCACCTGCCACTGCCTGCCCACCCACCTACCCACCCACCTGCACCCACCCACTGCCTGCCTGCCACCCACCCACCCACTGCCTACTGCCTGCACCCACTGCCTACTTACTACCTACTACCTACTACCTAGCTACCTACTCTTACCTACTTACTATCTACTACCTACTAAATACATACCTACCTACTTACTACATACATACCTACCTACTGCCTATTTTACTCTCTTTGCTGACTCTAAAGTGAAGTCCCCATATATTACCACCAAAGCGTGGCCCTCCACACGCCCACAGACATCTACTGGAGCAGAAAATTACATGGCCCATCCAAATTCCACAATGGCCACTTTCCCTTATTTCACAGAGGAGCGTCCTCGGTGCTCCTTCCCCTCAATGCGCGAGTTACAATGACAAGTGGCTTGCATAAGAGTTGACTAGGACATTTCTTTTATGGCTCATTCAGCTTTCACCTTAACTATTAATATTCTACAGCCACAGTTAAATCAAATGTATTAATTTGTCTTCCAGATTTCATAGTCGGGGTGTCTGTCTCGCAAAATCAATTTTGAATGCAACCCTCTTTGTGAGGGTTCAAAGAATGCTATTTCTCCTATTGAGGGAGCTTACATTAAATCAATGGGATGACCTCAGCGCAGACATTGTGTATCTACTGCAAATTAAAATGGATATTAGCTGTGGATCAGATATTGCTCATCAGCTTTGCTGAAGAGAGTTTCAAAATAGATTGAAATGGATTGAAATAGATTGAAATGGCGTTTCTTTTGTTTTTGAGTTTCCGCATGAAGGACAGAAAGGAGACATAACTAAATTAAAATGGGGAAATATATCTTTGTGAAATGTAGAAATTGTTCCCACACAACAGAGCAGCCAAAGAGACCATTATAACGGCCCTTTGAATTCCACAATGTGGAAAACACGTAATCATGGAATTTCTTCGAAAAAAGTGACTTGACTTGCACCTTCCACCAAAAAAAATTCCTCGTTTGTTTGTGAAAACATTCATTCTTTGGCAATAAACCTGTTTCTGATTCTGATTCTGATTCTGATTCTGAAATGTGAAATACCTTCAATGAAAAAGAAAAGAAATATAAAAAGATATATGTTGTGTTGATATTCATTACATGTTGACGAATCTTTTGTGAAATAAGTAATTATATTCATCCACCAGCTAAATTTAAAACGGAAAAAGAAGAAACTGGAAAATACAATAGGGTCCTAACAAAACGTGGTATTAGATGTGTTCATTATCATATATTTGGTGGATGAAGTGATCCGTTTTCATTTGAATTTAACTCTTCAGTTTTTGGCTTTTGGCTCGTCTTCTCAAAAGCTTCTGTCTTCACTTCCAGTCCACGCGTGTTCTACGTGCATTTTCTATTATTTACCAATCATGTTCTTGTTAAAAAAATAATCTCCTAGTCCAACGCTGTATACGCCGGAGCAAATAATTGAAACGCACAATTTAATACATGAATGATTCTTCTACTGTGTTCAAAAGAGAGCATCAGGTCCCGCTGTTTTGCTCGCAGGTATACATCTCTATTTGTTCAATAATTCAACCGCAGAAATGCTTTATTGAGTGGACCCCCTCGGCTCCGTCGAATTCAAATTTCTGCCTTTTAAAGTGTGGAGACAGTGTTCATAACGGCAAAGAAACCGCCCCACGCCCAGGGTGTCGGCGCCGGTAACTCGCACCAAACGCGTTTTTGGGGGAAAAATACAATGTGAGAATTTGGTGAGTCGAGTTCACTGCCAAAAACATCCCAGCTCTTAGGATTCGTCGTTTTCAGGTTATTCTTACGAAACCAGCCATTAACTAGCGGGAAGACGGTCAACTAGCCGGCCAAAACCGTTGAGCATGGGGGAGGGGGGGGGGGGGGGGGGGGGACCAGACTCTGTTGGTTGGTCTAACGAGAGAGGACGAGGATCGAGAAATTCAAAGTGTGACGAGTTGGGGAACGGTCTCGCTTCGCGATGCTTTTCTTTGAAGACGTTGAGAGCCTCGGGAAGAAGAGAAAAAAAAGGATGAGGCGGCTTCAAAGTGTTTGATCCCGCCAAGCTAGTTTTTTAGTTATGTTGGATACGAATGGGGGAAAAAAGGTTTCGGAACAGTTGTTCAACTATTCTGAATAAAAAAACCTCAAAAGTATTGTGCCCATGGATGTACTTTAGCAATATCTGAATGGGAATTAGGCCGATGTATTGAAAGGGACATGCTTGTTATTTTCCAGCAGAACAGAACTTGAGCCCTACTTTTTGACCATTTTTATACATTTGCCTAATATCTACACATGCAGCCGACTTAAATAATAAAAAGGCGACCGCACATCAAAGTGAATCATGTTGCTGCTCGATATGAGCAACTTCTTTCTCACTTTTCCGAGTATGTGCAAGAGCGCACACAGTTGAACGCAAAGTTTTTGGGGAATTTATCTGGGAATAGCTTGAGGGTTTATGCTTTTCAACAAAAAAATAATAAGTGCAACACAATCCGGTGTGTGAGTCGAGAAAGCCCCCCCCCCCCTCCGGAATAAAAAAAGAGTCAGGTAGGTGTTACTCTGCTGGCAGATTTGGGACAGGCGTGTGTGACTGGGTTCCAATCTTAGAAATTGCCAGTAAAACTTAAAGAAAAAAAAGGAAAAGTGTCAAACTAAACCTGAAGAAGGGTAACACTCAAGAAAATGGAACAGTGGTGTCCACCCTCTTGCTTTTTGGATGTGTCGCTTTTTCCCCTTTCTGGAGAGGTCCCGGCTGTCCCAGACTTAGCGCGGCGTACCCTATTAATAATACATGGCTTCGCCCCGGTATGCGGCGGGCAGAAGGATTGTTGGTTCGCATCGTCGGGCTGCGTCCCAATTTGTGTGAGCGATATGCCCTCGTTGAGGCAAAGCGTCAGCGGCGGAGCAAAATGACGTTGTTTTTTTGTTGTTGGGGTGAACGTTGTCGTGGCAGGTAGACACACACTTAGCAAAAAGGTCACCTCATGTATCACAGGAACAGGTGTGTGGCAGCGGGGGGTGTTAAGGCTCGGCTGCAGAGTGGGTGGAGCGGGGGTGTGGTTCAGGGAACGGTGTCTGATTGTCATCAGCTGGTCTGATGACAATCAGACCAGCTGATGACAATCTGTGTCTGTGTATCTGCGAGGCTGTGTCTTCAAAAGGAGCTGGATGGACTGAAGACGGGAGAGGGACATGCAGAGCAGAGACACAGTCTGCGTTCGGAATAAACACGATTACCGAATATCCCTCTGGCTGCTGTGGCTTATTGGTGCTTTAGGGGGGGAACCTACTAGTGACAGCGACACACTTGTCACACTGGAGCCAAACGTGGAGCCCTTCTTTTTTCTTTTTTTTGGGAAAAACAAAGCACATGGAGAGCAGCCAGCAGCACCCAGATCAGCCAACCCAGCCATGGATTCAGCTGGGGCAGATGCTGGAGCGGATGGCAGCAATGCTGCAGGACCAGGCGGAGGCAGGCCGGCAGACACTGGGGAAGCTCCTGGCCCAGGCAGAGGAGCAGACTCACGCCCTGGAACTGCTCGCCGGCCAGACGGCGGCGGCCACACCTTTCCCCTTGGCGGGGGTGGCGTTCGGAAAAATGATGGCGGGGGACGACGCGCAGTCGTTCCTCGAGACTTTTGAGTGGGTGGCGGAGGCGTGCGGCTGGCCAGCGGGGGAGTGGGCGATTCGCCTCCTGCCCCTACTCACCGGGGAGGCGCAGACTGCGGCCCTCGGGCTTCCCCCAGCAGCACGCCACAATTATGAGGACGTGCGAAAGGCGGTGATGGATCGGCTGGGTCTGACTCCGGGGGATCACCAGCGCAGGTTTCGCGAGGCCAGGATGGGGTCCGACGACCGGCCGTTTGCCTACGCGCAACGGCTGAGGGACGCCGCGACGAGGTGGCTGCAGCCCGGGAGCACAGGAGAGGCGCAGGCAGTGACAGAACGGGTGATACTGGAGCAGTTTGTTGGGGGCCTGCCGGCCGAAACGTCGACGTGGGTCTGCTGCCACCGCCCGGCATCGCTAGAGGCTGCCGTCACTCTGGCAGAGGACCACCTGGCGGTTTATCCCAGCAGTCAGGTGGACAGCGGCGGCGCACTGGCTCCAGCCAGGCCAACGCAGCTCCTGACGCCACCCACACCGGCCCCAGCAGACACCGGCACCCTTCCCAACCCACAGGTAGTCCCTCAAACACCAGGGCAGGAGTGTTGGAGGTGCGGGCAGCCCGGACACGTCCGGCGGGAGTGTCCGCTGATGGAGGTGGGCCAGGTGATCCGGGTTGCCGGCTCTCCAACGCCCTCCCCAGGTCCGGGAGCGACATACCGCGTGCGGTAAGAATCAGGGGTATACATCAGGCAATGGTGGATTCCGGCTGTACACAGTCTATGATCCACCAGAGCCTGGTTCGACCAGGGGCATTGGTGGAGGCATTGTGGGTGAAGATAAGGTGTGCATGGGGACATTCACGAGTATCCCATAGTGTCAGCGGAAATTAGATACGGGGGGAAAAAGCATAACGTGAAGGTCGCGGTTAGCTCCCGCCTTACGCACCCCTTAATCTTGGGAACCGATTGGCCAGGGTTTGACAAGTTAATGGGGAAGGCTGCGGGGGTGCGTTCACGGCAGACAGGGGCATGCGGTGTGTGCGCCGTGCTCAGCGGTGACGCGAGGTTGTCCGACACTGCAGACGGGGAGGGGGAACCGGTGGAGCCTCCTATGGCGACTCCTCCGGCTCCCGAGTTTCACTCCATGGAAGATTTTCCACTCGAGCAGTCTCGAGACGATACTCTACGCTCAGCCTTTGACCAAGTGATACGAATTGATGGTCAGCTGGTGCACCCTGACGCAGCGCAGACATATCCGCACTTCACATTGATCAGGGACAGACTGTACAGAGTGAGCCGTGACACTCACACAGGGCAGGAAAGCACCCAGTTGCTGGTGCCGAAGAGCCGCCGGGAAATGGTTTTCCAGGCGGCTCACTATAACCCGATGGCTGGTCACATGGGATATGATAAGACTCGGGACCGGATAATGACCCGATTCTATGGGCCGGGCATCCGGGCGGATGTGCGCCGTTGGTGTGCGTCCTGCCCGGAGTGTCAATTGGTAAACCCTCCGGCCATTCCGAGGGCACCTTTGCGCCCTTTGCCATTAATGGAGGTTCCATTTGAGCGAATCGCTATGGACCTCATCGGGCCATTTCACCGGAGTGCACGCGGATATCGCTTTGTGTTAGTCTTCGTGGATTACGCAACACGATACCCGGAGGCGGTGCCTTTGCGCAACATTTCTGCAAAGAGTGTCGCGCAGGCGCTGTTTCAGGTCATCTCCAGTCGGAATCCCGAAAGAGATTCTGACGGACCAGGGCACCCAGTTCATGTCAAGAACACTGAGAGAACTTTACGGGTTACTGGGCATCAAGTCTATCCGGACCAGTGTGTACCACCCACAGACCGACGGGCTGGTGGAGCGTCTGAATAAGACTTTGAAGTCCATGATCCGTAAATTTATTAATGACGATGAACGAATTGGGATAAATGGCTTGACGCTCTGTTGTTTGCAGTACGGGAGGTTCCCCAGGCCTCCACAGGATTTTCTCCTTTTGAACTTTTGTTCGGCAGGACTCATGGGGGGTGCTCGACCTCATTAAAGAAAACTGGGAGGAGGGGCCGAGCACCAGTAAAAACGAGATCCAACACGTCCTGGACCTGCGAGCAAAGCTCCACACACTGGGTCAGCTGTCACGTGAGAATTTGCTCCAGGCCCAGGAGCGTCAGCAGCGGCTGTACAACAGAGGTGCCAGGCTGAGACAATTCACACCGGGAGAGAAGGTACTTGTATTGCTTCCTTCTTCCAGCTCTAAACTCCTCGCCAAGTGGCAAGGGCCCTTTGTGGTCACACGGCGAGTGGGGGATGTCGACTATGAGGTGGTGCGTTCTGATAGGGGCGGAGCTACACAGATTTACCACCTCAACCTCCTAAAAGCATGGAGGGAGGCGGAGTTTGTTTCTCTGGTATCCTCGGTATCTGAGAGAGAGGAGCTGGGGCCTGAGGTCCCAAAATCCACCAATCCGGCCTCGCTCCTTTGTGAAGACCATCTCTCCGGGACCCAGAAAACAGACATTGCCCGGTTGCAAAAGCAGTTTGCTGATGTGTTCTCTCTCCTTCCAGGACGCACAAACCTCATAGAGCACGAGATTGAGACTCCTCCGGGCGTGACAGTGCGGTTACGACCCTACAGGTTACCTGAACACAAGAGAAAGGTGGTTCAGCGGGAATTGGCTGCAATGCTGGAGATGGGGGTAATAGAAGAGTCCCACAGTGCCTGGTGTAGTCCCATTGTTCTTGTGGTCAAGAAGGATGGGTCTATTCGGTTCTGCGTGGACTATCGCAGGGTGAACGATGTGTCACGGTTCGATGCTTACCCAATGCCCCGGGTCGACGAGCTCCTGGACCGACTGGGCACTGCGTGTTTCTTTACGACACTGGATTTAACCAAGGGCTACTGGCAGATTCCTCTGTCGCCAGAGTCTAAGGAAAAAACGGCATTCTCCACTCCGTTTGGTTTGTACCAATTCACCACGCTTCCCTTTGGGTTGTTCGGGGCCCCGGCCACCTTTCAACGTCTCATGGACCGGGTGCTGCGTCCGCACGCTGCATATGCTGCCGCCTACCTGGATGATGTGATCATACACAGCACCACCTGGGCGGAGCATGTGCAGCGGGTGGGCGCGGTGCTGGAGTCCCTGAGGCAGGCGGGGCTTACGGCCAACCCGGGGAAGTGTGCAGTTGGACGGAGGGAGGTACGGTATCTGAGGTACCACTTGGGCGCCGGGCAGGTGCGCCCTCAGGTGGACAAGACCGCCGCCATCGCAGCCTGCCCGCGGCCCAAGACTAAAAAAGAGGTGAGGCAGTTTTGGGGCTGGCGGGCTATTACAGGCGGTTCATCCCGAACTTTGCGGAGCTGACCAGCCCCATGACTGACCTGACCCGGAAAGGTGCCTCAGATCCGGTCCAGTGGACGGAGCGGTGCCAGTTGGTGTTTGAGGAGGTAAAGCAAGCTCTCTGTGGGGAACCACTCCTCCACACACCTAACTTCTCTCTCCCTTTTACTCTGCAGACCGATGCGTCGAACAGAGGGCTGGGGGCCGTTTTGTCCCAGCAGGTGGAGGGGTTTGACCGCCCCGTGCTGTACATCAGCCGCAAGCTATCGGAGAGGGAGGGCAGGTACAGCACGGTGGAGAAGGAGTGCCTCGCCATCCGGTGGGCGGTCGACTCCCTGCGCTACTACCTCCTGGGACGCTCATTCACCCTCTGGTCGGACCACGCCCCGCTCCAATGGCTCCACCGCATGAAAGATACCAACGCCCGAATCACTCGGTGGTATCTGGCTTTGCAGCCTTTTAATTTCAAGGTGATCCATAGGCCGGGTACACAGATGGTCGTGGCCGACTTCCTCTCCCGCTCTCATGGGGGGGAGGGGGAGTAGGTTAGGCCGGATGCTGCCCCGGCCTAAGTCGGGCGGTGGAGGTATGTGGCAGCGGGGGGTGTTAAGGCTCGGCTGCAGAGTGGGTGGAGCGGGGGTGTGGTTCAGGGAACGGTGTCTGATTGTCATCAGCTGGTCTGATGACAATCAGACCAGCTGATGACAATCTGTGTCTGTGTATCTGCGAGGCTGTGTCTTCAAAAGGAGCTGGATGGACTGAAGACGGGAGAGGGACATGCAGAGCAGAGACACAGTCTGCGTTCGGAATAAACACGATTACCGAATATCCCTCTGGCTGCTTTGGCTTATTGGTGCTTTAGGGGGGGAACCTACTAGTGACAGCGACACACTTGTCACAAGGTGAAATTGCACATAACATATTGTTACACACCATATAACATTAAAATTGAATTACAAAACCAATAAGTACATGAACTATAAGTATATTTCTACCTGCAAATACAACAAAACACATATTAGTTTGCCGTACTGCTTTATATACGACTATGAGTCCGTTTCCCTCTGTTTGAAATAAATAAATAATAAAAACTAAATTTCCAAGCCCTGCTTCCATTTGGAAAATATGCAGGGATTTGTTCAGCTTAGCCACGATGGAACGTGGCAGGAAATCTAAATGAGCTTATGAAGGAAGATGGAAGAAAGAGGGAGGGATGGAGGACGGACCGCAGGCGATAAGATAGATGGAGTGGCGAACCCCCTCGAGGTGTTTGAGCACACCGTAGAGTTACACAGAAGACCCCGGGGGGATGAGAGCGCCGCGAGACCCCGAGGGGGCTGAGCGAGACCCTCCTTCGCACACGAGAAGGAACGAAGGAGGAAGGAAGGAAGGATGCTTGAGAAAGAGGGTCATGCTCATACGCCTAATCAAAATTCACACGCGGCCGAGAAGGGGAGACGATCGCTGTTCTGATTTCTCCCAAAATTAGATCACATAGAAAGCGTTGCAGCATCCATTAAAAAAGAATTAAAACATATTAAAAAAAAATAATAATAATGTTATTCCCCAATCGGAAATTGATTATTTCTTACCGGAGGGCAGTTAGGAAAATGCTATGTACTGTGTGTAAAAAATTAGCATAGAAACAATTAGCAGAGAAAAGAAAAAAGAAGAATATATATATATATATATATATATATATTACACTGACGTATGTGAGTTAATAGAATTTGTGAGCGAAGGATTACTTGTTATCTTGTAAAAATACGTATGCCACTCGAAACACATTTGATTGACAGGCGGGAGAACGTGACAGACTCTATTTGTGATTGGTTAGAAGCCGGAGAGGTTCAGTAACAACTAGTCCAGACGTTTCCCATTATTAATTTAGAAGTAGAACATTCCTTCAACAAGCACATTGTCTCCCGGCAGGTCGAAGAAGTGTTGGCGTTCCCCCGGACAACACGCGCAATTTACCAGGGGGCTCGTTAGACGGGCATCAAGTATGAAGCCTGTCATAACTGAGCGGGCGCCGTGGGGGGGGGGGAGGGGCCCGGGGCCCGCACGGACCTAACCTCGCACTCCGCTAATGCCCATCTGTGGTCATTACAGCCCCGGCGATGAGTCATGACCGCGTTCCTGAATGCAGCCTCAGCTCCTCCAGGGTTCCCTCTAACGCCGCCGCCGCTGTTGCTTGCTTTGGCCGTTCGTATCCATGATCTCCACCCCCCCCCCCCCACCCCCTGACCCACTGGTGCGCCCTGCAGTCATGCAAGGCCAGAAAGATGGTTGAGACACACACACACACACACACACACACACACACATATACCAAATATGGACTCTTAAATGGAGGATCCTTTCACGCGGTTTCTCGTTCGCAGAGTGTATCCTTTTCATTCAGGTTCAATCCCCCCCCCCCCCCCCCACGCTCATAATTCACATCTCTTCTTCTATTCAGCTTCTTTCCTTTTCTCCGTGTCTCCATCCATGCCCTACTCGCCGGTACATCGGCCGGTGACCGGTACCCGGGCCGCGGATTGGATCACCGTGGACTAAAGAAACCCGTAGCGGTGTTCCATCAGGGCGGGAGAAGGGGGGGGGGGGGGCTTCATCAACAAACAAAAAAACCTCTTTCCTCATGTGAGAGCTAATGCACTGTGGGCAAAGTGTGCCAGGGGCCCGGAGATATGCGGCTTCAGCCACTGCTGCCCCCCCCCTCCAGCAGCAGAATAAAGAAAAAGTACAACCAATAAAAGAGATGTAGTGGAGGGGGGTGGGTGGGGATTTATCGGCCTACAGCCAATGGCGCCGTTATCTGTTTGCGTGCAGGGGGGGGGGGTGCTACATTTCCACAATGACTACATGCCGTGTGAGCATGCATTTATATGAGTGTTTTCTTCTCGAGCGTGTGTTGTGTGCGCACGGCGTCTAAATCATGACTCGACAACTGTGTACGTGCGGATACATTTCTTATTCCTTCCCTTTTCTTTTTCTTTTTTTTTTCTCATCAAAGTTGCGGCCGGTCGACGAGGTCGCTAAGAAGAGCGCCGGGCGGCGTGTCCTTGTCCCTCTCCCCACTAGAGGGCAGCACCCAGCAGGTTTTTCCTCCAACGGCGAGAAAAAAACGATATAAAAGGGCAGCCACTCCCCCCCCCCCCCCTCCGTGGATTCAGTAATTACAAGGGGGGGATACCAACGAGCGAGGAGAGCGAGCGAGGGCGGACTCTCTTTATTGAAAGCGTGTTCCAAAAAAGGATGGAACCACTCACGGCCAACGGAATACAACAGCTACTCCATACAAATACAATGACTCACCATTCAAGCCGCGGGAAGTGGGCGAGGCAGAGGGAACCCCGCTGCGAGGAGAAAACGGTCTGTCAAATGTAATTTGAAAGACAGGACTATTCTTTTAATGTATATATATATATCTTTTTTTTTTAAACTAGATTTTTCATTCCAGCTTCCAAATTGACGATCGTGACACGTCGCCGATACGGAGCGTTGTTGTGGGACGGGTTTATTTTCTATTCACTCATTTCGGTTAAGGACGGGAACTATCTTCTTTTTCGGTCCGAGGGGGGAAGGAGGAAGAAGCCAGAATAATAGAATGATGAGGCGGCAATCACACAGAGCGTTTTTCTGGCTCTGCCAACTTCAAACGCCAGGGCCTTTTTGGGAGCGAGTGAAACACTCAAGCCCAAGTCCTCCCAGACAGGCCATTATCTGGACCGGTTGGCGGGGGGGCGGCGCTGGCGATAGCGCCGTCCCGAAGGGGTGGGGAGTGCGGGGGGGGGGGAGGGAAGAGATATGATAGATAGACAGAAACTGATTTTTTTTTTAAAGCGGGAAGAAGAAATTGACATCCTTCCTTTTTGGCAGTACGGAGAACGAGTCCTGTGTTTTCATTGATAAATGGCTGCAGAGTGAGCGGGCGAGCGAGTGGGCATTGTGCCTCGCTCTATCATCCGAACAACAGTATCTCTCTCAGGGAGTCTTTCCGCTTCCAAAGAAAACCCACCCCTACCGGCTTTGGCCTGCGTGTGCGGATCCGCCGAGCTTTCTCGCCTGTATAGCCGCCAAAAAACACGCAATTATCCATCGCTTGCTTGCTCTCTCTCTCTCTCTCTCTTTCTCTCTCTCTCTCTCATTTCCTTCCCTCTTGCTTCCTCCCACCTTCCCCACATCTCGCTCTCTCCTTTCCGTGGAACGAAGCCACTGACGGGCAGATGGACAGATGGGGATCGACAGTGTTCCTCGGGCCGAAAAAAAAGAAAGAAAGCTAATTGGGAGAGACTGGGAAAAGGATTTGGTCGCCGCTGAATAGTCCTGACGTGACGGAGCAATCAATGCACACGTCCAGTGTATTTGCATCACGGCACCAAAGTGAGAGACCGCAGCCCTCGATGTTCGTCTCTTCTGGGAGTCATTAAGAGTTCCGTCTCAACTCTGACCCCCCAACCCCACCCCCTTCCCCCCTGGAACTGAAAAGGCGGCTCCAGACGGATCGAAACGAGTGTGGCGGCTCGGTGCCGGAGGGGGAGTCGGGGACGGGGGAGGGGGGGGGGGGGAGGTGATGGAACCGCAGGCTTCACGGTACAATTCTCTGAGATACGAAGGAGGCGGGGAGAGACGCTACCATGAAATAGAATGTATACCTATCGATCCAAAACAGTACACACACAGAATATATAATATCTATATATAGAGAGAGTTTCTTCCTGATCCGATGTGAGGTCAAAGGTCAGGGATGTCGTATGTGTACACATTGTAAAGCCCTCTGAGACAAATTCATATTTTGTGATCCTGGACTAATTATTCTGAAACAGCTATGCGGTCATCACATGTATCCCAGTCAATAACTTGTTGTTGATACTATTCCCCTGGAATCAAAGTGACTGATGAAAGTCTCGACCAATCAGATACGCCGAAAAAACGATCGTTGCGTTGTTTACGGAGCGAGTTCTTGAGTTTACGTATTAACACGTTTAAATGCGACCAGCGGCTGCGAGAATGAGCTTTAAACACGACATCCATGTTCTTCCAGTCAATTTCTGCCCACAACCTTTTTATTATTTGTTTTAATTTGTGTTTGCGCTAAAATCATTTTTTTTTATTCGACCGATCGTATCCACGCACTCGATAATATTAACACGGTCATGTTACAAATCATTGCACGCAGTACTGGTACTAAAAAAAAACCCAGATCAGCACGGATTTTCTAATTTGCTGTATGATCAAGGAGAAATCCATACGCACGTATTGATGGGAGAAAAAGAAACCGATCAACAAAGTGGCGACAGCAAAAAAAAAGAGGGGGGGAGGGGTGCGGGGCAAAATAGCTAATTGATTCTGTGATGAGTAATGCTTTATTTCAGCCTCAAAATTGATTGTCATAGAGAAAAAAACTCTACAATCTAAAGTTTTGTTGGCGAATGATGCCAGTCTTTAATTGAAAAACAGGGATTCACCAGTATAAGTCCAAACAAACAGTTTTGTCTTTTGTGCATTTTCACCCACATTTGAAAACACATTTTTTTAGAAGGACTTCAAAAGAAGACTGCAATTTGCATAATTATGAGCCTGTACTTTGTCCACATATTAATGAAGCTCTATTGGTCAAAGCTGCTATTGTGAATGTGCGGCTCGGTTGGAAATCAATATTTGGAATAAAAGTTCTTATCTTCAATTTTCTATTGGCTCCAACCGCCATTTTCCAATGACTTTCTGATAACTGTACCACATCATTCGACTCGACATAATTATATATATATAAATGCATTTATTTATTTATATATATATATAAATATATAAAAATATATATGTATTTATTTATATATATATATGTATATAAATATATATGTATATATTTATTTATGTGTGGATATATATAGTGTAATATATATATATATATATCATATCTTTTTATTTATCTATATATATATATTTATTTATTTATATATTTATGTATTGGGCAATCAAATGAAGTCGATTTGAAGCAGAAGCGTTTCTTGGATATCATATATATATATATATATATATATATATATAAGAAATGCAGTGTGAGGTTTTCCAAGAAATGCTTCTGAAACCAAAAACGTATGATTGAGATACTCAATAATCTGCTTCAGTGGAGGTGAAATGGACCTCGATTATAACCGTTGACCGCAGTAAATACATCTTGAAAATGTTGCAGTGCTTCTGTACGTCTGTCAGTATCGTGGGGAGTGACTCAATGCCAGGAGGAAATGGGGATATAGAAAAGAAAAAGAAAAAAATATGTATACTGTATATAAAGAAAAAAAATCCCACCTGCAGCTCCAAAATGAGAGATGAAGGAACATAACGTGAACGTATCGCCTTAAAATCAGCGCGCCTACAGGGGACCGATTGTCCTCATCATCTTCCAACTGTGTGACAATGGAAAAGTGGCCTCTGATTTTGCTCAACACTCCTTTTCATTCTTTCTTCTCTTCTTCTTCTTCTCTGCACGTCGGGTCTGATTGTGAGCGAGCCAACAACGACGGCGGAAAACAATACCGACCGCCAAGCGCTCCGTGTGGTGCATTATGGGGGATCTCATCTGAATCAGTGCCATCGCTCACATCTTGTTGTTGTTTCACCTGGAATTACAATTGAAAAAATATATATATATTTGTCTCGCTTATCTGCAGTGGTATCTATGCATGCAGGTAAGATTTGTTTATTAATCTGTGGCGGTATTAAGATATTCAGTGTGTCTTTCACAGCACAATTCAACACGAGTTTGTCCTTAATCCACTCGCCCTGAAGACTTTTTTGCTTCTTCTTTTCGACCACTTTCTACGGAAGAAAAAGTCATTTTGAACATCGTTGACAGTCGGGATGCAACTGATTGTGTAATTCCAGATAGTGAGGATTTGGTTGTTGTTGTTGTTGTTTTATTTGGTTCTGATGGTATGTATTCCCCTTTTGTACTAAAAAGACAGTATGAATTGAAAATAAAATGGTAGTTAGAATGTTATAAATACATTTATTATCGTAGGTTCAATATGATGATGATGATGATGATTTATGTTGGATTTATGTCCCTGTTTCTATGTCCCTGTCTGATTGTTCGTATAGTTGGTTGTTATGCTTTTATGTATTTTTTATTTATTTGTTGTTGCTTTTTGTTGTCTGGTAACTTAAAATACAATGATTGAAAGAAAGAAAGAAAAAAGACATCTCTTTTTAATAAACCTCAATAACTAAGCTGTAATGAAATTGATTAAGGAACTCACAACATCTCTGCCAATTAAATCATCCAAATTCATGAAGCAGCCTTTAATATAACCTTTTGTTAATGGAGGAGGGGGTGTTCAGACTGCTTCCCACTAAATAGCTACTTCCATAAAACCGCACAAATATTTGTTTTTGTGAAACCAAAAAATGAATCTAAAATAAGATGAGCAGTGTTTCACACATATACCGGACTTGGGCAGGCCTCCCATGTGTAGGAAATATATATATATATGTGTATATATATATATATGTGTATATATATGTGTATATATATATGTGTATATATATATATATATATAAATATGTGTGTATATATATATATATACAGTATGTGTGTATATATATATATATATATATATATATATATATATATGTATAGTTGGACTACGGTGTGTGGACTATGAGTGCGGCACAACCCCGCTCATCCTCGGGCTACATGACAAGGAGGATGCTGCGCCCCCCCCCCCCCACCACCCCTCCACCGTCAAGTCTTTTTCATTGACGATGCCGGGGTGACTGATACCTGAGTACCTGACTTGATGATAGTGTTTTTGAGAAAGTCCTTCAGATTGAACAGGAATCACAAGTCGAGTACCCCTTTGAACAAATTGGTCCAAACTCAACACGGCCAATCGAATTCCAGCATTTTAATCCGTACAGCAGATAGAATTGAAGAGGTCGCCCCCCCCCCCCCCTTCTCGTCACCGATACCCGGATCCTCGGTGCGACCCTATGGCCACACCCACAACTCGCCGGACTGACATCACGCCAACACAAAGGCTCATCGCCACCAATGGAGGGATTGCTTTGAATAAATGTGCCGGCCATCGTATCACTGCTCGATAAACCCAAACAGGTATCGACCGCCGACGTCCGTCAAAGTCGTCTTATTGGCCGGCCGGCTGAAGGAAGGCGAACATCGGGCGGTACGGATTTATAAATAAAGTATTTTGTCACGGCGTTTATTTATTTGTGATTCGTGTGAACAGACTGTCATGATAACTAAGCGGGGCTTTAGGATGTTCCCTTTTTTTCCTTCTTCCTGAACCACTGAGATGAACTGAGTCACTGCTGGAGGCGGCGAGGCCTGATCCTGGATCAGTGCGCCGATACATTTCATCCTGGGGATTTCACGGGAAACGTCCTAAACCAAGACGGCTTCTGGTTATCGTCACAGAGCGCCGTGGGGATCTTAACCTGTACGCGCTCTTTGTTTTTTCTTTTGCTGTTGTTGTTGCTGTTGTGAAACACCACCCTGGAGAGATCGCTGGAGTATCTGCAACCGGATTGTTTTGCCAACGATGTTAAACACAGATGTAAGACATTAGCGACAGAGCGAGAGGCCGTTAAATCCGCTCTCACCCGCCGGGCGTTTTGATGTTGAACGCTCGGTGGGCCGCGACTCCATGTGAGCGCCGCTGAACGGAGAGAACGATACAAAAAAGAGAGAGAGAGAGAGAGAGGGGAGGAGATGCGATGCTGTTCGGGAACGCGGGTTCACTCAAGTTCTGTGTAAAAAAAAAAGGAAGAACGGCACTCCTCAGAGACCTCAACCGACGGCTCAAAAATACGGGGACGGGGATGGGGGGTGGGGGGGGGGGCGTGAGGAGATTCCGAGTCGTCATGGAAACGTCGTCTGTCCCGTTGATATTGCCCCCAGTTGTGACAGGTGAAATGAAAAACAGCCAATTCTCATTCTCTTCGTCAGCCCACATACATACATATATATATATATGTATACATATTTATATATATTGCAGGGTCAGCCCATATATATATATATATATATATATATTTATATATATTACAGGGTCAGCCCATAGATATATATATATGGGCTGACCCTGTAATATATATAAATATATATATATATGTATATATTTATATATATTACATGGTCAGCCCATATATATCTATATTTATATATATTGAAGGGTCAGCAACCCCCCATTTACCTCCCCCCCCTTCCACACTCGCTATCTCTCATCCATTTCCCCCGTCTCTTGTTTCCCCCCCCCCCCCGCTCCCATCTTAGGGAAGACAAACCTTCCGAGTCTATCTCCCCGCTCTCTCAAAGAAAAGAAAAAAGAAAAGAGGAACTGGGAGCAGTTGTTTATAGACAGCTTCCTCCTGGGGTGCCGGTGTCCCAGAAAGCCTTGCAAATGCAGTGGGAGATTATCCTTCTGAGATCCTCGTCCCAGCCCACATCTTCCACCTCCTTTTCCCAAATACGGAGAAGAAGAAAAGATGCATGCAAATGTGCCAATGCCGCTGAAGCATTTGCTCTGAAGTTATGCATTTGATACTATTTTCCTTTCCCCGTCTCTGTAGGGAACATTTGATGGAGAAATAATGGAGTACCCTGGAGGGCATATATGGAGAACAGCGCTCGGGTTGACAGGTGAAGCCCCGTCACTGATGTTTGTTTTGTTGGCCTTCGTATGGAATATTCTCTGCTTTTTTTGGTGTTTTTTTTACTCCAGTCATACAAATATGTATGTGCCTGCGTGTCTATGTGATGCAGGAATGAGTCCGAAAAAACTCTGGATGTGAGTCAGCATGTTTTGTCGTTTCCAGTTGCCTCAGTTTGAAGTCACGGGGCTTTTTTTGGGGTTAATGCCTGAAATCGGGTCTTCTACGGTACATCAGAAAATACCCCCCTGGTGACTTTTGAGGCTTTTAAGTATCTTTAAAAAAGCGAAAAAATGGCTAAATGAGACACACTCACATTAACTTTTTACTCCTGACTATTGCATTCACACTTCAAAGATGAAGCCGAGATGTATCTATCATAAAGCGTTTCTTTTTCCACAGAGATCCCAAAAATAATTCCCATTGTCTTATTTGTCAAGAGAACCAGTGCGAGGCTAACTTCCGACAAAAACACCGAATCCCTTGAGCACGTGGCCGCATTTTAAATATGTTAAAAAAAAAAAAAATCACATGGCTCGCTAAGAATCCCGGGGGGAACTAATGTGGAACATTGTGAAAGTAAAAATAAAAAAACATGTTACGGCTTGAAAAAAATTCATTAAAAAAACTAAAAAGTTGCAACTTTTTCTCACAACTTTTGGGATATGTTTTTGAGGAATTTCAACTTTGTAATGAGCCGAGTGGTGAAACACATTGACAGGCGGGAACAGATTCCCTCTCAAGTCAAAAAGAGGCGCAGCTGTCAGTTTTTACTGAAAACTGCATGGCGACGGGCGGAGGTTGATGGCGCCGTACGGGACTGTTCTTGAACCCCAAAGAACCGTACATCGACATGTAGCGTCTTCCCGTCTGCCGGAAACCCATCGGTAGGATCAACAACCACAACTCGCAGCATGTGCCATGAGCAGCTTTTTTTACTTCTTGACTGTGGAGTATTTGAATAGATCCGATCCCGCTTTCAGTCACGCGGCGTTAGCACAACGCTCTTCGACACAATTCTTACCACGACAAAAAAAAACACAGATTTCAATACCCTCCAATGGGGTAACAGTCAGGAAGTAAGGAAGGAAGGAAGGAAGTTAGTAAGTAAGTAAGTGCAAGTACAAGTAAGTGCAAGTGGCAAGCACGTAAGTGAAGTAAGTATGTGAGCACGTAAGCAAGTGCAAGTAAGCAAGTAAGTGCAAGTGGCAAGTCCGTAAGTAAGTAAGTAAGTACGTAAGTAAGCAAGTGGCAAGTATGGGTAAGTAAGCACGTGGCAAGTAAGGTATGTGCAAGTGTACGGCAAGTGCAAGCAAGTAAGTACGTAAGTATGTAAGTAAGTACGTAAGCAAGTAAGTACGTAAGTAAGTAAGTAAGTAAGTATGGTGTATTTATATTGCACTTTTAACAGAAAAAAGGGGTCACAAATTGCAGTACAATAGTCAATTAAAACAATTTGACAATAACAGGATCCAAAAGATTTCAACAGTTAAAAGAACAAAGTAAGATACACAGTAAAAGAGGGTGCAATAAAGAACACAATAAAACAAAAAGGACAAATAAAAAAAAACCAGATAAAACAGGTATATCTTTGGTTGGTGTTTAAATGTCACTATGGAATCAGCTATTCTTTGGACTCACCGGGTCTTCTTACTCTCCTACGTGAGATCGTGAACTATGGAAATTAATGCAGATCAAATTTTCCGCTAAGAACTCAAGTTAATCTCATTATTGCAGTAAGTGTCTGTCTTTCGGAGGGAAGTGGAGTCTTTTGACCCTGCGGAGGTGTGCGCGGTTGCGCTGCTCGCTTGGAGATCCTGAAGTGTGGTCCGGCATGGTATATCGGGCATTACGCGGATCAAGCCCTAAGTGGATCAGTTCATTCAGGAAAAGCCTCCTTTGCCGGTAGTCTCGGCGAAAGGGGAGGTTTACTGCTCAATGTCTGCTTGTGGGTATTAAACTGAACCCCCGTACACGGAAAGTAGGCCATGCAAATGATGCCCTGGGAAAAAAGAGAGAGAGATATAAAGAAATAAAGCCCCCCCCCTCCTCCCCTCACCCGAAAAAAACACAGAAGAAATGGGGGCACACTTAACGGGGCCAAAAGTCTGATATTCTCAAAAAGAGGAGAGAAAGCAAAGCCGGTGAATCACGGCATGAAATATACACAGATTGTGGGAGAAGTAAAGAAGAAGAAGAAGAAGAAGAAGAAGAAGAAGAAGAAGAAGAAGAAGAAGAAGATGAAGAATAAGAAGAAGGTGGAAAAGAAGAAGAAGGAGGAGGAGGAAAAGAAGAACAAGAAGAAGAAGAAGAAGAAGTAGAAGAAGAAGAAGAAGAAAATAGCAAGACACCTCTGGCTTGCGTTTCTGGTTTCTCAAGAGATCACTCCGTCCAACGGGGGTTGTCCCAGAGCTGAGCCTTGTGTGTGTGTGTGTGTGTGCAGCGTGCTTTTACACAGCACAGAAAGTTTTCAAGATTTCCTCTTGAACCCCCTCCCCCACCCCCCCCCCCCCCCCCACACACACACACACAGAACATCGAAAAAGAAAAATCCCAAGGATTCATTTTTTTTCTTCGGATGTTTCATCTGAGAAAAAGCGAGTTCACTGCAAAATGCCACCAAAGCCTGTTTTGATGCGGTGGAAAGCAAACACCGCGGAAGGGTTGACATTTGAAACATTATTACGGGGGAAAAAAGAAGAAGAACAAGGGACTTCACCTCGACCCTATTCTGGGCTCTATTTCAGACCGTGTCCTGAGAAGAGAGAGAGAATATAGATGGTGGAGAATGAAAGAGTAAAGAGAAGGGTTCGCTGGATATGCAGCGAGGACGCAGGATGACCTTGAGACATGAATAGAACATTTTCACAAGGTTATTACCTTCGCATTGAAAATGCGGAAGGTTATGTTTTGATCGCCGTGTATTTATTTATTTATTTATTTATTTATTTGTATGCGTGTTATTCGCATAACAAAAAAAGTTTTAAACCGAATCGCATGAAATTTAGTGGGATGATTGGTTATTATCCGGGGACCATTTGATTAGATTTTGGGATCAATCGGGTCAAAGGTCAAGGTCATGAAAAGGTCAACATCTTCTTGAGTCGCATGAAATATGGTGGGATGATTGGTTATTATCCGGGGACCATTTGATTAGATTTTGGGATCAATCGGGTCAAAGGTCAAGGTCATGGAAAGGTCAAATTCTTCTTTTTACCAACGCACGGTCAATTCGTATCCAATTGGCATGCAACTAATGCCAAAATGATCAGAATGCAATGCCCAATCTTGTGATATGCGTAGGTATGCGCTCTACCGAGTGCCCATTATAGTTTATCAAGTGATGGTCCGTTGGAGGTCTGGCAGATCCGTCTGAGGTAATTATCACCTTCTATTCTATCGTATTGTTCATCAGCTCTTTGTTATAAATATGATGGAGTGGGTGATGGATGCGTGTGCGGTGTCCAACCCCATCAAACTTAACTCCATTAACTTCTCCCCTAATTTAGAATTACATATTTTGGTCATGTCTCAGTTAATGAAGAGCGTGTAAGTGCATTAATCTGGTAATTACATCATTAGTCATTATACCACCTTTGTAATAATGAATACTTTTTAAAATCTTTTCTTTCTTTCTTTTATGAGAAGATTTGCAGGTTCGAAACAACAAAAAACAAAACAGGTGCTGGACACATTTCTCTCTCGGGTGATTATAATCTGCGTGATTGAGAATCAAGTTTTTTTGTCATATCAGGAATTAAAAAATCATCTGCAAAACACAATTCATCCCGGAAACTATTGTTTCATTTTTTATTCATTCTTTGTCAACTTTTACATTTGCATGAGCAAATATTTTCCTATTTACACATTCAGCTGACACAGAGCAGCGTTATGGGGATGCACCGGTACTTAATACGACTTTGTAATTATTTGTACTAACTTTGATTAATTTGTTGCTGAATACAGATGTCAATTATTGTAAGTTGCTGGTGTACAATTTATTATTATAATAATAAACAACAATGACGCCAGTTAAATTAATATTTTAATATTTATGCGAGTTACCTTTTTTGTTTGTTTTCCACAGCGAGTCAGGCCGTGTTTACGTCAACAGGGATGCGAAGCTCGGTAATTAAGCGCTGGTCTTGGATCAGTACTCGGTATCCGATAGCCCGAAGCGACACGGATCGATGCGTTACCTATTTTCTTTTCCACCTGATGAATGCAAGTTGAATTCACTCTCCTGTGAGCTCTTGTTATGAATAAAAAACAAAAACAATTTTATTAAAAATCTAAGGTGGTGCATTTTAAGGCCACCATTAACTTATTTGTAGAGCAGGTCCAAGTGGATATGTATGCCATATTTCAAGTAAATCGGTCATTGATTAAAAAATACTACTAGCTTTCGAACTCAAGGGGGCACTATCGAGCACATTTTCCCGACTTTTGCCCGACACCCCAATCAGATTGGAATATTCCCAGATTCTGATATGCGTGCAAATATTGAACGTTGCGGTTTAAGGCCAAAACCCTCCTTTGTCTATTGATAGTGGTATCATAAAAATAATAATAACAATAAACATTAGAATAACAATAGCTTCTCGACCGACCATGTCGGGTCTCGGGCCCTAATAAAATGAAACACCAAAGTACGGTTTACATGTTGTACTACCATGTAATTACCTTCGATTGAAAATGCGTGTGCATATGTGCGTGCGTGTTAGTCGCATAAGTCAAAAAGTATTAAACTGAATCACATGAAATTTGGTGGGATGATTGGTTATTATCCGGGGACCATTTGATTAGATTTTGGGATCGATCGGGTCAAAGGTCAAGGTCAAGGTCATGAAAAGGTCAACATTTTCTTTTTACCATAGCACGGTCAATGTTTATGTTCATAATTCAATGCCCAATCTTGTGATATGCGAAGGTATGCGCTCTACCGAGTGCCCATTATAGTTTGCAAGTGCTTTAATCATTTCAAGTGTTGATTTGTTAAAAATAAATGTAATTTATGTTGCAATATAATATAAAAGTGAATGAACTCAATCGGTTTGTTCCCCACGAGGTCCTGAGGTGTTGTCCAGTGGGATCATCAGAGCTGCCTGAGAACTTAAAAATAACCCTGCATTTCAATTCAAAATAAATGGTTTTAGCCACAGAATTGTTTAGCGTCGCAACTAATAAACGAGTCCCAGTCGGCTCCGCCTCCATCAACCAACGCCACGTTTTTTTCTGAAGGAGACTATATAATGATGAAGCAACAAAAATAAAAACAAAAAACGATGTGAGTTCATCGCGCAGCTCATTACCGGAGCCAGCGCGGTGCGGGAGCGTATCACAACAGTTCGTCTTGATCAGGATTCACAGGGCAGACGTTTTCCAAACGGGCCACAAGTGGAAATAACTGCCTTATTATTCTGTGTGTGTGTGTGTGTGGGGGAGGGGGGGGAGGGGTGCAAAGGGTCTGTTAAGGTCAGCGTCTTTTGAGCTCAGCTGGTTACAAGCCCTACTGCCCTGGCCTGCTTGCTTACCCCCCCCCCCCCACACACACACACACACACACACACACACCGCCAGCATTGTGAGACGCGTTCATGTATCTCTAAAAAACATATTGTCACCGTTCGGTTATGCCTTTAAAAACACCCACCCACACACACACACGCACGGCAAGGCCAGGCAAGAGTGAATGATGAGGAGGCAGAGAGACGGTGGGAAAATTTGTAGAGTGAGGAGGAAAGGGAAAGAACGAAAGCACACTTCGGGAAGAGAAGAGGAAGTGAAGGAAGGGAAGGGGGGGGGGCAGAGTCAGAGGATTGGTCGAGTGCGTCACGGACGGTGTCCAATTAAGGAAGGCTGCATTCTTGAGGCTTCCAGTCTGCCCACTGAGCTTCATGCCAGCATACAGGCCTGGAAAAAAAAAACAGCTCCCGAGAAGCCAGCCCATCTATTGTTCCACAGATTTAGCATTCACACTCTCTGGAACGTCTGTTTTCACACTACCGACGCGGGCCACCACCTTCGGTAAATTCCCGTTAAACGTTCCCCTTGAAAAAATAGAAAAACAATCAACGTGTGGTTAAAGATGCCTTCAATTGCATTAAGGTGAAATGGTGAATAGTTGAGTTTCTGCTATTTGGTTCAATTCAGTTTATTTTGTAGAGCCCATTGTCATGAATTACAAATTTGCCTCAGACGGTTTACATTCTGTACACATACGACATCCCTGACCTTTGACCTCACATCGGATAAGGAAAAACTCCCAATAAAGAGAAAAAACCCTTTCACATGGAAATGTTATGATGTGCTTGTGATGCGACTCCCTCCTCTGACACAGTTATGATGACATCGGGATCAGTATAAGGGCAAGCAAATATTAAATACAATTTAAATATATATATATAAACATTATCCTATAAATGACAATTGTAGATAAGTCAGTTACAAAATACTTCCCCAAAAAATTCTTTAACTGACTATATAGAAAAAGTTTGAATTACAAAATGTAGGAAGAGTATTATGTAATAGGATACTATATCTGATGTGTTACAGATTTCTGGGGAGTATATGTGTGCTTTAGTTCATTTATTTATTTTTTGTCCAGCACCTGTTCCAGTTTTTTTGGGGGATGGATTTTTCTCCTAAAAAAATGAATAATTCCAGTATTTTCTCGAAAATATGTGACTGAAATAATTAATATTGTGGAAGTTCAAATGCTCATCATCATTTCTCTCCACCGACTCCACCGACATATTTCTACCCTTTTTAAAAAAGAGAAGAAAACTTTCCCCAGTCAATGTTAGACGTTGAGGCTTCCGCTGCGTGCGTTGAACTCCAAACCAATTAACAGCTGCTATTTATTTCACATCTTGACCCCAGTGCACACAAAAAAAGCGAGTTATCTTTCTCAAGTTACATCATCCCCATGTGTTTGTCTCCCCACTCACCCAGAGTAAATTAATAACAGCCCATCATGTCGAAAGAGACACAATAACACTTCAACGGCGTATTATTCAAAGCGCTGCTTTCACTGCTTCTTTCCGTCTCGCGTGATCGAAATGGAACGAAGAGGCTTAGCGGGAAGATGTGATTCCTGCTTTTCAATCAGTGGACGCGGTCAAGGAGACAAGTGTCCCCTTTCGCCGGCGCTCAAATGTAGCCCGAATCTCAGCTGTGTAGCAAAAGGGAGCGGAAGGCTCGCTTCGTCAATATTGGACTTGTATGCAAGGATGGGGGGATGGGGGGGGGGGAGTTTAATACGTGGTAATTATTTATAGTATTAAACTGTAATATAATAAATCTACCTTTGTAATGGTGGATAAATCGGAGATGAATGAGGATCAAAAGTAGCTTTTTCCAAGTTTTTCATATGTCTTTTTGAGAGGTAAGACACATAAATTGCCCTTCGGGGGGGGGGGGGGGGGGGCTTCTGGGCACGTCATCCGCAGCTCGTTGACCACAGTCGACTGCTGCTACCCGACCCACAATGCAACACACTTGGCTAGGAGTCGACGAGAGGTGAGGCGTGGCCCTCCCCCCACTCAAGAATGCCCCCCCCCTCCAAAAGGGCCACGCCCCCCCCCCCCCCCCCCCCCCATGACAACGCATGGAGCCGTGCAATCCACCCGTTTAGAGCAGTCACACACTCTCCTAAAACGGGCGTGTGTTTGTTTTTTTGTCATCCCAAGACGAATTAAGATAAGAAATGTCCCGGTCGGCACTTAACGAGAAGTTGCTGAGAGAAAAACTTTCAAATTGGTAAGGAATATGGACGGGTAAACAGATATTGAGTGATTTTCAAAGACTGCGTTGTGTATGAAAATCGAATATTTAATCGTATATAAAACAGCTTTGTCTTGTTTTAATGTGACGGGGTGAAATCTGGTTTATTTTTAATGAGTAGCTTGACAAAGTTTACGGTCTGTCTTGAAACAATCGTAAGGTCAAAACCAAACGAGTATAATAAACCCAAAAGCCTCTCCTAAAAAATAGGCCCCGCCTTCTAATGATGAGAGAGCCAGGCCCACTTTCATATCTCCCTCACCTCGTACCCTTGGCTCCTTTTTCGATGGGCGGACTGGGAACGAGATGAATATTCACCGTGGGACGAATGGAAAAAAAGGTTGTAGCCGAAAAAAACAACAGAAAACTAAATGTGTGTGTGTGTGTGTGTGTGTGTAGTGGGGGGGAGGGGGAGAAGCTGGTGTCGCCATTCCTGCCCCCCTGACTCACAGTCACATCTTGCAGCGAGTAATTCATTCTGAGAGGGAGGCACAAGTGCCCCCTCTCCAACTCCCAGCGCAAGTTCATGATAATCCTCATAAATTATGATGCGCCGCACAGACATTAAAAACTCTGATTGGCACTAAATCAAACAGGCTGTGCCTCTCAGATCAGAGAGAGAGAGAGAGAGAGAGGCTCTCCCCTCCGACTATCAATTGCTCTCCGCCCTCATATCCCAGATCACTTCGGGTCCACCTGCCCATTTCGCTCTCCTCTCGTCTTTCGTCTCCTCCCCCCATCTTTCGGCTCGACTTGTAATTTGCTTTGCTGTGTCCACGTTCCTCGTTTTTTTGTATCTTTTTTCTTTCTATTTTTAGAAATGTTGCCCTCCGAAAAACAAAAGTCTCTCGTTCCTCTCGGTACCCGGTGTGTGTTTTTCCTCTCTTCCTGTATATTCATCACGACTCCCCTGCATCGCTCTGTGTGTATTTGTTGCCCTCTTTTTTTTGTGTGCAGGTGATTTAATTTGCGGTTGAAAGGATACCCAGACTGACACCCCGCCTCTTTAATCAGTGCACCCATGCACTGTGCAGATTATTCAATAGCGGGTCCAAAAACATCCATTTATTAAAACCCATTTCTGGTTGGCCTGATGCTGATTGCTGCCTTGCACTCATCCTTATTATGAGGGGGGCGGGGCTTGGAATAAATTAAATTCAACATTTAATTATTACTCTTCAAGTACACACAACTACTTCAATCACAGCTATGCTTCATGCAGAGAACTAATTTCCCCTTGGGGATTAATAAAAGTATATATCTTATCTTATATCTTCCCTGCTCCTGAAGAGATAGAGGGGGCCCCCCCGTTAAAAAAAAAAGTTTGGGAATCTCTCTCCGGGGCTCGTTTTATGTCACAGCGCCGGAGCCGGCGTCGTCAAATCAGACACGCACAAGTGAACAATTCAATTAATCAGGATGAAAGTTGTGAGGGAGAGTGATTAATATGCTCTATATGTGTTGATTGCGATGCACTCTGGGATGAGTCCCGTTTCTCGAATAGCCCCAGTACAAAAGCGCACCGATCCTCTCTCGCTCGGCGGGACAGCGCGCCGCGGTAAATCATCGGCCCCGGTGAGTGTTTTAATGCGAAGAGGTAGCGACCCCGTCCATTCATAGACAGATTGCTTGTTAATGGTTTGGAATCGGCGGGTAAAATAGCGGCGGGGAGAAATCATATCTCACGGTGCTAGCGTATCGGTCGAGATGACGGACATGTTCGCCGATCGGAAGTGGGGGGGGGAAAGGCGGGCCTTCTTTTGACGGGTTCGGCAATGAACGACTGACTGATCGAGGAAGGTCAGTTGGGGGATGAAAATACATTTGACAGAAATGGGTGCAACTGATGATTATTTTCATGTCTGACTTCACTAAGGATTATAGAAAAAAAACAGCCCCCCCACTGGAGAGGCTGTGCAACAAGACGTGCCTTTTTACAAATACATGTTTGGAGGGGGAGGTTTTGGTGCAATATGGGGCTGCCAATGATGAATATTTGCAAGTATGACTTTACTAACTTTTTTTGAACAAAATATTTCTTTAACGATTATAGAAGGAAAACAGCCCCTTCCACTGGCGCGGTTGAGCAACAAGTCATGTCTTTTTGCAAATATATATATATATGTATATATATATATATATAGATATATATTTATTTTTGTGTGCAATATGGGGCTGCAACTGATGATTATTTTCAGGTCTGACTTTACTACCTATTTTTTTACAAAATATTTCCTTAACAATTATAGAAAAAAAACAAGACATGCCTTTTTGCAAATATATATATTTTAATTTATTTTTTGAGAGCAATATGGGGCAATATGGTGCTGCAAATTATGATTATTTTCATGTTTTACATTACTAACTTTTTTTTTACATCATATTTCTTTAACGATGATAGAAAACAAACAGCCCCTGCCACTCTACTGTGCAACAAGACGTGCCTTTTTGCAAATATAAATATATATATATTTGTTTGCAATATGGGGCAATATGGTGCTGCAACTAATGATTATTTTCATGTCTGAATTTACAAACTCTTTTTTACAAAGTATTTCTTCAATGATTATAGAAGAAAAACAGCCCCTCCCACTGTGCAACAAGACGTGCATTGTTTGCAAATTATGTTTTTACTTTTTCCTTTTTTATTCACAACAATGAGCGTTCCTCGAACATCATTTGGTCGCACAAAGAATGGCTGCCCTTTCGGAAACCACGGAGCACACCAGTCATTCACCAGAGGAGTCATTACGAGGGCGGCGGGAGGCAACGTTCATTATCTTCGGGATTCGTTTATTCTTTTGTACGTGAAGTACAAAAAGTGACTCAACCTCTCCGATGGAGCATGATTCACTGACAGCAACTGCATTAAATAGATGAGTACAGGGAAGTATGCTTTTAAGAAAAAAATATAGTGCAACATTAGCAAATACATTAAGTACACAAGTCTGTATAACCAGTACATCTGCTTTAAAAAATCAATGCCAAAACAGAAATATTGTCCTTTTTATGCCTCTAATTCTTCTTCCTTTTCATAACCTGGCACCTATATTACCCATAATGCATCTCATGTGGGAAATTATATGGGGGCATTTAATGCCAGTTGCAGTGAGGGCATTCACAACTGCATCGTCATCCACTACTCCCAGTAAGTAGTCGACCAATCGATCACCTGCGGGAGATTTATTTAATTTAGTTCACCCAATGGCGATAATCAACTCGTAAAGGGTTAACTTTACCACCAAGTTGTCCGATTATCTTTTATTATCTTGAGTAGGGTAACCAGACATTTATAAAAGATGCACGTGTAACTAAAAAACAATGACCTTGTTATATATTTTGTAAATTAGTCCCAACTAAATGCCTTTCGGGAGTTAACAGGCTCTTAAAACATAATGTATACCATCCTTTTAAGAAATAAATAATGAAAACTTATAAGTAGGTTTGCGATTATCAGAACATTAGGAGAAGTCAGGCTCTGTGTCGTGGAGAAATAACAGACTGTGGTAGAAAATGAAAATGTATTTTTGTGGACCGTAATACGCTCTCCTGCGGTCCACCCTTGGGTCCCGACCCGCACTTTGGAAATGACCGCTTTACACAACCCTTTTTTCTCATATGCAATGAGCACACAAAGTCTGTCTGCAGGTCTCGGGGAGTTCACCTTCATCACAAATCGATGTGAAAATGACACCGTCAAATACGAAATAAGTCAATTTTGTGGAATATGTTCTCTAATCTCGAGACTCCGCCTTCTTTTTGATTCCTAGCATACTGTGTATCTTACATGATATGGAGATATTTGTTTTTGTTACCCCCCCCCCCCCCCCCCCCCCAGCAGATGGAGGGGCATATAGGGTACAGGGTACACATATATTTAAAGGTGGAAAAAAATATGGATTATATTCACCCAATAATATAGACACAAGGATTTAAGATGGCGAATAAAATCAGGACAAAGTCAAGTGCAATATAAGAATAAATAAATACATTCCACATAATTGTACCATAGTCGGCATTAATGTATTTAACTAAAACTTAAATGACCACATATAATATGGTGAGGACTCTATGGGCCAAGAACCGCTCCCGGTGCATCATCCCACTGTTGATATATAAGGGGTGGGTAAGTCCATCACTAATTGAAGGGGAGACAAGTCCTCTGTCCTTTAGTGGTAAAGATGGACTGCTATTGAGGACACCCCTTTGGCTGTGAGGGCATGGAAGAGTCCGCTTCCCCGGAACCGGTTGATTTAGGAGGGGGTGTGCTGCAGCAGCTCAGTCTTTTCTGCAGATAAATTCGGGCCGGTAGCTGGTATGACTCATTGTCCTCGGAGCATATGAAACTATGATACTTAAAATGCTGACCGTGACAACAATTTGCAATTATGCGACTGTGAAAAACCATCAACACTGCGTGTGCTCTTCAAGACGTCCAAGGACTTTGTGGAGAAACACCGATGTCCTGATTTATAACAGACAATCGGGGAGGGGGGGCTCAGGTGGTGGGTCGTCCTCATTTCATCATTTTACGACCATCATTATCCGCGATATTCTCCATCCTCGTTTTTTTTCTTCTTCTTCCTAGAGGCAGTCGATGAACGCGGAGACAGGCGTCCGCGTCCCTATCGCGTCCTCGCCAACCGCTTCGCGGCACAATCAATCCCCAACGCCGCCATTGTCACGCTGGTCAATAACAGAGCTTTTTTTTCACCTTCGCTAATTTAATAAAGAGGGAGCGTTGCATTTTTTTTCCCGGTGAAATATGGCCTCCAAATACATCACTTGTAACACGGAGATGTGTGTAGTGCATTCGAGAGCGATAATACTGTCGTCGGAACACCCACACATGACAAAAACAGCGGAAATAAATACGTGGACAACGGGTTTGGGACTTATTCTACAGGACAAGTGTTTATATCATGTTCCTGGCAGCATTGGATTTGTGAGGCCGGAATACTAAAAAAAGAAAAGCTGTGAGAGAATAGAAGTCATCAATCATGAGCGCTGTGCATTTTTCCTGCAGTGGAAGACAGCCTCCGAACTCCAGGCTGATGCAGCGAGGCCACAGCGCGGGACGCTGGAAGTTGACATAGACGGGTAATTAACTAAAAATAACACAGCCGAGGTAAAAGAGATGTATTTTTTAAAAGGGCTTGAAGAGGAATAGGAGACACAATGGAAGGAACCCTCATGGGAATAGCGTATCCGGAGAGAGAGAAGGATTCGGACTCGTGCAGGTCCGACACCTACGCGCCGGAGATGGATCAAAAACTTGAAAGGCATGGGAAAGTTTCATTATAATTTTTTTGACATCAATATATTTTATGTGAGTTTCTTCACATACGCAAGCATAAAAGACTGGCAGCACATCACAGCGGCGGCGGGGAATGCGATGATTGCTACACGACGGAGCGCTGGACTGGCGTAACTCGTGGAAATGTCGCGGGAGCGGTTTGCGTACCAACACGCACACTTTGATGTACACAATGCACGTGAAGCAATCTGTCTGAAAGGGGTGTGGACCAAAATTGTTATTATCACTTAAAAAAATTAGATACAAACATTATGTACAGTATATATATATATATTTAATTTTTCAAATAAAATAAATATATACAGTATATATATATATTTTAGACTTTAAGTAACTAATATTGAAAAAAATAATTATATATATTTTTTTATTGATAAATAAATATATATATATATATATTTCAGATTTCAAATAGCTTATAATGAAAAGAACTTCTTTTTTTTATGTGATAAATATATATATATATATATTTCAAACTTCAAGTAGCTTGTGATTAAAAACATGTGATAAATATATATTTCAATATATATATGTATACAAATATATATGTATACATTTTTTTTCATTCTAAGCTACTTGAAGTCTCTGTAAGCTTGCTTTTTTGAAGATGGACCACAAGTGTGGAGAGAGGTGTACAATATGCTATATATATATATATATATATATATATTTATATATATATATATACATACATATGACATGTTTGTGGCAGCAGGAGTTAATACTTTCCAAGCTGTTGTAATCTTATGTATACATTTATCTGCCGGGTTAAGGACAACGAAAATGAAATAGTCATGGTTCTACGCGCTACCAGTCCCAGCTGTGGAGATATTGGCATAGCTGTTTCTTTATAAGGCATTCGTAGGTCTATGTATTTTACTTTTGATTAAAGTATTTTACTCTATTTAATATTTTGTACAATCTGGACCTTGAGTCTAAAATAAAAGTTTGTATATATATATATATATATACTGTATATATAGCTAGATTTACAAACTACTAAGTCTACTACTAAGACTACTGCAGCTAATGTAAAGCATTGACAGTGTTTGTCCTGCAGTTTTTCATTATTGACGTGAGTTTCTTTTTTAAAGAAGATCTAAATTGCCATCGTTTATGTGCTGTGTTTGCATGACAATAATCCTGTATGGTAAATAATTAAGCCTTTACAATGTCACTAAAGTGATAAACACGGCCGTCACAAGATCCTAGAACCCTGAAATGGTCTCACCCAACAGTTAAAAGCCAAAGATATTCCATCTGCATTTACTTTAATTGTTGTTGATTGCATTTTACTCAATCAACTCCACTCAATTAACCAACTAATTGTCTCAGCACGACAATAACAACTTAAATGGAAATGTTTCTTTTGTGTCCGATATTGACAAGAAACAACGTGTTTATCTGGACTTAGTGTCGAGTGTTAGAATAGAATAGAATATACACTTTTATTAATCCCCAAGGGGAAATTAGTTCTCTGCATTTAACCCATCCTTAGTTATTAAGGAGCAGTGGGCTGCGGTGATGCGCCCGGGAAGCAACTGGGGGTTCAGTGCCTTGCTCAAGGACACTTCGACTTGCAACTAATGGGGAGAGCGGGGATCGAACCCACAACCCTGCGGTTGCAGGACGGCCCTCTTACCCCACTGAGCTAAAGCCTAAAGTCTGGCAGTTAATGCATTTGTACTTCAACTTTTTCCTCTCAGCTCTAATTTTACAATTCTTTTCATTTTTCTTCCAATATAAGTGGCCATAATTAACCCGGCAAGTGAAACACACTTTTTTTTCTTTCAAAAGTGCGCTTTAATTCAGAAAAAAGACAAAACACACATACCAGAGCCGGATTGTCGAGCAGCTTTGATGAGACCATTGAGGGTAAGCGTTCCAATCTCCCCCCCCCCCCCCCCAGACTCATTATCTTACTTCAAAAGAAAAAAAGCGCAGACGAGCCGTCACCGATCAGAGGACGGACAGCTGTCCGCGGACAAAGGCCAGAGTGTCTTTGTGGACGGACGCCTGCCAATCCAACTGGATGACTGCCTGATTTCTGCCGGCTTTCCAACTGCCCCCCCCCCCCCACCCCGTCTACCGCTCCATCCCGTTGAACGTGCTTCTCTGCCAGGTTCGCTTGCCCACCTGTCCGACTCCATTTCAACCCCTCCTTCTCTTCCGCCTGTTGAATCGGCTCTACAGGGCGACTTGAACGCTGTCAGTACAAATAGTCTTCTCACGTCCGGGGACATTTTCTCAAGGCGTCATAGAGTTTTCATAAAGTCTTGAGATTGCATGTGTTTTCAGAAATGCATTGATGCGATGCAACGATTATAATAATGTAGATGATGCTGAACTATCGTGTTCCCTGAAGGGTTGTTTGGGAGTTTTTCCTGATCCGATGTGAGGTTTTGGGACAGGGATGTCTATGTGTACAGATTGTAAAGCACTCCGAGACAAATTTGTAATTTGTGAAATTGGGCTATACAAATAAACTGAATTGAATTGAATTGTTTTCCATTTTTATAGCTTAAGCCAGTGGGTTCCCTCCTTTCGCTTTAATGCATGCGGTCGGCAAACAGCAACCACAGAATGCATTTTGTCTGTCGCCATCTTGGTTTTTTCGCTGTCGCCATCGGCGTGTATTTTGTTTTTTACCGCCATCATCTTTTTATGTTGTCTTTCAATCAACATCTTGGTTTTATTGGCCGTCGCCATCTTGGTTTATTGCAACCAGAAGTGAAGCGGGAGGGCGGAGCTAATGCAACCAAAGGTGCAAAAAATATATTTTTCAGAACAACAAAATGTTACAATGAACTTTTAGGAAGAAGAAAAAACACACACAGTGAAAGGGTTAAATTCAGTGGTAGAGACCTGTCAATCACAAAGTAGCCCCGCCCTGAAGCATACCCTGCTTTATGGTGTATTTACATCTAAATGGACTATAATCACTCCATGAACATCCTGCTGTAATGAACAAGACTTAAACTAGCGATTGACACCATATAACCATGAGAACAAGGGTCATTTTCTCATAGAGTCTATACTATTATTCAATTCAATTCAGTTTATTTGTATAGCCCAATTTCACAAATTACAAATTTGTGTCGGAGTGCTTTACAATCTGTACACATAGACATCCCTGCCCCAAAACCTCACATCGGATCAGGAAAAACTCCCAAATAACCCTTCAGGGGGAAAAAAGGGAAGAAACCTTCAGGAGAGCAACAGAGGAGGATCCCTCTCCAGGATGGACAGAACAATAGATGTAATGTGTACAGAAGGACAGATTTAGAGTGAAAATACATTCAATGAGTGTATTATCAAGATATCTAAGTCTAAATGCATCTTTTGTTGAATGCCTGTATAATACTAGTGGAGCCAGTCTATTGTCAGGACCAAACTACAGGCTACCTTGTCGTTGCCATGCAAACTCGTCTGACCAGCAACGTACCGTCACTTTCCTCAGAACAGGTGTATTGTATGCGACCCTCGTATTAAAGTCCATGAATAGAACCGATTGAGCTGTACATTTTCACATCCTTAACTGGTAAAGGAACGCAGCGCGTCCGTGCCCACGCAGTGCGGCGACGACGTGAAATCGGGTAAGCGGAAACAGCTGAGAGGCTGTGCCGAGGACACATTGCATCAGTGAACCCCCTTCCAAAAGGGACCCCCCCCCCCAGAGAAGATTTCTGGGTTAGGAAAGTGAGTGAATTCTTCCACAACAAAATTCATGTCTATTTTTTTCTCTCTCTCTCTTTCTCTCTCCTCCATGCGACTGCTTTCATAGACAGATATAAAAAGCGCTATCGCAAGAGACATGAATGTCAGTGGAAAGATCAGCAGATCAACCGATAGAAAGAACTCTACGGAGACACAGATCTGTGGGCTTATACTCAGTCCACCACAGAGAACAAGGCCTCTAACCCTCTCTGTTAGACTGTTCCTCTAATTGCAGGCGTTGGCTAATTAGGACGGGGCTATAGAAGCGGAGAACAACTCTTCCTAGAAGCAATACATTGAGTGTATTTACTCGAAAGACGCAGCGTTTAATTCTAACTTGCTTGACACTTGGCCACCGAGAAACCTAGTCAATGGAAATATTCAAATAATTGACTTCAGAAAGCTTTAATATGTTCATCTGACAGCAAAGATGAGGGGCTAATTACACTTGGCTCTTCTGTCAAATCATTAAATGGCAGATTAGAAAAAAACAATTCTGCTAAGAGTGAACAAGTCTGCACAACTTCAGCAGAAATGCTCTGAGAGAAAAAAAACATGTATTTAAAAAGCCTATCACAGGCTTGGTCGGCTTTTTACGTCTTCCTTTTATGTCACGTTGGGCTCGAACAGATGCTCTGCTGCAGGTACTTAGCCGTGGACTCAGATGGAGGTACATGAGTGACTCATCCTCCCTCATGCTTAACTGATAGACAAGCATTTGAATTGTGAGACTAATGCGCAAAGTGATAGCGAGTCTGTCCACTAATGAGGAAAAATGAGCACTCCATTGCTCTAGATCCACACGAACGTCTAACCTGGTTTTCCTTTCATTCCCTCCAGCCGCCGGAGTGAGGATGATTACAAACAGGACACCGGCAATCACAGAGGAAAAGAGGGAAATTGCTTTGTGAATTGCGAGTAATTTGTTTGGAGAAATATGGTCAAATTTTAAATGCAACTGCAGTTACGTGCTTCACTAAATCTTCCATTATCGAAAAATACGACTTAAAGCTGCAGTTGGTAACTTCCGTATCGGTAATGAGAATGTTTTGCTACAGCCGGCGCGAATTTTGCAAATCTTTTTTGGCGGACACTTGCAAATACATGTAGCAGCAGAGAAATGAAGATCAGTCGGAGGAAAATATGTTACGATACGTTTTGAATCAAAATCTACGACCCGATGTATAAATGTGGAGAATCATGAAAAGGGGAAGATTCATGCTGGGCAAAACATTGTGAAGGATTCGTATCGCACTGAAAGGTTGTTTTTCAAGAATCAAGACTTTTTTTAGAACTGAAATTCCAGCTTGGAGACGACAGGGGTGAGGGGTATATGACATGCTGCAGTAGATGTAACTTTCTTGTTTTAGCAACAGCTATGATCCCCGTCACTGGGAAAAGAAATTCAGAGACAGCAACACACCGATCACTCGGGGGCAAGCGAGCAGTGGCTCCAATGTGATGTTGCCCTCTGGGCTCGTACGCTGATCCAAACAGGGAGGCTGAGTCGTGGTGAAAAGTGGTGTAGAGCAGCGGGGCTTGTAACGGTAACAAGTGAAACAAGAAAGTCTCTAAAAATGGCAAGAGAGCTGTGTGAAACGAGGCGACTGTGGGTCAGTGGTTAGCAGGTCCATCTTTCAATCAGGGAGGTTCAATCCCCGCCCTAGTCGATTTGTCCTTGAGCAAGATATGTAACCCTGAATTGCTCCCTGTGGCTGTGTCTACGGTGTATGAATGTAACATGATTGTAAGTTGCTTTGGATAAAAGCGTTAGCTAAAATGAAATGTAATTTAATGAAACGCCCAAAAAAACCTCTTTAAAAATGGGATTTGGAAGAGAAAAAAAAGCAAGGTAGAAAGCAAGTGCATCACATGGAAATTGTGAAAGAATGAGGAGCTCAGCGCGGCTGACGGCATTTACCAGGCGAGCCCAGCGGGAGGCGGTGCGTCGCTACAGTTTAGCATTAGCGCCGCGCGTGGGGTTGCGCGGCGGAAGCCGGGGTCGAAGAGAAAAAAAAGGAGTCGTGGCTCTTTTTTCCAAAGGTAACTGTAATGTCTATATTGGTGATCTAACACCCTCATTAAGCATGGATCAAACGCCGGTGTGCAGGGGGGGGGAAAGCAGCGGCAACGGAACTGGAGTGCGGGATTAGCGGGATGAGCGAGATGTTCTCCGTGCACGTTTGAAGTCTCCCGCGCGACTAATTGTCGACCGAAGACGCAACGAGAAGTTCAGCCTCCCCGCTGAATTACAGGATACTCGCCCACCCTCGGCCCTCGGCTCGCCTCCGCCGTGTTGTGTTGCGTAAATGAACAATCTGATGCGGTGACCTTGCACCGTGGATCGAAAGGCAGGGAAGAAAAAGGCCCTCATGCCTTCAGAAGCAGCTCCAGGTTAAGGTTATACCTGCGTGCTTTAAAAAAAAAATGTTTCGGCAGAATAATGTAATAGTGTGTGCACCTTTTTAATTTCATAGTGTTACATCATGGCCTTTTGGCTGACGCAAGAAGCATCGCATTTCAGTCGCGAGGCCCGCTGTGAACAGCGATTACCAAACACCCCCCCCGCCACAAAATGCTTTCTTGTATCATAAATATTTGACACGCCTGATAAAGAATACACAGAGGTTTTTTTCCGAGTTTTTTGGTTTCCGATTGTGGATTTTACATACAGGTACACGCCCCACGTAAAAGAGCACCCATTGGTTAACGACACACAAAATAATAAAATGACCTGTTTGGGTTTGCTGATGAGCGATCTTGTGTGCTTATGAATAATTACTGTGAAGGTAGCATGGAGGGAGGAGGTCCCATTTAATGCTAGGTTGTTGTTGTTGTTGTTTTAACTAAGAAGGCAATCTTCGTTGTTTTTGTTGCCAAGTAGTTTCCATAAAACCCACATTGTACAGAACCTTACCCGGCTTAATGCAAGATAACATTGCACAGTAAATGTCGCTTTATTTCCGAGTACATGAGGATGGGATATCAAGGGGAATGTCGGCAGCATACAGATTACAAGCGTTACTGCGACATCTCGCATGTTTTTTTGCTTTTTTAATAGTAGACTGGTGTGTCGCGACAACGTGCATGATTCACCAATTTCAACAATCGTAAAAAAAAAATAGAATAGATTAACGCTGGCAGAGGACCAACTGCTAGGATCCTATTGGCAGAGAGCAGCGTCTGGCGGCCCTGTTTCCACACGTGCAGGTGACCAGAGTTTGAGTAATTTCCCTCTTTGTGCTGTAGCGAGTTATAATTGCGACTCGGCAGCATTGCGTAACCTATTGCGTAACCTATTGCATAAGTCGGTTAAAGGGCAGCAGCCCATTCAGGAGAAGTAGGGGCCATATCGTCGGTCCGCGTTTTCCCATCAGATGTCAGGCTTTCTCAGAAAATAGGCACAACATTAATTAATTCAAAGACAGCTATTTGCCGTGTGACATTATAGCAAGTGGATGAGATTGTAGTTTGGAAAAGGTCAGCAGCAGTAACAAAGGAAAGGCTGAGGAGAGGGGGTATAAAAAAAAAAGGGAAAATGGCCGCCAGGCAGAAATGACTTTTCAGGAAAAAGTTGGGTAAGATGAGACGGTACCGAGTCAATTAGGTCTCGGCAGAGCAGGCCCGGCATGTCAGATGTGAGATCTTGGGACAGGTGGTGTCGTATGTGTACAGAGTGCAAAGCCCTCGGAGGCAAAATCGTAATTTGTGGTATCGGGCTGTACAAAATAAACTGATGTCATCAAAGCATTGTCCAAAAAAGAGAAGATTTCTGCCTCTCTGTGTTACTTACTCACTGGGGCTCTGACCGCGAAAAGGGGCCGGGATATAAGGAATGAGAGGATGTGGATAGACGGCGGCGGATGATGCTCGACACATTGAGCAGAAGGAAAAGAAAACTGGAGCGAGAAGAAAGGAATTGTTCGCACACACACGACAACAAAAAACAATGGCAGCAAGGGTTAAACTTGTGGCGGGGCCACAAGATGGAATAGATGGAGGGGAAAAGGGATTGGCAAAAGTGTGAGAAAAAAAAAGTCACCGACTTTCAAGATCAGGTCAAATCGAGAGCGCCGCGAGAAAGGAAAATATCAAAAGCAGACTAGGGGGGGAGTGATACAGATAATCCGTGCTGTGGGAAGGTTGAAGTGACACAGGAAAATGAGGATTGCCAACTCACTAGGCCGACCACGCATCCCATGTCAGGGTTGGACCAGGGGGGGGGGGGCTGATGAAAGAACAATCATGTGGAGAGTTATAGTGATGGCTCGGGTTCCAAATGGTAGAAAAAGGTATGAGTGACACGCAGGAAGGGAATAAACAACACGCGCCCCCCCCCCTCCGGAGCCACTGGCAACGGCCATGCCATGCAGCTGAGATGGTGAAAGGTGTCGGGGAGCGGGAGTGCAGATGCTCCCCCCCCCCCCCTTCTCGCCGGAGTGATTTATGTCCATGCGGGAGCAACGGAATGTAAGGAACAAGATGTGAGCGCATTGCCGTGATGAACTCGGGACCGTCTGACTGATAGTTCCCGTCCCCCCTCCACCATGTTTTAGGGGGACGAGAGACAGCGGGACCGATAAGGCCGGAGAGAACGCATTCACAAGGATATGTATCTCTCAAGACACAAAATGGAGGAGAGAGAGAGAGAGAGAGAGAGAGAGAGCTTCGCCTCCATATGTTCACACCAACACACTTTCACTGCTTTTACTTTGCCACGTCGAG
The DNA here is from genome assembly GCF_029220125.1 of Pseudoliparis swirei. NCBI lineage: Eukaryota > Metazoa > Chordata > Actinopteri > Perciformes > Liparidae > Pseudoliparis > Pseudoliparis swirei. The sequence continues at coordinate 5,600,777 of NC_079402.1, read as the reverse complement.
GCTTCATCCGTAAGAGAGCGGAGGCCCACGTGCCCCCGTGTTGACAGTAGCAATCCCCTCAGTGTATTGACTCAATTAGTAGATTGTGGAAAGCGGAGGAGGGGGGAGGGGGGGACACGCAAGGTGGATAACTGGGAGCCCGTAGTGCCGCTCCTCGACGACTCATTGTCCTGCTGAACAGTTAGAAACAGAAAAAACTCTGTAGAGTGATGCCGTTGGGTCTACATGCGGACATACAGGACATGCGTGTCTTTAGGTTCGTGTACGTACGTATGTATGGAGACGTCTGGCTCGGCGAAATGAGGTGACCTCTTTTTGACTTTTTTTATGTACTTTTTTTTTTATGTACTTTTTTTAATTTAATTTTTCCTGGTGGTTGGGTTGGGTTTGTTGTCTTGTTTGTATACGTTAACAAAAAGATGAACAACTATGGAAATAATAGTTACACTACATTTTTACTGCGTTATGTACCAAATATGTTCCAAATAATAATAAAAAAAGAAAACACCAAATACTCACAGACTAATTGGAGAGGGATACACACGCCCTACAAAACATGTTTGAGGGTGAAATACCTTTAAAAGGTAGGCCATGTATCTGGGATATTTACCTAAAACATTGTCAAAAAGAGACAAATATTTAATAAATGTACTTCTAGTGGCTGGCAAAAAGACTTTCACCAGAAAATGGTTAACACAAGAATGTTCTACTCTGAAAACATGGACGGATGTTACAGTGGACATTTACAACATGGAGATAACCTGGCAACTACAAACTGGAACAGTTTTTGACATATTGGGAAACATGGGCTACATACCTCATAGTCCTGATTTTATTTTTATAAACCAAATGCATGTGCAATAGAGAATAGATCACTCCCTAGTTATACATTGTTTTATGTCAGTTTTTTGTTTCATTCCATCTCTTTGTTGTTGTTTATCCTATGTTTTACACCGCTTGCTCTAAATATGTATACGTTAAATGAGCATCATCTTAAAATCTGCACATGCAATGTCAATTGTCTGGAAGGCATCTGTAAATTTCTAATTGATGCCTACTTTAAATAAATAATAAAATAAATGTAAAAACTAATTTAAAAAATACATCGATGTAACCTTTTGTAAAGGAAATAAAAGGGAAGTATGTCAATATTTCAGTAATTATTGATGCTTTCGATGACATGTATTTTTTTAGTAATATTTACAGAATGTTATAAACGCATCAACAACAAAAAATCCGCTAATGGCCGGATTTACGTCACCTGGCTGTGCCAGATTATCCTCCTGTCGTTATAGTTTAAGGAGTTGGTAAATCTGAATCAATCAACCTACTGGAGATCATTTCTATATATATATATTATTTATTTTAGGTACATATGTATATCGAGTCATTTCCCTCATTCTCCTCGTCAGAATTCTCATAAAATGACTGGGTCTATTCCTGTTATGCCCAAAAGGACAACACTTAAACTCAATGTTTTTATTACAGCTTTTTATTTCTTTGTTCACAATTCCTCGGCACTTGTCTAAGAATAACAGATAATTCCAGAACCTTATTTTCCCTGAGCTGTTAAACCTCTGCTGGCTCTGTAATGTTGATGTGGCCCTTGCCCCTCTTAGTATGGCTTAATTCCTCCTTTATTTGGCTCACAGATAAAAGATTAACAAAAGAGCCAGCTACATTACTAAGTTCAAGCAAGTCAAGATAAAAGGCTAACACAAAGATTTCAATGGTACAAGGCAGGCTTGCTTCTAGCTTTCACTGAGGTAGCTTGTGTGGCGGGGTCCCTTAGAGCAGGGGTCCCCAACCCCAGGGCCGCGGCCCGGTACCGGTCCAAGGCTTGGTTGGAACCGGGCCGCGGAAAAAAAGTGAATAAATAAAGTTTTTTTTTTTTTTTTTGTAATCAGTCGGCAAAATATCTTATTTTGAAAAAGGACCGGATCCACCCGTGTGTACGTCTGAGCCGCGTTCAGGAGTCTTAAAGTTCGGGTTTATCGCTGCAGGCGAGTCTCACGCGCCGAACCCTCTGCTGGCGGCACATTTCAGTGACAAAGAATCTTAAAACATATTCAACCTGCTCAATGAATTCTGTCACTTCAGGGAAATGACAACTGTTTTCAAGTTGGCCGATAAAGTCGCTGCTGTGTGGGCGAGTGAACAGCGGAATATTCTACATGTTTCAGACGTTGACCGGGTGGAAGAGGCTTTTAAAAAAGTTTGAGCGGTAAAGAATAGACCTGCAACCCATGTAAACAAACCCACCCGGTGAATCGAGCCCGTCCGAGCTAGAAGAAAATTAGTTCGAGATGCAAATGATGGTGGCCTTAAGGGACATTTCACACAATAACTCTGCCGGTGTTCTAATGACAGCGACCAGAACTCGGTGAGGAGCAGCGTACCAAACACACGTCTGTGTCGCCGTCTCCATTAGCGGCTCCTTGCAGGTAAACAAGCGCACGGCTCACACTAATTCGGCGTAATGATGAGTTGTAGTTTTGTCACTTTATGCCCTTCGTATAATTGTATGACGTCATATTTATTATGTCATTTATATTGCCGGTCCGTGAAAATAATTTCTGACACGGAACCGGTCCGTGGCTCAAAAAAGGTTGGGGACCGCTGCTTTAGAGAGTAAGCGGGAAGGGGTGCGCTGGGGGGGGTCACCTTTTAAAAGATACCGTCTATATGAGCAATATGAGTGTGAAATTGTTCCAATCCAACTGACATGGGACACCGGGAATGAAAATGAGTGTTGGGAATGACGATCATCCATGTCATCCCTTGTGACGTGACAGAGAGGAAGGCAACCAATCAGCTGGTGTTGTTTATCTCCACCTAGAACAGCACCACCCCCTTTTATTTCCTCGTCTAATATCATATAACTATTGGCATGAACGGTTCTCTACCACACGATGGTAACGCATGCATGTATTTTTCGTAATCCAGAAGTCCTTATTAATTACTATTTTCAATCATGTATTAATTAAAACAATCCTCATTTTACAAAGGATATCAACATGTAATCCATATCCATCCCTGTGTCTTTTTTCAGTCATTGAGAATATTAATATTAATTGCAACTCATGTAATTTTCATATGTATATAATTCCCTTTAGCAGTTCTCGCCTGCTGTGTATTAACTAATTAACTCATTATTTACATTACAGGTGGATGGTAACAGGAATATAAACACCTGTACGAGCTTATGAAATCCAAACCAACCCAAAGGCAAATAAGTGTTGTGTGAATCTTCCTTTTTTTGTTGGTATTGCAATAAAAAAAAAAGTAAAATCCTATTTGTGAGAAATATGTGTGATGTTCCCCGAATGGATTATGCTAGCCTCGATGCATTCAATGCATATTGCTGTCAGGCGGTGCTTTATGTTTTGATCTGTAAACATTGCACACATTTTGTTTACTTGACAGCACGGCGTGTTGAGTTGAAGCCACAAAAGATTCGTAAAATGCGATAATGTGAAACGCAGATCATTCAAATGCAGGGTTGCTTGTACAGTACGAATTCTATTTGTTAAAAATTAACCGCAGCATCCTCTTTTTTTCCCCCTCCATCCAAGATCACATTCAATGTTGTTTTACATTATTTTTATTAATCCAACTAACATAAAAAAGCACTGCAGGCTGAAAGGATGCACTCAAAGCATATATGGGGCCAGACAGGGTAAATAACAACACAACGGTAGCTGTGATCGGTGGTTCCTCTTCCCAGTCCTGCAAGTATAACCTATTACCAGGCGACCTTCCTCCAGGACAGCCAGACGGCCAGTAACAGAAATGGAAAATCATTTGAGGTATAGAGTCCTCCTCCTCCACCTCGTTGTTTAAACTTCTGTTTTTATCGCCATGCCTCTCTCGAGAGCCTGCCAGAAATCCATTTGATGGAAATGCCGAGAGAACCTTGGAACTGGATTTAGTGTGAGTGCTGGTAATGTGAAAATATATAGAGAGCTTAACCAAAATATGTATTATGGCGGTTGGGTTACAGATTCTGATGCTGGTCTAGCCAATCAGCCAGGTGGGCTGAGCCCTTCCTTTGCTCCCTGTAACAACTGTACCGGTTCATCAATAATAAGTAAGATATAGCTCGGACAACCTGCATAAAAGCATCAGTAGAAAAAAAAATGTTTAACCAAGAGTGATGCAATATGTCTGGTTGAGTGTGGTAGCTGAAAGCAAAAGGAGAAGAGTAGTATTCCCCTATTGATTCAGTCTCTAAAAACTGTTTTGAAGAATTTCACTTGCCAGTGTACAAAACATTACAAGGGATTCTCACTCCTTTCGGGACTATCAAACACTTCTTTCTGTGTATGTCACAAAATGTGAATTTCTTCTTTTTTATATCCCTGTGTGGGATGGCCAATGAAAGTATGCATTTTAGTTTGTGTGACTATCAATTAAGGCAGTGAGTCTCTTCAGCAAGTCAGCGTAAAAAAAAAGGGACACGTATCAGAAAAAGGATGTGTGGTTGGGGTACGATGGGCATTGTCATCAGCTCAGGGGAAGCTCTATTCAGTGACACGTCTCTTTTAGCATTCTGATCCGTTGTCCGGAAGTGAATCTAACCGCCGTGCAGCTATTGTCCCGACACAGTACTGCTCATCAAAGATTGAATAGCAGTGGAGCAAAAACACACAAAGCACAAAGCCAGTGGTACCCAAGCACACAAAAAACAAGTACCTAAACAAGCACAAATGTCTCATCATAAACAGCATTGCTGAGGCTCAAGATTATCCATAATAGGAAATACAATCAGTCTGATTTATGTGTCTGTCTGTGCAGTTTGCGGCAAAACAAACTCAGCAGAGATTAAGGTTTAAGCGAATATACAAACAAGGATCTGAAAACAGCAGCTATCTTGTTCTACACAAAGTGATGCTAAACCACTTCTGGAATAATCCATTGGTACGCAGTGTTTACCAAACCTGCTGTGTCAGGCTATGTAATCAAGTATTCAGATTAATTATCTATCAAAGCAGTGTAAATAATTACCTCCGGTCGCAGCAGAAAACAGAGTTTTGTTTAGGAGGGGTGGCGGTGGTGTGGGTCATACCTCGCATTCTCGGGAGCCTGAGATGGTATAGGTGCAGGGTCCGGTCCCATTCACAAGCACGTCCATGGCCTCAGAGTTGGTGGGCTTGTAGTCCACATAGTACTCCTGAAGTGGAGAGCTCAGGGTGCGCTCCGTCTCTCTAGCCTTCTTGCGGCGTTTGCGGGCTGCTGCCGAATGCTCCTGCAGCTGCTTGACGCTGCTGGGGTAGCGCTTCCAAGACACGTAGATTACCAATAGGATCATCGCGACGGATAGAAAAAGGGCAACGCTTCCAGCCACAATCTTGTGGAAGGACACAGGCTCCAAGTCTTGCTCCGGGGGAAGTGCCCCAGCTGGGGTAACAGCTGACAATGTGGCACCCCTGATAGATCCCTCTCCTCTCTTTCCAGAACCAGTAGGTGAAGCCCGAATGGCTGGTCGGCGTTCAGTCTGCAGAGGGTCTCTGGATGGGGTTGGAGGGATATTCAGGGTGAGCGTTGTCCCTGGGTTTGATTGGCAAACACCAAAAGCTTCGACAGCATCCATCACTTTCTCACCCTGGGCTTTCTTGGGGGAGGCGCAGATCATTGTGGTCTCCTTTGCCCCTCTGAAGTTTCTCAGCCAGCCCACCAGAGGGCAGATAGCCGGGCCACAGTCCCATACATTCCCAGCTAAGCTTATTGTAGTCAAAGAGATCCAGGCATCAACCACCTCCTGGGAGACATTGGTCAGCTTGTTGGAGTCCAGGTTAAGGGTCTGCAGGTTAGGAAGGCATTGGTAAACAACGGCATCCACTTCCATCAGATCATTTCCAGACAGATCCAGTTTCTGGATGGAGGCCCAGGTCCAGGTAAGACCCTGGTTCATTGAGCGAATTCGATTCCATTGCAAATAAAGTGCCCGCAGATTGTAGAGGCGAGGGAAGTGGGAGAAATTGATCTTCGAGAACTGGTTATGCTCCAAATGCAGCTCAGTGAGCTTGACTAGGCCAGAAAATGCATTCCGGGTGATACTGCGTAAGCGGTTGTAACCCAGATCCAGGAACTCGAGATTTCTGCAATCTTGGAACAGACGCATCGGGACGGTTTTGAGAGAATTTGAGCGTATGTGGAGGCTGAGGAGCTTCCGTAGTCCCTGGAACTGCCCAGGCTGCAAGGACTGCAGCTTGTTGTACGACAGGTCCAGGTTACGCAAATTGGGGACAGGGTGGAATGTGGTGTTGTGGAGCGACGTGATCTTGTTTGAACTCAGGATCAGCTCTTTGAGCCTGCGGACACCCTGAAAGGCCAATACATCCACAGTGGCAATGTAATTGTGGTCCAAGTAGAGCCAGATGAGGTGGTTGAGGCCTACGAACTGGCCGGCGCGAAGACTGACGAGGCTGTTGTAGCGCAAAGAGAGGCCTTCACAGCCTCCGGAGAGGTTCTTGGGGACATCGCGGAAGGCGCTTGACTCACAATAGACAATTTTGCCATCACAGCGACAGCTCTTGGGGCATGGGCGCTCACTCAAAGTTGGATTTGCTGCCAGCCACACCTGCATCAGGAGTTGGACCACTAGCCAGCGACGCCGCAAAGCAGAGCCTACAGGAAGGGGAAGGGAGGGGAGGAAAATAGCAAAGGAGAAAAAAAAGAAGGTAAGTAGATGGACTTATTGCAGAAACCGTAACCTAGCATTTATAATTTTTCTCAGGTAAAAGAATGCATTATACAAATGCAGTAGCTTGTTTTTTTTCTGTGAAAAAAAAAAGACAATAGCTTTTATACACCAGATGTGATGGCATCACTTAATGATTTGTTATAGGCTCATTGAGTCTGTTGACCTTTTTATACAATACACATTTGCACATACATTAGCATAACCTGTGACAAATAGCTTTTGTTTCTTGCGTCATACTTGTCATGTGTTTTGTATTGTTGTTAGTATAGTAGTTTATATTTGAATCACACACATTTAGATAACTTCTTTACAGACACTTTAGATAAGTTGGCCTTATCTATAATTGCTGGAGGGACATATTGTCCGGCTGGAGCTCTTAAATACAGGAAGTGGCCAAAGAAAAAGTACGAAGTGTGGCCAGATTATAGGGGGATTGTGTTTTCTAGTTTAGAGATTTTAGTTCAACTAATTATACATTAGTTTTAGTTTATTGCTGAAATGTTTCTATATATTGATATAAAGTTATCTGTTCTCTTGAGCTTTATTTGTATTTTGGTTAGTCTTTGTGTTACCCATTTGTTTAGGCCGATGATGCCATTATATATGTTACCCTTTGAGTCCAGATTTTTTCAGTCTTCGGTCAGTTTTTTCTGTTGATTTAGAATAACTTTATGTTAAGTTGTTTCAGCCGGAGTGTAGTTCTGTTTAGTTGACCCCTCTTAAGAGCTCATACCTTATTTACCCTTTTTTTAAATGTTTGTTGGCTTCATTTTGAGGTAAATATACCCTATAAAAAATCCATTTGTTATTCATCATGCCCGCCAGCTCCACCCCTCACACTAGAGGAAGGAAGACTCTTCCAGATGCTGATTTATGTGGAGTTGTCAAAATTTAACAATGAGGTCCACTTGTCAGGGTCACTTAGGATTTTTTTATCTGCAAAAATGGTTGTCAGTTCAATATTTACAGTTTCCATTTGTTCTTTTTCTTGTTACCCCCCTATTTCCATTGAACTGTCAAAGCAATGTTGTAACTCAACCTGATGACTCGAAGGTTGAAACGTACATTGTTCACACCTCCCCCCCATGCGGACCCTCGCGCACAATCCCTACAACACAACCTTTATAACACCTAAGGTTGCACTGGTCACATCACATTCTACAATTGAGGAGAATGTCTTTACAGTAAGTCATCAAACCTGGTGCCGTCCAACCACCAGTGTCTGCAGCTGCCGTGACGGCAACATTTATCCACACCAAATGTTGAGTCTTTATAAACTGAAATAACGAATATCGAAGAAACTATCTATAAAAAAACATGTATTTAGGGGAACTAAGGAGGACATTTGTCTCAAGGTACTTTGATCGGTCAAACGATCAGGTCCCTTGAGTAGATATTTAAAGATCCTTGGAATTATACACCTATCAATCAGTCTTCATCCGGTCCTTTGTTATAATTTGTCTCCACAGGTGATTGTTACCTTTGACAAAAGGTATGGGGGATGGTATGCAATATATCTTTACAGGACAGAAGATGATTTACATAGTCCCTTTACATAGTGTCAAAGATAATATAACAAAGAAGATAAGAAATTCACATTACACTGCATATATGTTTGTACAACACAACCACAGTGCAACTTCTGTGTAGATTGGAGCAAAGAACGAGTTGTAAGAGTAATACAGATGAACACCGGGTAGAAAGAAAGCGAGACTCTGGAATTGCTTTGAATATCTTTCACACACATTTGAATACTTTTAGAACAAGACACTCTGGATTCCCAGTTTCAACAATCTGAATCAAGTCTCTGATACCGTCTTGAGGTCAGATGACGAGCGGGTATTGTCTGAAGGGACAGCGGCTTGTCTGACACCAATTTGTTCCACATGATAGTGGAAATATATTCAGGCATAGGTCTACAGCATGATGTTGTGCACCGACAGATATGCTAGAGAGGTTCATGTCATTTATGTTCGCTTTCTCTCATTCCAGGCTTCCTGATTGTTTTCACCTGTCATCACACCTGTCTCCTATGCTCATCAGTGTCAGCCCCGCCCCTGATTGGTCCCACCTGTGTCTTGTTACCATGTGCTTAAATTCCCCTGTCTCCCAGTGTTCCTTGTCAGTTCGTCTGGTCTTTTGCCATGATCAGGTCGGGTTATGTTGGGCTCTTGAAAAGTTTTTGATCCCTCACTACGTGAGCGCTTTCATTTGTTCACTGCAGAACCGAAAAATAAAGTACTTACAAATACTTTATCTCTGTCTCCCGGTCGTGCAATTGGGTCCTACTTCCTAAGTGTCTGAGATCGTAACAGAACGAACTGACCACATTATGGACCCAGCCGACCCAAGAACGCTCACGCCGCTCTGTCGGTACAGGGCGTGACGATTTTTCATCACGAGGAAAAACTGGACAAAGTCAGCCGGAAATACAAGAGCTGAGAGGACGCCAGGCCGGGGTTCAGGAAGAATTATCTACACAGATGCAACAACTGGTTGCCCAAATGAATAATTTTTCACTCATCAACAGACTGCTCCTGCGGTGACGTCATGCACAGCTGAGAATTTGCCTGTCAATACTCCAACTGACGACCCAGGTCAGGCTGTTTCCTCCCGTTACGGCTGGCTCTTCCGGAGAGATTTTCCGGAGACTCTTCGAATTGCAGAGCCTTTCTGGTACAGTGTGATCTGCATTTTCAACACAACCCAGCAGCTTTTATCTGAGCATGGTAAAGTGGCGTTTATTGTGTCTCATTTAACGGGAAGAGCTGCAGCCTGGGCTACTGCAGAATGGTCTAGAGACACCGAACTATGTTACTCATTGGCCGATTTCATAGAGACTATGAGGCGCATTTTGACCACTCATCGCCTGCTACGGAGGCCAGCAGAAGACTGTTTCAAATACGTCAGCTCAACCGTCAGGTGGTTGATTATGCCATCGAGTTTCGTACAGCAGCAGCGGACAGCGGATGGAATGTTCCGCTCGTGACGCCTTCATGACAGGACTGAACCGATAAAGGACCAGCTGGCTCCACTGGAGACACCGGATCTGGAATCCCTCATCGCTGTGGCCATCCGGATCGATAACCGTCTTCGAAAGAGAGCGGACATAGGCGCCGACGCAACCGAGATGTTATTCCCAGCTTCCAGAATTCGCCTCGGAGGGTCGCGCCGCCAGCGGAGGATTTCCAGCTCATGTTACCGGACCATCAGAGGACTACACTTCCGAATGGCTCCGGTGAACCCATGCAGCTTGGAAGAACCAGGCTTTCTGTGGAGGAGAGGCAGCGCTCGTCACGGAGGGTTGCTGTTTCTACTGCGGCCAGCCGGGTCATCAACTCGCTTCATGCCGGGAAAGATCGTGCTCACCAGTCAAAAGGAGGGCGCTGGTGAGCAAGTTTCCGCAGACTTCCTCCTCGACCTGTTACTCAGGTAGACATTTGTATTAACAATCAGACCATTGACCAGGGTGTGTTAATAGACTCAGGGGCGGACGAAAGCCTTATAGACTGGGGCCTAGTCAAACAGCTAAAAATAAAACTGTCCCGCTATCTCATCCTGTTAGTGCCAGTGCCTTAGACGGCCGCTTGTTGTTCACAGTTACCCATTGCACTGAGCCCATACGGATTACTATAAATAAGGACCATACCGAGAACATGCAATTTCATATTTTGAGTCGACTCAGCACCCGATTATTTTGGGGTTTCCTTGGCTGAAGATCCACAATCCTCACATAGACTGGCCTTCAGGAAAGTTAAGGAATGGGGAGAGGATTGTAAGGGCAGGTGTAAACTTCGCAACCTGTTAATGCAACAACAGACTCTAGTAGGATCATTATAGAACACCCTGACTATGCTGATCTACACAAGGTACCTTGCTGTTACCATGACTTAAAAAAGCGTTTAACAAGTCTAAAGCCTTGTCGCTACCTCCTCACCGAGATTTTGACTGTCCCATTGATCTCTTACGGAGCCCCCATTCCCAAGGGAGACTTTACTCGATTTCGAGACCTGAGAGAACAGCAATGGATGAATACATCTCCTCTTCACTCAAATCAGGGATTATCCGTCCTTCATCGTCTCCAGCCGGAGCGGGATTCTTTGTGGGAAAGAAAGACGGGTCTCTGAGACCTTGCATAGACTACAGTCCACTAAATGACATTACGGTGAAGAACCGCTATCCTCTGCCACTCATGTCATCTGCTTTTGAACTGCTTCAAACGGCCAAGATATTCACCAAGTTGGATTTAAGAAATGCATATCACTTGGTTAGAATAAAACAAGGGATGAGTGGAAGACTGGATTCAACACTCAGAATGGTCACTATGAGTACTTGGTAATGCCTTTTGGACTGTGCAATGCACCTGTTTTCAAGCTTTTGTGAATGAGGTTTTGGGAATTCTTGAATATTTCAGTGTTTGTGTATCTGGATGACATACTGATTTTCTCCCCAGACGCTAAATCTCATGTTAACCATGTCCGCCAAGTTTTGCAGAAACTACTGGATAATCAGCTATATGTCAAGGCAGAGAAGTGCGAGTTCCACACAGAAGAGGTGTCTTTCTTAGGATACATAGTCTCACCTAATCATATCCAAATGGATCCTGCGAAAGTCAGTGCAGTATCCCAGTGGCCCACACCAGACTCCAGGAAAAAGGTTCAGCAGTTCCTAGGATTTGCTAACTTCTATAGGAAGTTTATTAGGAATTTCAGTTCTGTTGCTGCTCCTCTGCATGTTCTGACTTCTCCTAAGGTTCCCTTCAAGTGGACCCCCCAGGCGGATCTTGCTTTCAAACTTCTCAGAGATAGATTCACCTCAGCTCCCATACTCACCATTCCAGATCCCCAGCGCCAGTTTATGGTCGAGGTGGATGCTTCCAATGAGGGAATTGGAGGAGTACTGTCTCAACGTTCTGCAGAAGACAACAAGATGCATCCATGTGCTTACCTGTCGCGGAAGTTGACAACGGCAGAGCGGAATTATGACGTGGGAAACAAGGAATTGTTAGCTGTAAAAGCTGCCCTCGAGGAATGGAGACACTGGCTAGAGGGTGCAGAGCAACCGTTTTAGTCTGGACAGATCACAAGAATCTAGAATATATAAGAAAGGCTAAGCGTCTCAACTCCCGTCAGGCCAGGTGGACACTTTTCTTTAGTAGATTCAACTTCACACTCTCTTTTCGTCGGGTCTCAGAATCAAAACCCGATGCTTTGTCTCGTCTTTACGATCCCGAACCACTTGCGGTAGAGCCCAAGACCATCCTTCCACTTAACCGGGTGATCGGAGCCTTTTCCTGGCAAGTGGAGTCAGACGTTAAAGAGGCAAATGTCATGAATCCAGCGCCTAGCGAGTGTCCCAACAATCTGCTGTTTGTTCCTGAGGCTCTTCACTCCAAGGTCATCCACTGGGCTCACTCATCTGTGCTTTCGTGCCATCCGGGAGTAGCAAGAACAATGTTCAGGATTCAACAACGTTTCTGGTGGCCATCCATGAAGAAAAATGTGGCCGAGTATGTAGCGGCTTGTCCGGTGTGTGCGTGTAATAAGACCTCAGGTCAAGTTAAGATGGGCTTGCTCCAGCCGCTGCCGATTCCCCATCGTCCTTGGTCACACATTTCGATGGATTTTGTGACAGGATTTCCCTCATCCAGAGGCAAGACTACGGTTCTAACAGTGGTTGATCGATTTTCAAAGATGGCTCACTTCATCCCATTGACCAAGCTTCCCTCTGCCAAAGTCACCGCAGAGGTCATGATGAATCACGTATTCAGGATCCATGGATTCCCTAATGACATTGTTTCCGACAGGGGTCCACAATTCATTTCCGCCTTCTGGAAAGAGTTTTGTCGACTCATAGGTGCCACCGTCAGCCTGTCATCAGGATATCACCCTCAGTCAAATGGACAGTCGGAGCGTCTGAACCAAGAACTAGAGACTACGCTCGTTGTCCCGTCTCCCGGAACCAGACCACCTGGAGTGACCACCCCACATGGGCCGAGGTTGCCCACAATACCACTCTTCCGGCGGCCACAGGTCTCTCTCCATTCCATTGTGTCAATGGTTTCCAGCCTCCACTTTTCCCTAACAACGAGGAAGAGGTGATGGTTCCATCGGCACATGCCATGATCAGACGTTGTCGCAGAGTTTGGGCTGGTGCTCGCCAGTCTCTTCTCCAGTTCAGCTCGGATGAAGGCTGCGGCGGACGCCATCGCAGGGTCGCCCTCCTACAGTCCAGGCCAAAAGGTTTGGCTCTCTACCAAAGACTTACCACTCCATGTCGCCTCAAAGAAACTGGCTCCGAGATTTGTGGGTCCGTTTCCAGTGTCCAGAGTCATCAACCCGCGGGCATGATGCGCTTGCAACTCCCAGGACCTTGAGAGTGCACCCAACGTTTCACGTTAGTAAATCAAGCCGGTGTGTGAGAGCACACTTGTTCCCGCCTCAAGCCCCTCCACCGCCCAGTTCTTTGAAGGGGTGACGTTTACAAGGTCCGTAAGCTACTGGAGGTCCGTAATAGGGAGGGCAAGCAATTCCTGGTAGACTGGAAGGGTTACGGTCCTGAGGCTAGAAGCTGGATAGCTGCTTCATTTATCGTAGACAAGACTCTTATCCACGACTTTTACAATCAGCCTGGGCCATCAGGAGTTGGCCCTAGAGGGGGTACTGTTGTGCACCGACAGATATGCTAGAGAGGTTCATGTCATTTATGTTCGCTTTCTCTCATTCCAGGCTTCCTGATTGTTTTCACCTGTCATCACACCTGTCTCCTATGCTCATCAGTGTCAGCCCGCCCTGATTGGTCCCACCTGTGTCTTGTTACCATGTGCTTAAATTCCCCTGTCTCCCAGTGTTCCTTGTCAGTTCGTCTGGTCTTTTGCCATGATCAGGTCGGGTTATGTTGGGCTCTTGAAAAGTTTTGATCCCTACGTGAGCGCTCCCACGGGCGCTTTCATTTTGTTCACTGCAGAACCGAAAAATAAAGTACTTACAAATACTTTATCTCTGTCTCCCGGGTCGTGCAATTGGGTCCTACTTCCTAAGTGTCTGAGATCGTAACACATGACTTGTTTGGGCCCAGAGGATTCATGGTTTTACTGTGACTAAAAACTCTTGAGAATCACTTGTACATTACAATTGACTATACTATTGTATTGGTTTATTTTAAAGCAATAGCAGCTATGAGATAATAAAAAAAATTATTGGTTCTTTGGTCAATTGCCGATTTAATTTGGTCATAAAAGTCTTTTTTCAATCACAAAAACCTAATGTAATGTGCACCCTGCATGTTTACAATGAATCCACACCGACAACCAGTGTTGAGGCGAAGCATCTCGCAATTTGCTCAGTCATATCTGCGTCTGTGTTTGTATTCAGTCATCCCATAAGCAGGCATTGCACCAATGGCGGAGGCAGATAATTTGTGAAAAGGCAAGCGCGTACAGAGCAAATTAACAGTCAAGAGCTGGTGGTTGTGTATGAAATCCCGGAGGCGTTTTTCAATTCAAAACTCCAGCCATTTCAAGTATAACCAAAACGGAAGCAGCACAGGTTCAGCATGACTCATCGATTCTCCTTCCCACTGGTTGAGATTGAAAAAAATCACTATAAACCCTATGGAATTACACAACTCATCTGTGCTGCAGAAAGCAACTAACTGAATGCCAAAATGTGTCTGTGGAGAATTAATACTTTTCTATGATGTCAATTTCTTAATTGTGTGTGCATGTATGTGGGCGTGTTTAATCCGTCCTGTGGGAGCGTTGATCTGTTTGGGGATACATTGCTTTTCCATAACGAAAGTCATTACATTTTATGGTGAGGACTTGCTTTAAGGTTGGGGTATGGCTCGAGGTGAGGTTAGGTTTAGGGTAAGAGTGAGGAAAAAGCTGGTGCCTGCTGTGGTTATTCTTTCTTATTCATTGAATGTGTTGTTACTCTGTCATGATTCCTTCTGTACACATGACATATATTGCTTCTATCCATCCTGGAGAGGGATCCTCCTCTGATGCTCTCCTGAAGGTTTCTACCATTTGTTTCCTCCCTGAAAGTTTATTTTATATTTTTGGGGAGTTTTTCCTGATCCGATGTGAGGTCCTGGGACAGGGATGTCTTATGTTGACAGACTTTAAAGCCCTCTGAGGCAAATTCCTAATTTGTGGTCTCGGACTTTACAAAATGAACTGAATTGAATTGAAAGTTATGGTAATTCTTCAGATAATGGCAGTAAGTCAATATAATGTGACCCAAAAGCCATGTGACGTGTGTGTGTCTGTGTGTGTGTGCGGCTCGGCTTCAAATAATATTTTTTTTAAAGTGAAGAACAAGTGGTCAGTAGCTTCCCGTGATATCGCTCCTTGTTCTGAGGTGAGACAGAGCTGTTTCCATTGAAATCGTTCCCCTTTACAGAGCCGCTAATGACGTGTCATTAAGATACATTGATTTCCCCTTGAGGGAATGGTATGGTGGGGGGGGGGGAGAGATTCACTACTTATGTGTGTTTCTCAAGGCAATATCATCAAGCGTGGACTTTATTAACCACTATCGCAGTGATGAGAGATTAATGTCGCGCTGTAATTAGCTTATATGACACACAAAAGTGATCGTGGCGCGTTGACGACGAGCTACAAAAACGTGGAAGAGTTGTTTGGATTTTTCCAGTGTTTTTTTTCTCCGTAATCTTTTCAGGATTTGTCAGAAATAATTCCCTGACACCGAGTCATCACGGAGCATATGCTATCTAACATAGCCATTCCGCTCCTTGCCAAGCATCTGCTGATCCCATATGGGTGTTGACTGAGAGTGGGACTCAGAGAGAGAGAGAGAGTCACACTTACAGTTTGTTTATCAGAGGAATCTTTCATCTTTCCTTACAGACGGAGGGAACCATGGAACTGTACAGATAATCTGCGCTCACTATTGATTATAACAATTTGTTTGTTTATTTACACGGCAGTTTTTTTTCGAGATGTCGCTTCAACTAATTTGCCAACAACGCTGTGCCTCAAAGGCGCAAAAAAAGAGAGAAAAAAAAAAGGTTGTCACGCCAGACGAATGCCAATATAGAACAATGCCCATGTGTAATGTTCCAGCGGCATTTGAAAGCAATTTTAACCGTGGAACAAAACGTGTGTTTGCCCGTTAAACATGCTTTCAAAAAAATTTTCGCGCCTGACTATCGAGTCCCGAGAGGCTGCGGAAACAGACCCCTCTTGCTTTTATTTCCTGTGTGCATAATAGGCTCGCTTCATTAGGAGTGACTCTCCGCCATCTCTTTCAGATTGAACCTGCCTCACACCCCCCCCCCCCACATACACACACACCCCCCCACTGACACTGCATGCGGTTTAAAGAGTGCTCCGTGCGCTAATGCCTCAGTAAGCCATCTCCTTCCCCTTCTACTCCTCTAATCTTATTCACAAAGGAGGCACAAGTCACCCTCTGAGCTGTCACTTGTCGGGGGGGTTTGTGTCTCCATTACTTCTTACCTGATGCACCTCTCACCACGACGCCGTTCCCATGCGGGATCTAGTAAGATGAATAATTTCCTCCCTCGTTCTGCTCTCCGTCTCCCTTATTTTATTTATTTTTAAATCCGCTAGTTATTCACGACCTTGAACCCACGCAGCCTGTCAGGCCGCTGCTGTGATGTGATGTCGATGCCTTATGCATCTTCCGTCGTGGCCTTTTTCACTTTTCCCTTGCCCGATTTTTTTATTTTCGCCCTCCAAACGTCTTTACGCCTCGATCCGATCCGAACTTTTAAGTACGGACACTTGCATCAAAACGAGAATCACGGGGTTTTAAGACATCGCCCTCTGCGGTTTAACCGGCGGGATCTTAACGGACGAGCCGACGCTCGGGTTGGTCTCAAGGCGCGTGTTTGCGTAGCGCTCAGTTGTGTAGCAGCCGGCCCCGGCTGTCTCTCAGCAAAGGAAGATAGCTTGTTTTCTGGCTTCTCAAACCCTAACACACGTAAGTGCACTTTACTGCCTGACCTAAAATAAAAACCAAATGTAGCTTAATAACTTGCCGAATGGACTCGCTAACTGGTGCACTTTGAGTGCACACAAGTGGCTCATTGATATCGGCTGCCTGTCATTGACAAAGCGACTACACGGCCTCAGCCTCGGCTTCACATAGCGGCCGGACAGAAGCCGAACACACAGGGAAAGGACGTTCCCCAGACCAGCCGAAGCCATCCTATTAGTCTCCAATTATCTTTGAGCTGATAGCCGGGCCTGCCAAGTTAGGCCCATTTCAACTGTGGTTGGGGAAACAGTGTGCTCTGTCTTGTATTTGTAGCACTGATTAGGGTGGAATATGGAAAAGTACCGCAGGGAGTATTGTCACACACACACACACACACACACTCACACACGTACAACCATTTCAACCTTTTCGCCTTCGCTGTAGCGCAGTGGAGAAAGTCTCTCGCCCTTTATCTGAACTCTGCTCTGGGTTCACTTGCAGGAGGCCAAAGTGTTGTCAAGTTAAATTGTTGTTGATACAATCTGTGAGAAACAGTTGGCCATCGGATCGGATATATCGAGGATTTTTCTTCCCGACGCCGATATTAAATCGAACATCTTTTTTCCCGACGGTGTTACCTGGACAATACAGGCAAGCAACATAAGAAAAAGCGTAGCAACGAAGAAAAAACACAGAACAAGTTCAAAGTTAAATAAAAGTTCAGAGACGGTGACATCGGCGAGTTCATTTCAGAAACATTGACATTTTTGGGAACCTGCCTCCATTTCTTTCATTTTATTTTTAGAAGCAGTCATCAGTTCTTTGGGTTTTTAATTATTCTGCAACAATCCAGGATGAGAAAGCCCTTTTTCCCCATTTCTAACATGTTATTTTAAAAGAATATCTATATAATTTGCGTCCTGCTGTGTGTTTATGAGATGTGGTTCCGGTGGAACGACATGTCCGAGCACAAGTAATCAGCGTGGGTTATGAGTGAATATGAAATCCTACATTACGAACCCGTTCGACGTCTCTTTTCCATGGATATCCAGACGCTTGCTCGCCAAAAGGTGGCTCTGCGCTCCATCGGATGAGTTAACGAATGGAATGGAATTTGGGATTGAGATATTAAAATAATAAAATAATGGTAAACGGACTGTGGACGTTGTGATATTATCGCGCTATGCCCAGACTCCCAGGCTTTCAAAGGGGAACGTGTTTTTGTTAATAGAGGATACATTATTATTAACCCATTCTTTTAAGAAATTTACATAAAATATTAATTATTTTATAAATATAAGCCTACATAATTTAGAGGAATGTTACAATACTTTAAGTCCAGTTCGATAAACACAGCCTCGGCCTTCGACTGGACTAAAAAGTGAATGTGCGCTTGTGATTGGAGTACTACCCATGGACTCCTGTAGAGGGCGGAGCCTGTGTGAGTTGTAACCATAGACGTGGACATAATCACTGTGACGACACCCATTGGTTGGTGATATGCGGTCATGGAGGATTGGGATTGGCATCTTGGCCATCGACATCTTGGTTTTGGGCAACAAACTATTGAGACAACAAACTATTGAGTCATGTATGAAGGAAACATTGTCGTTTCGGATAAAATAACTACGGAACTGGTGTTAGTTAAATATGGAAGCATGTGACAAATACATCAACATTGACTTCTTGTTCTAATGGAGGGAAGAACAGCGCTGTCCTCGGTCAGAGAACGCTCATTTTATGCATCTGGGTAAATCCCATATCATCTCTAAATACAAGATGCTATATCTTTTTTTTTTAATAATTAAAGTGGTCCCCAAACTAAGGCCCGCGGGCCGGATACGGCCCGCCTCCACATTTGGCCCGGCCCCCTGAACACCAGAGACGCATTCTGATTTTTTTTTTTCAGTCTGGCCACGCAAATCCTAAACTATCCCCTGTCAAATAGAACGGAATAATGGCGAAAAGGTTAGGTAAGAGAAAAATGTATTCAGAATGCAGGGTATTTAACCTTTTTCTATGAAGATCCCGGAAAGGGTTATTAATATTTGGTTATGTGCAGTGGCTTTCTGGAAATCAATAAATGTTTACATTTAGGCACCCCTGCAATCGTCACATTGACCCCGGCCCCCATCAGAGAAGGGAAAACTTCTGTGGCCCTCACAGGAAAAAGTTTGGGGACCCCTGAACAAAGACAACGTCTTCAATGCTGAATGTTCACTGGTGTGCTGTGGCCTAACATCTTCTCTTCCTCCGCACAACGGCAATTGAGATTGCCTATTGGCAATCTCGAGTAACCCCAATTGGATGACAGGAAAGTGGAAGTGATCATCCAGCCCTGGAGGCATCGGGTTGGGAGAACAAATGGTAAATGTGAGGTAAATAAACAACAAGGAGACAGTGTTGCTTCTGTTGAGGACTCAAAACAGACCAGGTGTTGACCTCATATGTCAGTGTAAAGGTCGTGCTTCGTTTCTTCTACGATGTCATCCTATAATAGCTCAGACACCTTGCAAAAGAACAAGTCAACCTCATGAATCCACAGCGCTGGGGGCGCCGAGTTACGTCCTTTGGGTTTTTGCAATTTCCCACTTGAGAGGAAATAGATCCGTCTAGACGGTGATTTCGTTCTTCATGTACTCGTACATCGGAACTTGTGTAACTCATTCGTGAGGACCACATTTGACTTTTAGATCTTGAGAGTGACACGACTTTTGGAAAGCGAACACCACATTTCTTTAAAGAGCTGTCTCAGGGTGAGGCTTAGCAGTGTAACTGACTTACTCCATGTCAAATGTGTCCTTGGCAGAGAGAATAGAAAAGATTATTTCAATCTCCTCCTTCAAAACAATTAGATTAAATGAGTACATCTCCTAAATGTTACCGGCGAACCTTTCCAGGGGGGTGTACTTAGCGTATAGCTCAATGCATCCAGGCCCTACAAACCTGGCCAGAATAAGCATGTTTATTATAGGTTACAAATACTGGATCCCGAGCGCCTCACAAGCAATTGATTTCATGTCTTTTCTTTCAAAACGAGCAAATGTAAATCAAGAAATCTGGCCCTCATCGGGCCTGTTGATCTCCTCCCCATCACCTGCTCCACCATTTCAACAGAGCTACCTGTTGGATGCCGGAGGACCAGCCGAAGGTCATCCGTAACACACACAGTGCTGTGAGCCACCGTCGCAAAGAAACGATGCATTCAGGCCCCTGAATTCATCTTTAAGCAAAATGCAACTGCCTGTTTTTTTTCCACCCTCTTTTTTTTTCTTCTACAATCTCTCTACCCTAACTGTTCTCCTCCTGCAAGGCAGGTCTCTAATGATATGGCCCATGAAACATAAGTGCATCTAGAATGCTGCTAATGAAGAGCATCACAGTCGGCTACACCGGCGGAGGACTGAGATTACGGCGACGCATAATCATGAAATAATTGCGGGCAACAGCATGAAGCCGTGCGGTCGACAGAATTTGCCGTTTCGGGGGTTGCTGGCTTGTGCGTTTTGAAGTCGAAAATTGCTGCACGTCAACTACGCAGGGTTCTTCTGACATGCTCTGGTGTTAAATTAAGGAGCAGGGGGGGGGGCTATAAACTAGACCTCTGTGATTAACAATATATGGTTGCTTTGCAGCACACATAAATTACATCTGAGTTCCTATAGCGACCCGAACTGTATGTCTTTTTTTTTTCTTGCTTTTTTTTTTGCGCTGTTGTAGCTTATATTGATGTGGTGCAGTAGTAACCCGCCGCGGGTCGATACATCATGCGGCCTCGCAATTAATGGCACAGCACCACCGGTGAACTTGGCCATCTGTATACCAGTTAGGGATGGCTGAGGAGACTATAGGGCTACCTCAGATAATGCAATCAGAACACAAAAAAAGAAGATGGAGAAGAAGAAGGAGAAGAAAAAGAAGAAGAAGAAGAAGCTCAAGTTTTTTGGGGGGGGGGGCATGAAATACTGCAACACAGCTAACAGTGAAATAGCAAGAGAGAGATAGAGTAAAAGGGGGTGGGTGGGGGTGGGGGGCGGGGTAAAACAGTGGGTTGTAACTGCACGCACACGTATTAGGACATATCATACTCATAATATAGAATAAGATGGGGGAAAGCACGTGCACGCGCGCAGACAGAGAAACAACATCATGCATTGCTGAAGGAGTGGGGTGTTTACACACACACACACACACGCACACACACGCACACACACAGGCGCAGAGTATATTGATAGATGGACGCGCAGGGTTTTTGGAGAGTGCCTCGCGGGTGCCAGGTGCAGAACACGCCGGCTGTCTGCATGAGAATCAGTCCGCTAAAGCACAAAGATATACAAAAAATAAAAAATAACCTGCACGATCCCCCATCGCCTTGAACCCGCAAGAGTTGGGGGGGGGGGGGGCGTTAGCACCCGGGCTGAAGCTGCATGGACTACCGGGGTTGGGGGGGGGGGGGGGCTTCGTGCGCACAGATTAAGCCCAAATCAATGATTATGCAGCGCCACGCTTTATAAAGTTGACTGGCTTCCAGCGTTCTCCGTCATTAGCATTTCAGTCCACGCCAATGAGCCAGCGACTCTAACTAGTCATGGGAAGAAAAGAAAGAGAGAAAAAAGAAGAAGATGAAGAAAAAAGAGGATAGACCTCATGTAGACACGCATGCTTATTTTTCTCTGCTGGAGATGTTGCTGAACCTAATTGTTACGCGCGCAGCGTTGTGCAATACAAATAGAAGTGCGGGTTATAATAAATCATACCGCCAAGATATGGAGGAGAGAAGAACACACACACACACATTGCAGCTCTGCGACTCACAGGCTATATATACAGCACGCGGGCTTCAGCCACATCCGTCAAGCTCCCCGAACCACTTGACGAAAGACACCCAAACCCCGCACTGTACACATCACAAGTGTGCATGTCTTGAGTTGTTTTTAAATTGTGTATAAAGGCTACCATTTATTTGATGCACACATCTGATCCAATGCAGGTTCCGCTCGGAAGAGACACAGAGGCGTCCTCGTGCGGTACTATGAGCAAGGAGGACAGCTGGAGAGTATATATATATATAAATATTCATGTTTTTCATCTAAAAAAAGAAGAGAACAAAAAGAAGGGAACATAAATCAGAACTCACCCATATCCGCGTCTCTGTCAGCTCCAGCCTACAGGTTTTAATGGCTTCTGGTGCGCGACATCCGAGTCCGCATGACGCGCGCTCTCCACAGACAGGTACCGTCCTAATCCACTATAGCTCCGGTGTCTCTGCGCGCAGCCGCCGACTTCCAAAGCGCACCGTGCCCTTTTTTTCCCCACTCTCCCGGAACCTTGGTGGTGTTATCCGGGTGTTTTAGGTTCTGCGTCTGTAAACCGTGCAGCCGAACCGGGGGGGGGGGGCGAATGTCCTTTACTTCCAACACTCCAGATTTAAAGAAATATCCGCTTTCAGAACTCCCCTCTCCAGATTCTTCTATCCCGAAGAATCGTTCTTACTCTCTCTCTCTCTTTCTTTTTATTATAATGTTGTTTCAAGTTACAGCCCCCAAAAAGAGTGCTGCATGCAGCAGGCAGCAGACAATCACGGAGCCGCGTCCAAGTGATTCGTGTCAGTCTTTTACGCAAAGAATCCGCGAAAAAAAATCCTGTCGCAAAGAAAAAACTTCACACTTCGGGAGGCATGGTGCGCGCACACACACGCACACATAAACAACAACGAGACCTTGTATTTTTCCAGAAAGAGTCACGCAGACCCTTCCTCAACGAAGTGAACCCCCGGCGTCTCTCTCTCTCTCTTTCTCTCTCTCCTCGAGGATGCTCAGTCGGATCCGCGCATGGCGCACGGGAGAGGGAGGGGGGGTTCGGCCGTCCACAAGTCTTTGCGAAACCGCTGTGAATAGGGGGGGGGGGTCACGGGGAGCAATCACGCATCCGAATATCCATCTTTTTGTCGGTTCAAATCCTCTTTTTCGGCCTCGTCGCCGCTCTCTTTTTTTTCTTCGTGACACCGCGGCGAATCACGTGCGCGCGTCAACGCAACTTTGTCGGGCAGAATCCGTATTCCGCTCTCTCTCTCTCTCTCTCGTTCTCTCTCTATCTCTATCTCTCTCTATATATCTCTTCTTCTTTTTCTTCTTCTTCTGGGGAGACCGCGAACTCTTCCGAGGGCGCGTCGCGAGTCGAATGCCAAAGGGAGGCACGCTTCTTTTCTTTTTTATCTTTATTGTTTTTTATGGAGAGGGAGGGTGTCACCACGGACCACACCGACGTGACCCCCCCGCAACCCCCATCAAGACGGAACCGACCACCAAATGTCACAATAAGCGACCCCTTCATTATTCCAACAGCCTCCATAGAGGCTCCTTGTGTGATACGCATTTGTATCATGAACAAGTCACGTGTTGCAATTTACACAAAACGTGAACTTGTGCTTAAGTGTGCGTGCTCTTCTATATTTGTGAGGTCTTTGTGTGTGTGTGTGGGTGTGTGTGCGTGTGTGTGTGTGTATGTGTGTTAGATCTTCAGTGACAGTTATTTGAGGGCTGATAATCACCTTTATAGGCTCACGGTTCAGATTAAGATCACGTGTTGTGTTTATTGTGGTCACGTGTGTGGTTAGAATCGATGATGGAGATCCATGGTGAACAAACGGCTGCAGGGCGCTGTCCATGGTGCTGAAGTTGGTCTGAACACACGCGGGGCTGATTCTCAGAACTGGCCCAGAAGGGTTTTTCTGATTCCTATAGTAAACTGGTTCTGGGGACCCACCGGAACCGGACATTGGAAAACGGAAGTATACTTTAACATTCCTGCAGTAACCCGCATTGGAAATACAAACGACACTTAATAATCGACGTCGGCCTCCCTCTGCTTCACCCACAGCTGCCCTTTTAGAGCTCTGGTGTATTTAAGGAAGGAACGGGCATATGAATGTTTAATGTGAATGCACTGGGTTACTATTATGTTTCTTTCAGTTGGCCTGGACTGGCCTCCATGTAATCCATCTATACATAACTCAAGTAAGGTATTATTTGGGCACTTTCTTTTCTTAATTTTCTAAATATGTATTGGTTTATACTACAGATGTGCATGTACTTCACTTGTTTTTTTCGCCTCTATTGTTCATATGTTAACTTAATTCTAACTGCCTTTCAACAAGAACTACTATTTATTGAAACATATAAGTCTCTTTTTCTCCCCGGAGAGAAAAAGAAATGTACAACTAGGAGCCAACGACACAATTACAATGCCACTTTGTGAAATGATGATTTAATATCTTCAGTGCACCGACAGTACAAAGAGAACTGTTACCTTTTGCTTCTTCAGTATATTTAGTCTGATGTTTACACACATATATATATATATATATATATATGTACACTCCAATCAAAACATATAAGATTACTAGATTTATGTTCTAGTATATATTCCCCGAAGAAAAAGAAAAGTTCAAACTGGGAGCCAACTACACAATTACGATGCCACTTTGTGAAATGAGGATTTAATATCCTCAGTGCACCAAAAGTCACGAAGAGAACTGTTACTTTTTGCTTCTTAAGTATATTTACTCTTCATGTCGTACCTAGTATATACTCTATATGCAGAAGTTTATACTCTCCGAAGAAAAAGAAAAGTCAAAACTGGGAGCCGGCAACAAAAATACAATACCACTGTACCTGAAATGATAATTAAATGTCCTCAGTGCACCAATAGTCACAAAGGTAACTCATATTGTTTGCCAATCCAGTGTGCAATTTTGCAGCTATATATGTTTGCGCTTTTACTTTGCAATTTTCCGAATGCAGTCATTTTTTTCCTCCATAATAGCACTTTTACTTCAGTCAAGGATCTCAAAACCATTTTCACCACTAACATTCTCGGAGCCCTGGCTCAATGGAACATTCTGGCTGACGTATGTCTTTTACTGTGGAAGGTCGGGCTACTTAAATGAAAATGCCCCCCCGCCCCTTCAGCGTTTTAAGCTTGCACAAAAGTTTATACCCTGCAGGCACCTCTTGCACTTATTCCGGTAGCTAATCACTTGGTGTGTGACTCCCATCGAGTGCCCCTCTTCCCCCGATCTCATGATATATTATATCCACGCATTCTATTCGGCATTGTAGATCAGCGTCATTGGGAAATGGCGCATGAATGCCAATGACACCGATCAAGCTCTGGCAAGTCTTTCTTTTTTCTTTCTTTTTTTACAGTGATGCTGTCCTAATGCATTGGCAATTTCCCCATGATACCGACTGGCCCCGCCCACCCATCTGCTCGGTTACCTGGTTTTCAAGTGCCCATCCTAAAAAGAAAAAAGGAGAAGAAAAGGCAGCCGGACGATTCTCCGACACCGTCTTCGGAATTCATTCGTCTTTGGCTCCGTGGCTCGGCCTCAGTATCGGCTCCCGTGCAATTTGGCTGATGACTTTATCCTCCTGGATGTGGTTCAACAAGCAGAAGCCATTCTGCTGATGGCGCCGAAACAATTAATACCCTGTGAAGTTATGGAGACAGAGACAGCGCCAGCCCACAGCGGTGATTTCTATCCCGAAGAAATACAACTGTGTAGTTTACCCTCACCTTTTTTTTCTTGCCTCTGCTTGTTGGTTTTAAGTGTCTGTCAGGTAGGTCGTATTCAACATTTGCACTGGGGGGTTGGGTGGGGGGAGGACATAAGAAGAATTTAGAGATTTTTAAACAGAAAATTCTCTTACGCTTTGCTCTCACATCAAATGGTTTTTTTTTTTTTTTTTGGACGTTATTTAGTCGACTGCAGCTGGTAACTTTCACAAGGACAAAATATACAATATACATTAAATATGCAACATGTTAAGCCACCTGCTTCGAAGAAATAGGGAAGGCGTGTGGGAGACAGAAGTAGAAGAATTTAGATATTTTAAACAGAAAATGTTGCTCTTGTGGAACATTTTAATAAGCTTTAAAAAGTTTTTTTACATTATTCAGCCAACTGAAGACTAAATATAGTTTTTAATATGCAACATATAAAGCCATCTGCTTTGAAGAAATAGGGGCGGGGGGGGCGCAGTATTTAACCTCCTCTACTCGGTCCATACTATCCAGCAACACGTGTCAAAAATAAACCTCCGTCTTAACAGGAAACAACTCAGTTAGGTTGTCTAACAGAATTTTTTCTCTAGTTTTTCCTAAACCTAAGCAAGCTACTCAGTTAAGCTTAAGTATTTGTACAGAAACAGGATCTTTACCGAAGTACAGACTTCTCATTTCACATGGAGCAAGAACAACGGCCTCCTGGGAAGAAAAAAAAACACCGCCGGAGTTTTTGGCTGGCTGACGTTGAGCGAGCTGTTACCGGATGCTCTTCTCCCTCTAGCCTCCACGTCTTTAAGTAATTGCTCTAATTGCTGCCACTTTGAAATGAATCACACCGGCGCAATATATGTTTACGTCTCCTGCACAAACTATTACTTCATCATATTTGTCTTTATGATAATGTCGGTGTAACGTCCAGACTTTCTGGGTAGTTTTTTGTGGCCACTGTTCTGTTACTGTTGTGTTTTCTGTCACTTAACTTGTCTCTCCTTCCAGACTCCTCCCTCCCTGTGTGTCGCCCTCCTGTTTGATTGCAAGCCCCGCCCTAATTGGTTGCACCTGTGTCTGGTTCCCCTGTGTACTTAGTATGTTTACGCCTTCTTCAGTGCCAGTGTGTCTCCTAAGGTCCATGAGCTTATCGGAGTTTTACCCCTGTGTGCGTTCCCGTACTTTGACCTGTTTCTGTCCACCTGTGACTCTTTCCCTGCCTATTTGATTACAGGCGTACCAAACCCCGACCGAAGTAAAGACTCGAACTTGACTACCTCGTCTCAAGTATGACTTTGAGTCCTGACCCCGTAGCTCCCAGCCTCCCTAACAGTCGGCGTAAAAGGTTCTGTTAATATGGTGACTATTTCCCGCAAGCTTTTATTTTGTAAGTGCCTTTTATATGTTTTAGGTTCTTTTATTTTGACGCTCTTCCGGCGAGACCAGAAGTAAATGTAAATCTCGTAACATGACTTTGCAAAATATACGTTAGTTGACGGTGTTCTGAAGGAAAAGGTGTTCATGACTATTTTTCTGAAGTACATAAGTTACTCTATGAACTGCTAGCACCTAGCTAGAATGGGAACAGGGTACTTTGTGTTATATTTGGGCTTTGACTACATGTTTAGTGACATTATTTTTATATTAACTTGTAAAATGTATTTTGATAAGATGCTAATGCTAGATTTTATCTATTTTCTCTCTAAGAGAGAAAATGTTGTGATTTATGTCCACATGTGTATATGAATGTCATCTAATGTTAACACTCGTAAGAACTCATTTCTGTTTTATTTGTTCCATTAGCTCTTACGTTGATTTCTGGAAATTAAATGGGAAAAGGAGAAACTCTTAAATGTATGTTTGCCAACGAGGCTCATGGTTGAACATGAATAAAGGCAATTTTGAAAACATAACTGTGCTTCACTATTCTCTGGCTGGGGTCCACTACAGTTGGTTAGCTTAAAAAAAAAAAAAAAAATCCTTCCGACTAAACTTCTGAACCAAATCTCGCACGTTTGCCCTTTTTTGAAGCCGATACTTGCCGAGACACGCTTCCCCCGGTAGGGAGCTGTGTTTGTTGCCCGGCAAAGTTCACATGTTGAACAATTTACCAGGTAGTCGATGTTGAGGCCGTCAAGTGATTCCAGTAACACGTCTCCTTGAGCTCTCTCTCGGAGAGACGCATGTATACACAGTGACTGAAAAGACAAGGCAATCTTCTTCATTGCCTGGAAGCAATTCATAAACTCATAAGTAATAGTACTGGGTACCAAATAGAGGTCTGCGCATGGGGCCCATCCATCCTGCATGCATGTCACCGATATAGAACTGTCTTTCGATGGATGAAAATTGCATATTAAATGTAAGAAGGAAAAGATTACAAGATAGATATAGGAACGTTGTGTGGATGAGACTAAACTGTATGGGAGGGTAAGAAATGTACATATTATTTTAGGGGGCAATTGTTGCTCCCACTTACTGAAATCCAGGGGCATTTATAAAGAAATTGGGGGCACTTTTTGAAACTTGTGAAGTAAGAAATATAAAAATAATAAATATACTTATTCAGGCTTACAGGAAATGAGCAATAGTCATCTAATGGTAATGACTATAAGGCTGTATTCTACAGATTCAAAGTGTTTTCTTAGATTAAAATAATGTAATTAAAAAAAACAGACAATGATATTAAATTGTATTATTTCTTTGGTTATTTCTTTTTAATTACACAACTATGAAATCATAACTGATTTTTTTTTTTTTATCATTCCAAATTATATTAGATTTTCTTGTGTGTACCTACCTAGTAGGCTACAGGCAATAGTTAGGGCAGACACAAAGAACAAAATGCTATTAAATTATGAGAGGAAATTATGGGGGCATTTCTTGCCCCTCTCCTGGTGATATCAGGGGCAACATTATGTTTCTTCGGGGCAGTTTTGCCCTTCGCCCTTTGCCCTGGTGTGTTTCCTACGCTGCTGTATAGCTGCACGTCCCTCACTGCTGCATGTGTTCTGTCTAACGGATTCTGACAACAAGAAGACATTTTCAGGCTTTCTCCAGGGTGAGAGACAGCTCCGCTCTGTCCTTCCCGTGTTCACATTAGACTGGGACTTGTTCTCTCGAGTGTTCTATTCTTCTTTTTTTTGTCTCCATTTCCTCTGATCTTAAGCCTGCCAGAATCATCTGAACCTGCCTCAAGGCAATTTTCAACCTGACACAAGAGTTTCTCGAGTTCACCTTATGAATTAAGGGCTCTCCAGCTTTGAAGACAGGCAAGAGTGACATTTCCATCAGCACCCCCCCCCCCCCCCCCCGCAGAACGAAATTTTCGGATATTAGTCAGTCGCATGCAATTCCAGGATGCTTTATTTTCATTGGTTGCTGGATTAAATCTTACCCAGATACATCAGATACGTTTTTTTTCTGATTGGCTATTGTGTAGCCCATTTCTTTTTTTGGATTGGCTGATAAGTGGCTCCTCACAGCAGAACTCCAGGGAGCGCTTGATTCCTCCACGGTGAGGGCAGCGCGGCTCATGTTTGCGCGCTGCGGCACATTAAAACATTAAATAGCCGAGAGTTTTTTTCAGCGTGAGAAATACGATGTGTGGCGGGAGTGCGTGACTAAAGACCGAAATGCGTGAGTGTCACGCTCAATGCGTGACACTTGAGAGCCCTGTGAATGTGACTCATTGAAGCAAATATCCGGGGACAGTTTAATACAGACCCAACGCTGCTGCGCCAACATGAAAATAAAAAATTATTCCCCCCCCTCCCATACCCCATCTTTTGTGCTAATAAAGAAAAGGTGTTTTTAGTCCAAAAGAATATTGCGAGGCCAAGGTTGCCGCAGCAGATGCGATAGTTGTAAATCTCGGTTTTTGCAGGTCGCTTCCATTAACCTTTACCTCACGCTGGGTTCCAATCTGGAGGGCTGTGTTCCACACCCTGCACGCTCAGGTTGGGGCCGAGGTGTGTGGGGTGGAGGCGTGCTCGATAAACCAGACGTATGTAGAGCGCTTGGAACATGTTCGACAAACAGGAGAGAGCACTCTATGTGTATAGATCAAAGAAGGGCGAGTGGGAGTAGGATTACTGCATTGTGTGTAAAGACTGGACCAGCGTGTATGATTGTATGTAATAGCCCATATGCATGTTTTTATTCCGTCCATTTTAACATAGTTCTCCTTCTCGTTGTATGTCTTGTCATGATAACGCTCAAGGTGCGTTCACACCAAAAGCAAAAGCGGGTGTTCTTCGTTGTAACATTATTTACTGGTAAGCCAGGAGTTGCGTGAAAATAATACAATAGCAAAGTCAACGAGGATCCTCTTTCATGGTGGAATGCATGCAGGTGACTAAGCAACAGTCAGATTTAGTGATGTAGTGTTTAATTAAACAATGATAATAATGGCAGTGTGTAGGTACAGGGGAGTTGGATCGGTCCAATAAACACAGGAGCTTCAACCGCGAGCCCAGTGTTTGACACACCGTTGTGGTTTTATGGCCTAAAACCAGTGCCGCTGCTAGCCATGTTGGTGCCCTAAGCATAACTCCTTCATGATGCCCCCCCCCCCCCCACCCCCTGAGATAGGAACGGGCACCCACCCACGGCGAGCTTGGGAAGTTGAATGTGTATTTTTTGGGGGGGGGAATTAAATATATCTCTTGTTCTGCCTGTTTTGACATGCCTAAAAGGTGCCTAATATTAATATACTGAAATAATATCGGCATTATAATTATTATAACTATGATGATTTTGTTTAAGTTGCCTATTTTTTGGTGCCCCCTCAGGACTTGGTGCCCTACGCACAGCGAGTAGTGCACATTATGGGAGCGGCGGCACTGCCTAAAACGTAACTCTACGTATGTTATTTGAAGCCCAAACAGGATTCAAAACATAACAAGGTGTTTTAGCTTATTCCGAGAAAACAAAAACAAAAAAGTTATTCCGAACGACATGAAAAAAACGGACACTTTCTGACTATTTATGCCCTGAAACTATGTTGATAGATCTGGTTAATGACAATTTAATTGGTTAATGAATAGGATGTTGTTCTATATTAAAGACACATCTCATTGCTTTCCACAATCATATACACATGGCCGGGAATCCAAAGAAATCCTTACTAGACGGTCTAGATCATATGTAGAAGAAAGAAAAAAAAATCATTTCTCTTTGTGAAGGTTTTTCTCGCATAAATCAGCCGGTAATTATCACATTTTCTGTGTTGTTCTTCTCCACGCACAGCGGACCTTGTTAGATTGCTGTTAAATCAACTGTGTATACTTAATCCGTTGCTCTTTTGCATTTCTCTTCAAATATTAGCTCCGACTTTCTTATTCATATTTCCGCCGAGGTTTATTTCTGAGGAGGTATAAATGCGATAATGGATTTAAGGGATTGTGTTTGAACACAAGCCTTCGCCTCGTCTCTTTTCTTCCCCCTATGCTCACAAAACTGCCGCCCGTACATGCATTCAAAACCAGCCAAAATGAAACGATGAAAAATGCTCATGAATTTCAAAAAAAATTGGTTATAAAACACGTACCCCCCCCTTTTGGTTTTTCTGAAAACCCGATTATTTTCTTTGGGAATTTGTTAAATTTCTATGTGTTTCAGGTCCCAAATTCCAAAAAAATAACGTTCTTTGGTTTTTTGGGGCCCAAATAGCATAGTTTATGGTGTTTCATGACTATTTTCCCAGCCAGGTTGCCCAGCTAGATTAGGGCTAGCTAAATCATTGGCCTTCTTCAAATCGTTAGCTAGTGCTTTGAAGTTGCAATCTTTAGAATAACTCGCCTTAATCGAAAAAAAGAAACGCATTTATATTTCAGCAAATCTATTCTAACAGTACTGCCATTAAAAGCACATGTGGACATCTAATAATCCCGGTTTCTAGTTAATTAAAATGGATAAAAAGTTTTACCAAACTTTCGGTCCTTCCATCAGCACGAGGTCTGTTTGCTCTGCCGGTTCTGGGATGAGCAAAGAATGGTGCCGTGCCTGCCTCAGGTTGGAGTGAATTAAACGCAGTCAAAACAATTAAATAGACTTAGTAGCGAATAAATCAAATTTCATTTCCGATTGAAGTCCTGGTTTTATGTTGCATATGTAATGTATATGGATGGATATAATATATGATGTATTTACTTTAGGCTTGGGTTTAATTTAAATGTCATGCTTAAGAAGTTTATTGATTACTGCGCTTATGCTCCTTTCTGTGATCCAACTGCAGTTAAGTTTACTTGAATTTGTTTATGTCTCGGAGTTATCACGAAACATATTGTATTGTGTTTAAGTGGTTTTAATGAATACACTTTAGATTTGCATATATATTTCAGTTAATGCTTTTACTTAAAAATATTGTTTAATGTTTATGAGGGCCAAGAATCATTTTTTTGAGTGTAGTAGGCTACAGGCAATAGTTAGGGCAGACACAAAGAACAAAATGCTATTAAATTATTAGAGGAAATTATGGGGGCATTTCTTGCCCCTCCTGGTGATATCAGGGGCAACATTATATTTTGTCCTTTGCCCTGGTGTGTTTCCTACGCTGCTGTATAGCTGCACGTCCCTCACTGCTGCATGTGTTCTGTCTAACGGATTCTGACAACAAGAAGACATTTTCAGGCTTTCTCCAGGGTGAGAGACAGCTCCGCTCTGTCCTTCCCGTGTTCACATTAGACTGGGACTTGTTCTCTCGAGTGTTCAATTCTTCTTTTTTTTGTCTCCATTTCCTCTGATCTTAAGCCTGCCAGAATCATCTGAACCTGCCTCAAGGCAATTTTCAACCTGACACAAGAGTTTCTCGAGTTCACCTTATGAATTAAGGGCTCTCAAGCTTTGAAGACAGGAAAGAGTGACATTTCCATCAGCACCCCCCCCCCCCCCCCGCAGAAC
Organism: Pseudoliparis swirei; assembly: GCF_029220125.1. NCBI lineage: Eukaryota > Metazoa > Chordata > Actinopteri > Perciformes > Liparidae > Pseudoliparis > Pseudoliparis swirei. The sequence goes on along the minus strand of NC_079402.1, from coordinate 5,568,644 downwards.
GAAATTTTCGGATATTAGTCAGTCGCATGCAATTCCAGGATGCTTTATTTTCATTGGTTGCTGGATTAAATCTTACCCAGATACATCAGATACGTTTTTTTTCTGATTGGCTATTGTGTAGCCCATTTCTTTTTTTGGATTGGCTGATAGTGGCTCCTCCAGCAGAACTCCAGGGGCGGCTTGATTCCTCCACGGTGAGGGCAGCGGCTCATGTTCTTGGCTGCAGCTTTGTTAAAACATTAAATAGCGAGTTTTTCAGCGTGAGAAATACGATGTGTGGCGGGAGTGCGTGACTAAAGACCGAAATGCGTGAGTGTCACGCTCAATGCGTGACACTTGAGAGCCCTGTGAATGTGACTCATTGAAGCAAATATCCGGGACAGTTTAATACAGACCGCGCTGCTGTGCCAACATGAAAATAAAAAATTATTCCCCCCCCTCCCATACCCCATCTTTTGTGCTAATAAAGAAAAGGTGTTTTTAGTCCAAAAGAATATTGCGAGGCCAAGGTTGCCGCAGCAGATGCGATAGTTGTAAATCTCGGTTTTTGCAGGTCGCTTCCATTAACCTTTACCTCACGCTGGGTTCCAATCTGGAGGGCTGTGTTCCACACCCTGCACGCTCAGGTTGGGGCCGAGGTGTGTGGGGTGGAGGCGTGCTCGATAAACCAGACGTATGTAGAGCGCTTGGAACATGTTCGACAAACAGGAGAGAGCACTCTATGTGTATAGATCAAAGAAGGGCGAGTGGGAGTAGGATTACTGCATTGTGTGTAAAGACTGGACCAGCGTGTATGATTGTATGTAATAGCCCATATATGCATGTTTATATTCCGTCCATTTTAACATAGTTCTCCTTCTCGTTGCATGTCTTGTCGTTGACAACGTCTAAAGGTGCGTTCACACCAAAAGCAAAAGCGGGTGTTCTTCGTTGTAACATTATTTACTGGTAAGCCAGGAGTTGCGTGAAAATAATACAATAGCAAAGTCAATGAGGATCCTCTTTCATGGTGGAATGCATGCAGGTGACTAAGCAACAGTCAGATTTAGTGATGTAGTGTTTCATTAAACAATGATAATAGTTGGATCGGTCCAATAAACACAGGACCTTCAACCGCGAGCCCAGTGTTTGACACACCGTTGTGGTTTTATGGCCTAAAACCAGTGCCGCTGCTAGCCATGTTGGTGCCCTAAGCATAACTCCTTCATGATGCCCCCCCCCCCCCCCACCCCCTGAGATAGGAACGGGCACCCACCCACGGCGAGCTTGGGAAGTTGAATGTGTATTTTTTTGGGGGGGGGGAATTAAATATATCTCTTGTTCTGCCTGTTTTGACATACCTAAAAGGTGCCTAATATTAATATACTGAAATAATATCGGCATTATAATTATTATAACTATGATGATTTTGTTTTAGTTGCCTATTTTTTGGTGCCCCCTCAGGACTTGGTGCCCTACGCACAGCGAGTAGTGCGCATTATGGGAGCGGCGGCACTGCCTAAAACGTAACTCTACGTATGTTATTTGAAGCCCAAACAGGATTCAAAACATAACAAGGTGTTTTAGCTTATTCCGAGAAAACAAAAACAAAAAAGTTATTCCGAACGACATGAAAAAAACGGACACTTTCTGACTATTTATGCCCTGAAACTATGTTGATAGATCTGGTTAATGACAATTTAATTGGTTAATGAATAGGATGTTGTTCTATATTAAAGACACATCTCATTGCTTTCCACAATCATATACACATGGCCGGGAATCCAAAGAAATCCTTACTAGACGGTCTAGATCATATGTAGAAGAAAAAGAAAAAAAATCATTTCTCTTTGTGAAGGTTTTTCTCGCATAAATCAGCCGGTAATTATCACATTTTCTGTGTTGTTCTTCTCCACGCACAGCGGACCTTGTTAGATTGCTGTTAAATCAACTGTGTATACTTAATCCGTTGCTCTTTTGCATTTCTCTTCAAATATTAGCTCCGACTTTCTTATTCATATTTCCGTCGGAGGTTTATTTCACGAGGGAGGTATAAATGCGATAATGGATTTAAGGGATTGTGTTTGAACACAAGCCTTCGCCTCGTCTCTTTTCTTCCCCCTATGCTCACAAAACTGCCGCCCGTACATGCATTCAAAACCAGCCAAAATGAAAACGATAAAAATGCTCATGAATTGTAACAAAGAGCTAAACGTGTGGTTCATGAAATCACTTTTTGTATTCCCCCATCTATGAAGTTGATTCGGGTAGAAAACCTACGATTATTTGTCGTTTGGAATTATGTTAAATTGTCTATGTGCCTTTAACAGGATCACACATTCCTAAACACAAGATAATCGCTTGCTTTGTGTGTTTGTGCCAGAAACGACAAACACTGAAGATGTACTCTTTCCGCCGGTTTGACACTCTCTCTCTCTCTCTCTCTCTCTTTCTGTTGTGTAAGAGTGTGCCTTTCTTCTCTCCGGTGTTGTGTGTTCCCTCAAACTGCTTCATGTGTTTTGTCTTGGCAAAGATGTCAGAGATAAGAGGTGGGCATCTGTGTGTGGCAGGGCCTCGCCATCTGTCCACTGCCCATGGGCTCTCTGTGGACACAAGCTCACATGGGTGGAACAAGGGTCGGCCGGTTTGGTTCAGCGGAAATTCAAATGCGAATTCTTCATATTTTGCTTTTATTTGATCACACGCGTGAACAAATTAGCGCTCGCGTGTACCTCGAATCACCCGAGTTGCATCTTTCATTCAGAAATGGTGAACTTCCTGATGTGATATTTCATGTTGGCGATATCAAATAGAGACATAAACAGTCTTATGCTGCGTTCACGCCACAAGCGTTGCACATTTCCCCCCGCGTGTAGATCCCATAAGCAAAGTCAACGCACGGACGTGAAAGATTGCGATTGACGCAAATTTTTCGCCGTCCGGCGCGATTGACGCTAATAAAGCGAAGCGAAAAATTCGACTCAAGTTATAATATTTCAACTTTGCTCCGTCCATCATCACTGACGTCCTCGGGGAACATCACCGAGCTGTTTGAGCCTACGAGTGATGTTATGTATCAATATAAATATGTATAGATATATGATATTAATGTTATGAACCCAAACACGAGAGCGTTAGATATTCCGACGTTTGTGGGACGTCCACAAGTGTAAAGCAGAAATAGTCGTTATTGGTGGAAATGATAAGTGTTTCCTCGGAGTAAAACCACAGCGATAAGCCCCGCCCCCTTTAAGGCAGGAATCTAGCGAATGACACGAATGACCACAACTTGTCAGGCGAGTAAATATTCGCAACGCCTTTGTTGTGAACGCAGCATTACAATATGTATTTGATCGCTGCTCTAACCCTCTTACTGAGGACCTTTTTCTTTTTTTTGCATCACCACGTGGGGTCAAAGGCAGAGACGCGCGGGATGTCTGTCGTTGCTCTTTGCGAGACGGAATCATTTACATAATACAAGATGATAAGGATCTATGAACCCAGCAGATCAATGAGGTCCAATTACAGGCCACTGGAGTTTCTTATCTGCTCCAGTTTAACTTTGTCCTGCCTGTGGTCCTCCACTTTCATTAAATCCCCGATGTGATTAGGCCGGCTGATTGGCACAAGTTGAAGATTATCGGCCAACGCAATCGCCGTTTGCCCGCTTACTTTTGTGTTCAAAGACACAAGAAAACGCATCCTCAAGGACACACTTAATGCGGTTATGGACGGGGAAAAAAAGTCTTTGTTTCCCGCGGATGGCAATATCGTCGGGCTATTATCATATCGTATCTCATTATTTTCTGTAATTACGCCGATGTTAATGGCTCATTTTTTCCGCGTGACCTTCGCTAAATGAACACATGCCGGATCCGTGGACAAAATGGGGGCCCGCTGCTTCGTTTTTTCTCCCCTTCTTTTTCTCCCCCCTTCTTTTTCTCCCCATCTTGCAGGTTTTTTTTGGGGGGGGGGGGCCTTTGGGAGGGACTGTGAGCGGTGGGGCTGCACCTTTTGTTAAAGTGCGTTCACCTGTGAGAGAGAGTCGGAGCCATCCAAGGTTATTATAATATAGCCAGGAGGCTCGGGGTGGGGGGGGGACGCCGACAATATTGCCAACATGCAAAACACAAAAATTCACACCTGCATAGATTTCCTCAAGATATGTTTTTTTTTCTCCACCCCTGTTATGATTCCAGCGTATATATGCGAACATGAAAATGTGTCTTCCGTCCGAGCCAAATTAACAGTACAACATTTGAGTCACGGAAACAGCATCCAACTTGTCACTTTCCCCCCCCCACCTAATTTATTGTTGACTTGTGGATCACAGAAGCAGCAGGAAGGGGAAAGAGATGCCTGCACATGGTGTTTACGGTGTCATGGTGACACATCGGAAAGCGCACAGATTAGCAAAGGCTCCGGGAAGATCACTTCCATGTGACTCAGCGTGTTTGGCCAATTACTCAGCGTGCTACTCGCTCCCTTCCCCACCCACCCACCTTGTGTCGGCACGTCAGGGCACAATGTAAATTATTCAGCCCGGCTTGCCAGAGGCTGGGAGCGAATCATAAATCGCAGATGGTCTCGGGCTATTTCATACGGGTGACCGTGGTTAAACACCAATGCACAGAATCATTTTGAAACCCACACAAATATAAGGTTTCATTACTTGTGGCTCGGCGAGAGAGTATTTGATTATAAACTTGCGCAATATGGCCTATTTTTTGCTTTGTTGCATTCAAGCGTGCACCGCGTGCTTGCAGCATGTGGCGTGTTCGGCACTTCCGATTTCTGGCTGGGCTGCACAGGAGATCCCTGCTCAGCTTCCATAACTGTCGATGGATGCAGAATACTGTATGCCAGTTTTTATGAATGGCTTCGATATTGTCTTGCCATCAAACGGAAAGCACCTGAACATGGGTGCTTACCAACTTGTAATGACATGTTTTCTTGTTTCCTGCATCCATCTATCCATCTTTACAAACATCTATTTCTCGATCCATCCACCCTTTCGTCCCTCCGTCCATCCATCCACCCGGCCATCTATTTCTCGATCCATCCATCCATATATGTTTTTGAGTGTATCTCTCAATCCATCTATCCATTCGTCCATCCATTCATCTCTCCATCCATCTAACTAACTATCTATCTTTCCATTCATCTCTCCATCCATCTAACTAACTATCTATCTCTCCATCCATTCATCTCTCCATCCATCTAACTATCTATCTATCCATTCATCTCTCCATCCATCCATCTAACCAACTAACTATCTATCCATCCGTCCATCCAGCTCTCCATCCATCATCTAACTAACTATATATCCATCTCTCCATTCATCCATCAAACTATCTCTCGATCCATCCATCCAACTAACTATCCCTTGATCCATCCATCCGATTTTCTCTCAATCCATTATCAAACTAACCATTCCTATCCATCCATCTGTCCATCCAACCATCTAACTAACTATCCCTTGATACATCCAGCCAACTCACTATCTCTCGATCCATCCATCCCTTCATTCAATTCAGTTTATTTTTTATGGCCCAATATCACAAATTCCAAATGATCCTCAGAGGGCTTTACAATCTGTACACATATGACATCCCTGACCTTTGACCTCACATCGGATCAGAAAAAACAGCCAAAAAACCCAGAAGAAACCTTCAGGAGAGCAACAGAGGAGGATCCCTCTCCCATGGATGGACAGAAGCAATAGATGTCATGTGACCAGAATGAAGCGTTACGGATTTACATAAACACATTCAACGAATATGACAGTATGTATGAATAATGAGTAGTAGGCATGGAACCACGATCCAGATCTCCACAATCCATGCAACAGAAGGAGGTAGAGAGGGGGGGGGGCATCCATACACCCACCCATCTTTCCACCACAGCCGTCTACATTCCACCACAAGCGGACACCGACGTAGCACTATCGGACCTACACGATGTGTTATGTCGGCATCAGGCTAAGTATCGACGGCTGTGGTGGTGGCTGGGGACTTTAACAAGGCAAACCTAAAAAAAGTCATGCCGAACTTTCACCAGCACATTACGTGTGCTACCAGAGGGGAAAGAACGTTGGACCACTGCTATACGCCATTCAAGAGAGGCTATAAGGCTGTCTCTCCCTCCGTTAGGGAAATCAGACCATGCCGCCATTTTTCTGCTTCCGGAGTATAAACAAAGGATCGCGGAAGCGGTAGTGACGAGGAGCGTGTCTGCGGTGGTCTGACCAATCAGAGCTGAGCTACAGGACGCTCTGAGTATTGTCGACTGGGACATGATCCAATCCAGTTCAGTGACGTCAGCGGTTGGTTCTTGAGTAGCAATGAGCCTCATAGCAAGCTAACGGACACCATCGTCCCCACGGTAAAGTTAGGGTCTTTCCTAATCAAAAGCCGTGGGTTGATAGATCCATCCGTGAAGCTGTGAACGCCCGTGCTGCCTATAACTCCGGTCTTGTATCCGGCAACATGGGCGAGTACAAGGCAGCGGTCTATGGACTGAGGAGGGCGGTGAAGAGCCAAATGAGGTACCGAGACAGAGTGGATCACAGATGAACAGCGCGACACCAGGCGCCTATGGCAGGGGCTACGGACTATTACAAACTACCAGAGCAGACCCGGCGCAATGGTGAGTGCGGCGCATCCTAGCGGACGACCTGAACTCATTTTATGTACGGTTTGAGGCTAGCAACAACAGCGCTAGCTCGCTGCTAACAACAACACCGTTAAGCGTGGCGAGGTGAGTTCTACCGCTGGGGATGAACTCACACTCTCTGTGACCCGAGCACAGTGTGAGGAGGGCTCTGTTGAGCGTGAACACCAGGAAAGCTGCAGGTCCAGATGGCATATCTGGGCGAGTACTGAAGCCCTGTGCTAACCAGCTAGCTCCAGTGTTCACCACAATATTCAACCTCTCCCTGGCTGAGTCCGTGGTCCCCGCCTGCTTCATGAGATCCACTATTGTCCCTGTGCCCAAGAATGCTTCTCCAGCATGTATGAATGACTACCGACCGGTGGCCCTCACCACGGTGGTCATGAAATGCTGAGAGGCTGATAAAGGACTACATCTCGCCTTCCTCCCTTCCTCCATGGACCCGCTGCAGTTTGCTTATCGCCCAAACAGATCCACGGATGATGCTGTCTCCCAGGTACTGTACACCACACTCTCTCATCTGGACAGCCAGAGGGGGCTATGTGAGACTACTGTTCATTGATTATAGTTCAGCTTTCAACACCATAGTCCCTCCAGACTGGCGGCAAGCTGATTGAGCTGGGACTGAACACCCTCCTGTGTGCTTGGATCCTGGACTTCCTGACCGCCAGGCCACAGGTGGTCAGGGTGGGCAGGCACACCTCCAAATCCCTCACCCTGAACACAGGATCCCCCTAGGGTTGCGTCCTCTCCCCCCTACTGTACTCCCTGTACACACATGACTGTGTGGCCAGGTTCAGCTCCAACACCATCATCAAGTTTGCGGATGACACAGTGGTGGTGGGCCTGATCTCCGACAACGGCGAAGAGCCTACCTGGAGGAAGTTGCTGATCTGTCACTCTGGTGCCAGGACAACAGCCTCATCATGAATGTCACCAAAACTAAGGAGCTGATTGTGGACTTTAGGAAGGTACAACAACAGAGAGTGCGTACTCACCACTGGGGATTAACTTGGGACTACTGTGGAGAGGGTGAGCGGGTATAAATACCTGGGAGTCCACATCACCGAGGATCTGACATGGTCAACAAACACAGACACTCTGGTGAGAAAAAAGGCAAGGCAGCGCCTCTGCCACCTCAGGCAGCTGAGGAAATTTAAAGTTTCCCAGAGGATCCTTCAGTCCTTCTACTCTGGAGCTGTAGAGAGCGTCCTGACAGGAAGCATCACAGCCTGGTTTGGCAACTGCTCCGCTCAGGACAGGAAGGCTCTGCAGAGAGTAGTGCGTTCGTCTGAGCGCACTATTGGAACTACACTCCCCACCCTGCAGGACTTGTACACCAGGAGGTGCAGAACCAGAGCCGGCAGGATCATGAAGGATCCTCACCACCCCAACAACAGACTGTTTCAGCTTCTGCTTGGTCCAGGCAGGCGCCTCCGTATCACGCCTGCAAGAACAGAGAGACTGAGACGGAGTTTCTTTCCTCAGGCCATCAGGATTGTGAACTCCGACCTCACCAGGACCCCCACATAGACCCCACACAACTGCCCCTCTTAGGCACACACACACACACACACACACACACACTTACTGTAAATATTGTGTTGTTTTTGTTGTAAAATGAGTGTGTACTTGTTGCTTTGCACATTCCTGCTGAGCATTGCCACTTTCATTTCACTGCACACCCTGTGTGTGTATGTGACAAATAAAACATCTTGAATCTTGTGTTTAAAAAAAACAGACACTGTAGGAACTCCAATATAGGAACCAAAACATGTACTCACATGCTGTTTTTCTGCATATACAGTATATCTGTCTGTATGTCTGTCTATCTCTCCATCTATCAAGCCGTTCATACATCATAGTGTTTAATAAACACCAAGTGCTCGTAAAAATGCTGTTATACAAGCTGACACAGGATCAGCTCCAGCAAGCGGAATACGGGAAACAAATACAGTTGGCTCTGCAGGGCCCTCAGACATAGGAACCAAAACATGTACTGCTATTAACATCGTAAAATAGTGGCGTAAAGAAATATGAAATGGGTGCAAATCTTTCCAGATTTCTCAATATCTGCCATAAGTTGGCATTTGGCTTGGGTATTTTACAGTAAAGGAGGGAAGTGAGTGAATGCCTCTCTCTCTCTCTCTCTCTCAGTGTTGTTGTCTTTGACATTTCATTTTTTCTTAAGAATATAAACCCCCTCTTCAAAGTGTGCTCTTTTGCGGTTACACTTAACTGCAACCTCAGTGTTGTGGCAGCAGCGCACATATAATGAGGCTCTGTGAGATGTGTTACCTTGGCTAAAAACTTTTTTTTTCTTTGTGTGTTTTTTTTACAGTCCATGACTTATGACCCGTCAGAGCGGACAATATGGCGCTGACTTCATCCCCCCTCCCCGGTTCCTGCCCGGTCGGCTCGCCCCAGCGGAGTGATGAGGTGCCGGAGAAAAAGAAACGAGCTAGCTAAGCCGGCGTGCGTGGTGTCGGGCGCAGATGCCAGGCGAGGAGGCAGCTCGGTAGGGCAGCGTCCATGTTTAGTGAAGCAGTTTGCTGTTTAATTACACACCGTGAGTTACCTTCCTCAGACCTCGCGTTCACACACACTTAGGCCAAGGCGCTTAGGATTCAACCTCCAGATTTGGATGACAGGGGAATACACTGATGCAGACACAGAACACAGTTTAGCCTACTTGAGAGCACAATTTATTTACCCACACCTCAATGAAGTGAAGGCTACTTTAACCTGAAGAGCTACTTTAACCTTTCACTTTTAATATTAAGTATCCATTACTTTATTAATGTGCTCTTTTCCCAAACTTTTGTGTGTATTTTGTTTCTTCTTACCACATATACTGTTGTAGTCAAGGTCTTATCCTGTACTGTCAGTGTTTATCTTTGTTATGGTCTGTCAAGGGACGACAGATGCAAATTAGCTGTATGTGGACATTTATGTTTTAACTGTTCATGGTCCCTTTTAAATAATGATAATAATAACTAACCTCACTTTTTACACCTAAATACGCAATAACTTGATTTGTTGAGGCTTTTGTTGAGGCTTGGACAACCAGCTGTGAACACACAACATTCCACTCATTACAATTGCAGTTTTATTATCAACATGTAGCAAACAGTTGCTTGATTTTAGACTTGGCTAGAATTGGAGCAATATTATCATTAATTTGGAGTAAAACATCCAGTAATTGCTTTGTTTTTGGCCCTCTTTTGGTCTCCACCAGCTCTTGAATAAAAAATATGTGTCCTTTAGCAACTACATGCCGGCGAAGTGAAGTCACTTGATAAGTCACTAACTTTGTTTGCCATTTGGTGTTTAACTTTATCAGAAAGTTAATTTGTTCCAAACAGCCTGCAGCTGAGCTCTGGAAACGGGCCAAGAGTCTCACTGACCAAAACTGCGGTTGCAGAAGCAAAAATAATTGAGCTAAAACAGTCATGATCTATTCTTAATACACACATAGTTGATTCAAGTTTCTTTGAGGTAAATTATGTATTAAGAATGAACTTATCAATCAGGCAGGAGGCATCAGACACAGCCAGGTGCCAGGTATATGAGACATGAAGTCACAAAAGCAGAGTTAGTACGTGTGCGATGAAGAGACATAAATTCATCCATAAGTAGAGAGAGAAGAGGGAGAGGTGCTCAGTGTAACCTAAAACGATCCATCCATCCATATATGTTTTTGAGTGTATCTCTCAATCCATCTATCCATTCGTCCATCCATTCATCTCTCCATCCATCTAACTAACTATCTATCTTTCCATTCATCTCTCCATCCATCTAACTAACTATCTATCTCTCCATCCATTCATCTCTCCATCCATCTAACTATCTATCTATCCATTCATCTCTCCATCCATCCATCTAACCAACTAACTATCTATCCATCCGTCCATCCAGCTCTCCATCCATCATCTAACTAATTATATATCCATCTCTCCATTCATCCATCAAACTATCTCTCGATCCATCCATCCAACTAACTATCCCTTGATCCATCCATCCATCCGATTTTCTCTCAATCCATTATCAAACTAACCATTCCTATCCATCCATCTGTCCATCCAACCATCTAACTAACTATCCCTTGATACATCCAGCCAACTCACTATCTCTCGATCCATCCATCCCTTCATTCAATTCAGTTTATTTTTTATGGCCCAATATCACAAATTCCAAATGATCCTCAGAGGGCTTTACAATCTGTACACATATGACATCCCTGACCTTTGACCTCACATCGGATCAGAAAAAACAGCCAAAAAACCCAGAAGAAACCTTCAGGAGAGCAACAGAGGAGGATCCCTCTCCCATGGATGGACAGAAGCAATAGATGTCATGTGACCAGAATGAAGCGTTACGGATTTACATAAACACATTCAACGAATATGACAGTATGTATGAATAATGAGTAGTAGGCATGGAACCACGATCCAGATCTCCACAATCCATGCAACAGAAGGAGGTAGAGAGGGGGGGGGGGCATCCATACACCCACCCATCTTTCCATCCTTGTGTTTAAAAAAAACAGACACTGTAGGAACTCCAATATAGGAACCAAAACATGTACTCACATGCTGTTTTTCTGCATATACAGTATATCTGTCTGTATGTCTGTCTATCTCTCCATCTATCAAGCCGTTCATACATCATAGTGTTTAATAAACACCAAGTGCTCGTAAAAATGCTGTTATACAAGCTGACACCAGGATCAGCTCCAGCAGGCGGAATACGGGGGAAACAAATACAGTTACTCTGCGGGGCCTCAGACATAGGAACCAAAACATGTACTGCTATTAACACGTAAAATAGTGGCGTAAAGAAATATGAAATGGGTGCAAATCTTTCCAGATTTCTCAATATCTGCCATAAGTTGGCATTTGGCTTGGGTATTTTACAGTAAAGGAGGGAAGTGAGTGAATGCCTCTCTCTCTCTCTCTCTCTCAGTGTTGTTGTCTTTGACATTTCATTTTTTCTTAAGAATATAAACCCCCTCTTCAAAGTGTGCTCTTTTGCGGTTACATAATAACTGCAACCTCAGTGTTGTGGCAGCCGCGCTATAATGAGGCTCTGTGAGATGTGTTACCTTGGCTAAAAGAAACTTTTTTTTCTTTGTGTGTTTTTTTTTTACAGTCCATGACTTATGACCCCGTCAGGCGGACAATATGGCGCGACTTCATCCCCCCTCCCCCCCCCCCCCCCCGGTTCCTGCCGGTCGGCTCCTTTTGACGGAGTGATGAGGTGCCGGAGAAAAGAAACGAGCGAACGAAGCCGGCGTGCGTGGTGTCGGGCGCAGATGCCAGAGCGAGGAGGCAGCTCAGTAGGGCAGCGTCCATGTTTAGTGAAGCAGTTTGCTGTTTAATTACACACCGTGGGAGTCACTTTCCTCAGACCTCGGCGTTCACACACTTAGGCCAAGGGCGCAGGATTCAACCTAGATTTGGATGACAGGGGAATACACTGATGCAGACACAGAACACAGTTTAGCCTACTTGAGAGCACAATTTATTTACTTACACCTCAATGAAGTGAAGGCTACTTTAACCTGAAGGCTACTTTAACCTTTCACTTTTAATATTAAGTATCCATTACTTTCGCTTCGCATTGTGTGTATTTTGTTTTCTTCTTACCACATATACTGTTGTAGTGCGTCTTATCCTGTACTGTCAGTGTTTTATCTTTGTTATGGTCTGTCAAGGGACGACAGATGCAAATTAGCTGTATGTGTGACATTTATGTTTTAACTGTTCATGGTCCCTTTTAAATAATGATAATAATAATAACCTCACTTTTACCCTAAATCGCAATGCTTGATTTGTTGAGGCTTTGTTGAGGCTTGACAACCAGCTGTGAACACACAACATTCACTCATTACAATTGCAGTTTTATTATCAACATGTAGCAAACAGTTGCTTGATTTTAGACTTGGCTAAATTGGAGCAACATTATCATTAATTTGGAGTAAAACATCCAGTAATTGCTTTGTTTTGGCCCTCTTTTGGTCTCCACCAGCTCTTGAATAAAAAATATGTGTCCCTTTAGCAACTACATGCCGACGAAGTGAAGTCACTTGATAAGTCACTAACTTTGTTTGCCATTTGGTGTTGCTTTATCAGAGTTAATTTGTTCCAAACAGCCTGCAGCTGAGCCTGGAAACGGCCAAAGTCTCATGACCAAAACACGGTTGCAGAAGCAAAAATAATTGAGCTAAAACAGTCATGATCTATTCTTAATACACAATAGTTGATTCAAGTTTCTTTGAGGTAAGTATGTATTAAGAATGAACTTATCAATCAGGCAGGAGGCATCAGACACAGCCAGGTGCCAGGTATATGAGACATGAAGTCACAAAGCAGAGTTAGTAATGTGCGATGAAGAGACATAAATTCATCCATAAGTAGAGAGAGAAGAGGAGAGAGGTGCTCAGTGTAACCTAAAACGTCCCCCAGCAGCCTATCAGCCTATAGCAGCATCTCTAGGGGCGGGACCAGGTGAACCTGACTCAGCCCTCACTATAAGACTATTAAAGAGGAAAGTCTTAAGTCTACTCTTAAATGTGGTGACTGTGTCTGCCTGTGACATGGCTTCCCCAATTGGATAAGCCGTCCCCAATAAACTGGTCTTTGGTTTCCAATGTGTCCTCAAAGGTAGCCTAAGTAAGGACACACACACACACACATACACAAACCCAGGGTTAGACATCAGGAAGATTCACACATAATGAAAATCATTTTCGAATTTCCACTAATGCCCACTCAGCGTTAGAGAACTGTTTACCTCAATCCCGAATGGGCGGCCTCGTCCTTGGACTCTCAGGGTCGCGAGCGGCTCATTTGTCATGCATGGCGACCATCTACTTTGTGAACACTGTTCACACTGTTTTTAAATGTATTTATTTCCTTCACACAGCTCCTGTCTCCTCCACCCCCCCCCGCCCTCCCCCGTCCACGCTAAATTCCACTAATGATCCATCAAGGATAGAGAAACGTTGAGGCCTTTTCACACGTCACTAACGAGTCGAAGGCTCTCAACCCCACAAAGATTAAAAGCAGGCTCTTTTGTATACTGCAGAGCGAAGACCGATAAATCCTCATTGATGCTCTCGCGGGGTAATTATCAAAGGGCCCGGAGGCAGAGATCAAATCACTGTGTAGTATTGACAGAGTAGCTTGATACAAACAGGTGTGCTGGATTAGGTACCACTATGTCAGGTTCATCAGTCCAGACTTTATCAGTCCGCTTTAAAATCTCACAATCCAATTGCATATATTTCTGTGGTTTTTTAGGGCATATACAGGACTGTCTCAGAAAATTAGAATATTGTGATAAAGTTCTTTATTTTCTGTAATGCAATTAAAAAAACAAAAATGTCATGCATTCTGGATTCATTACAAATCAACTGAAATATTGCAAGCCTTTTATTCTTTTAATATTGCTGATTATGGCTTACAGCTTAAGAAAACTCTAAAATCCTATCTCATAAAATTTTAATATTTCCTCAGACCAAGTAAAAAAAAAGATTTATAACAGCTGAATGTTTGTCAAGGCTCAGGAAACCCTTGCAGGTGTTTCGAGTTAATTAGACAATTCAAGTGATTTGTTTAATACCCTACTAGTATACTTTTTCATGATATTCTAATATTTAGAGATAGGATATTTGAGTTTTCTTAAGCTGTAAGCCATAATCAGCAATATTAAAAGAATAAAAGGCTTGCAATATTTCAGTTGATTTGTAATGAATCCAGAATGCATGACATTTTTGTTTTTTTAATTGCATTACAGAAAATAAAGAACTTCATCACAATATTCTAATTTTCTGAGACAGTCCTGTATAATGTGGCCAACTGGGAATATAATTATGGAGGCTAAAAGAAGACATAGTGCTGGTGATCAGGAGAAAATGTGTTTAAGAAATGTTCATTAAAAACTATTTTTCCTGTGTCATTGCAGTATCTCTGTGCTGTGTCATCATCCTATGCAGCAACTTTTTGTCTTTTTTTTTCTCTTTGGGTGTGAGAATGATCTAACTACTTCATTTATTTAATTAATTGTATTTAATCTGCTTATGTATTTCGATTTCCTTATTTTAGCTAACTTGTACACAACAAGTTAGCTAAAATAAGAAACATTTATGTATTTATTATTATTTTTTCTTATTCATTTATTTGTATTAATATTTTATTAATTATAATTTTTTCGGTAATGTTTTTTTCCGTATCAATCTTGGATTTAATGTAATTTTTTTTATTTTTTTATTTTTATTATAAGACAAAAGACAATACATAGACATAGCACCTTACCTTTTTTGGTAATATTTAATGTAGTGTGCTCTGTATGCTCTTGCATTGTGAAAATATCTTGGAAAAAAGAAGATCTTAAAAAATAAATAATATTTTCCTTGAAATAGAAATATACCAGTTGGGATAAAGTAATAGGTCCACGTGGATAATAACTGCTATACTGCGAGATGCAACTCTCAACTATATCGCCGCCACGGTTTGAATAATACAATGTCATTGTGTTTTGCGTAAAAAGACATATTTAAAAAAATTATTCTTGTGCACGCTTCTCGCCCGCCGCGTCGCATGTAGCGATCTCGGCTATTTCCCTCTAATGCTATAGAATATTTGCAAAGAACAGGGCTCAGAGGTTTTTTGACTGACAGCTTTTTCCACACAAATCCCAGTTTGACTGGGTTTTTCACCGCCGTGGAAGTGGAGGAAAAACAAGATAATCTCCGAATGCCGTGAAGTATCGAAGGGTGGCAGAGGCAGGGGAAGATAAACAGCCCCGAGAAGAAAAAAAAGAGAATGGGAAGGCAGTGAGAAACAAACACACGGAGAGGGGGAGGGCATTCAATTCTTCCCTCCCTCTTGTTTCTCGGGTTGTGTGCGTCGGCGTCGGCGGCGCGACTGCTACGGTGTGCGTTTCCGTGCCTCGTAGAAGGACCCAGCGTTTGGTGTGTGCACACGCTGATGATTTTGACAGCCGGGCTTGCATCAGCAAAAACAAGAAGCTATAAATTGCAATGGTTTCAGATGCCCCGTGCAAGTATTGACTGCTAATATCTTGGCCGGGCCTCAGTGGAACGGTACAACAAACCCAGACACAAAGAGATATCTGTTAGCTCAGAAAGAAAAAAACAAAACACTGTGAACACAATATGCATAAATACATTTTGATGCGCGCTCACATTGACATCATACGTACAGCTATGCTTCGTATGTACAGCTTGTGTTCATTCATGCAAAAGTACTGTAGCCACGTGTTTCCGAATGGAAGTCTCTCCCTCGAAAAATATTCACCAATTCTGCACATTCACCGAGGCTCCTTCTGACTCTGCGAAACAGAAAACTTTAGGGAATGCTTAATAATTCGCATGTCAGGTAAATCCGTTAAACCCCTTATGCAGGGTTTTAAATGGACAATAGAAAAAATCAATCCCGAGTGGAATGAGAAACACCAAAGCAGCGGAAGTGTGTTCTTAGTTATGATCCAGCGCTATGGAGAATGTATTGTCAAAGGGAAAGGACAAACATGACGTCTGTCAACAATGTACACAGCTTTGTGTTTGTTCGTTAGTTTTTGATAGAGTCAGTCAAGCGTATGAGAAAGAAAACCGTACTATTACAGTGTGGAGATATTTCTCAGATGTGAAAATAACTAAACAACAAACCATTGTGTTTGTACTTGCGCTTGAATTCATATAATGAAACCATAAAAAACGCAATTGTCTTCAGTCGAACATTAAAGGAACGCTTCACCTACACAAATATTTACACAATTACTCATTCCCGTGTTGCCTTAAAGTCTTGATGAAAACTTGAGATATTCTCGCCTACCTACACGGTGATCTCATTTATGTGTAGAATGTTTCTGTTGAACTTTTCATTATACCTTTTTTTTGTGAGCAATATAATAATAATATAGTTTTAAAGGTTTTCTGAATCTGCTTTTTTAGGGCAAACATTTCCAGAATAATTACATTTGAGAGGAAGGGTTTGATTTAGGTCAACAATACAATAAATATTTAACGAGAAGAAGTTTTGTCATTATCCATAGTAAAAATGATGGTCCAAAATGACATGCAATTACTAGTATATCTATTTAAAACCAGGATTTCTGCATATTCTGCAAAAGGACACAACCAGGATGTGTATATATATAGTATTATAATTGTGAACAAGTCAAGAATTCCATATCTTTACACAGTTTGGTTTTTTCCATAGGTAGAGCATTAAGATGTCAGCATTGAACAAAGTCAAAGCCTTCTACTTGAGAAGACATTCACAATATAACCTGAATACTGGCAAAAATCTGACTGAAACATTACGGATCACTGCGTCGCTTTAGGCAGCTATCTAAATTATGCAGCAATTCAATTCAGTGTATTTTATACAGCCCAATATCACAAATTACAAATTTGCCTCAGAGGGCTTTACAATCTGTACACATAGACATCCCTGTCCCAGGAAAAACTCCAAGAAAATAGAAGAAGAAAAACGTTTCACAGGGGAAAAGGGAAGAAACCTTCAGGAGAGCAAAAGAGGAGGATCCCTCTCCAGGATGGACAGAAGCAATAGATGTCATGTGTACAGAATGAAGCGTTACAGAGTTACATAAACACATTCAATGAATATGACAGAATGTATGAATAATTTGTCCTCGGCATGGACCACGATCAAGACCTCCGCAATCCATGAGACAGAAGGAGGTAGAGAGGAGGTTGGGGGGGCATCGGCAGGGCCATGGCAGGAGGCAGAGCCCACCAGGCAGGAGGCATCAGACCCAGCCAGGTCCAATGGACCCTGTGAGACGTTAAGTCACAAAGACTCCGGGGAGGAAGCAGAGTTAGAAATGTGCGAAAGAGAGATGTAAATTCATCCATAAGGAGAGAGATACGGATCACTGCGTCGCTATCGGCAGCCATCCAAATTCTGCAGCAACATGAATTTACACATTCAGACACATTCTGCACTGACACTTGGATTCACTCATGGCATATATTACAAATATTCGTTGTCCATTTGAAAGGTCTTATTTCGGAGTCCAGCACCTTTCTCCTGTCGCACTATCCAGGACCACAACAATCGGTAAAGGTCTGTGCACGACCAACGTGATGAAGTCTCAAAGACACTCGGTAAAATGTATCCACCTGCGAATCGACTAAGTCCTAATCTTTGAGACCACAGTCAGGTTAAGAGTCTGTAGATCCGATCCATGTTGCGGGGGTTCACGGCATTCCAAGACATCCATTAATACTCATTAATGGGATTCTCACAAGCTTAGGGCTGAAGCTGATCTCTTCCAGCGGGTATTGCTTTCTCAGCCGATGAGTAGACGATGGAGCCAGAATACTGCCAAGGTAGTTCATCAGAGGCTTGGCCACGATCTGAAATCAGTTATCATTAGACAGAAATACATCCTAGAGTTCATTCCATAAAGTAAATTTGGGGGTATTACCGCGGCACGGTTTGATTCACTTCTGATCTTTAATTCGCCGTAGGGACACGTTGGCTCGGACTGCAAACACATTGATAGAACTCTGTAAACTCCGAGTGGCCCCCATTTATCTGCATGCGTCTGTGTTTCCCATCCGTCTAAATTCATACCGCGGCGGCTTATTTCCGCGAATTTGTGATCTTCGAGCAAAATGCAGCGGCTGCCCTATTTGTGTGCACGCCATCCCCAAAGCTGGTCATTAATTTTCATTAAGTGCTGTCAGTAAGGACCATTAACCAGGCTAGAGAATAATCACCTCCCCAGAGTGGTGACCCGTTTAGGGCGCAGGTAAGGGTTAACAGAAACAGCCCACCTTAGATGTAGCGGCAACACGACGCTCGCAGCGCGGAGCCCAGTAAGCATTCTGTAATGAAGCATCTGATATCAATAACACCAAAGGGTAAACTATTTGCATTAAGAAGAAGAAAAAACCTTGAAAAAGGAAAATGATTGAGTCAACAATTTTCGTTGACGTGTGACAGGATTTAGAGTTTTGCTTTTCAGTGACATTTTGCATTGGATAAATATGTAAATTTTCAGTAATACCTACTTTAGCTTGTTAGCATACATTACCGCCTGTAATCTGACCGTAATCTACTGGATAAGTGCATTATCGCCTGCTATTCACACCACAGCAGGGATCTCAGTCGACTTATGTGAGCATTTCATACAAATACTTCGTTTGAGATTCAAGTCGGATGTTCAGTGATGCTTTAAATAGTGGTGGACGCTGTCTTTATTAGCATGATGTGAAGTCGGCTTTATCCCTTAAGAATACTAGAAGAACAACAACCGTGTTTTCCTGCATTATTATCGTTACTACGGCGAAGGTTTGGTTAGGTTTAGGCACAAAGACGCCTCGGTTGGGTCGGCGGAAATATAATGGTTTGGATTAAAGTAAGTACTGAGTTCTTTAACCGAAACTAAATTAATGCTCAGCTAACGTAACCCTCCTGTTAGGTTTGTTTCTTAGGTAAAGCCGTGATGTTCCCAGGTCAATGTGACACGGTGAATGTGGAATCATCCAAAAGTTGTCGGAAACCAAAAGATCCTAAGAACTATAGTTTGTACCTCATCACCAACCCCATTACTATCAAGTCAATCAGTTTTTAGTGGAATGGAGTTATTCACCCCTCCATAGATCAGAGTTAAAATAGGATAACTCACTCGTTTTAATGAAAAATACATGTTAAAACAATTATTTAGTTACATTGCAAAAATCTAGACATATATTACAGTAGTCTACCATAATATGTATTTTCTCCTACATTTTATTTGCATTTTGAAATAAAAAATGTTCATGGGGTGAAGTAAATAAATAGAGATGAGACACCTCTACTGTTCAGGGTCATATTAACCCGCCGAATCAAAATCATGCTAAATGAGTAATAAGGATTTGTTTTGAAAGTCAATTTTGGTTATGTTTATTTATAGTGTTAAGATACATCAATTATATTATTAAGTCCAGCGCGCAGTCATTCTCTTGGTGCAGTAGTATGCATCTGCAGAGTGTACTGTTGGTACTCACTGTGTAACTGAAATATCTGCTTGCATCATGTCAGCTGTCGTGGTTTCTATTAGCATGATGACGCAACACCCTTTTCCAATTTTTGGATAGAGACCTGCATCACGAATCGTGTTGCTACCTCTCTGTGTCTAAATATTTATCCTGTGGGTTTGAAAACCCCTGTGATCGAAAGATGAGGTCATAGAAAACCCAGAGAGATCAGCTGGGGGAATAAAGGGGCAAGTCCAAAAGAAAATAAAGAATGGCCTTTCCAAGTCAGACTCTTGGATATAACCGTAAAAGTAAATTGAAAACGTCCACCTTTTATAAACAATCTCAAAATGCTCATCCTCATTTATGTTTTAGAGGAAACATATTTTTTTGGCCATAGTTTTCACAATTTGGGGATTGAAAAAATGACTAATTAGCCAGGAGGCAGCAATACTTATTGATTTTATTTAGTAAAATATCACGGTTTCGGTTCATATTAGTATGAGTGCCCTTCAATAGAAACAGAGGAAATAAGCCCAAGATCACTCTGCAGGTGCTATTTATCATTAAAAGATACAACAATACATGTCCTCTGTATCTGTATAGTCTAATGGACATTGAACACATCGTTATAGATGTGTACATCTCCTAAGATTTAATTGATGTGACTTTTTTTTCAGTTGTTAGCACTGCATTGAAATCCTTCACCACAAACTATATAGGCTTTTTAAAAATCCCTCCAAAGCCGAGAGCCCCCAGAAAAGTTAATTTAACAAAAGTGATAAGAAGCAGGCTGACAGCAAGACATGGAGAGGAATTCGAAAGTAGCATTTACAGGGTGTTCATGAATGCAACTACTATTCTAAAAAGGGTCGCTTAAAGGATTTGTCCTCCTTTTCAGAGAAAGTTTTTGGCAAGAACACTGAGGCTCATCATAGACGTGCCCCGGATACAAAGAAACGACTGCGGCACAAATTTTACAGTAGGTTGAACTAACAATCGTGTCCCTCATCAATGGAAACAGGAAATGAAATGCGCAGCACGCGCTCATTCTCGAAGGCACATTACGAGCAATCGACCGTTTCCACGCCGGGCCTGAACTGTGACAAGCTTCTTCATAAACTCCTTGAAAAACAGTCAGAGAGAAAGAGAGAGAGAGAGAGAGAGGAAATCTCAAGAAGCCATTGGGAACTAGCAGCAGATGTTTCACACCCAAGAGGGTAAACAGCATTTGTAGGGCATGAAATTGATTCAAAGCTTTTTGATGGGGAAAGAAGGGAAGAGGAAAGAAACATTTAGGTGAAGGAAATCAGCTGTAAGTTAATTTCAGGCTGAAGGGGGGGGGGGGGGAGAGAAAATGGGAATGATATGGAGAGTGCAGTTGTCTTTATCTGCATTTTGAAAGGATATTTCCTCCTGAATATCCAGCTCACTGAGCTCAGGCGAGTGCAGCGATAAGGGGATCCCAGCAGGTATCTCACCTCTCAGAGTCTAAACACCCGAGGCGAGCTCTGTGACACACATATTGTGCATTTTCCTTTCTTTTTTTCAGTTTTTTGTAAAACGCCTTTGGTTTGAGGGGAGGTGACATCATCTTCCTAAAGTAACATTGAGCTGTCAAGCCCGGGGCTGTGTGAGAATGGGTGCTACATCTGTTTTTAAATGAAACCAGAAACCTTTTAATGGAAGTAAAAAAAACACATTTAGGACACATTTATTTGGGATAGCATGGCATATGGAAATTTTTTCTCCTCACTCTCTCATTACAAATTAAACACTGGTTTAATATACACGATTAAACTAATCGCTGAATTAAAACAGACGAGAAACATTCTAAATTAAACTACAAAAAGCGTGATGTGGTGTCACATCCATTATGTAACATATGCAAATATCCAATATTAACTGATGATTTACTTCGAGTCCGAAGCAGTTTTCTTAACCCTCCTGTTACCTTTAGGGTCAATTTGACCCCATTCAATGTTTAACGTCGGTGTTCCTTGGGGTCAATTTGACCCCAGGCTGTTTTTCACTGTGTCAAACGTATCAGAAATATCAACTTTTTTATATATTTAAAGAGCTATTTAGGTAGTCAACAAACAAACATAAAGTACCTCACACTTAAACTTGGGAAACAATATTAATTCTAATAATTTTCTGGAGGTTTTAATTGCTGGGGTCAAATTGACCCCGAGGGTTAAATATGTTAGTAAATGTTAAGGTAACAGGAGGGTTAATATTCCAACCACTTAAATGCAACCTTTTTTTGATCTTTTCAGTGGATTCCGAAGCAGCATTGACTTCAGAGGCCCGGACAACCTCCGGCGGCCCCAGGAGCTCTCCCAAACCGAACACTTCGTTCTCCCCTCAGTGGTCCCGGTGTAATCCCAGATCAAAGGTCTCAGCAAATCAGGACAGATTATTTTGGATAACAGCTACAAGAGTGATATGAAGCTTCTTCTTTTTTGTATTTTTTATCTGGCTCCCACAGGTTAGCGCCTTGGTAATCCCTCTGCACATATTCTGCATCCACATGTAGAATACGTAGGATTTTTAGCATTGGAAGCAATTTTATTTCGAGGGGTATTGACGATGCCTTCGGAGGAGACTTTGGTTGCATGCAGTACGGACGCATTGTCTGAGATGAAAACTTGGTCTTTCGAGACTTAAGTTTATTAATGGTTTAAAATATGCTCGTAAACTGGCCACATGTAAAACAATACGGTCGTCAATCAACTCCAACTCCGGTGTCTCGTCTCTCGTTGGAACCCCGGAAAGCTAGAACCTTGGCCCCATAGGGTTATTCATCAGACCGACGGGGGATGGAAATTGCTATTCCCAAACTATTCGGTGTCTGATAAAATACAAATATCGTTCAAATATGATTGCTTTTTAGTTCCTGTATTACAAAGTCAATATAAAGATGATATATGCAAACCCACGCCTTCGCTTTGCATACGATGTAGTCGAAGAGGTGGCGAGTCCATTTTGCATGGATTTACAACGACACTGTTAACAGCCCAATGTCAAGTATGTGTAATGTCCACCATGTTCGCCAGAATTAATTCGGAGTAGAACATTAATCTCTTTGAACCACAATTCAATGACAATGCATGTAACAGTGCTGAAGACATTTATTCAAAACGGCAAATGTAGAAAAAAATCCCAGGATTACCGAAAGCCATTGGAATTCACCCAGTGTAATTATTCTTGTTGTACTTTTTCTTTGACCAATTCATCAAGTAGTAGTTGAGAGAGTTTATCAAATGGTACTTTGTACTTTGGGGTACATGCATAGACCCGTCACTATACAGTTATGATCACGTTCATGTCCAGTCACAGCTTTGAGCTCTCCTCATCGACCCCATGGGGGCGGGGGGATCCGGTCCTCCAGATTGGGAATTAATATATAATGATCAAAATGTGTTGAAATGGTTCAAATGGTTGGCAGAGTGGGTAGAATTTCCATTTATGTGCGTTTTAAGCATTTGCCCGTCGCATCCAGCCAATCCAGCGACAGTAGAGTCGGTCTCCTTGGGTTTTACCTTCAGTGTCATGTGTGGATTAGAAGATACAAACAGTGAACAGTTGAGTTGAAAGATAGAAAAGCGCGCGGTGGCTGAGCAGACAGCTTCATTTCGGTTCCTCACCGGGTCCCTCTGTGGCTCTCTGAGCAGATGTGCGGCGCAGGAACCGTATTTCTTAACTCTCGGAAAGTAATGTGACGTCCTGCACATGAAAAATCCTGAGCTTGCCAAACACACACACACACACATATGCACATAAAGCATCAACCTACCACCACAGCTTGTTGTGTTGTAAATCATTGCCCTCTCGCTGGTCTATTAAGATATGGAAAGCTCCACATGGGATTTATACAGTCAATCTATTTTACTGGTCTTTGGTCTCGGTGCTGCCATCAGGTTCGTTCCTTAAGTGCCTTATCAGTTAAATGCAGCTGTGATGGACCATGTGTTCAACCGCAAATGTGAGTGTGACTTTAGCATGAAGAGAGAACTAGTGTATTAGTGCTAAGTGTATTTAACCGAATGTACTATATGAGTGTGCATGGAGAGTGCATATGCCAACACCCGTTCCTGAGTGACTTGTGCAAAGAGACAATAAACAATACTCTTCTATTCTGAATTATAAAGAGAGAGAAAAAAGGAAGTTATTTATCAAATGTGGTTGAATTTTGTCTTCATTTCTTGCCTGTAAAAAGGAATTGTCTATATTTGTCCAACTTCTGGAGTTCGGACCAAGAACAACAGATCATCATCATATCATAGACGCAGACATTTTCATGTACCTCGTGTGGAATACAATTGTCGTCCT
This sequence comes from Pseudoliparis swirei, assembly GCF_029220125.1. Taxonomy (NCBI): domain Eukaryota; kingdom Metazoa; phylum Chordata; class Actinopteri; order Perciformes; family Liparidae; genus Pseudoliparis; species Pseudoliparis swirei. The sequence goes on along the minus strand of NC_079402.1, from coordinate 5,544,640 downwards.
TTCGTCCACAAAGATCGATTTAAGAACACGTTCATGTCCGGGGGAGTCAATATTAATGTTTACTTGAAAGAAAAATTGCAAAGCACCACCAAGAATACAGTCCGAAACAAACGAGTGCACCTTTCTTCCTCTGTGAGGGAGTGGATATTTTGTTCACACTGTAGCTGCAGCAATAAAGATCACGCCAGGGCCTGGGCGAAAGGGCCCATTACTCTCCGCTGTGCATTAGTGAAATATACAATAAGAGTGAAGAAAAAGGTACCAAAGCTAAATCTCATTTCTTGAAAGGGTGTTGCGTCACTGGATTGTGTATTTGCACAGCCTACAAATGAACTGAATAAATCCAATGGAGCAGAAACTCTCACAGATAGTTAGATTATTTGTAATTGATCTAAACACCTGGCCATGATTAGAAAGTTTAAGTATCTGACTTTAGAGTATTGTGAGTCTACATGTCTTTACCAGCAACTGAATGACTACAAGTTTAATATCAATGCCCATTGTTTCTCATTGGAGTGTTAGGTTGTAATAGTTTATTTTTATATTGCACATGTACAGAGAGGTCTTATGCTTTAAATTAATACATATAGAAAGATATTGTAATAGGAAATATTTGGGAGAATATTGATATTGTTGTTAATGTGTTATGAAGCATAGGGGTAATGTCTACTCTATGTATATGTCAATGGCAAGAAGTAATGTTATGTATGTGCATGGAGTGAATGTTAGTTTAGTATTTCAGAACTGTCGAAGCCGGTTGAAGCCCGTGAAGTGACTTTAATGCAGACAATAATAGACGGGACTTTTATTGTGAAAATACTTGTTTAGCGACTTGACCGGAAGTGACGTTTTGACCCGGGGTTCAGTGACATTCAACCCCTCATTGTTCTAGCGGGACTTTGAACCAACGAGAAGGTGTTAAGGGTTGGACTAACCTGTGAGAATAGGTGATTGGCTGATGTGCAACTAACACACGATGTATTGGGAGACTCGGCCTTTTCGTTCTGATGTTGGTTAGGCAGCAACACTTGTTTCCTTGGAACTTGTACCTGCGGAGCCTTGCATCACCACGGAACCCATGATCGTGAGCTTTTGATTATTTGTTAAACTTTTGTTTATACTCCTTGCCATTAAATACTGTTAAACTTGATTCATCGCATCCTAGTCCTGATTTCCATCGAGCGCGAGGTGCCCCATCACAACTCACTCTTTTAAACGATTGCAACTGCATGGTTCACAATAGTGTCCTCTCTGAATTTCAAGTTCAGTTTTTGTTATTATTATTGAGAAACTGTTAAGTTCAGTTAACCTCGGGTCACTCAGGCGGGGAGAAAGTCCACAATAATTAGTATTCAATAAGATGATAAACAGTATACATGGTTCTCGTACAAGGGCGCCACGTGTTTGCGTGTCCACAGGCTAAAATCAATCTCTCTGCCACTAGCTTCTTTCTACCGCATTCTTGGGGAAGAACAATATCGCCCTGAACAAAGGTTCACGTGGGTTAAATACTCTCAGCCGCTGGGCTTATGGCCTCTCCATTGGTTAGTCGGAACCAGTGTATTTGTATATTTGACATGCCCTCTGGCAGCACCGAGTGGCGATTGTGACTAGCTCCACGAAGTAAGCTAATCGTAAAGTAACCAGAAGTGACGTCCAGAAAGTTCCTTTTGCCCATTAACTCACAGACTGAGAATCTATGTTTACAATCTGTGCAATCCTCGCCTTAAAGTCCAATAAATCGTCTTCATCCGTAAGTCATTTAATGTTTACATTTATATTAATATGTTTAGCTTAATATTTATTCGTATTTGAATACAATATTGCCGATTGTTAGTTTACTGTCAACTGCATAAGGATGTATTATTGTACTTACAAAGGCCTGTGTTTTGTGTTCTTTTTCAGTTTTACAAAAATTATATTTTCCCACATTAAATCTGCCAAATACAACAATTGAGAATGTATTGTCAAGCTCGCTGTTTAGCTGAAGAATACGTTGTTTACAACAATCTTTAGTGAGAACAGTACAGTTAGTTTCCGGTTATATGTAAATAACCGGCAGTAACACAGCATGCCAACGGCTAATGGCTTCACAGGAGGCCAGTCCTCTCTCAGGTAAACAGTCCTACTCAGAAATAGTTCCCCTACTTCCGGTAGCTTCTCTACTTCCTGTGAAGCAACCAATAGTTCCTCCTGGGAACAGAAGTTTACGATCTCTACGTACAGCCTCCATTTTGACTATGCTCTCTGATTGTTTTCATGTGTTTTATTAGAGACGCCAAGTGGTGAAGAATGCAATTACATTCTCCCTCCTCTCTTACCGTAGTTAGTATGCTGCAGCTACGCTTCCCCTTTACTTGTAGCCTTTTAAGGTCTAAATCTGTAAGTATTTATGTATGTAGCATGTAGGCTTAGGGTTAGCGCTAACCCTAAGATTAACACACTAACCCTATCCACTACAATATATTATCTATGTATTTACTTTTGTATTGTAGCAATATACGCTAATCGCGATTAGCATTTCCTTAATACAATCCAGGTTCAAATTTGCTTAGACTAGCTAGTCAGGGGAGTCATGTTAATGGATACTGGTCATTTCTGGCATGATGCTTAATCAGAGTTGTATATTCATGTATACGTATGTGGACAGTTTGTCATCTCAGAATATGTTTCCACAGTTTTACAAAATCCGGAAAGATTCGCACTAAAAACCCTACACTGCCGATTCCTGAGTCTTTATTTCATGGATCTGCTGTTAGCTATTTGCTAAGCTAACTTACAGAGTCAAGAGCAGAATAGTGATCAATACATTCTATTATAATTTAGTTACAATAAACAGTGACTTTCTTTGTTTTCCCAATACATTCTTCATGATATCCTTCATAATGTCCATTATTAATCATCATATCCTTCTTATGTACTGTCATATAAATATAGACAGTATTTATATACATGTGCAAGTCAAGATAAAACTGTTACAAATATACAAATCTGTTGATGATACAATTTTATTTTGGGAATAGAATGTAATCATAAACTACCGAGGACATTTTGAGGCCCGCATCAGTACACTACATTCTTAAGGAGAGCAAAAATATTGCAGATATCACTGATTCAACAAATGAGTTCCCCAGTGCATCTTATCTCTTGCTTTACTGAAGCATGATGTTAGAGTCACACACACATACACACACACACAAGAATTTTGAAAAATTGCCAATGTGGAGTGCATCCTTGAGTGATGTCTGCTTATCAAAAGAGTGGATTTCCATGTACTGCAGTGGAACAGTCTGAACCAATCCTTCCATCGAATAACTGTTTACCACAAAGACCTTCTGTATTTCTCTCAAAAATGTATCATTTCACTTTAATGTTTTCAATATTTTAACATGTATCTGTCGTGTTTCACCTGTAATTCAGAAAGTGGCTACATTTACTACCATCAAGGACTGCAGTATTAGCAACAATGTTCACTTCGTCCCTTCTTTATTTATATCAAATATTAAATAGAGACTGGTATTCTAATTCTAGATTTCTTTTTATTCATTCACACATTTATTTTTCATGGATGAAGCATCTTTGCCTATTTCTGTAGGCACGTAAACAATTCACTGACGGTTCTCTGGCAAATTATGTATTTCCCTCGGCAGACACAGATCAGTAAATACAATCTTTGCAATCGCAAAAACAGATAGAACACTATGAATTAGATTGTCCAACTGTGTCACATAACAAAGCAGATACACATGTGCACATCACTCCACACCATTCAAACGGGGGAAGAGGGGCTTTCTGCCACTCTGTGCAATCGTTTAGGTTATAGAGCGAAATGTACAAAACAAAAGTATATATGTGAAGCCCTCTCTGACGGCCTGCTTATTCCTGTTGTGCTGCTTCAGAGAGGATGGAGATGACTCCATCTCGACCCGGAATATGTCCATGCCCTTGTCTCTATAAGGAAACGGATACGTTTTAGGATACACTGAGCACATCTCTCCTCTCCTCTCTCTACTTATGGATGCATTTACATCTCTCCATCACACAGTACTAACTCTGCTTCCTCCCCGGAGTCTTTGTGACTCCACGTCTCATAGGGTCCATCGGACCTGGCTGGGTCTGATGCCTCCTGTCATGGCCCTGCTGATGCGCCCTGCCACCCCCTCCCCCCCTTTCTGGATCGTGGTCCATGCCTACTACGAAATACTACTGTAACTTGTGATGTTGAGCGATATAAAATAAAGTGAATTGAATTGAATACATGCTGAAGAAGCATTTCACGTGACAATATGAATATATAATAATATCAGTTCCTTTATAAAAATGCTGCACCATTAGACACCATTCAAATATGTTATACCGTCCATATTCAGTTGTAAATAAAAAAGTTGAGAATAATAAAGTAGCTTTTACAAAACAAAATGGAGAAAAAAGTAATGCCTTTTTACCTATTTCAAAGTTTACTGGAAATAATGTATTTCTCTCCGTAGAGACGGAGCCGTAAACACGATCTTTACAAAAGATCTACACATGGGATTTATTTGTCATATGCCATAAATCATTGTTTTATTGCACGGTAAAGAACAAACCAAAAAACAATCAAACCAGCTCTCTGATTGCTTTCTTCTTTCTTCTTTCTTGACACCTTCCTCATAGTCATCACAAGTTGTTGGCATCGTTGAAGTTGGCATCTGATGTGTATTTTTGTAATATTAATTTTTTTCAGTTCAAGTGCAAGAACACAGTTGCCGGTAGTAACTAAGCACTTACCTTTATTACTGTGTGTTGTGTAGCTATATAAACAAGCTCTGAAGGCCTACACAAACTCTGCTTCAAGCTTAGATAATGTGGCCTGATAATCCATATCAAGGTCCATTTTATAAATAACAATGGTATTATCCATTCACCACCCACTAATACACCCTTTCCAGTATGGATAACCTTCATGGGCCACTACCGTAGTACTGTGAACATGAAGATGAACATGTATTACCCACATATTTTACAATATATGAAGTACATCTGAAAACTTCAACTATTAGGTTTTCAGTTGTACTTTATATATCGTAAAATATGTGAGTATTAAAGGGTTTGCACACAAAAAAACTTTGATAGAAGAGAATCCATCTGTGAAGTTTTGAAAAGTGATATTTCTTTTTGTGAAGTGAAGCGGAAGTCCAGACATTCCAGAGCCTTTTCATGCTATGGGCCTACGTTCTAGATGGGTGTAGGTCACATGGATGAAAAGGAAACGCAAGAGATGAAACGGACAGTAAAGGGTATAAGCAACAAAGAAGAGGTCAAAGGTCATGCTGCATGAAGACAGCTGGCTGAGGACATGTAGGACCGACACAAACGAGACACAAAGAGTGAAGGACGGGACACAAGGAAACAGGACGGAACCGAATGAATTAATAATGCTCATATACTACTCATTCATAGTGGATAAGTTTTGAAAGATGTGTAATACAATGCAGATTATATTGTTTGCAAGTGTTCAATCGAAATTTTCTTATTGGAGGAATTAGTGTGACATTAGCAGTTAAAGTGATTGCACTCTAAAATCATATTAGCACGAGACATGCAATTGACTCAGGATTTATGGAACCCTGGGTGGTCAGTTGTCCTGCTGGGCTCAGTTATTAATCTTGTCATGGAGGTATTTATGGCCCGCTGAATGCTTCCAAAGAAAATGTCTTTATGTGAAACAGTTGGAAAACATGTGGATGACATGCAATCAATTTAACCCTCCTGTTACCTTTCGGGTCAATTTGACCCTATTCAATGTTTAATGTCGGTGTTCTTTGGGGTCAATTTGACCTCAGGCTGTTTATCACTGTGTCAAACATATAAGAAATATTAACTTTTTATTATATTTAAAGGGTTATTTAGGTAGTCAACACACCTCACACTTAAACTTGGGAAACAATATTAATTCTAATAATTTTCTGGAGGTTTTAATTGCTGGGGTCAAATTGACCCCGAGGGTAAAATATGTTAGTAAATGTGAAGGTAACAGGAGGGTTAAGCAGTGTCCCCTCCAATATGGTTTTGCTCATTTGAATTAGTTATGGAAGATCATAACTCACAAAAGACACGGATGGCATATAAAAAAAAGTCAAGTCAGATTCAGTCAGAGAGGTTTTGTGCGAATATGAAATGTCAGTAGAGGCGATCCTACTGGATTTAATAAAGCTGCACATAATCAATATGTGTTTTGGTACTTGGCATGAGAGTGTGGGGAGCTTGATGTCATGTGAACATTTTGGCATTAGTTGCATGCCAATTGGATAAAAATTGACCGCGCTACGGTAAAAAGAAGATGTTGACCTTTTCATGACCTTGACATTGACCTTTGACCCGATCCATCCCAAAATCTTATCAAATGGTCCCCGGATAATAACCAATCATCCCACCAAATTTCATGCGATTCGGTCTAATACTTTTTGAGTTATGCGAATAACACACATACAAATAAATAAATAAATACACAGCGATCAAAACATTACTTTCCGCATTCCCGAATGCGAAGGTAATAAAAGTAACCGCCGTTACATGCCAGGTGAGAATACCGTCTTCCCCAAAATGCCCTTTGAATTTTAATTTGTTCTCCACTAAAAGCCTTTAGTGCATTTGTCTTCCAAATATGTTTGATTCGTCATTTTTCTTTGGGCCCTCTGCTCAGTGGTTGGTTTGAAGCGGTTTAAACTGCCATTCCATGGTATGTTCAGCCAATTTGCTGTGACACCAATTCCAGTAGCGCTAACTATCCATTAACCTTCTATTTATATCGTGACATTTTAAGAATAGCTTTGCAATAGCAACAGACCGGTTCATCTGCCAGCTTGTTGGAGGCATTGTTGTGCACTTGGCACCGAAACAGAACCAGTTCATATTTAAATGTGCACACATTTTAACGTTTATTTCATCAATGAAGGGCAATTTTTTCATGCTCAGAGGGATCTGAGCCTCAGTCTGGTTGAACCATTGTACACTGTTTTGCTCTCTGTGAACACAACATTGCTGTTTTTTTTTAAACATAGTCCTCTCAGAAAAGGTATTCAATCGAATTATCATTTATTTTTTATAAAAGCAAAGTTGAATTCAAAATCCAATTAAAATCAAACAAAAAATAGAGCAACAGTTACTGCGACAGCAGATGAATAGTGAACAGATTGTCTTCTTTAAAACCTGGATTTGAAGTTCAGTGAGCGGAGGAATTACTGAAGCTTAGCGACTGAACTCTTCTTTTCTTTTACCAGACTTTCTCAGTGAGCATTCCACTCGGGATCGACATTCGCCACGTCGCCACCCTGGATGTGATCCTGTCAACTGTTCAACCTGCTGCTCCAGCCATCTGTCAATATTTATATTTATGGAACTCGCGATGAATATTAACAGGTGATTTGCCCTCCCTCACCTCACCAGTCTTTGGAGTTTGTCGGCTCTCATGATCTCATAAAAAGATGAACACTATTCTTAGTTAAGATGTAACGCTATAGATATATAGATATATAAAGATACATATTTGATGCAAGTATAAGAAATCCTGTGACTAGAACTCTTTGGATTTTTTTTAAATATCTGACGGTTGGACCGAATTTATGGTTGACAACATTGACTGGCAAACAGTGTTGAGGTGCTGCATGATTGATGACATTTTTTTAGTTTTTTTCTTATTATTTTTTCTTATAACTTACTATTTAAAAAAAAGTAGACTTATTAACTTGTATTTATTATTATTATTACTTATTTACTTGCTTATTCTTTAATTTGTTCCTTATTTTATTTATTCATTTTTATTTACTTGCTTACATTTTCTTACATTTTCCTATATAGCCAGACTTCGCCAGATACATGCTTAATTTATGTGATCCTTCCTTACTTACAAAGGATTTAATTATTGTCAAACTTTAAAAATAGCAAAATAAAATACAAAGTATAAAAAAAAGAGTGTTTTAAAAGTAACCCGCGATGCACCCTTTTCCTAGCGCCCGTGAGTCTACCTCTTCGTTGGTTAAACAGTATTAATTATATACAAATGCCGTCGCGCTCGTCTGTTTGTAAGGTAAACTAAAACGTATCGACGAGCCCACAGACTTCAACAATCAGACCTCCATGATTGATTGATGAAACAACGGGATGGAAAAGCACTTTAAGAGTGGAATTCAAATCAAATCAAACATCCCTGAGCAAACAGCATGCCATGTTTGAGCCATTGATCACAGCCCCCCCCCCCCCCATGCTATGTGGAAAAACTTGAGAAAGTTTCCTCTTCCTGTTTTGCACTCAGATAATAAACTGAGCTAAGGACAACCGGCAAAGAGCGTGAATCGATACCTCCATTTACGACATAAAAATTACCAGCGAAGAAAAACAAGCCGATAATCTTCCGACTGTCATTCCCCCTGTTGCAAAAAGGCTAAATCAATCACTGGTTGGATTTCATACAATGGGCACCGTGGAAATCACGATTATTGATCACAAAGGGTACATCCTGGTAGTGGAGCGTGTTAATAAACATACAAGCGCTTTTGTTTCGTTACCCTTTATTAACTTTCTGAAATGTGAGTTTTTCGGAGAGCGCAGAAACCAAACTCCCCTTACTTGTGTGATGTGTTCATTTAAAAAAAAAGATGTTCAATTTTCAAGTTAATAAAAGAATCCATAGAGATTATTACTTTGGGTTTTGATTATAAGATGCAGCGATGCAAATTACATTTTAAATTAGGGAACAATCTAATGAAGAAAAATAATATCATTTGATACAGAAATGAAAGTGATAGTTGGATTTAAAAATAAGATTCTTTGACTAGCAGGATGCATAATACGCAGCCTATTTGTATTCTGTCTTCAACTTTTTCTCATCATTTTTCTTTTATTGGCAGATTTGACGATACATTGTGGTTGTTTCAAGTTTATTGACATACCATTTAAATGTAAATTAGTTAATTTGTTGTTATAAAATGTATCCGTCTTTCCCTGAAAATACTTGGGCGCTAACGGTGTTTACCGGATCGACTGAGTATACGTGTGTGTTTCAAATAATCCAATGCAAATCTATGCATGTCTATTGGAATGAACAATATATCAAGACACATTAGTGCATGTAATTATGGGCTTTAGTCCTTTAATACATTTCAATTGACTTGTTATAAAAGGACAATTCAGTAAAGCTGGGCAGATATTGTATATATATCTATATATATTAATATCTTACATGGGGTCAACTCTGCACATCCAGTGACATTTCGCTAAGTCCCGCCCTTGAACACAGCAACAAATAATAGACACTAAAACTATCACATTTATTCCAGGTTCTTTTCGTAAACTGAAATAGTTTTCATATAGTCAATAAAATATTGCCTGCGTAAAAAAACTAGATTCAAAGTGAAAACATCTTATTCCAATCATATTTGGTTGTGATATAGGATACATGCCAATGCTAAAACACAGAGTACATGAAGACTGGACCAACCTGGAGGAGAGAGCAGGTCAAATAAAAAGGTTGAGACAAAATCAGTTTTCATAGAAGTCATAGCGCCGTAATAATTTGATCATTTTAACAGTTAGTTACTGAAATTCAACTAAGCTCTTTGTGAATATAATAGTTTTATAAACGTCATTGTCCTTATAACCTGCTATTATCTATGTATCGATTTGTTTTTATTAAGGCTATATGTGCTGCTGGGGGATGTTTTAGGATACACTGAGCACCTATCTCCTCTTCTCTCTCTCCGTATGGATGAATTTCCATCTCTCCATCACATATTATTAAGTCTGCTTCCTCCCCGGAGTCTTTGTGACTCCACGTCTCAGAGGGTCCATCGGACCTGTCTGGGTCTGATGCCATGGCCCTGCTGATGCGCCCGGCCCCACCCCCTCCATGCCTACTACCAACTATGCATAAACTAGATTATGTAACTCTCATGATTCCTTCTGGTCACATGACATCTATTGCTTCTGTCCATCCTGGAGAGGGATCCTCCTCTGTTGCTCTCCTGAAGGTTTCTTCCCATTGTTTCCACGTGAAAGTTTTTTTTCTATCTAATGGGAGTTTTTCCTGGTTCGATGTGAGGTCCTGGGACAGGGATGCCGAATGCGTACATTTTGTAAAGCCCTCCGAGGCAAATGCATAATTTGTGAGTTGGGCTTTATAAAATAAACTGAATTGAATTGGTGTCTGTATTGGTGAATAGAGATGGTGTAACATATTTGAAGGCTGGATGGTGCAGCGTTGCTGTTGTGGAACTGAGAGTGTGCATAAAAGGCAAAGCAATACAACCAATGCTTAATTCATTTCACATTGATACTTCTTGGTCTTTATGGGTATTTAAATCCTAATATTGTCAACTGAAATGCTTCTCTGGCATCCCTGGTGGCAATATTGTAAAAGATGAATTGGGACGCACATTTAGCAGAAATATATTCTGTGAAAACTACTGATGAAGTACATTTTCCATCCTATTTAGTATTTCCAGAAATGGCCAGAAAGAGATGTCTTAACTCGATTTGAGTAGCATAGTCCGCTGTCGGGGGAAAGGGGGGGGGGGGACAGACAGACATACTGTTGTGTATGTGTTTTGTGAGAGAGTGAGGAAGCAGAGACCGCTCGCCCTTGAAATCTGCGCCGTTTCTTTGAGCGGTGGTCAGATCGAGGTAGACGGCGAGAGAAAATGCAAAGTAAAAGAAAAGCGCCGCTGCGTGTTAAAAGTTTAATAAAAAAGAAATTAAATTAAATCACAGCAAGTTATAACTTCTTCCATAAACTGAATGAAATGACCTCCAGGGCACAAAAAGGTGCCGAGTGGAAAAACAATTACGTTACGACCCGAGGAACACTACAATGCAATATTTATTCTAACCAATGAAGCCAGTTTATTGAAATATGATTATTTAATGTTAGGGACTATGCTATCTGATGCTTGACTCAAAAATGTAATCAATGTTAATTTATGGAGAAAAAAAATAAAATCATTTTTGCCATTAAAACGTACATTTATTACCGTGCCGTATTTACCTAACCGTCTGAAGAGTAATCCAGTTATGCTCTACATGTTGAAAATAAACAATTCATAAAAGTGGAGAAGTAATACGCAGCTTCACTCTGCTTTTTAAAAGTCATATAAAAGGCACAAATAGTAAAAAGAGTTTTAATGCCGCGGGAAAAGTCTCTCACGGCCCGATCGGCCAATCACGTAATCCTCCGACCCCAAAAAAACGACCCGCTGCCTTCAAACGGAGTGAAAATGTTCTGATGTGTTGACTTTTCAAAAATGGCACAATTGTATTTTCAACAATGTTGTCTGGAAGAACGAGAGCCCTCGGTCGTTTGACCTTCCAAAAAAGACACGTGTTATCTATGAAGTGACAAACCGCTTTTTTTAAAGCATGGCCACGATCTTCCCGTAACCGTTACCACATGTTTGTTACTGCAACCAGGATTAAGAAGCTTTACTTTTTTAACAGTCGGTCCAGACTCTGCGTGGTCTCTTACTTACAAAACCTTTTGGGACCGTGCTGATTAGTGGTAACGTCACGTAAAGACACTCTGTAATCTACGGGTCATGCATAAGCGTCATGACTTCCAGTTATTACGCCATCAGCTGATCTAGATGACGTCCACTTTTAAGCGACCAATTAGAAGCGGGACGATGTCTCTGAGCCAATCAGATCGTTGCTGTCAAACTTTAAAGGAGTTCTTTATGCTGCCGTCAGTTGTCGTTTCAACTCGAACCTGAAGGCCACCCTCCTCCTCCACCCCGGTCACCTCCAGGCAGCAACTCCTTTCTCCACCACCACCAGTGTCTGGACTCCAGGGGGGGATTCTGTCAGATCTGAACTCAGCGTCACCGCCCCTTGTTTATCCTGGTTCAGGATGGAGTCCGATCACCAAAGACTATGATTTTATTTTGTGATTCAGATATAATAAGGATTATTGTTGAATTCGGAATTAGTCTCTCCTGATTGATCTGTCCATAGATGTCCGTGGAGACGTCAGTTTGGGAGTATTACCAATAGTCCTGGCAAACTAACTTTTGAAATGGAAAAAATGGCAACAGACTTTATTTTTGCACAGCGGTCTTCTATAAAGTGTCATGAATAACATACTAAAAGTCCTAAGAAATGAATGTTGCGGAAATCGGTTAAATATGCAAGAATCCAAGATGGCCGCCATAAATCTATAATGTCTCATATCTCCACTATCACAGGAGATATTTGAATTATTTAAAATACTATTATACAGTTTTTGGACATAAGGAATCATTTAGAATAGGTTACGAATTGATTGGATGCAATGGTCATGGAAAAAAATCAGATATGACTACCAATTGGTCAGTGGCGTGCTGCAGCGCAACACCAAAGAAGAACAGAAGCATATTCCTAAAGCAAATGTGACCGCTGCAGACATTACTGCTGTTGGTCGCATCAACATTCGATACTTCAAGATCACTCCAGCACTACATGTCTTACATATCTACCCCTTGTATTGTTGGAGGCAGAAGATCCAACAGCAAAGCTAAATGTCTTATGGAAGAGCTCACAAGGCTTTCCCCCGTCGAAGCAAAGTGCTTCAATTCAACCCAAACCCGATTGTTCGAGGCATCGGATGAGACTATGCCTCGATAGAGAGTGGGAGAGCGTCAGCGTCGCCTCTCCCCAAACACAGGTCTTCTCACTGATGGTATTTGCTGAACAAACTCGGTGGCTCCGGCGCGCAGCCTTTTCCGTGGCCTGCCTTCTATTTTGTGTTTAACAAGGCGAGTTTGAGATGTATCCGCGCCCCGCTGCGCCCGGAAATCTGGGCTGAGGAAACGGTTCACAGGGGCTCAGGAAGATAAGATGGCAAAAAACGTAGAAGAAGAAAAAGATGACAACTAAGATAGGATCTGGTGTGACAATGAATAATTACGTACAAAGGGACGTCGGAGCCTCCACGAATCTCGGTTGCACGCGCCTGTTTTACCGCAACAGGCGTTCCGGGATAATATTTCATATTTATCAACGAGGTCATTTTTGTGTACGAAGATGATAATTCTGGGTTTATTGTCCCTGGGAAGCACTTCATGACAAATCAATTATATTACCACCGAAAAACAGAAATCTGACTTAATATTTTGAATGACATTTACAATTATTATAACGTGATTAAACCGCATGGTTATATTTCATTCCCTGCGGAGTTCCAAAACAATAGCACTGATGAGCTATGGAGTCACGCCTGACTGATTCATTGGATGTTTTTTCTAATTCCTCTGAGTAATATTCCAATGAATGGACTTCGCCGGTGTCCATTTCTCTGCTCTGGTGTTTCTTTAGTCACAAGGACAAGCGTGTGTTACACACTGTGAACACCAAGACAGTCTCACATTAACAGCTGCGTCACATCTTCACTGTCTGTGTAATGCTGCTCTAACTTGCTTGTTTTAGACAATAATTACATTCATTGTGAACAGACTAAAACTATACATCCTCACACACTGCTGTTTATATCTGTCACGTGAAACAACATGTAAATATATCATCTTACATGGAACAACACAATTCTCAGGCCAGGTTTCTGACGTTACAATGGCACTAAACTCTCCAATCCTGCACAGTTCATATTTCATCCACTTAGAGAACCCATTAAGCCTTTTTTTTATTTTGCCACCCGGAGTTCCCGTCAAACTGACTTGAAATGTCAAACAGCGTAAACTCTCCTTTGGAAATGAGCAGAAGTTCCTTGAGAGTGACAGTGGAGAAAGCCCTTTGATACCGAGGGAAGCTAAATGTCATGATGAATACATAAATACAGCCTGACTGCCTTTCATCGCTCCATCAATCTCCCGTTCCTTTGATTTGCATTGAACAGCCCTTGTCAAAACGATAATCCTTTTTATGTTTGTTCTCCTCATTGCAGTGCCATACGCGGCTTGTCATATTACCTTCGAGTAATGCTTCACTGACTTTCTTCTCTCTCTTTTTTTTGTTGTTTCATGCGACGAAGTGTTAAGGAAGTGGATCTAAATAAGTGCAACCGAAAAAGAAATCAGCCTCGGAGTTTTCATGTGTGACAAAACGATTATTCATAAGATTGTTTTTACTTTCATCAGCAAAGTTAAATGAACACATTTTTACTTGCATTAAGTTACCATTTGATGTGCCGTTTTCTCATTTTGTCATATTGCTATATGCCATGAATAAACTTGCAGTTGTGTTGTATTTTTAACCCTTGGGAATTATCTTCGAACACCGTCTCTTCTCTGATTCGCAGACTGGAACTTTCTCCCTTCCCTTTCTGATCAAAGCGCATTAAACTTAAATTGAGCTATGTGCGCCATCCATTACCTCATTGGTTTCTGTTAGCCGTGCTGGACAGTGGTCAGGGTGAGAGCTGACATAAATCATCTTTACAGTCTCCTGTAACCTGGAAGTGTTTGCACGATGCCAGGTAGCCGCTTAAGAGATGTTTGGTGTAATACACATTGAAACTTTGAATATGATCGTTTATGCACTTACACCTCGATGTTCAATGTCGTATTCAGCCGAGCTGCTGCCCCCTGCTGTTTGTACTTAGCCCATCTGACGACTTTTAAAGCCCTAAATGGAGAGGGATGGGGGTTAGTTGATCATGTTTATTAAGTCTGCTCGGCTCTTCATGGGCAGAATCGTGCTCTGCGGCAGCCTACAGGAATAGTGTGGCGTGAGGCTGAGTAGATGTGAAATGTGGGCACAAGCTGTGGGCGAGATCCACTTCCTCCGTCTCCATGGAGATGACAGGGAGACAGGAAGGCCTCGCGCAGGCCAGGCCGTCACTAATTCAAGACGGCAGCGGCAGTCAGAATAGCTGCCATCTAATGATAATGTGTCTGAGGAGGTCTTTGCCGGTGACAACGGAGCAAAACATCTGTTTGTAGCAGGGATGTGAAATACCTTGTATCATTTTCTGCTTGAAAGAACTTTGTCCTCCGCCATCTGCCTGCAATGTAACATTTATCAGTGACAGAGATTCACAAAAAAAGGGACCATCTGCTTATGAGAGAAGGTCATTTGCCTCTATTTGTACCGTGTGACAATGGGGTCTCACAGAATTTGTCTATGGAAACGGTCCTCACCAGACAAAAGAACTCCGCTGGCCTCTTAAAATTAGCTACGTTTGCAATTACATGAGCGAGGTCCTTCTGCCGAGGAGGGTCAGGCAATAGAGCCAAAAGCTATAAAGCTGATGGCCATTTATTATGTCAGCCAAAATCCTACGGTCATGAAATAATGACTGGGTTTCCGTGGGGTAAAAGGAGGAAGTGCGTTTGTGTGTTAGATCCTCCAACCGTCAGGAACCGCCTACTTTTACAAAGTTGTAATACAACAATTGTAGTCATTTTGAAAAGTGGCTCTTGTGCTGATGATATAAACCAGGGGTCGGGAAACTATGGCTCGCGAGCCATATATGGCTCTTCCGGTGACGGCATATGGCTCCCAGAAAATTGTGAGTAAAAAAAAAATCTCCGCCCGCCCCCCTGTAATTTTCTCTACCGCGCCAGATTACAGCAGAAGTAAGGTCCCTTTTCTTAAAAAGCATGTCTTTGTTCTTTTATTAAACTAAACAGCCGTCTGTTATTGTTCGTATCTAACAAACAGCATGTCATTTCTGTCTCTACGTGTCGCGTTAACATTCTCGGCTCTCCGTCGGGGCGGAGCAAAGAAAAAGTCACCTGCACCCCCCCCGCCCCCGCATTAAAAGCAAAACATATTTAATTTATTATACGTTAAAAATACTATATGGCTCTCAATGAAATATATTTAGAAATATTTGGCTTTTATGGCTCTCCCAGTCAAAAAGGTTCCTGACCCCTGATATAAAATATGCCCCTTTTTAATTGCTATGGTCTTGTGGGGGGTTCTCAAAGAAGAACACAGGACAAGGCATATTAACAGCAGCTATGCACGCTATAGCAGGCAAAAGCTAGTGTACGGTCATTTCAGTTGGACTTGAAACAAAGCCGGATACAGATACTGAAACGAGAAAGAAACATCATTAGGAGCCGAAACTTTAAAGCGTCTTCGTCTTAAAGCTAACCCGCCCACTGGTAGACTCTTTGACAGACAGTGCACTCTATACAAGCAGCCCACTCTCTCCAATTGGCATATTAATATGACACGACAATGTCTAAGTCATGTTGCGTGCTATAAGAAAGCCTTTTGTGCTTCTTACTTGTATGGCATGCAGTCTGTACTGGCAGAGAGACGGCTCATGCTGGGAGAGTGGGACACGTGGATGAGTCAAACAAACAAACTTCATAAAGGACAATGCTTCATATTTTGTGCATTTGGGTATTTTACTTACTTCAAGTAGTTATTCTAAGCTCAACCATGAGGTGTTTTCTAAACTTAACTCAGATTTGGTGGTACTGTGAATTTTACCTTTTTCTTTGTTGCCTAAAAGCAACAAAAAAAATTCAGGAAAAAGGCACTGGATAAAATCGCTCTAAATTGAGTCGATTTAGGTCCACAAACAGTGGACCTACATCTTTGCTGGCTGTGTGAGTTATGGCGGGAAAATTGTCTCTCGCACTCACTACTCCTTTACATTACATGTCATTTAGCTCACGCTTTTATCGAAAGCGACTTAATTCAATTCAATTCAATTCAGTTTATTTGTATAGCCCATTTTCACAAATTACAAATTTGTCTCAGAGGGCTTTACAATCTGTACATATAGACATCCCTGTCCCAAAACCTCACATCGGATCAGGAAAAACTCCCAAACAACCCTTCACTTACATCAGGTTACATTCATACGCCGTAGACACAGCTACAAGGAGCTGTTCCGGATTATGTGTTTTGCTCAAGGACACATTGACTAGGGCGGGGATTGAACCACCAACCCCCTGATTGAAAAACGGACCTGCTAACCATTTATTTATAGATATTTTGCCGTTTGAATAATGAAAAACTTCTGGAAATTAGTAAACTTCTGTAACATATTTCCACGACAATTGCATGTGACAAATAATTGTCTTGTGATTTAAGTGACCGCCCCTAAAATGTTGCTATTCAGGCTTTCACAATGTTCACCACTAGGCCTTTAAATGACACACTAAAAAAGCCTAAAATATGTTCCATGACATTTGGAATGGTCAAGTAATCTCTTGCTAATCATGCACTATGAGATCCGGTTTGACCTGGCAATACCAAAACAGCAACGCATACACTGCATTGATTTTCACTTGGATTTATCACGACTCATTTTTAGGATTTTTAGAAACGCTGACAAAATAACCTCATTTTGGTGTGAGAGTGTGCTCGTCTTAATTTGACCACAAACCACGCTTTGTTGTTGTACAGATCTAACGCACAAAAACCTGGATGGAGTTAAATCTCTAAAAAAGCTTCTGCGGTATGAAGTTACATCATGCGGGTTCTGATTAGGATTGGAACCAATTCAGAAAATGGGAGAAGCAAGATCCAATCACGTTGCCGCCGCTTGACTCAGTCGGACACCCCGCTGTGAACCTGGCTCACCACCGACCTGTGTGGAATGCTTGGCCAATGTGCTTTGATAAATGGTTTTTTCGACTCTCACATGTAAGTTGCCAACTGTTCTCCCTAAATTCTACTCGTCTTTGTATCCTGACATGAATAGGGTGACACAACCGCACTCTTTGCCTTGATCTCATGGTGAATCCAGCAGGGAATAAAGCCTGTCCTTCACGATGCCCATCACCATGTCAGAGAAGTGTATATTTATGTGCTTGACCTTAATAGATGTGATTGGCTAACCTCCATTTAGCCCTCTTCCAGCATTCTGTCAATAATTCAAGAGCGAAAAAAGATAATGGTGTGGCTGTTGTCATTTAAAGAGAACCACCACTAGGAGATAGAGGAATGGAAACATTATGTGAATGACACATATTTTACTAATCCCTTTAGTAATAAAAAAAAAAGAGCTTCGGCGATACTGAGCCAACATTGTTCGCCTCTAACTGGCGGACCCATGTTTTGTGACGTAGAGGAGAAAGATGCACAGAGGAGCGGCTGATGATGTACGTTCTCAACTCCAAATGTCTTCTTTTAATATAATAAGAAGAGAGAGAACAATTGAACAGACAGACAATCTCGGATATAATCAACTCCTCATTTATATCACAAACCAAATCAAGGCTGGGGGTATTCTTATTCCCTTTCATTGAAAGATAAAGTCAACGCTGTGAATTTAATTAACTTCCAAATTGCATTGATGGTCTTACCAACATCTCCAAGAGATACGATGGCTTCAACAGCTGTTTACGCTGCCATGCCATTCCTTTACCTTGATTGGTGTTTATGAGAGACCAACATTTTTGTGATTCTTACTGACAATGTCACATGACACAACTGTAGCTTACGGTACTGTTTGAAAAATAACTATTTTGACAGGACTGTGACCTTACAAATCACAGGATGGTTGACTTTTATGGTCTGAAGGTCTTGCTTCAATCACTGATAAGAAGTTGATCACAGGTACTTCTAAGAGAGAACTCATCTGCTTATCTGGAGCCCCTTCGCAAAGAGGAGGTCTGGATCGTGGAATATGCCTACTACCAACGATGCCATGGCCCTGTTGATGCTCCGCCCACTCCTCTCTACCTCCATCTGCTTGATGGATCATGGAGGTCTGGATCGTGGTCCATGCCTACTACCAACTATTCATACACTCTGTCATATTCATATTCATTTGACTTGTTTCTTCCCTTTTTTCCCCGTGAAAGGGTTGTTTGGGAGTTTTTCTTGATCCGATGTGAGGTCAAAGGTCAGGGATGTCGTATGTGTACAGATTGTAAAGCCCTCTGAGGAAAATTTGTGATTTGTGAGAATGGGCTATACAAAATGAACTGAATTGAATTGAATTGAAAAGACAATGGAGGCCTTTTTCTGGAGGTGCGTTCACACCAAAAGCGAAACAATTTTTTGCGCGACCGAATCCCATGAAAAGTCAACGTACAGACGCTTGCGGCTGCGATAGACGCGATATTTTCCCGGGCGGCGTGTTTGGGGCGACGCAATGTGGGCGACGCGTTTACAGCGGCGCGTTTTCAGCGGCACAATTTTCACCCCGAGTTGAAATATTTCAACTTTGAGGCGGTCATCTCGCAACTCGGGCCAATCAGCTCTTGAGTTCCGCTCTCGTAGCGCTGGAAGCGGAAGTCTTTCAGACGGAGCAGTAACTTCATCGGTGAAAGTGACTGAGCTGTGTGAGCCTACGGGTGATGTCATGAACCCAAACACGAGGGCGTTAGTGTGTGAGACCTCCACAACAAATATAAAGCAGAACTAGTGGTTAGTTATTCTGGTGGATGAAGGAAATGATAACGGTCTTTATGGAGACGAGATACGGAGACGAGACACGGAGATAAGCCCCGCGGAGCGTCTGGCGTGAACACGGCGAATGGTCGAGCGAGTAAACTCACGCATTTTGGGCCACGTGAAAAATAGTTTTGCTTTTGGTGTGAACACACCTTAACAGTTAGTTACCTTACAAGTCCAAGCCTAACCTTAACCTGTTGCCTAAACCCCAAGTGTTTCCCAACGTTAACCACGACCAAAACATTTAGCCTCAAGATACTATGCAAAAGTCTTCCACCCAAGTGACTACATATGATCAATAGGGATCAGATCACGTTGCTGAGTGACAGTTTCACCCATTACTTATACACCTTTCTCACAGTTTGACTTTAATCCGAAAGGCCAAACATGAAGGTAATATTATTTTTTAGCAGATGTTTTGTAGCTTCAGACACTAATTTGGCAAAAGAATATAGTCCAATTAAAGATTCTTGTCGCCATGTTAATCAGACAACTGCACCCCACTGACTTCAATTAATTAGACGCATAAAGAAAACTCTCCTAAACGATATTACGAATGACATTGCAACCGATAAAAAGTTCAGGGGACAAGATTTTTGGAGGTTGCATTTGATAGTCTTGAAGGCACAGCTGTGGTTCACCAGTTAATTAAGCACAAACCATCCCTTTGCAAGTCATGAATCAAGATGTGGAGGAACTGAAAAGCTGTATTAATCTTATCCCCCCCCACTGGTATCTTTTCATGACTATGCTAAATCAAATATCTTTAAAATCCCAACCATAAAAAGACAAAATAGCTATCACCAAATAGCGTTTGTACAGTAAATGCCTTTGAATACCCAATGTAACCATGGAAATATAAGATTCACTGTCATTTGAATCCCATTACTGCCACATGCTGTGACCCGACTTTGTTGAAAATATTGTAAAAGAAAATTGGAAATGCAATTAAATTTCGGGAGCCAGAACCGAAGATGTGCTCCTCCATGTTTATTAGCAACATGGGCTGCAAGACAAAAGAGAGTGTGTCCCACAAGGATAGCCTCTCTGTTTTTTCTTCCTTTGTCTTCTTCTTTTCCGGCGCCCTCCATCTTTCTCGTGAATGCGTGACTCTCTTTCGCTCCGCGGAGACGAATGGAGGAGCGAAGCACAGCGAGGAGGCCACACCGAGACATTTTTATCTCTGTTGTGCTGACTCTGCTGAACCCTCCCTCTGAGAGGCTGATGAGGAGAAATGGCCTTGTGGAGGAGCCAACCGGGTGCATCCATAGCTGTCATCATCATCTGAATCCAGGACTGCTGAATCTGCAACTTTGGCCTCCAACATTGTTGGGAAATGACCTGTCATTGCCTGCCTGACACCCTCTCCGTCTACAGCGAAGCCGCATCGCGCTCCGTTCAGAACGCCACTACCCCGGATCAACCCTGTCAGCACGGGTCAACGAGTTCTTTGTTTAGCATTAAGACTGACATGGACTGACTTTATTTCTCATCCGTGCCTGTGCTTGTGGCAGAAGGCGTATTCTTTCTGATTTTTGGTGACATTTTTCTTTGGCTATTTTTTCTCTTCCGAGAACCTTCTTTCTTGCCTCTTCAAGCTGGAGAGCAGCAGATGCGTATTTTGCACCGCAGCCAAGGCAGCCAGTTATTTGTATTTATATATGGATATTTATGTTTTGTTTATTCAAAAGCCAAAAGCCAGAGAGCAAGGACCCTAAATCATGTTTTCGCATACGCACCTAAAAAAACAGACGGGGGAAGAAAAAGCAACATGCTTCCGCAACTAATGTACATCTGTGCAGTCCATTAAGATTAAAAGCATTTTAATACTCGTACTGTTGGAGACATCATCATTCTCCGTGAACACGGTGCCAAGCACGGTTTGGTTAAGGCTTTCTCTGCGGTAAACCTATAACCAGCTTAGAGATTAAGCCTCTCACCTCTGGCTATTAGCCTATAAGCTCTTTAGTCCGCCTAATGATCCAGAACAGAACCACATACCTGGCAATAAATCTCAATCAGCATTGCAAGAACTGTCACAATTTCGAGCTACAGTATCAAATAATGGCCTTTTCTTTTCCACATTGCGAAGGAGCTTGTCAAAGAATGGCTTTATCTCCACATCTAAATCTTTTTTTATTCGCCACCATGTTAGCCACATTAGCAAGTGCAAAGTCAGCAATTCTCTCAACATAGCCACGCAGAAATAACACAAGATGAAACACAGCCTTGAACACAATGCTATCTTTTGATTCTGAGTGAGTGCAGCAGTTTCTCCCTGACTAGTCCGCCGTGGTATTCACTGCAAAGCATGGTATGGTAAGCTGACTGCAGAGCAGCCGTGAGTCAGATTTGCCTTGTCAGCTCCCAGCAGCTCTGAATGTCACCACCACTCTGGGGAAAGGGTGCTACAACTTCCAGGGCCCAGACTGGACTGTAACTGAGATCATCCTCCCAGTCGGAAGGTCTGCATTAGAGTCACAATCATGTCACTGTCCCTTGTCAAGATGCAGCCAGAGAAGAGGTTGTGGAGAACCGGTAGTGGGCGAGATAAGTCTTTAGAATAAAAGAAATACAAAAATGGCCCAGAACCCAAAGCAGTCTCCTAGAAATTGCAGTTATACACAACCACAACCATCTTTTTTCAATGGTTTGTGAGAAACCTTATAAGGAAAAGAAAAACTATTCATAGGGAGTTGAATGGGTGGATGGTAGATGTATGAACGGTCAGGACTACTTTAACACTGCAGACCAGAGTTTGCAATTTAGGTCCTTTACATGTTTTAAGTAGCAACAGAACTTTGGTGAACGATCATAGTTTGGGTTAAATGTTAATAGAGTACTTGTAGAAGCCATTGCACTAATTTATGTCTGTCCGTGCGGGATATTTTTATATATATTTTTGATCATGCTAACAGGTTGTTGATATGATTTTGATGATGACGATGAAGATAAGGCGTTGATGTCAGAGGGCGTTGGCTATATATGTATGTCACCTGTGTCCAGCCAGGTGTGTTTTGGCAAGAGAGGGGAAAGGGTTTATTATTTTTCAACCGCATTTAAGAGCGCATGAATTGCTGATCAGTATTTAAGAGCATTAGACAAAGCGAGGAATTTATGTTTAGTGTGAGTTTAATTTATGTTTCTGTTGCTGCAAATAAAGGAAAATGTAAGTGACACTATGAAAATCAGAATGCGCGATGATTTTATCGACCGCTCCCACAGTAATGTTTGTCCTTTGTCGTGCTTCACTTTTTCAACCAAGAGCTGTGTACAGTAAAAACGTTCAATTATGCTTGAGTTGCTAAGATTGAATGTTGTATAGCGAGAGGAGATGTCAGAAAACAAATAATATGCATGTATTCATTAAAAGCATTTTTTGTAATCATGATACAAATCAGAATCCAGACGCCCTTGCAATTCTTTTGAAATGTGCTTGCTATTGCATATTAGTTAAATTCATTAGGTCCGTCTCCAAGAAAATACATTTGTTCAGCACAACCGGCTTGCAAATTAAAATATATATAAATATTAGCTTTTCCCATTGGCAAAAAAAACATCAATGAGCATCAGCTTTACACCAGGTGCCCTTCATTACGACAAACACATGTTTTGTAATTTATTTTGAGTGTTGTGTGCCACACATGGTCAGATCTGCCAATGCACAACATACTGTCATTAAAAAAGATACAAGGGAGCTATTTCTTTTTTTTGGAGATGGAGACCCTTCACCCATGTCGAGACAAATTATAAATCATCCGTCCAATCATTGCTTGGGGGCAGGGCAATTGGTGGACGATCCTTTTTACTGGTTGTGCAGCACAGTCTGCACAGTCAATCACAAATGTAACTTAGTGTACAATCAATAACGGTCTCTCGCAGGCTGTCTAGCCCACTAGAAACTGTCTCAATGTGGAAGGTTGTCAGAACGTGGTCTCGTCTAGGTTCTCTTCTCGAGCTGTGATAGGACACAGGAAGCAAAATGAAGCAGCCATTACAAACAGACCATTGAAATACATATAACAATGGGTTAACTGTATTATTTTTTTAGTTGGATTTGTATTCATCGAAGCATTTTAAATCTTCCGTTGAAAGCGGCACGTTTTTTTCTGAAATACATTGCATGCGCCATTTCACACATACAGGAAGACACCTTTTTCTTTTGTTTCAGAAACCATGTGCAGAAGTGAATATGGCCTTTACCCTTTAGATCAGGGGTGTCACAGTCATTTTCACCCAGGGCCACACCAGCATCATGCCTGCCCTCAAAGGGCCGGTAGTAACTATAACACTATATAAACTACTCAAACAATATTGTTAAATAACTCTCTTTGCAGTTGATAATTGTCTATTTGAGTGTAATATAGAGAATATGGTATAATAGAACATTTCTCTAATATTATAACATAAATCCATTTAATTTGAAACCTTCAAAATAAAAGCACAGGATGTCTTAAATTTCTTTAATAAAAGAAAATCAAATGTCTTTCAAGCCATCAGGGGGCCACATAAAATGATGTGGCGGGCCGGACTTGTGTTTGACAGCTGTGCCTTAGATAGTCCCAATGGATTCGCCACAAGTGTTTGTTGGTGATTGTACCTCTCCATGAGCGCGATGAGGCGGGCCGAGTGTGCAGTCACTCCCACAAACATGCGTGGTTTATCTTTTCCGCACATGTTCATGGTGCAGATTGCCAGCACCTCCAGCTCTGCACTGCATGCTGCGCACAAAGCGTTCCCCTTGTCACCGAGGTATTTACCACACCGCATGTCTGCTCTGAACCCTCCTCGCTACCATTGCTGCAAAGCTCACGGGTACACACGGGGGAATTCATTGTTTTCCCCTCATTACTCAAAGATCATACTCGTGCTTTTGAATACTTTTGTCTCGTTAGCTACATTTGATTTGAAAACAATGCTCCAGGATGCTTTGTCACTCGCTGACTGACATCGCTTGTGTGCTGCGGTGCGTTCAATTCCTCTTTTGAACAACTGGTTTCTGGGACTAGAGGGGTTGGCTGCTGTCGGCACATTTTCAGGCCGATTCTCTCTCATTTTTCATGGCATGACAATAAGTTAGGCTTATTGTTTTCCAAGTTTTACTTTTGGATCACAGAAGCAAATAACTTACTTTTGAATACCCGGGGGAAAAAACACTGGTGCTAGGGCTTTGCATTTGATTTAATGCTGAGTAAGACAAGCTCAGCTCAGTCCCAGACTTGTGTTATCTGCTCGGAGACGTGGCAACAAGTGTAGGAGATGTGGCATCAAGTGTAGGAGACATGGCGTCAAGCGTGGGAGACGTGGCATCAAGTGCCGGAGATGCGGAGTCAAGTGCAGGAGATGTGGCGTTAAATGTAGGAAACATGGCGTCAAGTGAAGGAGATGGGGCATCAAGTGTAGGAGACGCGGAGTCAAGTGCAGGAGACGTGGCATCAAGTGTAAGAGACGTGGCATGAAGTGTAAGAGACGTGGCATCAAGTGCAGGAGACGTGGATTCAAGTGCAGGAGACGTGGCATCAAGTGAAGGAGACGGGGCATCAAGTGTAAGAGACGTGGCATCAAGTGCAGGAGACACAGAGTCAAGTGCAGGAGACGTGGCATCAAGTGTAAGAGACGTGGCATCAAGTGCAGGAGACACAGAGTCAAGTGCAGGAGACGTGGCATCAAGTGTAAGAGACGTGGCATCAAGTGCAGGAGACGTGGCATCAAGTGTAAGAGACGTGTCATCAAGTGCAGGAGATGCGGAGTCAAGTGCAGGAGACGTGGCATCAAGTGCAGGAGACGTGGCATCAAGTGAAGGAGACGTGGCATCAAGTGCAGGAGACGTGGCATCAAGTGTAAGAGACGTGGCATCAAGTGCAGGAGACACGGAGTCAAGTGCAGGAGACGTGGCATCAAGTGTAAGAGACGTGGCATCAAGTGCAGGAGACGTGGCATCAAGTGAAGGAGACGTGGCATCAAGTGTAAGAGACGTGGCATCAAGTGCAGGAGACACAGAGTCAAGTGCAGGAGACGTGGCATCAAGTGTAAGAGACGTGGCATCAAGTGCAGGAGACACAGAGTCAAGTGCAGGAGACGTGGCATCAAGTGTAGGACGTGGCATCAAGTGCAGGAGACGTGGCATCAAGTGTAAGAGACGTGTCATCAAGTGCAGGAGACGTGGCATCAAGTGCAGGAGACGTGGCATCAAGTGAAGGAGACGTGGCATCAAGTGCAGGAGACGTGGCATCAAGTGTAAGAGACGTGGCATCAAGTGCAGGAGACGTGGCATCAAGTGTAAGAGACGTGGCATCAAGTGCAGGAGACGTGGCATCAAGTGAAGGAGACGTGGCATCAAGTGTAAGAGACGTGGCATCAAGTGAAGGAGACGCGGCATCAAGTGTAAGAGACGTGGCATCAAGTGCAGGAGACGCGGAGTCAAGTGCAGGAGACGTGGCATCAAGTGCAGGAGACGTGGCATCAAGTGAAGGAGACGTGGCATCAAGTGCAGGAGACGTGGCATCAAGTGTAAGAGACGTGGCATCAAGTGCAGGAGACACGGAGTCAAGTGCAGGAGACGTGGCATCAAGTGTAAGAGACGTGGCATCAAGTGCAGGAGACGCGGCATCAAGTGTAAGAGACGTGGCATCAAGTGCAGGAGACACGGAGTTAAGTGCAGGAGACGTGGCATCAAATGTAGGAAACATGGCGTCAAGTGTAGGATAGGCGGCGTCAAATGTGGGAGACGTGGCGTTAAGTGCGGGAGACACGGGGTCAAGTTTTGGAGATGCGGCTTCAAGTGCGGGAGACCTTCTTCTTCTTTTTTTACAAAATGGCCATAAACAGAGGTCCCCACTTGGTTGGTGTAGCTTTAGAGTCCACTGTTGGTAATATAGGATTGCATTAGGGTATTAAAAAAAGCAAACATATGCATATATTGCCATCCATGAATGTATATTTGTAGTGTGTCCCAGTGCGTTTGGTTGATGACATAACAGTCTATTCTGTAAAATAAAAAGTAAATTATTGATATACAATACACTAAAACACACTGATTCTAAACTGCGTATGAAAAAACTACAGATTATAGGTCAAGGCTTTTAAGCTGGATCACGTCTGAAAGATGTGAAGCTAAAATTCCACGAGTGGTCTACATTGCACACATGTATTGACAGCGTAAAAATAAAAAAATCTATGATTTGTGAATCCTTTGATTGCAGTTTGAGTGCTCTCTCCATATTTACGGGCAGCTGTCAGCTCGCCCTGCCGTCAGTATTTTCTGCAGAATGGTAAATCAAATCCTGTCATATTGAAGCTCTTTGACAGAATGCTAAGTAAGTGAAAGGATCATTGCATCGAACTGTGCTTCAATGATTGCAGATATTATAAATATTAGGAACACAATAAGTAGTGTGCACTTTGAAAGCCATCAGAGTAGCATAGCTTCACAACCACGTCGTGTTTCATTCAATGTCACTTGAAAAGGTAACTGATTCATTTTTAAGAAAAAGAGCAAAAGTATTTATTCTATTTTAATATTTCTGAGGGTTTCTTTGTTTTGTTGTTGTTGTTATGACCCTCAGCCAAACAATATATATTTATTTTACTTTTTAATATTTTTTTCTTTATCGAATGGACAAGATAAATATCTGAAACCCACAAATGTTAACATTTTACATGAAACATAAATGTGAAATATTTGTTCAAGGAAACTAAAAAAAGATCTACTCTTCTGTGTGGTAGACTCTCACTATTTTAGAATGTAATCAATAATCTGTCTTTTGATTGACCTCTTTTCAATGTTTCCTTTAAAAACATCACTGACTTGTTCCCCAAGTAATTCCTTTATTGAATCATTTCGACAATATTGATTCACCGTTATGAAACCACTAAGGTTGGTTTTCATAATATCAACACATATATGATGACATAACATTATATTGACTATTTTTCATACTAAAACAACTTGGTAAGGCTATGGTAATATCCAATTATTATCATATAAGTGTTTGTGATAGCATTTGCATTTTTATTATTACAAAGTCATCAGATATTTTGCAGGTTTTAATTTTCAATATTGTGATCAGTTAATACTGTAGAATTAAATAAAACAATATGAACACCATGAAAATTCCACGACAAGCAGGCTACTTGCTGAGAGTGATTTTTGTTGTTATGATGTTATTAATAACTTCCTGGTCAGAAGCAACCTGAAAATAAACACGATACGAATTATTCAGCAAAATATCACAAATAAAAACATGAAGTTGACAACTGGGAGATACGACATGGAGAAGCAACAACGGCGGCTCCAGAAATAGATTGGCTGGTACCGCAACAGCATCAGTTATTATATCAGAAATCAGAAACGGCACTGGAGGCTCTCGTGATGGGAAATATGTTTGCGCTTGTCTAAACGGCTCGCTGGAGTTTGATTGACAGGTGGTTCATCCAATCGCCTGTCAAGTATTGTTTTCGAACGTCTGCCTTTCCCAAACCAGTCAAGTGGGTCAACACGTGGCCGCAGAAATGAAATGGACTAACATCAGAGAAGATTATACTAAACAGTTTAATTATTATAATTTTATTGTATTTCAATTAGGCAAGGAGGTCTGGAACGTCATTTGTAAATCCAAATATTGCACATAATTTAGCATTTTCTTATTGTGCCCTTTTTCTGCTTCATAACATGCATATCTGAGTCCTGTAGAGGAGTATTCATATTAATAATTTTGGAGCAAAGCAGACTGTAACTGAGTAACAAAGCAATTATGGGTTTCCCATAACCCTAAAATTACCAGTGATTTGCTGTCATCACTAAGTTTTATTCCTATTCCTTGAAAATAGATCGATTTACAATTAAGATGAATTATTCAGAGCTTTGCTTTAGGGAATAATTGCTGTGCTGTAAATGAGCTGGAAATGATATTGATCTCCGGCTTCCCCCATTAATCTTTATCAATCCCTCCAATTACTCAGCAGATCCTTTCATAGCTGAAACAGACCCTATGTCATCATGTACAAAATATGATTTGGGCTTAAGAGAAGCAAGGTTTTATGGAAATGACAAATCATTCAAACATGATTATTCAATTGCTGTTTTCTTTACTCACTTTGTTATTAATATTGGCTCGATCACAATTAAAGTTCAAAGGTTTATGAAATGCTGTCGTGAAGTGTGACATTTGATGTGTACAGGTACGTATTATTAAAAGGCCCGCTGTGATACGGTGATTAACCGTAGAATATTTGTATCTATTTTTTTACACCATCCTTGGAGTATTTACCACAAACCTTTTCCCCTCGACTGTTCACACCCTCGAGTAAAGAAGAAAAAAGTGTTTCCATCGGGGACATAATGACACAGCTGTTGAGTCAACAAGCCAAGGTTTTTTTTCTTCTTCATTTTTTATTGTCCACGCTGTTATTGTCAAAGTCTCAGAGCGCTATTTTCAATCTTTTACAACAGTGGATTTGAGGAAATGTGTAGCTGCGGCACAAAGAACGGATCCTTTGCCTTGGATTCCTCTTGAAAGAGAGATAAAGGCTTTGTCATTGTTAGTGTTACATTCTCTCTCTCTCACACACACACACACGTACACAATATGCCAAAGTGCATCCGCCGCTACAACGCCAAAGAAGTATGAACCTATTGCGCTTGACAAAACATATAGAAGCCAGGGCTGAGCAGCGGGGCGGATGCTGATGCTGCGGAGGAGGAGGGGGAGGAGGAGGAGGCATCACCTCAGATGTATGACGGAAAATAAAAAACATGACAGCCTCGGCCCGGGAGAATCCCCCGGCGCCGGAGCACAGCCAGCGAGGCCCCTCATCAGTTTCTATTATTGTGTCGCGCTCGCCGCGCGTTGTCACCAGTGTTTGGATCCAGCTGCAGGGTAATCAATGGCTCGGATCAGAAAGGAGCAGACGGAAAGGCCAGCCGGATGAATGAAGGTGAGGGATTGGCTCTCTGAACACTGCCAGATCGAAGTGGCTTAAAATTTTTATCGGCCTGCAGATATTGACATATTTCACCTGGGCGCCACTGACGGAGGACGCTTCACTGAGACACAAAGCCATCGTACGTCGGTGAAGCTTCACGGACCCACGGCGCCGAGGAGCTCAGAAGACATGTTACATTACCTACGCGTCGTCATGACAATAGGCATGTATGTGTATTTTTTGTTATCACGTTTTTTTTAAATGGATTTATAGATGACATTCCGACCATGTCTATGATTCAGTATCAAATATATACGCTAACACTGAGGAGTTACGAATCCTGTCATGGGGAAGGCATGTCCCGCCCACCTCTGCCTCGGATTGGCTGGTACTCGTTGCCCGTGTTGGTTGTGTTGATGATACTCAGACAGGAAGAGTTACAGTATTAACAGTGGGGGCATTTTCATTCTTGCAATTACTTTAAAAATATATATATTTACGTGCAAACTGTTGTTTTTACCATAAGTACTTTTTGGCGAAGAAACCACATACTTTTATTTCTTGGTCCAAGGTACCTTTTTCAATTTAATTCAATTCAGTTTATTTTATTCAGACCATTATCCCAAATTAGGAATTTGCCTCAGTGGGTTTTACAATCTGTACACATACGACATCCCTGACCTTTGACCTCACATCGGGTCAGGAAAAACTCCCAAGAAATAGAAAAAAACTTTCACAGGGAAAAAAGTGAAGAAACCTTCAGGAGAGCAACGGAGGAGGATCCCTCTCCAGGATGGACAGAAGGAATAGATGCCATGTGACCAGAATGAATCATTACAGAGTTACATTACATTCAATAAATATGACAGAATGTATGGATAATTCGCAGTAGGCATGGACCACGATCCAGACCTCCATGATCCATGACACGTAAGGAGGTAGAGAGGTGGGAGGGCGGGGCTTATCAGCAGGGCCATGACAGGAGGCCGACTAATCAGGCAGGAGGCATCAGACCCAGCCAGGTCCAATGGACTCAATGCGACGTAAAGTCATAAAGGCTCCGGGGAGGAATCAGAGTTAATACTGTACAATGGAGAGATTCATCCATAAGGAGAGAGAGAAGAGGAGAGAGGTGCTCAGTGTATCCTAAAACGTCCCCCAGCAGCCTATCAGCCTATAGCAGCATCTCTAGGGGCGGGACCAGGTGAACCTGACTCAGCCCGAACTATAAGACTATCAAGAGGAAAGTCTTCAGTCTACTCTACATGAGGTGACTGTGTCTACTTCCTGGACTGAAGGTGGAAGCTGGTTCCATAAAAGAGGAGCTTGATAACTGAAGGCTCTGGCTCCCATTCTACTTTTCAGCGCTTTTCAACCAATCACTTCAGCATACGAGGAACAAAATATCACAGAGAAACTGGGATTATGAAACGGAGGCAGAGAGAGCGACATCATCCCTTACTCAATAACCTATTATTCTATGATATCTGTATACAGTATAGCAGAGAGTGGTGTGCTGCTATTGTAATGTTCTGAATGTCATGTATAGAACCTTTTACGCATCATAAAAATGGGACTAATCCAATCAACATTGTATGCACTCAAGACCTATACGGATTACATGAAGGCTTGGAGGAGTCAAAACAGCTCTCAGACCTGTTATTATATTTGAAAAATAAAATGTCTTTGTTTGCTGTGCAGCTATTTTGAGGACCAGTTTGCAAACTCAATTTGTTGTTCTTCTTTTTTCGTTTTTTACATATGACTCATGCCACTGTGTTTGGCAACACAATATTGAGGGTGCTGTTGTGAATGATGCGATGTCAGTTGGAGTAGTGCTTGAGGACAGAACACCGTAAACAAGTGGACACACGGATGCTTATGATGAATGGCAATCACACAAAACCAATGGCTCCGGACCCGTCGGGGGCCGGGAGCCCTCCATTGGCTGACCCGCCTCACGGGGATCTCAGTGATAGAAAGTGATGTCAGTGTAAATCCACCTGACTCACTTTCTAAATCATGAATTAAATTATGGCTCATGAATACATTATTGAATGCATATGAGACCCACCAGCCAACCACAATGTTACTGTTCATATAGACACTAATTACTTCATTTGTGTCCCCTCGATTAATGTGTTTAGACTCATTTTCCCCGTGGGCCACATCAGCACTATGGTTGCCCTCAAGTGCCGGTTGTAACTACTCCCAAGCATATTGTTCACATCAAATTGTCTTTGGATTTGATTAGTGTTGATTAAAGTGTAAAGATAATAAGAAAAGTTCTTGTTGATAGCTTTTTTGTCACAGCTGAGAAGAGAAGGACATAACTCTGGTCCAACAAATAATTGTGAGCTGAGGACATGTTCGACAGATCTGGTCTGGGGCAGTGGTCCTCCACTGGTCTGGGGCGCTGGTTCTCCACTGGTCTGGGGCAGTGGTTCTCCACTGGTCTGGGGCGCTGGTTCTCCACTGGTCTAGAGCACTGGTTCTCATCTGGTTTGGGGCAGTGATGTTCACTGGTTCTTGGGTACTGGTTCTCCACTGGTCTGGGGCACTGGTTCTCCACTAGTCTGGGGCACTGGTTCTCAGTTGGTCTGGCTGCGGGACCCTCCATCACCCCTAAGAGACAAGCCGCGAACCAAATCAAGGAAAATGTTCCAACTTTGTTAATTGATTTCATGAAAAGATGATTTATTTTGAACCTCAGAATATCACAGTATACCAACCGGAAAAAAAAATTCCCTTTTATATATATTCCCAAAAGTGCATCTTAAGGACACAACATATATGACTATTTGGTAACTTCAGCCTTTTTTTTTAATAATCAGTGCATTCATGCATAAACATGAAATAAAAAAGTGAAAAGTGCTGAAAGACTCAAACTTATGACTCAATCACTGAATCTGACAACCAACATTGCACTATGGAAACAAGTCGGGGTCTTGAGGAGCAGTTTTGACACACAAACTCAAAGTAAATTAAGTGCTCTTCAAAACAACTAAAGTATACAAAATTGACCTTTTTACTGATTACCTTATCCGTAGGAAAATATTGAAAAACATTGTTCTCGGAAGAAAATGAAGCAACACTCACTTCAACCTTCAACCAGTATAATACCATTATTTTCTGTTTATATTCCTTTTTATAACAATATTATAATTTCACATCTTTTTTTGTGACGCACTGTAAAATAACTAGAGTTTGTTGCATTTATGAAATTATGAAACAACAAAAAGAAAACTTTAACAACATTGTATTGTAAACCTCACTCTTATAAAGAGGAACTTAGAAATAAATATAACATATAGAACATATAAACAGGTAAACATAGGTTTCATTTATATTATCATCTCTTGATATTTCCTCAACCATCGAGTCTGAACATTTAAAAAAACATCTCAGGCTCTAAAATATATATTTTTTCTGCAAAATAAAAGCCTATTAAATGATAGTCTTGTCACTTGTTGTAATGTAATTTCTGTTTCTGAACATCACTGCTGAGCTCGTCTCTGTCGGGGCTGTAGCACGTGACTTTCATCTTCACACATGATTGCAGGCTGTCACCTGTGATGCGCGAACTATGTTCAGAGTTTACCTAGTTCGTGTTTGAGAAAATCAGCTCGTATAAGTCTGATGGATTCAAAGATGGACAGGACACCAAATGCGTATTTCTTCATGTTCTGATACATTTCCGGAATTGCATTCCATGTTTTAAAACCGGGTTCGGGGAGGTTTCTCAATCTCGCTCCATTTGTGTTCCCGAGCGAGGATGAGGATGGCCTTCTGACGGGCGACATCTTCAAGATCGGCTGTCGGGCCTTTGAACTTGGACACCCGTAAGTCTCTATCAGCTATGTCGGCCGGTGAAGGTTCCAGATCGGGTTGACTTACCAAAGTAAACGCTGACATGTTCGGCATGGATGGGTCGATGTCCAGGGGTGCGACGGAAGGAGAATCGTGGTCCATGCCTACTACCAACTATTCATACATTCTGTCATGCTCATTGAATATGTTGTATTTCTGTAATGATTCCTTCTGGTCACATGACATCTATTGCTTCTGTCCATCCTGGAGAGGGATCCTCCTCTGTTGCTCTCCTGAAGGCTTCTTCCCTTTTTTTCCTGTGAAGTTTTTTTTGGGGAGTTTTTCCTGATCCGATGTGAGGTCAAAGGTCAGGGATGTCGTATGTACAGATTGGAAAGCCCTCTGAGGCAAATTTGTAATTTGTGAGAATATAGGCTATACCAAATAAACTGAATTGAAATTGGATAATGTGTTTTTATTCCTTTCTGAACTCACTGAATCTTTGTCCAAAAAGCAGTTTGCATTGCGATGATCGTACGCCGTTAGTACTCACAGTTGATGTTGTTGTGTGCTTCTCTGAACTCTCTCAGGGAGGGGAAGTGAGAGAACGTACCTCTCTCTACAGCTCTGACAAACACTGTCATCTTGCTCTCAAACGGCAAAAACACACTCAAGCCGTGCTTCCTTTCCCCTGGAGGCTTCTTTCTGTTCAGCATGTTAAGGTGACCTGTCATGTCCACCATGAAATGCAGCTTTTCCAGCCAATCTGGTTGTTCCAGTTCTGGATATGTGAGGTCTTTTGCTTTTCCAGACAAGTCGCAAACCGTTTGAGCACTTCTCCCCTGGACAGCCACCGGACTTTGACATGCAGCAGGAGATCCGGATATGTGCTGCCGACAATGAACCGGATTGTCGGTGATTTAACCCCTTTGCCATTATTTTGTTCACTATCTGAACGACAAGGTCCATCACCTTCTTGCATTCAGGGGGAAATGTTTGCAGGATAGAGTGAAACCTCCGCGTGAATGTGGCGAGGCCTTAAGGGAGGGGGAAATGAAAAGGGAACCAACACCACCACCTGGGGACTTGCACCCCAAGAAATATGAGTTTAACAACCCCAATTCATAGTTTGAGAAGTGTTAAGGACACAGATTCATTGCTGATATTTGTTTAGAAAAACAAACTAGAAGTTTATTACAGGAATCAATGAAAATAATCTAAAACAAAACAAACTATGCGAAACAGAATAGGTATATATATATATATATATATATATATATATATATATGTTTATGTTTATGTCTGACATTTTTTTATTTGTTTTATGTGAATATGTCTAAACGAATAAAAAAATGTAAGTGACAAAAAAACAACAATATGATAAATAAATGAATACCGACTATTAAGCAGACATACCATTTTGTCAGCTTTGCTTTTTTTCTCCCTCGCTGCCGATAAAAAACAGAAAAAGACGTGAGCGAAAGAGAGAGAGAGTTGGAATTTCAATGGAACAAAAAGA
This sequence comes from Pseudoliparis swirei, assembly GCF_029220125.1. Taxonomy (NCBI): domain Eukaryota; kingdom Metazoa; phylum Chordata; class Actinopteri; order Perciformes; family Liparidae; genus Pseudoliparis; species Pseudoliparis swirei. The sequence continues at coordinate 5,510,064 of NC_079402.1, read as the reverse complement.
AACAGGTTCGCCGTGACAGATGCAAAAAGTAAGACTTTTTTTCTCATTTGTTTTGCTGACCATGAATACTGTTCTTCCACTTTTGAACGTGGGAGGGAGTCTAGCAGGGTATGACCAGAGCTGTGATGGTGGGAGGCCACAGCGGAGGAGAAGGAGAGGAGCCGAGCAGATGGTGAATACTTCTCTGTTTATTTTCAGGAGAGTTCTCTCTTTACGGCTCATATACTGACTTAATTATACGACAGAGGGGATAGTGAACCCCTGGTAGAAGGATTAAAGAGGGACATCTTCATTAAGCTTACAATGAGAAAGCAGCAATCACTGAAATGCCTTAACCATCTCCTCAGCAACTCTAACAAGGGCAAAAAATGAATTAGTAGTAGTAGTAGTAGTAGTAGTAGTCAGAGGACTAATAGGAACTGAGTGGAATTGTATCTTTTTATGCTAAAAGATCTAAACCAAACGTCTTCATACTAACGCTTATATAACGACAACATATGTATTAGTAGTAGTAGTAGTAGTAAGAGGACTAATAAGAAACCGAGTATAAATGTAACTTTTTATGCTTTTCATAACCAACCGTCTTCATACGAACGCTTATATAAAGACAAAATACGTAGTAGCAGTAGTAATAAGAGTAATAGGAACCAAGTACACACTGTAAAGCCCTTTGAGGCAAATTTGTAATTTGGGATATTGGGCTATATAAAATAAACTGAATTTAATTGAATTGAGTGGAATTGTAACTTTGTATGCTAAAAGATCTAAACCAACCATCTTCATACTTACGCTTATATAACGCTTAATAAAATTAAAATACAGGCAGTCCATTTTGTTTTGACAGTCCTGCGTTCGGATGATGTACTTATATTAGAGCTGTGCATTGAGAATAGAACAAACGCGCAAATCAAGCTTATTGCCTTGTTCTGTACAATAATTACACTACAACTGAAAGTGTGCAATAATAACACTGTGGAGCAAAGTCCTATTGAATCTGGATGACTCAATAACTGATTGATTTCATTCACACAAGCCTTCTATCTGCACTACACTGGCGAAACACAATCACACAAAAGGACAGCAGTCCAGAAGCCGACAGGACGGTGAATAATTACGAGGCAAAGAGGAGGCAGCTGAGTAGCAGAAGGCAACATTGGACCATCTGTTATACGGGGAGTCAAAAGGTTGATAGATGTGTAAGAGCAGAGGCATTTGATTGAACCGTTAAGGGAAAACATCCATTAAGAGACGTCATGTTTCACCAAGAACTTCAGGCTGATTGCCCTAAAGCCAGAAGCCTCCTTTTATCCAATGCAGACATTCATGCATTACGAGATGAATCCCTGCAATTTAATCATTTATTTGACCTGCAGAAAGGATGGAAATGTGGGAGAGTGGGCAGCCTCCAGCATCTGCCAAAACTTTGCGCTCTCTTGAACCCCCGTCAAATGCAGTTAGCGCCCTCAGATGGGCAATTTGATTATCATCACCCGCTCCTCCTGTTCTACTCGTGATAAGAGCTCATCCTTTATTTTTCTCCTCTTGAGAAGATTCAGTTTGGTGGTCGAGAGAGAAAGGACGAGAAAGCCATGCTTCACAGACATGGGGCATCTGCAATTGGATAATGGCACAGCCGCTTTGCGGCTTCTTGGTTTGTTACCAGATGATTAAACATCTAACAGAGCTTGACTTGGAAAGACCGACTTGTTGGCCAGCATTGCTCTGACAAAGATTTGGCTCAGACCAAAAGGCTGATGGAGAGTAAAAATATGGACTAACCGGCAATATTGGTTATCTGCAACAAACAGAAGTAAAAGGCTGGACTCGAATATTAAAAGAGTTGGATATTTGTTGGTTGTGTAATAAGGGGCAGGAGGTAAACAACCTATAATGTCATTTTAAACTAGAAGGCTACCTATCTCTCTACTTCCTTTTGCTCTACGAAAGACGATGCAGTGCAAACGTATTTAATAAAAAACAAGGTCATTGTCGTTCATCTAACAAAGAAGGCGTCGATCCTTTGGACGGATAAAGAAAGACCGACCCTCCAAACTTCCGTTTGGGCAACAAAACCACCTGGTCAAGTTCAGGAAGAACATCGTGGAGCTTAAAGTAAGTTTGTAAACTTAATAAAATGTCAGAAAACGCAACTCAACAACACTTTGGCACAGGGGGCAACGCATTGGTCTCCTGATTGAAAGTCCTGTGGTCGTTTAACCCTTGTGTTGCCTTCGGGTCATTTTGACCCGATTCAATATTTAACCCTCCTGTCGCCTTCGGGTCAATTTGACCCGATTCAATGTTTAATGTCGGTGTTCTTTCGGGAGTCAACAAAGAAACATAAAGTACCTCACACTTAAACTTGGAAAACAATATTAATTCTAATAATTTTCTGGAGATTTTAATAGCTGGGGTCATATTGACCTCAAGGGTAAAATATGTTAGTAAATATAAAGGTAACAGGAGGGTTAAACATTGAATCGGGTCATATTGACCCGAAGGCGACAGGAGGGTATAACATTGAATCGGGTCAAATTGACCCGAAGGCAACACAAGGGTTAAAACATCCACCTGTCTCGTCTTTTAAACTCCTAAAACATCCACCTGTCTCGTCTTTTAAACTCCTAAAACATCCACCTGTCTCGTCTTTTAAACTCCTAAAACATCCACCTGTCTCGTCTTTTATACTCCTAAAACATCCACCTGTCTCGTCTTTTATACTCTATAATCACACTCAAGGCGCATCTTCTGCACTATACATACCTGCAAACTTGTCACCTTTCGGCAAAATTCGCCGTTTTGAAATCAAAAGAGGTCATCCACGTGAATAGAGGAGATCCGAAGAGTTTTTCTTTTGGGGTAGGAGGGGGGGGGGGGGCTGCCAACTGGCCGGCCGGCGTTTATGATATTGAAGTGATGCTGTCTGCACGCACAGCGAGTGACGTTTAGTTGCGGAGCTTTTGAGACCGTCTTCGGCTTTAAACGTTTCATTTTATTTTATTACTACTGTAGATAAGTATACCAGTATCGTATTTATGGTTAATCGTATTTATGGTATGGTATTAAATTCTGATATCGGGTATCATGATATTTATGGCAGGTATCGTATAGAAGTTTGAATTTTAGGATCGTGACAACCAGGTAGAGGAAGGAACAGAATTATGGAACAGAATCATGGAACAGAATCATGGAATAAACTCATGGAACAGACTCATGGAACAGAATCATGGAACAGAATGATGGAACAGACTCATGGAACAGACTCATGGAACAGACTCAAAGCTCAGCAGAGCACACAAGTAAAAAAAAAAAGGAAGTTGGTTCATGAATGACTTTAACCATATTATATATCATCCCAAGACACCTGTGTTGTGTTTTCCACAGCCTCTTCAAGGCCATCTCCATGGCAACGGACCATCTGTGGACTGAGAACTTTGTCGTTGTGGACTGGGGAGGACGCAACACGTCATTCAACAAACAAACACCAACCCACTCCATGCAGTGCCCGCCCACTTTGCCCCGGGGTGACAGGGCTTTGCAGGTGGGTCGGATCCGCGCCCACAGACGCCGCTGGCTGCTGGTTGCTTGCTGCTGCCCTTGTCGGTGCTGTTACCTTTCGGCCCTATGACCCCCCTCCCCTTCAGTCCTCCCCCTACTCTATGTCTAAGAGTCATGTGCAAGATGTATTGTGTAATGTGCATGGGTGTTGTTTGTTTTTTCTCCTGGGCCCCTCTAGGGCCTGGCTAGGCTTTGCTTTTTTCTTTCCTTTCTTCCCTCATGTATGCTGCCTCATCTCATGCACCCATCTTTTTTCCGCGCTTTCTAGCCGGGCGCCTGTCTTAGGTGCGATTTTGCACTTTCCGCAAAAAGTTCCTCGTTTGTTTGTGACTCATGAACATTCTTTGGCAATAAACCTGTTTCTGATTCTGATTTTCTGATGACAATGTAAAGTTGTTATTACTATTATTAGGGCCCGATCACTGAATTATTCAGAGGACCTTTTTTCTTAAAATGTTTGTTATTATTATTTAGATTTGCGGTCAGAACAATCAAGACCGTAGTTATAAAAGCTTTGAGGTGTCATCAAACAACGTGGATGTGGTGTGGCGACAAAAAAGTCACCTGCACCCCCCCATGTTGTCACCTTTTTCACCCCTCATGAGTTTGCAGGTATGAATATATATCTCCTAATGATGATGCAGATGGGTTTACAGTGTAGGAGCATTAATTAAAGGATCAAACCAAACGGCTTTAACTCTCAGACGCTCCCTTATAGTCCTTATAGTCCATGTTTGTACTTCCAAGTGGAATACGATGAACCTTTTAAACCACTGCATCCACATCTCAAACGTCAAAGACGAATTCTTGTGACGTCACTCAGACGCACAAGGACGAGGTGGCTCGATACTGTACATGATTTAAGCTCTTATCAAACACAAGTGAACTCAACTATTGGACATCTGTGTTCTCGGCTTAGTTAATAATTCAACCAGCCGAGAACGCACATGTCAAACGGTTGAATTTGTAATCTAAAATTAAGAATTCAACCGTTTTTTGACAACTGTTTTGAATTCTTTAACCCTCCTGTTACCTTTCGGGTCAATTTGACCCCATTCAATGTTTATTGTCGGTGTTCCTTGGGGTCAATTTGACCCGAGGCTGTTTTTCACTGTGTCAAACATATAAGAAATATTAACTTTTTTATATATTTAAAGGGCTATTTAGGTAGTCAACAAACAAACATAAAGTACCTCACACTTAAACTTGGGAAACAATATTAATTCTAATAATTTTCTGGAGGTTTTAATTGCTGGGGTCAAATTGACCCCAAGGGTAAAATATGTGAGTAAATGTAAAGGTAACAGGAGGGTTAAAATGAAGAATTCAGGTATCTAGAATCCTGTCAACAGCCCTCCCCCGGAAACCTTTTTCCCGGGATCATCAAGCCTCTCAAACCGCATGTCTGGTCCACCTCCTGAAGAGGAGCGGTCAATCCCATTGCGAAGAGATGGACGCTTTACTGGCACAGGAACGCCTAACCCCGTCTGTTCTCTCTCATCACCCAGACTGTCCTGGGATTTGTCTCTTGATTGTCACCGTCTTGAAATTAGACTTTGGTCCTCGAGCAGATGACAGCTTCTACTCTGGTCTCTCTCTCTAGAGTTCGGGATGTCCTTGTCTTTTTTTGAAATTGTTTGGTCTCTCCCATCTGTGTGAATGTTCTGCTTGAGCTTTCGCCTCTCGTGCGATCGTGTCGTATTTCTTCGTCCCAAGTCTCCGTGGTGGACAGAAGGTCGTCTGGCTCATGTCATGTAGACTTTGGAACACCAAGGTTGCCAGATTGTCCTCCAAAATCCACATTCACAATCCATCTTTTCCATTTTTGAATGTTCATCCATTCTGTACACACAACGATAATTACATGACTGTCACCAATTGTGTTTCATGTTAAAGATTAGTTTTTGCTTGGACTTGAAAATAAAACATGGCCCGTTGGGTTTACGAAACAAAAACACTTAGTAAGGTAATGGTCTTGAACACCGCTCTCATGATTAAAAGTCCTGTGTGGGGGTTATACTCATGCTTTTAACATTTTAAGCAGTTACCTCAAATGCCAAAATAAAATTGAATCAAACAAATGAAGAAAAAAAGAAAAGATGGAAGTTCATTTCTGATGTGTATCCTGCACGTATAGGCCATATTGCAAGACTTGACATATTTATTCATTGTGAAGGTTGTCATTTACCCTTCCTGTTCAATATCCTGCAAGAGTGGTACACACAGAAGTGCCAGCAGGGCTCTCTGTTCCGCAAACACTTCACAGGTCAAAAGAGGCTTGGGTCAAGGTCCCAGGGGGGCGATAGAGGACCGATATCGATGCAAGCAAACGACGGAGGAGGTGTGGGAGGAGTTGAAGAAGAGGGAAGCGAGCCAGCATGCATAATGCCGAACAAGAAGAGAGGATCGGCAGGTTGTTTGCGAGCTGCTTGGCCTGCTTCTTCCGTTTGGAGCCCTCCACACACACTCATCGGCAGCATCACTTTGCTCTGGCTGTTTTTTGTTCATAAGGAAAAAGTGATGACGCAAAACCTTGCTGTCGTGCTCCATGGTCGGATTTTACACCTGCTGTGATCAACCACTTTGAGATCTGATATTATTTGACAGTGATGGTTAGAGCCGACGGTCACGTAACCTAAGTGTAATGGACAAACGTTGTACACTTGCAACATTCTGATTATATAATGGTCTTGGGAGGTGTAGATTATGATTAACGCAAAAGCATGATCATATACATGTAGCAGCCTCCGGTTCTGAGTGCCTCAAACCTGCATTCTCTCTAATGGCCATCAGGGGGTGACTTCCCTGATTGCAAAAAAAAATCCTATTGTATAAAAGACTGAGAAAATAACCCTACTTTTCACTTAATTTATACATGAGTTTAAGGTCTCAATCACTAGTTTTACGTTTTCTTCTATACAGCATGATCTTTATTCAGTAAATTACGGTCCATTTAGAAACTGTTTTTCAAACAGACCAGAAAGCAGGATATGCTTTAAGGCGGGGCTACAGTTGTTTATGGCGTCTCTACCGCGACGCCCCTCCATATATGGTCACTTTCGTTCATTGGTTGCAAGACAACGAGATGGCGACGGCCAATGTGCTGAACTTGAGGCCTCAAAACCGCAGTCCACAAAACGATGGTTGAGGACACATTGTTAAATAAGGTGCATGGGTGGTGCCAACATCAGCTGGCGACATTCCACAACCACTAAAACTGTTATCCGTAAGCAGCTGATTCAAAAAAGGAGACTCTTTACCGGTGGGAAAACAAAATGTCACGGTAAACGGCAAACCAAAGACAGTGATGTAGCCTCGTGAAATATATGAAATACTTAAGATGATACACACTACAGCACAACGCATAAGTAGCGCGATGACAGATTCAGCACATCCAGCTGGAGCCCGAGACTAAAAAGAGTCGCTGTGTAGTAAATATTGTATAAAGCAAATGATGAAAAGCAAAATAAGCTGATTTGTCAATGTTGAATGTATTTAATTGTCGTGTCAGTTTGAATGCATGGAGGCTTTTATTGTTCTGCTTGATGCTTTGTGTTGTGTGTAGTGCCAAGGTGGTCTCGCTTGAAGCTCTCTGTGATTTAAAAAAAGGTTTTTGTTTGTGTGCGAGCGCAACTGAACTACTGTCTAGTTACAGTATTATGTGAATAATTTAGAGTGACTTTCAGCTAAGTATAAGTAAGCTACCTCATCGCCTTGAGGTAACGCTGTTCCTGACACTATGTATTTATTTATCTTTTTTCCCCTCAGTCACTGACTCACAACTGCTGTTAATATAAAATAATATGCTTTTTTTTGTTTGCCAGCAGGCACAATCAGTGATGGTACACAAAGGATCCCGAAAACACCCCACACACACACACACACTCATACTGAAGTGCGCATAGCCTCTAGTCCCTCTCGAATCTCCAGTCTACGCCAGATAGCTCCCTCAAAAGTGCTGAGTCCGACTGCCTGGGACAATTACTGTAAGTTAACAATGAAAGGGAATGGCTGCCTAAAGGGAACGCATGTGATGTGCTGAAGGACAGAAGAAAAGAAGTAGATATCAAGAGGGAGGGGGGGAGGGGGAGATACAAATGGGACTTGTTGGGTAGATAGAATAATTCATAGGACTGCTCATGGAGAAGTGCTTTAACTCCGGCGTGACAGATACAGGGTCAAGCTATGATAACGAAATAAAGCGCAGCAGTCTGGGAACCGTTCGCGTTATGATGGACACGTGCAAACACTGGGAGCCGTGTAAACTCACCTCCTTATAGGGAAGTTCAACACGGATATTCCTTCAAAATAAAAAGGCTTTCTTCAACTTATCCATTGATTACCTATAACCTATAACGCTTCCTGCAGACTGCAGACCGGATTGCAGAACATTAAAACACCTTCTGCACAAAGAATGTTGATCATGCAGTTGCATGACATTGTGTGCATCGTATATTCACGTTTTAAAATGAGCTGGATATCGATGGATCACAATAGATACACAGTGAAATATACAGTGCACACATATATAAATATATATATGTATATATATATTTATATATGTGTATATATACAGTATATATTTTTATATATTTGTATATATATATGTGTATATATACAGTGTGCGCATACATACATGTGTGTTTATATATATATATAGATTTATATTGCAAAACTATTGTGACCTTTAAAACAAAATGTGTTATTCTTAATATGTCATGCTATTCTACAGATGTTATTTCGTGCTATTTTACAGATGTTATTTCGGGTGATATTTCCTGTTCTGCCAGAGAGGATATTGTTTTTTTTCATATTTGATATCAATGGATGCCTAATCTTGGATTTATTAATAATTAAATCATTGTATAATGCATCCTTTAAAGTGTCATTTAATTTGCATAGTTCCCTCTCATTGTGGATTTATTTTGATCGTGAATTCTCCTAATAATTAATTTGAAAGTGTTGTTTTTCGACTGCTAAACGTCAGAACTCAAAGTGATGTGCCTTTGCTGGAACATTAAACAGGTGGTGAAGAAATTACAGAGCGAATCAATTTCACAGAGACAATTATATCAGAAAGATGAAAAGTCAGCCATCGTCATGCCACTCCTGCTTTTCCCCACCCACGCATGCATTTAGTTGAAAAGTATAATTAATTGTGTGGAAGTCAAAGTTGATACTTCTATTCAATCCACATCAGTCAGAAAAAAAATCAGCTTAGCTAAAGTTGATTATGTGCTGCTGCATTACAGAAATTCAAAGTGAAATGTAATTATGTCAAATTCTATAGATCTCTGTAATTCCTTAATTACACTAAAATATGGACTACCCCCTGTTAAACAGTTTACAGCTGCCTTAATTGATTTCCTCACTGTCCTTTACAAGTGTCAGAATCGTTTTTAATTAGACTCCTCTAATCATGAGCTATAGAAGTTAGTTTAAATCTGATTCTTGGAGTAAAATCGGAACGTCAAATCAAATGTATTTGTCTGTCATGAATCTGTTTCGCCACTCCACCGAACCAGTCCTAACAGGTCACAGCAGTATATATAACCCCGGACGTCCAGCATGGGGCATATTATTCATTATTCCGGTGTGATGTATGGTGTCTTTATAAGTCGCAGCTACGACTCTGTATTCCTCTGCAGTTGATTCACAATGGAGGTCAGTAGAGAAGTCATCCAAAACAAACACACAGAGAGTGTCTTCATAGAAAACGCAGCAGAGAGAGAGAGAGAGAGAGAGATCATTTGTTTCCTCAAGAACTGGATTCAGATATTATGTATTGTGTGAGGCTGAGATTCCACACTGTTCTGGATTTACTTCTCTGAGGAATTCAACCAGTTCATCCCACGTGGGGAGCGGCGCCTCATTGCTGTGTTACTGAATGATTTAATATCAGATAATCACATTGATTTGCAACGTCGCGTCAAGCTTGAGCATATGGCGTTCAACGAGTCACAGCTCTGTGGAGCCGAGCATTCCAGGCCCGTACCACACTCCTTCATCTGTCCTGGTCTTGTTGACCCTAGTGCTGCATTCGAGTATTTGTAACGATGACGCCTCGATAACCACCAACGTTAATCACAAAACGAAGTAATTTTAATCGCCCTGAGCACGTCCTTTAACCACTAAAAGCAAATCTCAGGACTGCATTCTTTCATCACGTAATATTTAAAAATTGGTTCAGCGTTCGTTACTTGAAAGGCTTGTCATGCCATATTGCCCCCAGAGAGCTACGCTCACTAAATGCGGGACGAATGGGAGCAGAGCCTTTAGTTATCAAGCCCTCTTATGGAACCAGCTCCAATTTCAGTCCGGGGAGCAGACACAGTCACCTCGTTAAGAGTAGACTTAAGACCTATAGCTGCGGCGTTTACGGGGGAGTATTAGGATCTCTTTTTTCTCTTTTTCTCTTGAATTTTCATTCTCTCTCAATCACACGCGTTAAACTCTCTCCCCGGAAGTCCTTGACCCTTTACTACGTCTCATGGGGTCCGGACCCTATGAGGCGGCATAGAATCTATCGACTGCCTGGGGGTAAATTCCCTGCTCATGACTACGCCCACTGTCCTGTATGGAGTCTCTCCATCGGGAATATGCCTACTATGAATCCTCCTAGGAGATCCCTCCTCTCTCCTCCTCCTTCCTTTTTTTTTTTTTTCCCCTGAAGGGTTATTTTTTTTTTTTTCCTGAGGTTTGTGTTTTTGGGGGCAGGGATGTATATGTATGTATTAAGCACTCCGAGACAAATTTGTAATTTGTGAAATTGGGCTATACAAATAAACTGAATTGAATTGAATTGAATGTATGTGGGGGGGAGCGCTTTGTGAGCCGAAAATAACACTTTTTGTTCATTTTTACGATTTTAATATCATCCAAGAGCTTCTCTTCCAGTCAGTCGTTACAGTACAATTAGGATGCTCTAAGTGTAAATGGATGAAGGCCTTTATGCAGTTATTTTTATTGCTAAAAGAAATGCCTGAATTGTAGCTCAAAAGCATTCCTTTTTCCATGAAGCAGATTTGTGTTTTATTGGAAGAGAAGGCTACTTGGAGAATAACTACATGCTCTCATGTAGTCAGATGCAACTGGAACTGTCTCATCTCATAGGAAATGGTGCAAAATGTTCCAATAATGAGAAAAATGCAAAAAAGATGCTAAAAAGATGCAACGCAGCGACGGGGGAAAGGTTATCTCCGAGACGCCGAGGATCCACATATTCAGACACAGCGAGGGGAAAGAGATACCGGGAGCAAGTGCCCTGCCCTTATCTGAAGGAGCTCATATTCCGCTCCATTATTTATCAAGCTCAGCACCCACAACAGTTACTTACAAAGATATGTCAGGTCAGTGCTCTCTTTAACTTCAGACCAAATGCTCTTCAAAAGTCTCTCGCTCTCTGTCAGGATACATGCTGCACTCTCTCTCTCTCTCTAGTTTATACACCGCAGTGACACGCAAAATACAACAAAGTCTGTTTTTCCTCAACTCTGAGACGTAGCCGTCTCTGTATTTCAAAAATCCTGCAGTGCGACAGGAACCGCACACAGAAAATCACAAATATCATCATCGCTGCCAGACGTTAGCGAGACGGGGTCGAAGGATCTAAGTAAACAATGGAGAGCTGTCTCGGGGCCCCCGAATGCTCGCTTTCTTATTTGTAGATAAGTGTTCAGCCTCTACACAAAGTATTCAACAGTGTCCGCCATTACATTTTCATTCTTGGTGGTTGGCGGTGAGGCCTGAAGATTGCTCTGTCATTATGAGAAACATTCTGGCTGCTTCTGGTCAGATTGCCGTTGCAGTTAGTAGTCACGCTTCCAAACTTTCTGTTCATGACGCTGGGCAGATTGATGTTGAGGAGGTGCATGATGGACTAAGGGTAACGTCGTCTGTTTTCAGTGATGAGGCCAAGGTCTCAGTCAGGTTACTAACTTACTGAGCACTTGCCTCCTCGGACCATCCCAATACTGTCCTCAATGAAAATAAGTGCATCGTTCATGTGGGCAAAGACCCCATCATGAAGAGTTATAACCATGGATTGTATATAAGAAGACGACGTAGTCATCGTGACACGTAGTCACCTAATATCACCCAACTGTCGTTATGAAGCCTTGAGTTGGGCGTTTTTTTTGCTATTGCTGTCTTGGATCACGATCGTCGCCATTTTTTACTTTTTGCAACCAGTAAACTTAAGTGACCATATGTACAATGCGGAGGAGGGACGTAGAGATGAGGTGTACGGTTCTGGTATCGTAAGCAATCGGTCAATCTTAAGGTCGCCACACCCTAAACCCTAAAGCGTACGCTAGCAATTGTACTTCTGTACAATATAACGTTTTATTTTCTGTGCAACCAGAGACGTCGCCACCTGTTGGCCATGAGAAGGAATGCGAGTTTTAAGACACTTCCGCATTGGCTTCACTCTTCAGAACCGGTGGATGCCGCTTAGTCATGACTGACACTTTTTCAGGACCCCTCAGTGCCAGAAATTGACCCACAAGTCTCCCATTAGCACCGGGCTTTTACAAGAATGAAAACCCATAATAAGATGCTCCGAAAAAAATGTGCCATAGTGGACGTAGCATGAAGACTGAAAAATATTCAGCGAGGAGATTGGTGTTCTCCCAAATTTACATTAGAGATGTTTCTGACGTTTTCTGTACTTATATGTTGCCTCAAACCTAAGAAAGTGTTTTTGTCTGAAATCCCAACATTAACCATGTGTCTACTGCAACCATTCGCTGGGCTAACGTGTACTCTAGAAAGTGTCGCCCAGGGGTCTGACAAAGCGTCGGTACACGATGAGTTGGCATGAAAATGTGTCGTATGTTTTTCGCTCAAGTAACAAAAGCCCTGGAGCAGCTGCAGTGAGGGACTATCTCAACCTTATTATAAAGCCACAGAGTCCACAAACTGTCCCAAAGGGGCCAATAAAAGTTGGCCTTCAACACAGGCTACTGTTATACGGTTGGTTTCCCCGAGTCCAACCGACCATAATACGCTTTCTAAACCTGTAACCCAAACCATAATCACAGCATAGTTTTTTAACAACCAATCGAGTCCTTTGCTCATGTGCCTTCAGGGCAAACGTAGCACATTTAGCCAAAGTAGGAGAAGCTTAACGTTGCAGCCAGTAGTGGACATTATTAAGGCTTTTCGTCACGATAGAGATAGATTCATTAAAAGGTTCTCTACGACATGATGACATACCTTGTCAGTGCCATTTGGGTAATATCACATACAGTTGACACCATATCGGTGCAGATACTGTTTTTGAAAATATACTAACCTTATAAAAGACGCACGTTTGTGTGGAACAAAAAAAGCAAAGAGAGTACCTCTAAAAAGTGATGGATTGCTCTGACCTTTTTTCTTCTGGAATGTTCACCGTGACAATACATTATCCGATGTCCTGCTATCACTTACCGTAAACTTGAACAAAGCGCCGCCCTATAAAACAAAAGGTGTGTGTGTGTGTGTCTCTAAATGACAAAAAGGGCCAGACAGAGAGGCTATAAATACACATCATTTTTCATCCCAGGATAATACATTTTAAACATGGATTGCTTTATTTGTCTATTGACGAGTGCACTCATTTGGTTGGTATTTAGAATCCAAACGACTTTCACTGTGGTCTATTAACCCTGAATTGATATGGACTGGGTAAGCTGGGCAGAGTCAATAAATAAAGAAAAAGTCATTAAGCAAAAATTAGCTGGCTGCTGTAAATATAATCAAATTAAATGCCACAATGGGATTACCTCTCAAACAAAAATAAATATACCAAATAAAGACCGGGCTAATGTTTTGCTGCACATGCACTTCATACATTCTTAGTTAATGACATTTGCACACCACATAGAGTGATTAACAACACCGATGACAACGGCGTTTCTGTTGTGTTTGCATTTGTTATTTTCTGCATAATAACTGCAGGGCATTAAAAAAAACAAGGTTTTGTTCTTTGTATACACATTAGTGGGAGCGGGGGTGTGTGTGGGGGGGGGGATTTCCACTCATGTCCGTCACCGAGATGAACCCCGCAGTACAGCCGTGGTTAAATCAACACAATTAAAGTGAGACATGGATGGTCGGGGCGCACTTCCTGTGAAAGGCGAGTGTTGTGCCGACTTTTAGTGATGCATGCTTATAACTCGTGACGTTTGGACACCTCTAAATGCTACTGCGCCATACTTATTACCCAGGAAGCTACTGTTCAAGCATAAAGCGCCCATCTAACTGAACTTTATTTGCACTTAGTCGGGATAATCAAGTTTAGCTGCTCTCCGCGACACGCTACAAAATGCATGCAAACCGCATTAGGACTAATGGAAAGAAAGAAAACAAGCCGCATTCTTGAATTATATTTTGCCTTTGGTACGTTGAAATGTAACTGGCTCAAACATTGGTGGCAGATAGTCTGGCATCACAAGGTTACTTATTTGTGTATTGTAAGGCAGATTATTGTGATCTTGTTGGACCTTTAATACACTTCAGACATATGAGAGTGCTGTCTTTAGAACAGATACATCTTTACAATTATTTACAATATTAAATAAGTGAATGAACAACTGGATCATTGGTCACCTCCTATAAAAAAAATTACGTTTACCGATGTTTGTTGAATACTGTGTTCTTACCCTTACCCAGGGCCGTTGTTAGATCTAATTTGGCATTATTGGTTTTAATTTTGTTTTCTTCTAAGTTTCAAACAAAAATAACTAGCTAACTATTTTGTTGGAAATGGTCTCCATTGAGCGAAAGTGTGAACGAGCGAATTCGAAATACAAGAAATAACTATCGACATCTCTCTATTCTTTGAATTAATATGTATTACGATTGTATATTTTTCCATTGAATGGTATATTTTACACTAAATTAGTTCATCTTGATCTCAGTGATAGTGTCCAAATAAGCAAAAGATATAAATATGACCCTGAAAGTATGTCTCTTGTGTTATCATATATTAAATGCAAGCAAAGCTCCAGAACAAAATCACACTCTTTCTGATTGAACTCTGATCTATTGAACTGTCGGAAACGATGGATATCTGGGTCCCAAATCAATTGCGGCCTAGTACCCCCTTTCTTTGAATCCTACAAACGCTCCTGCCCTTACCTCAGCCACATCTTTGTAAAGGGAACAATCCAAGGGACGTTTTTGTATTGGAAGCATTCTGGTTTTACTTTGCAGCCAGATTCGTACTGACCAATCACGTTTGAGCAGGCTTTGGATGAATACAGGTAAAGAGAGCTAAAGATGCGTAAAAAGCAATTTCCCGTAACAACCATCTATCGTCTCGAGAAGAATTAGCTTTGCATTGGTTTAAAATAGACTCATAAACTGGCTACCTGTCAAATAATCGTGTCGTAAACGTTGTCTCTTAACCTCAGTCTCCTCCATCTGACATCAGACTGTAATTAGCATTAAAATGAGGCCAGTCTTGGCATCTGCTGTCAATTTGTCACTTTATCGTCATTCGGGGTCAAACGGTTCCTGGCTACCTGTATGTTTCGTCATGGTTGAAATTAAAGTGACTGTCAACTAAATGAAATACCTCAGGAACTAAATGTAACATTAGTAAGGAAGACATTGAAAAAGAAAGTTGCAACACTGGTCTTGAGCACAGGTTGCTAGTTTCATTCATCTCAAGACCCACCCACCATAAGCGGCCTGTTGTTGGGACGGTATCATTAGATCAGAAGATGTGTTTGTCCAGACTATAGTGCAGGCAAAAAGCACGAAATGTGTTCTGATCGCACACAAAATGACAAAAGTTGTGATGTCAATCAGATGCCATTTGGTGAGAACTGGCTGTCAAACTCCTAGAACCCTCTATATATAACCCTCCGTCCCCAGCAGCTCATCTTTTGTCAGATTCTGAGATGGACTCCTCGAGCCGGACCAATGTTGTGTTCGCTGAGTTGTTATTATTCCGCATTTTTTGACTATTTACACATTTTCGTTGGCACATTTTAGCTTGAGACAAAATCATCGTGTTTGTCAAGTTGTGAGTATTGTTTATATTTCCCAGTGCACGGAGGAGACTATTTTATATAAATATTATTTTTAATTGATATTTGATTGTTTGATTGATAATGTTGTGGCCATTTTCCCGATAAATAAAAAACAAACAAATGAAATTGCCACTGACGCAAAGTGAGTTTGTGGATTCCTTTTTTCTGATAACTTGTTTATCTCAACAAAACAAACAAACAAAAGAACAACAGAACTCCTAACACTGCCTCTCCTGCGCAGGTACAACAAAATGCATAGGTCTACCCAGGTGCATGCTGGTCCTGTACCTGCCTACTCCTACACATAACCACAGGTGATCACATTGTTACCCAATTAGCCAACAAATGAACAATCAAAAAACTAAAAACATCAAGACAACAACGAAGAATTAAACTAAACTAAAAACTATCACAAGAAGAAGCCATTCTAATATACCAAAACATCTAACCTAAATAAGCAAACAACCCTCCCCCACCTCTCAAAATGTGCAAAATTCATATCTATTTGTGTGTATGATGGCCTATGATTGACAACAAAATGTAAATATTTGGAGTTGTTTTATCTCGACTGTAGTCGAATGGTCATATTTATCATCAAACAGTATTATTGAAGATTGGAATGGCACATTATGTAGTAATTTCACTATAAACATGTTGCTATCAAGCAGCGTAATCATGTAATTATTTTGTATTTATCAGTAATATACTGAGTTCTACAAAAGCCATTAAACCATTTCCATGCTTTATTCATATCTATTTGTTTGTACGACGGCTTATGATTGACAAAAATCTGTGTAAATATTACAGAGTTGCGTGTGCCTCAATTTACCACACGCGACGCGATTCACGATGTATATGTATTCTCCTGCAATCAGTTTGAATGCTGAAAAGGGCGGAGCACTGATTGCATTGATTGCTAGTCATTCCGATATATTTTCACCTGTGTTAAATAACAGAAACTCCTTCCAGACAACGGCGGTGTAATGTCACCATAGCAACCATCTATTTCACTCCAATGCCTCTTTGTAAAAATGCAGAAGGGGAGGGAGGATTAAAACTCGATTGACTCCAGGCGGGCATGACTTCCTTTTGTTCAGGTCTCACCATATTATGCACAAAAGGGTGCCATCTTTGTTCGCTTTAACCTTGTAGACATTGTATGACAAATCTTATCGAGAACACAGTGTGACACCAACTTGGCAGTTCCCCACTGCGGGTTGGGTATTTAGTAACTGATCATGCAGTCAAAAGATGGGACCATGATAGATCACGCCGTTGCAAAAAATTTATATGTTGTCGCTACCATGTGGTGTATTATCAGATTATGCATACTTGGAGAATGCAGTTGTCGAGCCGGTGCAATGCTGATTATATGTTCCTGTGGACGCAAAAAAAGAAGCTTGCGTTTCCGAGCACCAGAGGCCATTTAGAAAACCTGTCATTTTTACTGCAGCAGCGTGGTGTCGGTGTTCCTGGCCGGAGGTGGAGCAGCTGCTGCCGGGGCAGTGAAGCCGGGATCTGGTATTAAATTGTATTTGACCAACAATCAATGGTGCCTTTCAATATGTAGCCTTTGGCTGATTGACACATAACCCTGTCTCCGGAAAAAAACTTCTTCAGAGGTTGCCGTCAATATGTAGATATTCTTTGGCACAACACTCATTTTAGAGATGAGTTCAGCGTAACTTTTAAAATATATATATATATGTGTAAATAAATAAATATGAATAAATATATATTTAAATATATATATATTAATAAATATATATATATATGTGTTAATAAATATATATGAATACATATATATTTATTTAAATATATATATTAATAAATATGTAAATGTATATGTTTGAATATATATATTTATTTAAATATATATTAAAAATATATATAAATATGATAAACATTTTAAAAGCTATGCCGAACTCATCTCTAAAATGAGTGTTGTGCCATAACCACAAATCTACATATTGACGGAAACCTCTGAAGAAGTTTCTCCCGGAGTCCGGGTCATCCCGCATGTGTCAATAGGTTAAATATGGAGAGGCACCATTGATGGTTGGTCAAATACAATGCAATACAATGTGCATACTTCTCAAATGTGCAGGCAACTCCAAAAAGCTAGTTACAGGCTGGATCAAGAGTCTTATCTTGAGACTTATCATGATGTATCACATTTAGAGAACTGGCCAATGAATACACCCTCGTCCGTGGAGTCAAACGGCAGAACACACTCCGGTGTGAACTGAAGGAGGCAGACAAGTCTGATGCTAAAACTCAAAAAGAAAAAAAAGAGTCCATGTTGGATCCGTTTCCTCGATGGCTCCCGATATCATTCTTCACTGGGGGCGGGAAGGGAGGGTTATGTGACAGGAGCGAAGATATGGAGGCAGGTCTCTCCGCGGCGTTCTTCTAGAAAGGTCACTTGTGCTTTGAGATAAATAAAACAACACCTGGCTCTTAGAGGAGCTGCCGGCTCCATGCCAATTCCTGCGGAGAGACAGAGGTCCCAGGTGCCAAGCACAGCAGCCACTTTGAGCTGCCTGAGGCTGAACATTACACCCCTTATCCTTCGAATGTTCTCACTCCACACACACACACACACACACACACTTGACAATATGTTTTGTCAAAACATACAATAAATTATTCAAATAAAAAAATATGACATTATATTCAAGAAAAAGGGATATAAACTCTATTATATTTTTCACCTCCAGAACTTTCTATCAATGTCAAATATGGGAGGAAAAAAACAAAACAATGGTACATTAGATTCTTCAGAATTGCCCTGAAGAATTCACTCAACTGACATAATTATTGCAGTATCACTCTGGAAATGGACGAATCCCCCCCCCAAAAAATATAGGGTGACAGGACAAATGAGAAGGAGCGATTCGACCCATTAATGCCGTTTTCACGCAAGAAGATCATTAACAAAGCCTCAATTCTATCATAAGTTTTTCTTCCATCTCCTAGTTTGACAAGTGTCCATTTGATGTTGTTAGTGACGTATCCGACACCACACAGGCCCGTCTCTGGTCACCTCGGCCTCATCACCTCACCTTTCATCACCTCACCTGTGGCCGTCATGCAGAACGCGACAGACCTGTGATCGCATTTGCACAGCTGGACCTCGATCACCTGATCACCCAGGGCCGTTATTTCAAAACTTGTAATCCAGATCAGAATGATCCGGATAACCAAACCCCCCTGTCCTCAGCCACAGATCAACCTGATCCGTCGCAGTATTTCAAAACGTTGCCAGATTGGATCAGAGTGATCCTGATACCGGCAGATCGGGATGTCCAAATCCGTCCCGCCCCCTTGATCACAGACAGGAAACAGGAAATGGATCTATTGTCTGTAAATGTAGGTATAATCTTAGTCAGTGTTGATGCGTCCTAAGACTAGATGAAAGGAAATCGTCATATTAAGTTAACAAATGATGTAAATTAGCACAAAGTTGAAAGGAGATCATTTTTTGTTTTGTTTTATATTTCTAAATCAAGTTAGAAATATATATATATATTTATTTAAATATATATATAAATACATATATCAATATATATTTCTCTCTCTCTCTATATATATATTTAAATATATATATAAATACATATTTCTCTCTCTCTCTCTATATATATATATTTAAATATATATAAATATATATATGAATATATATTTCTCTCTATCTCTATATATATATAAATACATATATAAATATATATTCTCTCTATATATATTTAAATATATATATAAATACATATATAAATATATATTTCTCTCTCTATATATATATATATAGAGAGAGAGTGAGAGAGAGATTTTCTTTTACATTTTCTTTAAGTCTAGGTTGCTTGGAAACAGGTTTGGATACTTTTTCTTCTTTTCTTTTCTTACCTAACAGTAACAACCATGGTGGTTGGTGCTTTGCTCACAGCACCATAAAACCCAACCTCCTCCATAAGAAGTTAAGTCATCTTTTCACACAGAAACACATTGTTATAAGCAATAGAATGAGCAGCCAGGTCAGCGCTACCAATTAGTTTTCTCTTCATCTATTCATGACTGAATGGTGATATGAAATCAAACCTCACTTGACGGTTTATGACAATTTTGATTATGAATTCTTTACTCGTCCTGGCACGGCTTCATCTATTTTTAGAACATACACAAGACATCTTCGTATCTTTGATTGGAACGTACCGGGAGGCTACGGGGGACGAGCTCATCTTTACCGTCACCAGTGAGCGTTGCATAGCTGCAAACTCATCAGGGGTGAAAAAGGTGACGGGGGTGGGGGCAGGTGACTTTTTTTTTCTCTTCGCCACACCACATCCACGTTGTTTGATGACACCTCAAAGCTTTTGGAACTACGGTCTTTTGTTTGTTCTTACTGCAAATCTAAATAATAACTAGAACGGGCACTCGGTAGAGCGCATACCTTCGCCGCAGCCTTTTTTGGTACCTTTTCATGACCTTGACCTTTGATCCGATCTATCCCAAAATCGAATCAAATGGTCCCCGGATAATAAACACTCATCCCACCAAATTTCATGCGATTCTGTTTAATAATTTTTGAGTTATGCGAATAACACACATACAAATAACTAAATAAATACACAGCGATCAAAACATTACCTTCCGCATTCTCGAATGCGAAGGTAATGTTTTGATAAATGAAAAGGTAAAGGAAAACAACATCCCAAAACTCTACAGAGGCTTTTTAACATTTCTATGGACTTAAGAACCAACCTGCAAAAATCCACAACATACAGCCACTGACCTCCCTCGACCAGCACAAAGCCTCAAGTCCGTATTCAATGATGAATCTCCTCTAAGCCTTTGAAGAATCTCTCGGAATATCTCTCTTAGCTTTTCATTTGAGTCTATCCTCTCTAGTTACAATGCAGTCTGCATCACCAACCAAGGATGCATACAAGGCCGGGTGCTGAGGAACAACCCGTTGCTCCTCTTTGGCTGACCCCCCCCCCCCACACACACACACACACCCTCTGCCCAGTCCAGCCAGACCTCAAATACCCCACTTTCAGGTTTTCCGGTGAACGATGACACGGTGACGGAGCGAGCGCCGCAGTACAAGACGAGGCCGAGCGTTTCAAGCGTTGCTCCACGGTCGCAGGCGATGTGAACCCGGCGCGCTGATCCCCGTAGCAGGGGGGGGGGGGGAATAAACCGGAACCCAACGCCTACTCCCCGCCTCTTTCCAGCAATCAAAGCGGGATCAAACAATTCCAGAAATAATTGGCATTAGTTGGCATTTAGCCAAGGTGGAACTATTTAAAGCGCACACCCCCCCCCCCCCCCACCACCACCACCACCCCCACCCCTCATGCACAAGTTAAATTTTTTTATTTCACAGCAGGGCCTTTTGGGGAAAGTGTGTGTTCAGTGTAACAGAGAAGCGTTTGAATAGTTCCTCGTGCTTACAATGAACATATTTAGTTGCCAGTAAAGCGCTTCAGTTCCTTCACCGGTGGCGTGTTAGTGAAGCTCGTCTGTGTGCAGTCCGACTACGCAAACAGCTTCTTGCGAATCGATGATATTTTAGGTCCACCAGACATTTATTATTTATGCCTCTATAATGTGTTCAGGTTTTCCCCGACTAACTGGAATGACATTGCTTATATAGACATTATGGCTGGGATATTGTCGCTCTGGATTGCGTATAATAAAAATGTTCAGCTTCTCAGTGGTAGTTCTGGTTCTCAGTGGTAGTTCTGGTTCTCAGTGGTGGTTCTGGTTCTCAGTGGTAGTTCTGGTTCTCAGTGGTAGTTCTGGTACGAGAATCGGCGGATCGATTCCCCGTCTCTTGTCTTCATGTCGAGGCGCCCTCGGCTGGATGCTGCTCCCCGAAGGCCGTACAATGGAAGTGTGTGAGTGAATGTGAATTTACTTAAGAACCTGATGGGGTCTACCATGGCCTCCGCCGTGTGTGTGTCTTTGTGTGTGTGTGTGTGGATGTTGACATGGAGTGTTCGGCGCTAGACAGGAGTTTCATGAATACGTTACCCTTTCAAATTCTAAAAACAGGACGGAAGCAATTAAAAAGTCACCAAATTAGTCAGTTTTCGTGGTCAGGGAGAGGCACTAATTTGCTTTAGAAATGAAAAAAAAGTCAGGCACATTGTTCTATTTGAGTTGCTTACTGTGAGACAAACTGAGGCATTACAAAATAAGCATGAGAGAGAGAGAAAGCAAAAAAGGTTTGATAGCGTACGAGGAGAGGGGGAGCCACAGATAGAATAGAATATACACTTTTATTAATTAATCTCACACTTTCATAATCTTTCTCTGCATTTAACTTAGTTATTAAGTGGCTGGGTGAGTGCGGGAAGGGGCAACTGGGGTTCAGCCTTTGGGGTTCAGAACTTCGACTTGCACTTAACTAATGGGGAGAGCGGGGATCGAACCCACAACCCTGCGGTTGCAGGACGGCCCTCTTACCCCACTGAGCTAAAGCCGCCCCAAGATAGAAGGAGGTCAAACGCATGAATTCAATTCAGCCGGTCCGTCGACCCCGTCATCGGAGCCTCCGTCGCTTCTCGAGCGATCATTATTCTGGACGAGGCGGAAGCGTAAAGGCATTCCAGGTAAAAGAGAGAAAAAATCAACAGTGTGCGACGCGATGAATGGAGAGAATGAAAGAAAAACTAATAACGGCAAGCAGAGGGCGACCGGGCAGAACGCATCACGAAGGACAGCTTGTGTGTGTGTGTGTGTGGGGGGAGGGGGGGGGGTGCAGAGAGGATTGTGTATGCATAGGCAGGAGAACATGCTCATGTCTGTATACACAACACAAATAATGATTTGCATGTAAGTATGGTTCATCGTTTAAAGAGAGCTTCAGATGTTTTTTTTTTTGGGGGAGGTTGAAAGGTTTTCTATCATTTGCTGACATTAAACCGAGATTTTCTTTTCTCTCTGTGGGTAAATCGCTTTTTTTTTACCACTGCAACGAAATAACCAAACAATATTTCCGACATGACACGCATTTAAAAGCCAAACCTATAAGCCGAAGATAAGCGGAGAGAGGAAGTCAAGGACGACGTCGAGGGCTTGAACGCCAAATGTTTTTTCCGGCGTTCGGCAGAGCGGAGATTTGCCAAGAAGTTGACAATGTTGTTGTAAACAGACAGCGGCGTGAACACACACACACACACACACACACACACACAGCTCAGAGCCATTATACGTTCTGCTATCTCGGTAAGACCTTCGGGTTTTTACGCGTGGCGGGCGGCGCGAGGAGGAATCTGCTCTGAACTGTCGCGCTTACATGCTTTATTTCCTTGCCGTGCCCCGGCTTTATTAGACGCACTGAGCTAGATCCAGTGCATCCGGGCTGCAATAAATCCTGCCTTCATGAGTCTTGTCTTCCCCACTTCTTTTGTTGACACTGTCATGGAGGTGTTGATACAATTCCGACTCCGCGGAGGCTGTTGACCAATGCGGTGGACTGTTTTTTGTTTCCTGGAGAAGGCTTACGGGAAGAAGAAAAGAAAAATCACATGCGGGACAAACGACGGGCATTTTCCAATATACATACTGACACGAGGCCAGGATGCAATTCAATTCATTTTGTCTAGCACAAAATAACAAAATTTGCCTCGGAGAGCACATACCGACATCCTGTCAGGAAAAACTCCCGCCCAGGATAAACCTTTCAAACTTCCAAAAATAGCAGTAACAGTGGGTGTAATAGAATAAACATGATAATAAAAGCAGTGATGGTATTGGCAATACTAATTGAAAGGCAACTAGTATTAATACTGATGTAGTGGGTGTTGAGCAGGACGTGGGTCCAGATATAACCACCATCCATGTAAACAGAAGGAGATACAGAAAAGTGGGCTTCAGCAGGGCCATGGCAGGAAGCAGTAATAATAATAATAATAATCATTTATTTTATATAGCGCTTCTCAAGTCACCCGAAGTCGCTACTCGGGCCAATCAGCTCTTGAGTTCCGCTCTCGTAGCCCTGGAAGCGGAAGTCTTTCAGACGTAACAGTAACTTCATCGGTGAAAGTGACCGAGCTAGGTGAGCCTACGGGTGATGTCATCAACCCAAATATGAGGGCGTTAGTGTGTGAGACCTCCACGACAAATATAAAGCACAACTAGTGGTTAGTTATTCTGGTGGATGAAGGAGATGATAACGGTCTTTACGGAGACGAGACACGGAGATAAGCCCCGCCCCTCGCGGAGCGTCTCGACGCTTATGGCGTGAACACGGCAAACGGTCGAGCGAGTAAACGCACGCGTTTTGGGCAACGTGAAAAATTGCTTCGCTTTTGGTGTGAACGCACCTTTGGAGTAAGTGATGTGCATTGATGAGACACGAATGTATACTGAGAGAGAGAAGAGGAGAGAGGGAAGAGGAGAAAGGTGCTCAGTGTATCCTAAACGTCCCCCAGCAGCCTAGCAGCCTATAGCAGCATCTCTAGGGGCGGGACCAGGTGAACCTGATTCAGCCCTAACTATAAGACTATCAAGAGGAAAGTCTTCAGTCTACTCTACATGAGGTGACTGTGTCTGCCTCCCGGACTGAAAAAGGAAGCTGGTCCATAAAAAAGGAGGAGCTTGATAACTGAAGGCTCTGGCACCCAATCCTACTTTTTAGGACTAGAGGAACCACAAGTAGCCCCGCAGTCTTCAGGCTCTAGTGGGGCAATCTGGTACTACACGCTCCTTAAGAGATGATGGTGTATCACCAATACAGGCTTGGGAGGCGATGAGAATAATTTGAAATGTGATTCTTTATTTTACAGGGAGCAGAGCAGCTAATAGAGGAGTAATGTGAACTTTTTTCTTTTTGTTCGTGCACAAGTTGCAGAATTCAGGATCAACATTTCTCTTTTTAGATGACAATATAATATCTAGGCTCTTTTGATTGACATCACTTGACGCTCGAATAAACTGAATTTAAAGCTGCAGTACAATTCAATTTATTGAATCTTTTATTTGTAAGCGTCTGTGTATTTAGAAAAGCGCTATATAAGTTTGAATTATTATTATTATGTCAGGAGTCACACTTTGCAAAGGTTTTCTGTTTCTAAATTCAGCCTTTATTTTACTTGAAATAATGTAGAGTATATATTATTTAGAATGAATTAAGTTAATTTGGAAATCTGTAATTCAATTGACAGTCGGTTGTTGACCACATACAGACGTTAATCCAACTGTTGGCTACTTCAGTACATATGGCACACAATCATATAGCGCTGAATTTTAGTTCTAGATGAAAAACAGGAAAGGCGTTTGTCCTCTTGCACCGGTCCAGACACACAGCTTGCAGCTGAGATACGATGGAAACTGGTTGGGCTGAGGGGGGGGGGGGGGGTATACTGTCAGACCGGCCCACTCAATGCATCGCACGTATCGACCCGTCGGCGGCCTACTTGTAAAAATACCCATGCACTTAACATTAGTTTGGCTCGCGCTCAAAAACGTCTTCGTCTGCGAGCGAGTGATGCAAGTGTTGAGTAGGCTGGCGCGATTGACATTTCATAACATCTAAAGCAAACTTAGACTGACGGAAGAGATTAGATGAGTGAAGAAGATGGAAACCATGAGTGTGAATACAGAGGAGTATAAATGTCAGTTGGTGATTGAGCGATGATGCTGCGTTCACACTAAGAGCTTTACTCGCGTGAGTTTACTCCCCCGACTATTTGTGGTTTCTTTGCGTCAGTCGCTTCATCTCCCCTGTAGAAGGGGGCGTGGCTTATCTCTGTGGCTTTACTCCGTGGAGACAGTTATCATTTCCGCCTTCCACCATATAGCAGCAGCCAGTTTGATTGACCAATAGTAGGACGTCAGCGATGACGGGCGGATCAACTCAACGCTGATTGGCTTTCGCCGCTCGGCGTCGGGTTAATGAGGCAAATGGGTCTCTTCGGCGTCATTCGCGCCGCCCGGTAAAAAGTTTGCTTTATTCTCATCCATTTGCATCTATTTATTGACTTGACATGCTTTTGGTGTAAATACAGCATTAGAGTAAATTTAACACGTTCTGTGAAGGATAGAATATAGTCGGGGCCGGTGATGTCGGACGGGGGGCCGGTTGGGGACGGAGCTGCGCTTGTATTGGACCGGCCCAACCCCGTCGGCCTATCAGGGACTTTCCGGTTTCCCCTATGCACAGCACAACCCCTGGTTGGAAATGCAGGGGTTAAAAGATTCAAGACAAACGTTATGAGGAGACAAGTTCCTTCAAAGCACACAGAATGGTCTTCAAATCTATTCTGAAATGCACCTGATAACATTTAAGGAAGCGGAAGCTCAGGGAGAAAACAGTCTCTTTAGAAGTTGGTTGCAACTGGACAGTTAAGAAGTCTTGATACACCCAAACTTGCTCTCAATGGCAGAGTTTTACATTCTTTCACATGTAATTTCGAGGTATTGCTTTAGAAAACTAGCTAGCATTAGGTGTTCTTTTTGCAAAATGAGAAACACCAAATACATTCTGGGACTCATGAAGAGAGAAAAAAAAGTTTGCCAAACATTAAGTGAGGTAGGTATTTGGATATGACGTGCACCGACATTGCTAAATGCCTTCGTCTTTGTTTACTCAGAACAAGTTGCAATCAAACACACGGGACACACACACACTTGTCTAAGGGTTTCTAATTACCACGGAAACTGTTACTGTAGCAGCTGCTGCTAATTGGTCTTATTGGACCGTACCATGTTTGCTGAAGTTGAAGGGGGAGATGCAACCGCTTGTTTGTGGAGTCTCTTTTTAGTTCCTTTGTCATCATCAGTTGATTTTACTCAAATTTTTTTATTACATGGTGAGTGTCTGTAGTGAAACTCTTAAGTCTGTTTAAGTCAGGCTTCATAAAATGTTCAGCAAACCAAAGCAGTTTAAATAGTAACATGGTGGATTTAGGTTTGCATTAATCCAAATGTGTAATATCATTTCATTTCCTCAGTGCGGCATAAAGGATCTGACTAAAATAAAATGTAAAATGTATTTTTAACAGCATTTAATATATATTTATGGGGATTAAACATTAATTTTCCATGCCCAAAAATGCCTAGGTATGTTCTTCAATGGTACATTTTTTTATTTCCACCATGTCTCACAGATATGCATTTTTAATTTCATTTCATTAACTTATAATGGAAAGAAATGTCAAATTAAAGACTTAAATCTGAAATTGCAGTGGAGCAGCACTTGCTGTAAAGGTTAGTTCTTAGATTCTGACATTTAATGCACTCAGTGATGGAAATGGATTTTTCACTATAACATCTCGCCAAAGATTTCTCCTTGATGAGGTATTATAGTGAAAAATCCAGGTGAACTTCTGACTGAAAAACCAGGGCTCCATCTAAAATCAAACCCCAGCGCATAACCATGCCATGATACTGTAAAGCTGGCTCGGTTCTGGTGAAAAAAAAACACACCAAAAAAGCACCACAGCAGCTGCAAGAGAAAAAGAAGAAGCATTAACAGATAAGTCAATGAGGTCATATAGTCCCAGCTGGCTTTCTTTGGGAGCCAGCGTGCTGTTCTGGAAATCGTTTTCACCTATTTGTGAGAAACACTGTTAACATTTCAGAGAGACATTATCATGTTTTTTTTTAAAACAGACAAATATCCCTTTACGACGATGCATTTGCGACACACGCAAGGTTTTGCATTCGAGCCAGCAAAGGCCAACACGAGCCGTGTAATTGGGACGGTTTTATTTCACTTTGCTTTGATAGATGGTGTGCACAGAGTGCCTCTTGGACATTATCTGAAGAGGAAAACAAATACGTATTTTTAACTAGGTGTTGAAAATGATCACGCCACGAGGTTTATTAACACGTACTCTATCACCAAAAGAATTTCGTCATCAATAATGCAGCTGAATTTCAACTGTATGCAACTTTTAGCTATCGCCTTCCATTTGTTTCTGATTTATGGCGGGATGCAGCGCCGGGGCCTCGGCCCCTGCTGAAAAACATAAGCTTTAATATAATAACTCACGGGGAACTTAACAGAGATCTATGATGCTCAGGGACACTAATGCTACTCCAAAGCACAGACTCGCTCTCGACCACTAGCTGCAGGTGTTACAAAATCTCATGCCTTAAACAACAACTTTCCTGGTCCAGCCAATCGTATAATAAATGTACTCCAAAAGATTTTCGGGGAAGGGAAGATAAAGATTCAAACTGACTTTCCGAGTTCTCGACGCTGCAAGACTTACAATTCCAACACTAATTGAAATTCCTCTTGCCCGCCATGTGCCTAGATCTTATGCGGCGTGGTAGAATAGCGGAAAGTTTAGCTACAGAGATGCCTTACAGGTATTAGGAGGATGAGAGAAGGTGGCACATATTGTTCAGGGATAACTTCTGGTTGAGTCTACCATGAAACCCTCGAGCTAAACAGACCTTAAATGTCGTTTTTATCTCATTACTGCATGACACGACTATCTTACGCTGAGCAATTGGCAGTGTGGAAGCGGCTGGAGTCCAGTGTTGTTCTTGGATTGGATACCCTACTCTTGATTGACAGTAATTGGGTACATTGAGCTTCTTTCCAAATGCCATATAGCTTGTTTATTGTGTCAGTTTATTGTTGGAAACAATATTTAAAAAAGCCTAAATGTGTTATCGTGCCACTGTATTGTTTGGAACGCTACACTTAACAATATGTATTTGCTTTACATGACTTTATCCGGTGGGAATAATTCTGGGACAAATTTAGAGGATGGAAGAGAGGAGGCTGGTCCACACACAGCGGAGGGAGAGCAAACTCTCTCTCTTTGAGACTACTTTCAACCCACTTAAAATAAGCAACACAAACAAAAGAAGTCATCAGATGGTTGCTTTTTTTACATTCCACTTCACAACCCACGCTGGAACGCTGCTAAATTATCTTTTTTGTACTTTTTCAATTTCACTTTCAATTCCTTAAAGTAGAGTTGGTAATTGTTGGAACATTGGAGAGACTTCAGGTCTGATGAGTATTATTTTGTTTCTGTTGAAGTGTTTTACAATTAGCCTGATAGCTAATCTGAGTCTGATAGCTTTTAGGAACACATGTAAGTTCTTTTCCTTTTCGGATCCAACTCTGTGAAACATGGGTTTATTCAACGAAAAACAAGTTGGTCAGTGTTGGAACAGTGGAAAGACGAATGCTTTACTCGAGCGAGTTTACTCGCTTGAATATTTGTGGTTTATTCCCATCATTCGCGCCGTAGATGGGGCGGGGCTTATCTCTGTGGCTTTACTCGGTGGAAACAGTTATCATTTCCGCCATCCACCACGGAAGAACTAACCACTAGTTCTGCGTTAGACTTGGTTTGGACATCCCACAAACGTTGGAACATCTAAGGCACTCGTGCTTGAGTTCATAACATCACCCGTGGGATCACACAGCTCGGTGAATATCACCGACGACATCTGAATGCCTGCTGCTTACAGCGCTGCTAGACCAGCAGCAGCCAGTTAGATTCAACAACAACAGAGCGTCTCAACACTGATTGGCTTTTGCAACTTTGGCAGATTTTTTGAGTCGAATGAACATTTTTATCAATCGCAACCATTCGCGTCTGTGCATTGACTTTGCATGGGATCTACCCCCTTGCGAGTCTCCTTGCGAGTCTCCTTGCGAGTCTGTGACAGGTTTGATGCCGTCACCCGTGGGTTTCCCTCCAAAAGCACCAAAGATTCTAAACTTGAGGGATATTTGGCAGCAGATTTATTCAACACAGACTGCACTTCTGCCCTGCTCAACTTCCACTGCTTCTCCCCAGTCCCTACTGATCCTTTATAGGGACAGGTACACGCACACCGATTGGCGTCAGCTGCTGGCTGATTACCAAACAGCCAGCAGTCGAGGCCAATCAGACACCATCAGTCTCCTTGCGCTTGCGCGTCTCAAGTTTGCAGCGCTTTTGTTGTGAATGCAGCATAAGCAAGACGGTTTAGTTTTATTTGGTTTCTGTCAAGGTTGAAACAGTCGTCTTTTACGATGTTTCGAAGCTAAAGTGACTGTTTAAGCATTGTTGTCTTATTTTTTTTAAGGTTAATTAAATCTAATTGATTAAATGCTTGTTTATTTAAAATATTACTCTGCGTAATTACCTCAATGCGCTTTATATAGCATTGTGTGTTTCCGTCGCTACCGATTGGGAATTAATACAGATTGTGACCTTTTCATAAAAAACTAAAAAGAAGCCAAATAGTTAGTGGGAGTTAGTGGCTTCATTATGAAGAGAGGAAGAGCTTCATAAAGTATGTTGCACGCTACATACTGAAAGGCTGAATGCCTGTAACCATGAGAACTTTCTCCGGGTTTGCGATGTGTGCTTTTAGGTACAGGTGACCAGCTGAGCCTGGGCAGATGAGGCCGGTTTGAGAATCTGCTTGAGAAAAAAGCAGCTCAGTAGCTAGGCAACATCGGATATGCCGTCTCACATTCAACGCCATGGTTTCCACATCCTAGTTTGAAACTGCAAAAGTATGAATATACATACATATTAATATCAGTGAGTAAAACACCAGTCTTCCTTCTGTTGTGCCTCAAAGCCTTTTGGCTGTAAAATTTCCTAATTGTAAGCTTTTTGAAAATATCTACTTGATACCAAACGGAACAGCGACCATTATTTTGCAATTAGCTCCCATCGACTCATCGTATATTAAAGGTGGTATTGATGGGATGGTTAGTTTTAGGAATATATTACCACTATGGGGTCTAGACTCTAGACTGGTGGTCGTGGAGGAGTTAGCTGAAGATCCGATGATGGCGGGTGGAGCAGGACTGGGCTGGAAGTGTGAAGAGATTCAACCCAACTGAACCCTAGCTGACCTTCTTTTATATGGTACTCCTGGTAGTATCATCCAAAGTGGGTCATTTTCGCAAACTGACTCATACTGATCAAGTATACTTATCATTATGACCGTCATCATCAGATGGGACAGGAGCTTGGGATTGGTGGGCGACACGTTGAACCAGCCGCCACATTTAGATACCTAAAAGTTTGTTGTTAAGTCCGGGGTGATAATCGCAAACAAGTTGAAGAAAACCCGAACCCTGGCCTCTGAAACAAGTTTAGCAGACGGTTCTTTGAATGTCAGTAGGCTTTACTTCACTGTCTGTAGCCAAAGTACTTCCAACAAAAAACCGAGGACGAACGGAAAAGGCTCCTGCTCTTGATGCCACGTTGTTTCCCCTGCTACTCGCTGTGAACACTGCCTGTTGCATTTGTGGGCGCTTGGCAGCCCCGCCCCCTTGCAGTGAATGCATGCAGACAGCATGGCCGTGCTCTATTTTAATGAAACATCGACACTAAAAATAGGCAAAATCGTGGAGTTTTTAACGTACGATACCTTTTTAGTATCGATACACAGTGCAACGTTACAACAGTAGATGTCGCGGAATGACATTCAAGCTAACCCTACCCCCCCCCCCCCCATGAAGACACTTATAGACATCTTAACGCTGAATGGCCAATACTCAACACGTCAAAGCGACAGGTTTGCAGGTATGCATAAAACATGAAATACTCAGCAGAATGATTTTTAACATGCTGAAGGAACGCTTTTTTGTTTTCTTCTATTTTTTACTTCCTCTCAACCCAGTTTGACAGAAAGAACATGTCAATTGGTTGACATCACTTCACACCTCCTACTACTACATGCAGGACAAACAACTCCACGAGGAGTTTCTTTCTGTTGGCGGTGCAGAGGCGCACCGCACCGAGCGCATCAATCAACTCCACCCTCTTGACTTCACAGTGACTTCATATTTCACATCATCGAGGAATCTCTGTATTCTGCATCCGCAGTGACTTCTGTGATTTCCCCTGACAATCCGCAGAGCACGGCAGTGATGAAACCATGTGAAGACATGGCGTCTTCTGAACCTCATTTGGAGGAAGACGATGTGGAGAAGGCAAAGGAAGTTTTTTTTCCTACTTTCTTTTGATTTGCAAAAATCTTTGAATCAAAAAAACTGCAATTATCGTTTTGCTATTTCTGGATGGCAACGTACATGTGTGTACATACCGGCAGCGTGGAGAGTTAACATCCTCTTTTTTCTTTCTTTTTTGCAGCAGTAGCAAATCCCGAGTATTGTGTGGAGGCTGGAATGAGAATTGTTTAATCAAAAATTGTTGTGATACAGCACAAAAAAACATTTTGATTAAGCACTGTGAGAGGAGCTCAGACTTCCGTTGTTCTCTTTGGCCAGAGATTAATACTATTTGGCAAAAATATCTGATGACTACAAACAGTGTCACAAAAGTGAACCCAGCGATCGAAGTAAAAGGCGAGAGACGAGGGATTTCTACGACTTTCTGAAATTGGCAATAAAAGACGAGGGCTCAGTTTGGGGGTGTAGACTTGTCGTGGATTTTATGTATACTTGCACATGTAAATAAGAGTCTATGTTTTAAACTAATACCTAAGAAAGATAAGATAATTCATATGTGATATTATGAAGAATGTATTGAGGAAAACATAGGAGAAAAGTATGATCACTGGGCTATTATTACCTTCGCATTGAAAATGCGGAAGGTAATGTTTTGATTGCCGTGTATTTATTTATTTGTATGCGTGTTACTCGCATAACTCAAAAAGTATTTAACCGAATCGCATGACATTTGGTGGGATGCTTGGTTATTATCCAGGGACCATTTGATTAGATTTTGGGATCGATCGGGTCATGAAAAGGTAAACATCTTCTTGAATCACATGAAATTTGGTGGGATGATTAGTTATTATCCGTGGACCATTTGATTAGATTCTGGGATCGATCGGGTCAAAGGTCATGAAAAGGTCAAAATCTTCTTTTTACCATAGCACGGTCAATTTTTTATCCAATTGGCATGCAACTAATGCCAAAATGTTCATAACTCAATGCCCAATCTTGTGATATGCGAAGGAATGCGCTCTACCGAGTGCCCGTTCTAGTTGTAACTATAATGATGATTGTAAGATGTTTTTTGGTTATCCTAATAATAGGGTATGAATGAAATGTATTGATTCTGGGACGGAGTGGGTTTCTCTTAAGAGATCATAAAAACAGCTGTTTCCAGGCAGAAGAAGCTCTTATTTTGAAGACATTTTATTTTGAAGTGTCTTCGAAGACTTGAAGAGTTTTCGGAAGTGAGAAACAGCTGCGATCTCTTCGAGGGAAAGCCTCGCCTCCTTGTTAGCCATTAGTGTCCAGCATGCTGTGTCCTTAAGCGTCGCTGCACGACGACTCTAACTAACTAATGGATGCTATAAAGGAAACTAAAACTGGGCACTTCGCAGATGAAGGACATCAGGCTCCGGATGCGCGTGAATTAAGTTTCACAACATTTAATGGCAAGAAGTGTAAACAAACAATCAAGGCTCACGACCGTGGTCTTCGTGATGGTCTCGGGTCTTCGTGATGGTCTCGGCTCCTCAGGATCCAGCCTGAAGCACGCGGGGGGCCGCGACGAATAAGAAAGATATTTCTCCAGTACAGAGAATTAGTCCCAAAATCAGCCAATCACGTACTTTTCAACCTTCTGGTTGGTTCAACGTCCCGCTTTAAAAAATGGAGAGGTCGAATGTCATGAACTCCGGGTCAAAACGTCACTTCCGGTCAAGTCACTAAACGAGTATTTTCACAATAATTTCCGTCTGTTATTGTCTGCATTAAAGTCACTTCACAGATTTCAACCGGCTTCGACTTCTGAAATACGTATATGTACCCCATGTCCCTTACTTTGCATTAAGGCCCCGAAGCACCATACCTTGTGTCCTTCTTTGGCAGTAGGGCCCTGACCAGAGAGAACAGCACATACGCATGCTCACCCACATGTTTTGGAACATACTGACACTGCTGGATAAGAAGCACAGATAGGTACAAACACTTCTTGACCTCGGTCAGAAGATGACACATCCACACAGGGAGGACAACTAGGAACTCTGTGCAACCCTTGGCGCTGACCTCACCCTGACCGCTCAGTCGTAGAATTGAGATTTAATAAGAGCCGTACCTGTCACCGTCAAAGAATTTGTTTATGACAGCAACAGATAGTTTCAATGCCTTTTAGTTTCTATTATATTAAAGAAACTGCACAGCTCCTGCTTTAGATGGAGAACAACATACACACACACTGATTATGATGATGGCGAGAAGATCGTGAGCCAAGAGGGTGGGACCACCCTGAGCTCCATCAGAAGGTGTTCAAAGTCTAAACCAGGAACACCTCCATCTGTTTTAACCAACCACTGTTGCTGTCGTGAGCCCAGAGGGTGGCACCACCCTGAGCTCCAACGATGAGACGGACAAAGATTAAACCGAGTGACGTCTCCATCTATATTATCCAATCACGCTTGCTCTTAAAGATTACATCTAATCACGCTGGCTCTTAAAGATATAAAGAGTCATGTTCTCCTGGAGAACTTCAGTCTGTTATTGAACAATGCTTTTAGCTGACATCATCCAGGCCCGTGCTGCACGTTAAATATTTTGTGTGTTTGGACTTTTTGTTCAACCACACTTAATTAAATCCACTTTGTTTTGAATTTTACTTTGCCGTCCTGGTCATCTTTTCCCAACCTTCGACAAAACTAACATTAACTCTCATGCAACACACATTAATTCTTGCCATTTACATTTGCGTAGAGTAAACAGTACCCCTATGCGTCATAACACATTAAAAACAATATCAATATTCTCCCTAATATTTCCTATTATAATATCTTTCTATATGTATTAATTTAAAGCATAAGACTCCCTCTGCACATGTGCAATATCAAAATAAACTATTACAACCTAACAATGCTTAGCTCGAGGAATAGTGCCGACTAAAACTCTGTGAGACTCGGGATTCGGGCTCTTACCTGATCGCAACAGACAGAAACTGTCAGCTGCCAGATAGACTGTGGCCTTGGAATCACGTGAGCGCGTCCGGAAGGCCCTATGTATGGGTATGGCTATGTGTTGGTGATTCCCCTTTGCTAAATGAAATACTGTTATTACTGTATATATATCTCTGGCTTCGGGACTTCTTCCGAAGGGTGCTCGAGATTCGAGAAAAGTTTTAAATCTCTGTGTTCTGTTAACAGATCATATTTATTAATACATAACCGGTCATAAATGTCATATTACCTTTGGGGTCAATTTGACCCCATGAAATGTTTAACGTCTCAAAATAAATGACTGACATCATTTATTGTGCTTTATATTTCATGACTTTTCCTAATTTATTGGGGACAACTGGGTAAACATAACATTCACATGATGATATGTCCTGTACACACCTTACCACCCAGGCTTTTTTTCACGAAAAGAATTATCGACATTGTACACACATTGGTTTTGGTTGTGTTGGATGATATTGAGGTCACTATAACATACAATTGTATAATCCTATAAAAGATAGTTTTAGAGCCCTAACCTCACACATCTTGGCTTTTGTTGACACTGGAACTTTTGAACAGTTTTTCGTGTGAACTCTTAACAGAGGCGAGGGGTCAGGGGTCATTGCGACGGCCATGTCTGATTGGAGTTTTTAGTGTGCGTCTTCAGAAGGGAGCCCCAGCGGAGCGGAGCTGTGTTCAGGGCCCCTTAGGCGGACATCCAAAAGTTTCTGCATGGTTGATAAAGGACCAGGCTATCTGCTGTGACAACTTCTTATTAAAATGTAATGCGTTTTTGTCCCCCCCCGCCTCACATCGCCTCGAATACTACATGGGAGTTGGGGGACTGGAAGAGGACATAAATTCAGCGCTCCGCCCCAAGGCAAGGTCTTTCTCATCATTTTACCTAAAGTCAGCAGTCTGCCTCTGTAATTACGCCAGGATTTTAGCAAATGCATCTCAAAGGAACCCACGCCCCCATCCCCGTGCCCCGCTCTCCATTGTCGCGTTATTTTTGCACAATAAGTGGTTTCGAGGGGGGAGAAGAAGAATTGATCTCGGTTGATCTGTGACAGATGAACGGCCGCTGCGGAGAATGAGAGAGCGTGATGAAAAACGGTCTCCACTGCATTAAACATGAAATAGTGTTGTCATGTTAAATTGCAATACATTATTAAAGCAGCATATACATCTTCTGTGTGAAATACACTTTAAAGACTGCGTATCCAACAAAAACCCATGCGTTTGAAGACACTTATTTGTTTGACAGACTGACAAATAATAAAAATTAACTATCTTCATGTGAATGAAATTGAACCCCCCCCCCCCCGGAGTTGATGACTGTGTCCTCGCCCTTTGTCCTGGTTTCATTAGTAATTACGCGACCGCGGAAATATTCATTTAGTACTTTTAACTAGCAGCCATTAGAGCTTCGGGTTATAATGTTCCGGTGAAAAGGTCAAATCAATTGAACAAATACTGATGGTGGTAAATACAGTGTGTTTGACTTAATCTGCCCTTGCTGTAAAGTGTGTGTGTGTGTGTGTGTTGAGGTGTGACTTTGCATTGATTAATGTCCGAGCGTCCCCACTCTGGGAGAGGCAGATAATACTGGAGGCTGTGGCCTTTTGTGTTCTCAGTCTGTGTTGATGCCTGCACCTATCGGGACATTCTAAAAAAGGGCCTGAACGAATCACAGAGTCTTTTCTGGATTGGTTGGGCTGAGCGGGAATCGAGGAGTGATGAAAGAGAACACATTTTTGTATTCACCGATGCCTATTTGCTGCGGCTTTGAAATCATATTTTGCTCGGTATTTCATGTACACATCATAATAACATGTATTTTTTCCGTCTTCATTCTATCTCACCTAATTTGTGATTTTTTTATTATTTTTTTGCGTGGCTTTTCCTCTGCCTCCGATGTGGTGCCGCTTACCGAATTTCCTTCGATGAAGGTCAACTTGAGCCTCCGTCGGGACAATTTCAACTTCACTATGGAGGAGATGTTAATTCCTACCTCTGCATATTCTTCCACGCACTGCGGTCACGAGCATTTCCTCCCAGTGCTGCAAAAAAGTGCAGCGCAAATGCAAATTCATACCAAGAGTTGAATTCCTCGGACGAGACAAACGGATGGGAATATCTGACACTAATTATCTCGCGTGGATACGTGTGCGCTTGTGAAAGACAGCGCTGAGTTTCTCCTCTCGGACTTTTTCTTCGCACTTCCACTAACTGAAAGCAATCATTTCTGCTTGCCTGACAAATGTGCGAGAGAGAGAGAGAAATAGGCATTGTACACAGCAACAGAATGCAGGAGCCCACCGGAGAGGAGGAAACCAAACGTGATCTCTGACACTCTTTCTCTGTATTCTCACCCACACTCTAGTGAACTGAAGCTGTAGCTGTAGAGCATATCGTCACGCCATTTCTGTGAATATGTTCCATTCAGTAAGGCTGGGAATGTGATTTGCGACTAAAAGAAGCTTGAGCTTTTAAATGTATGAATCCACCACACTCGCTTTAAGAAAGGAAGTTCTTCGATGCCCCCTGCAAGTCAGTGTCATGGTCGAGGGGTTTTGTTGGTTTCCTGTTACAGTTTGATGTCTTCTGTCTCTTGTTCCTCGGTTCCCTTCACTTCCTGTCCCTGTGATTCTCTGCCCTGTACTCGATTGTCTCCTACTGTGTCTAATCAGGTGCACCTTCCCCCGCCCCAGTGTCTGTTCGTCTGTTTATAGTCCTGGTTAATCCTGGTTTATGGAAGCGTTGTTCTTCATGATCTCCCCTTTTGTTTGGAGAAATATAATACTTTACACCGATGTTTTGGCATTTAGTTCCAGTCTCTTTAAGCCACCCTTGACAGTACAAACAAACCAGATATGGACCCAGCCTTCAACCATTTTTTCAATCCTTTTGTCGGAACCCGCTTGGCTTTTTGTGGGCCCCTTGGCCTCAGGGGCAAGGCCGCCCCCCGTGCCGCAGCTCACGCCAGTTCCCACTGCCACCTCCCGCTGACGCCTTCGTACCGCAGTCCACATGGGTTCCCCCTCGCGTTGCCGCCGCCGTGCTGCAGTCCACACTGGTTCCTGCTACCGCCACCCCCTCCCGCTGCCTCCTTCGTGGCGCAGTCCATGCCATTTCCAACTGCCACCTGCCGCTGCCGCCTCCGTGCCACAGTCCACGCCGGTTCCCGCTGCCGCAATCCAAGCCTCTTCCTCATTTCCTCTCTTTAGATACATCCCGCTTTTTTCTGATAAACTTCCATCTTAGGTTGAGGCAACACAACTACTTGGTTAGGTGAAGGAAAAGGTTCTCGTTACCTGCAGAACTGT
The DNA here is from genome assembly GCF_029220125.1 of Pseudoliparis swirei. Taxonomy (NCBI): domain Eukaryota; kingdom Metazoa; phylum Chordata; class Actinopteri; order Perciformes; family Liparidae; genus Pseudoliparis; species Pseudoliparis swirei. The sequence goes on along the minus strand of NC_079402.1, from coordinate 5,472,284 downwards.
CGTTAATAAGCGAACAAATCAACTTTGACATCTCGTTTCACACGAGGGACAAACGAGTATCTGTGGTCGTTGGACCGGTCCACCTTCCCTGCAGCCCGTCCTGTGTCTGCTTTTGGAGTCTTCGTGCATCCTTGTTCATTAATAAGAAGGTAAAACACGGAATAATCTTTTTTTACGGTAATGAATGCTGGATGAGAGCCTACTGAAAGTTTTAACACTACGGATTCCAGAATATTGCTGGAAGCAGAACACATTGTTGTCGTTTCTTAAAGAAGTCACTAATTGGCCTTTTTACATCATTTGAGCGAGCGTGATCTGATTTTTCGCAGCACGAGTCGGCACATGGCGAAAGTGGAAGTAGTCGAATAAGTCACTGAGAAGTTGGGGTTGGAGGAGCTGATCCGCTGTCTAAAGGTGCGTTCACACCAAAAGCGATGCGATTTTTCGTGTCGTCCAAAACGCGTGAGTTTACTCGCTCGACCATTCGCCGTGTTCACGCCATAAGCGTAGAGACTCTCCGCGAGGGGTGGGGCTTATCTCCGTGTATCGTCTCCGTAAAGACCGTTATCATCTCCTTTATCCACCAGAATAACTAACCACTAGTTCTGCTTTATACTTGTCGTGGACGTCCCACACACTAACGCCCTCGTGTTTGGGTTGATGACATCACCCGTAGGCTCACTCAGCTCGGTCACTTTCACCGATGAAGTTACTGTTACGTCTGAAAGACTTCCGCCTCCAGCGCTACGAAAGCGGAACTCAAGAGCTGATTGGCCCGAGTTGCGAGATGACCGCCTCAAAGTTGAAATATTTCAACTAGGGGTGAAAATTGCGCCGCTGAAAACGCGTCGCCCCAAACGCGCCGCTCGGATAAATATCGCGTCTATCGCAGCCACGCGCGTCTGTACGTTGACTTTTCATGGGATTCGGTCGCGCGAAGAAATCGCTTCGCTTTTGGTGTGAACGCACCTTAACAATGACTAAAGCTGAAGGTCTTGTGCACTTTTGATGAACGATAACAGTCAGTGTCAAGCTCACTGACCAACACTTCGCGTTTTATCTCTGTGACATTCTTCTCCGAAGCTGCAGCAGGAAGAGCATTTGCATCAGCTGTGGCTGATACAGCATCCCACTGCAAATATAACTATTCCAATACTTCCATCCTTAAGCCGAAAGGCTCGATTGCCGAGGCGTTACCTCATCTCCATAGATTATGGCTTAACAGACAGTGGTTTGAGCAAGAAATCTTTGATTACCAAGATTACCACTTTAATAACATGATCCTTTCGCAGTCGATCGCGAGGCTTTTCAACGTGGCCGGTCATTATCTTCACGTGCAGTTCACGAGAGGAAGAGGAGCAACAAAGCCGAGCGAAGGCAAGAGAGGAGAGCGAAGGAGACAACATGTAAAAGGAAAGAGAAAAAAAGGAGTGTATATCGAAGATGGTGAAGTCGAAAAGAAGACGGACACAAAATCGTGTTTCTAGAGTTAGAAAGTTAAAGGTGTAATAACTGCAATTATTTCCCAATTCAGACAGAGGAGGAGAAGAAGAGGAATATATTTTGAATGCCTCGGTGCAGAAAGGGAAAACGAACTCCCACCGTCCCACAGGTCTCGGTCTCAATGGTGAGCTGACACAGAGAAGTACTTTCCCCTTTTCCTTTCTGAATACTCGGATCGGGGGAAGGCAGCGTAGTACGTTCCTTCATAGCTGAAGTCAATACAATGACGATGCTGAGCACTCTGTTCAGTTTGACCATAACTGGAGGAGACCTGTTGCCGTGTTTTTTTAATGAAGTGAGAAATCCAGATCATGAAAGGTTTTTTGACACATTGTTGTTCATAGAGTTAAACTAACTCAACTCTTAATATCTATAAATCTCATTTATAGATAATTTTAACTGTAAATGAGATGACTTGGACAGAGATTGGCTCTTCTGCTGCGTTGAATGAATTATTTCTTTTTCGGGGGCGGGGGGTCAACATCCACATTGATCACACCGGCGCAATACAACCGCCTTCCCGAACGTACCAAATACAGAATGATTGAGACACACAACTGAATTTGACCCTGTGGCATTTGAGTAACCTAATATAACCAAATATCCGCCTGGCAGCTGATAAATACTTACGATGTAGTTTCACAATTTCATTCCAAGACATTTGGAGCAGCTAGGAAGGAACCGATAAGGGTCAGACTGGCTGGTATGGTCCGGTTGAGGCTCCGGCATGCAGACGCCCCCGAAGTGCCCTCTGATCTGCATGAACACTCGATCTGCATACAGCGTGTGCGCCCAGCGACTCGAGCGCATGAATAAAAACTCAAAGCCTTCTGCCTGTGATATATGAACCAGCGTTATCCTGTTAAATTATGCGGTGCAAGCGTGCGCTCTAATGGGGATTTAAGCTCAGATGGGGAAGTCAAGTTATGCCGGTAATGTAACAGGTCAGCCATTACAGACTCCTCTCACTTATCCACCCGGATGAGCAGTTTGGAGTGTGTTGCAGGACACAAGCCTGACTGACTTATCTCGATTTAAACCGCATATATATATCTATATATATATATATCTATATATATAAAGATATCTTTATATATATAGATATATATATTCAGTCAGACGATTGAACCGACGCTCTACTATTTAATCAATCCAACTGTCATAGCTGACACACAGGCCCAGCATTTCACTCCCACTATAATCCACTAACGTTGTCTTCCTATCGTACATGCTTTAACCAATTCAATTTAATTCAGTTTATTTGCATAGCACATTTTCACAAAATACAAATTTGTCTCAGAGTGCTTTGCAATCTGTACACATAGACGTCCCTGTCCCAAAACCTCACATCGGATCAGGAAAAACTCCCAAACAACCTTTCACGTGTGTTGTGTAGAGTTGTAATAGATTATTGTGATTGGCCCATGTGCATGAAGAAAGATATGATAATTAATAAGGGATATTCAGGAGGAATGTAATGCAAAGCATAAGAGAATGATACGGTTTATTATTGTGACTGCATGTGAATGAAGGAGATTTAATTGTTTAGAGATGATAGTTAAATTGGATGCGGTGGAAACCCGGGACGTTACTTCTATTCTGAAGGCAAGATAAGAAGTTTTATTCCAAAGAAACTTCCTGTCTTTGACCAGAAGTTGGACCCCGCCAGCTTGAAAATAATTAGCTCAGTGAAACAGAACGTTTGCATTAAATTAGCCAGTTGTACTAACCTTTAAATGTGAACTCCTTTGCATGTTGAGTCATAGCCGTAGTCTTTGTTCTGGAAGTTAGAGTTCGACTGGCGAGAGGGGGTCAGACAGGACCTGGCTGACGGAGCTCCTGGCTTACGGGAGGAGCTGAGTCCGACTGTGGCCTCCTTCCTCATTCCAACTCCACCATCGTGAATGGTAATTGACTATCATCTTTGCCATTAAATATAGTTAAACTTAAATCATCGGATCCTGAATTATTCTGCGGCCACGGGACCCAAGGTTTGAATTATTCTTTCAGTTGCCACGAGGGCAGTGATGACACAGATGGAGCTGCTGCTCTGCTAGCATGCCGAATGAAAGGCTCCAGGTAGACGCCGGTGTGGAGGCGGGGTTCCATGTGAGGAGCAGCGGTGCATGCAAAGGCAACGCCATCTCCATCCCACCTTTACATATTGTTAGGTTGTAGTGGATTTTATGTACACTTGCACATGTAAATAAGGAAGTCTTATGTTTTAAATAATGCATAGAGAAACATAATTTACATAGTGGATATTAGGGAGGAATATTCAGATTAATGTATTAAGAAGCATAGACAAGTATGATCACTGTATTATATTTGTAACTGTAATGTTGATTTTATGAGGTTTATTGTTATCATAACTGTAGGATGTGGGGATGAGATTGGCTTTATTATGGTAGAGGTGTGTTTCCCTTGAGATCCTAGCTGGTTTCCGGTTTAGGCTCTTATTCTGAAGTCTAAAACCGGAAATGAGCTCTGAAATGGGAAGTGGAAATGCAGCTGTTAACTCTCGTGGCGCGAAGCTCAGTCTCTTTTCAAATGCTGAGCAGGGAAGAGCATGCCATCGGGGCGGTGAGTGAGAACGAGACACCAACTGGGAGCTTTAAGCTCACTGAATCGAGACTGTAAGTACTCATCTTATTTGTGAGACGTTAGATTGGTCGACAGAAACTGTTGGAGGTAGGCTGTGGGCTGAAGTTATGAGGAGACATCGGAATGATGGTCACAGCTGGGCTTTAAAGCAACCAGAAATGTTAATGTTAAAATAAATACTCTTAAATGCATCCCTAGTGTTGAGATTTCTTCCACAAACACCGAGCTCCATCCAGACTCTTTTGGACATACTCTTTTAATATATATGGACGCTTGGTCAGTGGCGCTAAGCTTCAAACTACGGCACAGTAGCTCCTCTGGCGTCGGTTCTCTATGAGGAATGGCGTCTCAATGCACGCATAGTGTCCTTTCTAAGGAAACTCCCGTCTTCACAGGGAGTTAGGTTGAGGCAAGATAACCGCTGAATTCGGGTGAGGCTGGCGTGGTTGGCCGTTAACTTGACTGATTCGTGGAAACCAATTCAATTCCATGTACATGCATACGCTCATTCATACACATCTGCCATCATCAATGCATTTTGTTTCTTTAAATAAAAAATTAAATATATGTTTTTTTTAAAACACACACACATGCATTTTTCTTTTCTTTCTTTTTTCACAATACTCTGACTTTATGATGTTGTGTCCACTGTTTTGTCGTCCGCACTGTTTCGTCGTCCTCTCGGTGTTATGTCTATGTATTGTCTTTTGTCTTATAATAAAAAATAATAATTTAAAAAACAACAAAAAACTTGACTGATTCGTGACGGGACTCGTTGGTCATGAACAGCGGTCTCCTTGGACATCGTTTGACCCATCCACTCTTTATAGTTGGCCGCGGTTGGGATGACATTTTGAGTTCCTTGCAAGCCGAGTGCGTTGGTATCGGACGCCGAGGGGCGCGGGCAGTATTTAATGAGCTAGGAGTGCCGTGGGGTCGGTATAGGAGCAATGCAGCGGCAGCGTGGTAACCGGAGTGTAAGAGTTGGTCGAGCGTTGGCGCTTTAAGGAAGCGTGCCAACTGACATCCGCAGCATCATATTGCACAACCCAAGGAAAATGGAGCTCAGCCAAAAGGTAGATTCACGGGCCTACATGGGAGCTTCATTTGACCGTGACATCTTAGCACGGCTGCCAACAAACACCGCAGCAAGAGATGAAACACATCTGAGGAACTACTGAACTCGAGCAGCAAACACATTTGGGGAAGCAAAGCAGTAATCCCTGGCAGATTTATTTCGGGTTCCCAACACACACAGGAAAACTCAATCTTCAGCAGCCTCAAAATGGACATCGTTTACGACAGGCAATAACAGCTGACAAACTGATTTGTAGGATGTGGCAGTGGTGGTGGGAGCACATGCAACAACATGATGTACTTGCTGACAGGTGCCTTGCTTATGAGCGAATAAGGAGACGCAGCGGAAGCCTCGCAGGACGACCACAGAGCTCGGGGGGTTGGGGGTGCTGTGAGTGCAACGGACGACCTAAATAGTTAAAAGAATATCCGCTGCAGATGAGATGCGGGAGTAGAAAGATGACGGTAGGGGAGAAAAAAGCCTTCTCTGTTTTCCATAGGTTCAAATCATCTATTACACTACCAGGGTGTAATTTGGTCACACTTGATAAATTCGCCATCTGTAATCATTTCAATTTGTTTGTAGAAAGAATGAAGAACTCAATTCCGTTGGGTTACACACAAACATGACATCTGACGAGGGCGGATTCATCCATTTTCAGATTTGAATGAGGCTTTCGGCGAACGCGACCTTTCTTCCCCGTGGCTTCAATGAGGCTGATGGAATTTCACACAATGGCAGAAGGGAAATTGCGTGAAAGGTAGGCTAACTAATGCTCTAAGAGTGGGGAGAGGTAGAGGGAGGGGATGAAGAGAGAGAGACCCAGGGAGGATCTGTTTGGGAAGATGCTAATAGAATCTCACATTGTCAATGAGCGGAGGGGACCGTAACCAGATGAGAATTCCTGCATTGACCCTGACACACAAAGCCCCCGTGGCACAAAAGAAAGAGGGAGAAATATAACTCTATACGAAGAAAAAAAGGAAATTAGAAAGTCACTCTTGCAGGGTTGTGGAAGGCAAGGTTTTTTTTCATAAACCCTCGTCACGTACTCCCAAGAGGCATAACCCCATTTTCGTGTACAACTAATTCAATCAAGGTGACTTTTCCTGCCCGCCTCTCGCAGGATAAAGGCGAGGGGTTTGCCGTTCCCCTGTGCCCACAAGCCAACATATGCTAAGATTTGTGTGTCTGCGGTTCATCCACAATCGAGGCTCGGAGCGACACAATCTAATCTGCGGCGTGGATAGCCTCTCCTCGCCTCATATTCTCAAGGGGAGCCGTGTTGCTTTTAATGACTGCCCTAAAAGTTTTCATCTGCCATGTCCAATATTTCCTTTCTTTTGAAGGTCAGATAATTACTTTGCGGTTGGACTGAATCTCTCTATTACAGCAGTGAGGAATAGAGAACTGCTGGTAAAAATAACTATGAAAGTCGAGGTGGATTTACATACGTGAACTAGTTTCAATGAGGCGGAGAATGAGGGTAATATTTAGGGGAAGATTTTTTGAGCAATGTTGGCTGTCATTGTCTGGCTTTTGTCAAGTGAGAACATAAAAAATGTAGCCTATTGTAAAATGTATTTTTCTTTCATATCTCCAATCGAAGTCGTTGCAAAGACACATGGGCGGACACAGAAAGATTATTATTTTTTTGCTTTCTTGTCTCAAAATCAAGCTGTGTCATCCACATTAACAATCAAAACCCATGCATAAATCATCTATCACACCATCCGTTTGTCAGATTTTCATGTTGTGCTTTTCCCCGTTCAGATCTTCAAAGGCCTATTTTAAGACACATATATGCTGTGACAGGCAACCATGTGACGGAGTAGAAAGAGCAAAAAGCCAAGAATCAAAGTCTGCGGCGGTGTCAGTGGATGGCATGCTGGGGTTTGTGGTTTTGCACAATTGGCTTGGTAAACAGCATCACATCAAAGAGCCAGCAGCACCAGAGTAAAGAATGCTTGAGTGAAGAAGTGCAAGGATCCATTCTTTTATCCCCAACTTACCCTGCCAGTGGTGGGAAAACTAATGCAAAAGTTAGGGCAGATTTATGAGCCAGCAACCGATGCCCTTCTGCACGATAAGTATGAGTGTGTATATATTGATTTATTCTCTGCCGCTTGGGTGGAAATCAAAATGGATTCCTGGTTTGGTGCGACACTGAAGCCCAAACACGGAGGATTGTGATTTATGAATAACGTCAGGTTCCCGGGGTCACATGTCCCTACAGTACAATATGATAACGAATTATGAGCAGACTAATTTTATTTTACCATCGCTATGGATAGTAATGTTTCCAATAATAATTCGGTTTACAGCTCAACCTGCCAGAAATAATGGCCTTCCCATGAGCCTCGGCTTTACTTTGTGTTTACTGCGAATTAAGATTACTACATGCTGGCATGCTAACATGCGACAAAAAAATGGTGCTCATGGGTAACAATTTATCTTCTAAACATATGTATGAAAGTAATGAGCATGTAGCTTTTAACATTGGTTTGTAAACTACAGTTGTCACGCTGGGCATTTTGGCTGTCCCCATCTTTACAGCTCAATACCTGCCACAACTAGAATGAATAGAATATACACTTTTGTTAATCCCCAAGGGGAAATTAGTTCTCTGCATTTAACCCATCCTTAGTTATTAAGGAGCAGTGGGCTGCGGTGAATCGCCCGGGAAGCAACTGGGGGTTCAGTGCCTTGCTCAAGGACACTTCGACTTGCAACTAATGGGGAGAGCGGGGATCGAACCCACAACCCTGCGGTTGCAGGACGGCCCTCTTACCCCACTGAGCTAAAGCCGCCCACACAACTAATGCTAAAACATAGATGTTTAGCAGATAAACTGTTACCTATAAGCACCATCTTTGTGTAGCATTCTAGAATGTCGCACTTTAATTAGCAGTAAACACAAAGTGCAGCTGTACTTTGTGTTTACTGCTAATTATAGTACTACAATCTAGCATGCTAACATGCTACATAAAGATGGAGCTCATGGGTAAATTCAAGTGTACCCTGCATTATAGTCTCTTTTACTCAGACTTCAGATTGATAACGTAAACCCGTATTTACAATGTTTACTAAGAAGTAGGGTCATTTTCTCAGATACTTGTTTTTGCAACCAGAGAAGTCGCCCCCTGCTGGCCATTAAAAACAATGCTAGTTTATGGTGTGTCAACACCCCTTTTCAGAGCCGGCGTTTGCAGCCTGTACAGCAGGGCTATTCAACTTCAGTAGCAAGTGGGCCGAATAAGAAAATCACGGGGGGTGTGAGGGCCGCACAGAATATTGATCAAATAATGGCTAAAAATTAAAAACAGTAATGTATATTTCCACAGGTAAACAGTCACACACGAAAATGTGTCGGTATTGTGTGGCAAAAGTGTTGCGAACAAGCATCACTATAAACATGTTTCAAAGTGTAAATATCCGCTCAAGGTAACCAGTTGTTTCAGATCCCTTCAACCAAACTGTTCCCATGAAAACATAAGAAATGTGACTTAATGGATCAATATAATTATATACACTTTTACTAATCCCCAAGGGGAAATTAGTTCTCTGCATTTAACCCATCCTTAGTTATTAAGGAGCAGTGGGCTGCGGTGAAGCGCCCGGGAAGCAACTGGGGGTTCAGTGGCTTGCTCAAGGACACTTCAACTTGCAACTAATGGGGAGAGCGGGGATCGAACCCACAACCTTGCAGTTGAAGGACAGCCTTCTTACCCCACTGAGCTACAGCCTCCAATTTATAAATGACTTGGGATGAAACCAATATCTGGTGGTGCAGCGCACAGACTATGTGTCTTTGAGTGCAGTCTCCTTTTGCGTGAAAGGGATCGAAACCAGGTGGGGCGATCTTTTTATTTTTTCTAAAATGTATTTCTTCCTCCGTGGCTGTGATGCACTGCTCACTTATACAATCGTAATCGCCCAAATGGATATGAACGGTGGCTTGAAGATCTCCAGCAATATGTTTGTGAATGTGTGATGAATCTGGTGAGCGAGACAGAGCCCCGCTGCAGACGTGAAGAGAACACAACGCACGCGCAGGGAAACCAGTAGGTTTGAAAACCAGTAGGGGTGTAAGAACGGCAACCAACACGGGTGCGTAACATAAAGATGTAACCATACAGGTTTGGTTGAGGCAACAGTGACACTCAATGGCTCTGGGTTAGATGTCTCAATGTATAAAAGAGGCGTGTCCGTCAGTTTTATTTTTTCTTACCAAGCTATACTGATTTTCAGGCAGTCTTGCGGGCCGTAGTTAAACTCAAATGGGCCGTATCCGGCCCGCGGGCCGCTAGTTGAATAGGCCTGCTGTACAGCATCACAGAGCAGCATGGCTGTAGACTCCTACTATCATGTAGCCCTTCTGTGAAAAGCCACATTATTAACTGTAACATCACCTCGGTTCTCAGAGGACACTACCATAATGCATTGCTCCATGTCAAAATGTTGAAAAGGTTAACAATGAAATAACTCCCTACCCATTTACATTTATTAAGACATTCAAGGTTGAGGCTTTATATTTCCACCAAAAGGTTACTCTTTTTTTTTTTCATCCGACAAGAGGGAATGGCTCAGTGGAACATCTGTCTCTGAGGGACTTTTTTTTCGTCTCCCGGACCTCATGAATATTAACCGTAGGGTAATTGGAACAAAAACATAGATGTATAGCTTCTTTAGTTTCTTTCTTACCCAAGTACATTCAGTACTTCAGTTGAGTGTGAGTAAGTTGATACAACATGCATCATGCTATACAGCTGCACAGAGATAGCAGGAAAACACGGGTCTCATGGGTGTTTTATCTGTGGACATGAGTGCAGAGAGCCACCATTAGATTAGTACATGTGTATGCAGTCGAAGGCTAACAGCGTACACGTGTACTTCAACATATTCATTGTAATTGTCCATTGCAAGCGTTGCCCTTCGTGTTTTCAGTCTGACATATCTTTTAAACTCCACTTGTTTGAAGGCCAACAACAAAGCAACTACAATATATTTAGTTTTCTTGCATGAACAGATGAACGTTTCATCCTTAGATGATGGAACACGACGAAATGCATTGCAGCGGGGACCATGAAATACTGCGCCCAGTGCCAGAGAACACTTTCCCACAAGCAGTATCTGTCCACGGTATTTGGAAAAAGAGTTATGTTGCGTCCCCACAAAAGCGTTGAGAATTTTTAGTGCGAATAGATCCCATGCAAAGTCAAACCGTTTTGTGCATACCTGCAAACTTGTCACCTTTCGGTGAAATTCACCGTTTTGAACTCAAAATAGGTCATCCACGTGAATAGTGGAGATCCGAAGAGTTTTTGTTTTTTGGGGGGGGGGGGGGGGGGGGGGGTCACCTGGCCCGCTGCCGTTGAGATTGCAGTGAGACGCGGAGAAAAGTGTGAAATGTTGCTCTTCGCAATAAAACATCTTTGATGGGACGTGTCGCGTCTCGGCCAATCAGCGTTCAGATGTCCACAGCGTTAGGGGGTTCAGGTTAGCTTCAATGTTAGCCCGCTACATCTACTCCTGTCACGCTGCACGGTGTAGCGATGCTAACAAAGTACCCGTACGTTAAACACGATGTGATTTAGCATATTTTTAGTATCGATACTTCATTAAGAGAGCGTTCAGAGCGCACGCGCTGCTCCGTGTCGAGCTGTCTGCGCACACTGCGCTGCGCAGCTCACAGCGAGAGAAGTGGCGCAGCTTTAGAGACTTCGGCTTAAAGAATAAAAAGATGCCAGAAGTGAAATGTTTCAGTCTGTAAAGTTCTGTAACTCTCCAGCTGCTCATCCTGATGAACTGTGGATCATCTGGTCAGAGACTAATGGCCTCATAGTGTATAATCAATGCTATGATGGAACCATGTAGTTTCATTCATATCTGGCTGTATGAATACTCATATTACTGTCATTTGTTAAGTGTTGAAAAAGTTGGTAAAAAGTGAACCATACAAATGTTTTATTTATTACTATTATAGATAAATATACCAGTCTCGTAATTATGGTACCATATTGTTTGTATGGTGTATTGAATTCTGGTATCGGGTATCATGATATTTATGGCAGGTATGTAATATGTATAGAAGTTATAATATGAGTATCGTGACAAACAGGTAGAGACAGAACAGATTCAGGAGAAGTCCATGAGGACTGTTCAGGCAACAAAAAGGAAGTTGGTTCATGAATGACTTTAACCATATTATATATAATGACAATGTATATTTGTTATTACTATCATTATAGGGCTGAGTCAGAGCGGAGGACCTTTTGTTCTTAAACTGTTTATTATCATTATTTAGATTTGTGGTCAGAACAATAAAATGACTGTAGTTGTGGTTCTAAAAGCTTTGAGGCTTCAAACAACGTGGATGTGGTGTGGTGACAAAAAACAAAAAAAATCACCTGCACCCCCCCCCCCCGTTGTCACCTTTTTCACCCCTCATGAGTTTGCAGGTATGTTTGTGACTAGTAATTAAAAAATAAAAATGTCAAATATAGATCGAGGCATTCATTTAATGTTTTCAAATCACTTTTCATATAGTTTCAGTGCATCAAGAGCCAGCCCCATGGTCAGCTCGTCTCTCGGGGACACTTTAGTCAGATAAGCGTGACACGGGAGGACGGACAGCCAGCCAGGAAGGATAGACCGATGGATGGGGTTGGATAAAAATGAATAAATTATGCGTGTGGAATCACAGGCACAACAACCACTCTTCACTCTTCGTGCTTCCTCCCAGAGGAAGGTGGAGGACGAGTTGCGAGACATCAAATTTCAAGCTTCTGACTCTCTCATGCAGTTTCACCTCCAGGGACCTTATTAGTAGACGGGTCACTACACACTGCACGCCAAACAAAACACACCGCCGTGCCCGTCCCACAGCCTGTCTTGATTAATTATCAACAGAGGCCACATCCATCTGCCACGGGCAAGAAGAGAGACAGAGGCACAGAAAGAGCACATAACTACTGCTGCTAATGCGGCTATTTGTTCGGCACCTCAATAAAAAAAACAATAATGGACATAAAGTGGCTCGTCAGTTTGATGTTTGAAAGCATAGTCTCTGCTGGGGAAGATAATTCCCACTCTGATAATATAACTGCTCGCGGAATGAATGACGCCCTTTTTTTCCCTCTCAGCTAATTACACATGTAGCCATCGCACATCAATAGGAACACGTGCCCTCCATGCCCATTTGGAGCGAAGAGCATCACAATGAGGTCAAGTAGCATGTTTTTAATTAGGGTAAATCTTTTAACGCAGGACCTGGGATCTACGGGAAAAAAAGCACGGCACCGTTGTTGTCGAACCCACGTTCATTTATCCTTTTTTAAGCCAAACTCTGACTCTTGGCAACCGTACTCGTTTATTTCTGCTTCTCGGTCGTAATCCTTTCTCCCTGTTTCCCTGATCCTGTGTCTCATGTACATCGGAGATTGACCCTCCGTCTCCCAGTCTGAACCGGGGGCACGATCATGTGACCTGCGTTTGTACCCGAGGGTGCCCGGTTCCCCTGCAGTCAGGTCCTTTTTTCTTGTAGTCACAGTGCCCCTGCTTTCAGTCTGTATCTGCCTCTCAGACAGGGTCACCGGAGAAGCGGCGATATCACCCCCATCGTATCGTTATGTAACTCTAATCCAGCGGGCTGCCGCACTGCTGACACTACGCCAGCGGTGGCCGTGTCGGCGAGGCTGAGCGATTGAAGAGGCTTGAGAGCGGCCAGCTGCAAGGAACCGTTTCAGTGCTCCTGCCTTTTCTGATTCATTAAAATAATTTCTGTGAGTGCTGTGAAGAATGTATTCTTGAAACAGTGGCCTCGTGTTGTAATTATTTCGCCTTTCGGAGCATAATCATCTGAAGCTGGGGCCTCGTATTTGTCCTGGCAGTAGCATCGCTGTCAGACTGCAGAGGGGATAAATGGATGAAGCTCCTATGCGTTATGTGAAATTGTATTCTTTTGCAGTTTCACGGAGCGATGGGAAGTTCCTGCAACGGTTCAGGTGGGATTATATTCTCCATCTACTGTTACATTCATTGTAGCATTTCGATCCCCTTCTGCCAACGTCTCGGCTCTCACACTGAGCCTGACTCTTAACTACCTGGGCAACAAACACCAGGAGAAAGCCACCCCGGCCATATAGCACCAGTGGTTCCCAAAAAAAATGGCCTTGTATGAGATGGATCACCCTCCTCCGTGTGAACAGCTGGAGTCTGCATCCCCACATGGAGCTGCTGACCCACCTTGACATCCCCAGTGCCTCGGGCTGCTCTGTCAACTTTGTTCAATCCCTTCCTAAAGCTCTGCTTCTTCATCGAACCCTCTGTTCTCTCTTGCTCTCTCTCTCAGTAGAGTGTGGTATATATATATATACATGTCGCTGATAATAAGTGAAACCATTGCCAGAAACATTCTGGTCAAATCTCCTGTCTTATTGTTGAGTCAACATTTTGAGAACTCCCCTTGCTCTCGAAAAAAACCTTTTTGAGGTCGTAACATAAATGTTCATGTTGGTATAACTGGTACATCTAACCGAGCCACCAAGGTAGTAAAAATACGTCAAATTATAGAAAAAGATTTGTAAAATGTGCCATAGTTTAAGCTGTTATTGAGAAACAGTCCTATTCGATGTTTCACTGTAATATAGGCTGCCATCTTTTTTTTTACTGTCTTGTTTTAATTGATATTTGGAAACCTTCTTGTCACATGGGTGGACCATTAAAATGAGTTGATGTCGGCCTGTAACTTGCCAATTTACGCTCACGCAATGAAAATAATCTCAATATACGTACGTTTTCCTACAAAAGTCCAATAATGCGTCATTTTCTGCTCACTACAGTCTTTTCAAAATAAAATGATGTCGCCACGGGAAAAAACTTAGTTGTAGTAGTTATTTAAATTCAGAAAACGATCGAGGTTTGGGTTGCGCGGGGATTTAACGGCGGCTATTTTTTGTTGGCCTCCATCCACTTCATGTGTTGGTATTAGGGGTCTTAATGATTACATGAAGACATACAGTTTAATTTTGTGGGATATCTACGAATTATAGCACATCGAGAAATGAGCCACCCAGAACATGGTGCAAAGACAATGGGATGGAAAAAAAATACCGGTACCCCTGAATCTACTCGACTCTGACTCCCGTCCCTTCTATTTCAGGCGTATTGTTCACAAAGACAACAGGCCACATGTGAGCATGGCTATCTATTGTTATGCGTGTAATGAAAGCCTCCTGCATTCTGAACACACCATCAAATATGAAATATCAAAGAAGCAGCACATTTAGAAAAACGGTCAATAAAAAAATATATTTTTTTCCGCAACAGTCCCGCGGCCTCGCAACTGCAATCAGATTTTTCCGATGCAAGCACAGCGTGAGTCGTTTCCCATCCAGCGGTAATAGGTGATGTTTACTTTGGCGGCGCGTTAAGAGGTGGGCTCGTGGTGTTGATGTGCAACCCACTTGTTTTTTATGTGTTTTCCTTTTCACATTAAGCAGCTGTATTCAAGTGTACATCTGTTGCAAATTGGCTGCATGAAGCAGAGCTCAATCACTTTAAAAATTAATGTGGATTTCTTCTTTTCTTTCATGGTTATTGAGAAGTGTTTTTTAAATAAAGCACAGACGAGGTTACATTCGAACGCACAACAATGTTTTTCATCCTCATTGTATAGAGAAGGACGTGAAGGGAAAAAAGGATGGAAACAGCAGTTACAGAAACAGCCTTGATAGCATGAAAGGCCTTATCTTCACTTATATTCATATTCTGAGTGAATGGATGTGTAAAGATTAGCCGATCTACTGGGCCCCTTTTTAGAGTGCAAAGAGTGTGTGAAATAAAAACGGACGAACACATTTCTATCTCTCTTGTACTTCTGCAAAAAGTGATCTGAAACTTTGGAAGGAAACACGGTGTGAAAAGTAAGCATTGCTGCCCCAATTATATTTCACGGGAGTGGATACTACAAACAGGGTGCAGATCTTGAACTTCTTTGTGAGCTACAAAAAATTATACTGTGCCGTATCGAAATATTCTAAACGCTCCATCTCAATTGGATTTCCTCTGAGAGCTTTGCTATGCTTATGGCAACTGATAGATATGTTTTTCTTCCTTCCCCGAACCCTTTCCATTTTATTTTCCCAAAAGTATTGTGATAAACGATGACGTATTTGAGCCCAAAAGACACGATTGCCAGGCAAACAGGAGCCGTAATGTGCTGAGGTTGCTTATACGTGCACTCTATATGCATGCTGAGATAGAGCCTGACCTAAGCCATTACCTTCCTCTCCGGAGGACAGCTCTGCAGAGATAGAGGCTGGCTGATGCTAAAGTAGGTCTGAATTAAATCGGCGGCTCTGAGACACGCCGTGACAGACAGGACGGTCTCCATCAGGTGAAATTGTGGGGAGAGAAAAAAAATCCCTCCAGGACCCACGCAGCTGCCTCGGGCAATACAAAGATTAATAATTGAATAAATATACATGCATGATTTAAAAGCCATTAGTTTCAATAGAAGTGTGATTTAAATTATTCACGAGAAACAGTGGGGGAAGAAAAGGCAGGAGTTGAAGTAAACTATTTGAAGAAGTCCTAGTTGTATCGTTTGTAATGAAACAAAACAGCTTTGTGTACATTAGTACGGGGGGGGGGGGATGCAGTCGAGGTACCTCATGGAATTATTAGAGGGCGTTCGTAAACCCAATGTGACGCTGTACAATATAATATAAACCAGAGCAATGGCGTTCAAAGACACAGATCATTCTATTTCTAGATAAATTAACAAACAGGTCCTTTTTTAAGAAAAGGATGAAAGACAACTTTTCATACACCTTTTTGTGCAAGCGCTTGTCGCTAGTAAGGACGACAAGGATTGTGAGGAGACGTGAGACTGCAACAGTGTGCCAAAGAAAATAGTGAGAAAAATGTAACCCACAAAACTTTATTTTGTATCAAATTTTCTTGCGCTTTTCTAGTCTTCCGACCACTCAAAGACATCTTTTACCAATTCATACGCTGATGGGAGGGGCTTAGGTGCCAGGACTAACTGAAATCCGTACACCGTAGGCCTATGGGAGCAATTTTTGGGGTTCAGAGTCTTGCCCAAGGACACATCGACATTGGTTAGCACAGCCGGGGATGGAACCGCCTATCCTCTCATTGAAGGAAGGATGACCCTGCCCACTACTGAGACACAAGAAATGTGCCAACAAGACACACCAATCCTTCATTTCATTAAATTACATTACATGTCATTTAGCTGACGCTTTTATCCAAAGCGACTTACAATTCATACACCGTAGACGCAGCAACAGGGAGCAATTCAAGCTTAAGTGTCTTGATCAAGGACACATCGACTAGGGCGAGGTTTGAACTGCCAACCCCCTGATTGAAAGATGGACCTGCTAACATCTGACCACAGTGGCCCCTGTTCATCCACTCGGTCGCAGTTCCTTCCCCGTGTGAAACAAGAAGTCGACGTCGACACTTGGGTCAGGGCACTGAACCGAAACAAAGATATTGTCCCGGACCTTAACGAAAAACTTTTAGTTGCATCAATCCAACTTGTAAAGATGGAAGTTTACTCTGAAGAAGCTGTGTGCAAGTTCGAAGCAGAAATTAACACATCTTGCTGGCTCATGTAGGAAAACGCACAATAGATGAGGAGTAACCTTTTGGAAAAATATTAATTACGAGGACGGATGGCCTTTCTCATAACTATTTGATTATGTTTTTGTTTTTCAACCGGCATTGTTTACATCGTCTTAAAAGCGTAATCAAGGATTGGAAGCCCGGTAGTGTATAATAACGGTCAAACAACTTCGAAGTTTAAGTCGATTTATTCTTCTGGTCACAGGCAAAGTATCGGCACAGCAATTGCAAGAGGAGGTGAGAAGTTCTATTCAACTCGCAGGTTGAAGAGAAAATCTGACAAATACAGAGAAAAACAGACCTCTTCTACACACGGATAACGCCATCTGACTCCATTCAGAATCCACAGTCTAATTGGACCTGGCTAGAATGAGGGAGGGCGAGCATCTCCTCCCTGGCCTTGTCAAACAGAATTGTACAACGTTTCTGTTTGATTCTTCAGAGATAATATAAAAATTCAAACAATTGTGTGTGTGTTGTTTCTCCTGGGCCTCGCTCACAACGTGAACTCTCTCCTAGGCAGATGATAGCTTCATTAAAAGAAGTATATAAGAATAAAGAATGAACGAAGAAACAAATATATAATTTATAACAGCCTGCGCAATTGTCTTTGCCGCAGCATTTTTTTTTGCAAAAACCCAACTGTAAAGCAATGGAAGGGCATGAAAACTTCGGCTATGATGATATAACTTCTGCCATCTTTTCCAGCTGTACCCTATTCCATCAATTCCCCTTCCCCCCACAAAGGCCCTTTCATTCATGAACTCACCTCTTTCCCCACGTGATGGTATTTCACACCGAAGCTGTTTCTTCTTCGATGGTTTTAGTCAGCACAATAAGACTGGATGTACGCTCGTGGGGAAAAGTCGTTAAACCAGTTGCTACTCATCGCTGGATGGTTAAACTTGGACGTTACATCCTCCGCCTCCTAGTTCTTACTCTCGAAGGCCGATGTCTAGACAGAGCGTCCGGACTCCGGGGGGGGGGGGGGTGTTCTGGTTCTCTCTTCTGTCTTTATGTCGGCCCACGCTTAATGAAATGCTTGACATCTTCGGGGAACGGTTGCCTTCGTCAGCCGCTCACCTCAGTCGATATTGTTTTGTGCTTTCGCTGACCTCCCCCTTATTAAAAAGCCCTTTCTTTAGTCTCCTTAAAAAAGAGAAACGCCTCCATGGACTATCTCTATCTCCTCTGTGAAACATTTTCCGAATGTTAATTGGATAACTGCAGAAGAAAGGAAAACAAAAATAAGCTTTTTATAGGGTGGTTATCCCTATTAATGTGCAAGATGTTAAACGCTGCTTTATTTCAATGACATTTGTTTAGACTCTGTAATTTATCACTTACATGTTGATCACTAGAATAAGAAGCCGTGGGGATTCCCAGAGGAGAGGTAAGATAAAATAAGGCCCTGGGACGCCCGGGCTGATAATCAAATGGTTGGGCCAAACTCAGGGAACCGGTTCAGTCACCGTAATGATCTGCTCTGACGTGCTTTCAACTGTCTGCCTGTAATTAGCTACCGATGGTGGACCACGCCGTCTCCCACTCTTTTTGCGACTCTCCTTTGTACGGCATCCAACCGGCAGTGTAGCGGACCCCAGTCGGACTCTAGTGAGGCGTACTGATGTTTCCAGAATTGCTTTTATTCATGTTCAACCATGAGCCTTGTTGACGAACATACATCTAACAGTTTCTCCTTTTACCATTTAAGTTCCAGAAATCAACGTAAGAGCTATGGAACAAATACAGAAATGAGCTCTTACAAGTGTAAACATTAATTAGATGATATTTACATATAGATGTGGACATTAATCACAACATGTTCTCTTTCTTAAAGGTCACATGTAGCTGAGATCTATCATTAGCATCTTATTACATTACTAAACATGTAGCCAAAATAAAACAAAGTACCCTTTCTCATTCTAGGTGCTTATCAGTTCATAGAGTAACTTATGTACACCTTTTCCTTTAGTACACCGTCAACTAACGTACTTTTTGCGAAGTGTTACGAGATTTACATTTACTTCTGGTCCCGCCGGAAGATCTTTAAAATAAAAGGACCCTGAACATACAAAGGCACTTCCAAAATAAAGGCTTGCGGGAGTCATTTAAAGGCAGCAACACTCCGGGAAAAAATAAATGGGGGTAACTGATGTAGTTGCAGGGATAAAATTGGTGTCAATTAGAAGTCCGTCACACGCATCGTAATTGAATATAACACGTGTCTCGGCTGCAGAGCTCAAAAAGAGGGACCCACAAAAAATAAATACTTATACTGTAAAATACTCTTGGGGGATTTCCTGCACAGCAAAATGAGTGAATCTGTAATTCCAAACAAAAGCGCCCTGGAAAGCGCAACGGCATGAGTCAATCTTGCCCTCCCGTGCACCACCCGCTGAGTAACCATTAGGGCTACGCACAGCCTCCCGAAGGTCGGGCTCCAGCAGGGAGCTGCTGCATGCGCGTGGGGGGGGTGGAGGTTGGGGGGTGGCGAGGGAATGAGTCATCACAGACTCCAGCAGCTCGAGTGTGGAGGTGTGCGCTCCCAAAGGGTGGTGGACGGAGGCTTTCATGGAGAGATTCTCCGTGCAGTGTCTGATGTCAGCGGGGGGGCCTTGTACAAACACGTGTCTGGCAGCAGGGGGTGGGTGTGTGTCATTATGCTGAGAGTGGCGTATGGTGATGAGGGAACGGAGACCAAAAAAAAATCTGGCGACGATTCAGACCCCCCACGCTCGCCGTGTTCCGACGAGGGCCCTCCTCTGGGCAGTGGTGGGACACTGGGACGGGCTGGTAAAAGGCAACATAATCAATCAAAGCAGGCAGCCTGACATTTAACATAGCGGAGCATTTCAAAGGGGAAATCATAGCCATAGCCATCTTTTTCTCTTTTAATTATTTTTTTTGGTCTCTGTTGTGCGCCGGTGCACAGCAAAACACATCAGGCCAGACAGAAGAAATCAAATAAATGCAAGTTGAGTATATTTTCTTTTTTTCCCCCTCCATTTTCAGTGAAGAGGTCACGGTAAATATTGCATATTTGTATTCCCTTCAGCTTGACCTCGATGCCGTTCACTGAGGTGTTATGAAAGCGCAGGTAGGTATGACAAAAACACGGACGCCTCAAGTCGCGAGTCGGACTACAGGGGGCGCAGTCGAGTTCACCAGTTTGTTTTCATTTTTTATTTGACAAAGATTGGAAACATGCACTGTAAAAGCAGTGTGCTATCTCTCGACCTTGGCAAACGCGCATCCAATGCGCTCGAAAATGAACTGATCTCAGAGGTGGATGTCATGTCTGATATATATATACACTACCGTTCAAAAGTTTGGGGTCATCCAGACAATTTCGTGTCTTCCATGAAAACTCACTTTTATTTATCAAATGAATTGAAAATTGAATAGAAAATATAGTCAAGACATTGACAAGGTTAGAAATAATGATAAATATTTGAAGTATTAATTTTGTTCTTCAAACTTCAAGCTCAAAGGAAGGCCAGTTGTATAGCTTATATCACCAGCATAACTGTTTTCAGCTGTGCTAACATAATTGCACAAGGGTTTTCTAATTAGATATTAGTCTTCTAAGGCGATTAGCAAACACAATGTACCATTAGAACACTGGAGTGATAGTTGATGGAAATGGGCCTCTATACACCTATGGAGATATTTCATTAGAAACCAGACGTTTCCACCTAGAATAGTCATTTACCACATTAACAATGTATAGTGTGTATTTTTGATTAATGTTATCTTTATTGAAAAAACAGTGCTTTTCTTTGAAAAATAAAGAAATTTCTAAGTGACCCCAAACTTTTGAACGGTAGTGTATATACATACATATATAGAAAATATGTCAAAACAAATGAATGCCAAAGCAGGAAATGAAGTGACATCAACTTGAAGCATGGCAGCAAGTTTCTCCAACTCGTCAAGGAAGTGTTTAAGTTGACTCAACCTCAGAAAAAAAGAAGAAAAATGTCACTTGAAGGACTAATAATAGAAATAAACACCAACTCCTACGGATATAAAACATCTGTTTCCACCCGCATTGTGCTGCATTGCTGGAGGGAAGCACACGCGTCTGTCTGTACCGACAGCTGGGCTGCGTTACTTTCAGCTTTGTGAGTAATTACGGTTGGAAATATATGACATGCCTATACGACCTTTGAGTGAAAGGAATTCAATGTGTCGTATTTATTATGATACACAATAGAATTTACTTGCTAGATCGGTGTAATAAAAAAATTTAATTAATCTAATGTTTGAGTCAAGAGATTGAGGAAAGTACCCAGAGCTTGGCACAGTCAGTAACTGCTCCGAGAGAGAGAGAGAGAGAGAGAGAGAGCGAGCCTATATTTCATTCTCTTCAGTCCAGAAAGTGCTGAACTCAAAACCTATTGAAAAGGTACAAGTAGAGAGCGAGATGAAAGAAAATTATTAAATGTTCCGAATGTATTACATCCCCAAGAGGAATTCATGGACCAGTCTTGATTGTGTGAACAGCCCTTACAAGTGGATTTATAGAACTTCCTGTTCATCGTAGTTTCCGTAGCGGCTCCCAAGTGACCCTGTCGCAGCCAACTTCAAGGCCATCGTCACCCGTACCCCACTGACTCTTTATCGGTACCGCGGGACACTAACCGAATACCAACTTCCACTTGTGTCTTCTATCTTTGAAACGAGGCACTTTTAAAAATGTCTTTATCGGCTTAGAATTGTTCCAAACGCGAGGAAACAACAACTCCCAGATAAAATCACGAGCCGGCGGGGCTTATCGCTAAACCGGTATTACATCAAGTGAACGCAGCAGATGTTTTTCCGACCGCTAGCCTTTCGCCGCTAAATTAGAAGATGGAAAACTATTAACAGAAAAGCAGTGTTTTGTCCCTTCTCCCCTGTGTCTGTTGTTTCAACACTGGGCTCCCATCGCTCTGTCCTCGACTCGAGTGACGGCTGTTCCAAGACGCTCGTCTGGTGTCGGCAGGGCGAAGGCGCTTCGACCCCCCCAATCGGCGTCCTCCTCACCTCTTGGGGCCACGGGGGGCATCTTCGGCGATAATGAGACGTCACGCATGGCAACTTGGATCGAGTCCGCCAAGACGGGCGCACAAGTCCTCCCCCCCCCCCCCCCCATGTGAGAACTTACCGGTGGCGAGCGTTAACGAGTCCCTCTTTACAGAAACTGGGGCTGTGAGACTGTCAAGGGACACACTTCTACCACAGACCTAAGCTTTCAATGACATAGCCGGAGCTCTCCTTCAACACCTTCCATTGAGACAAAGAGTATTCGAAGACAGTGTGACATGTGTGAGGTGTGATAACAATCGAGGTAGTTGTCCCCAGTAAGTGTGGTCTGTTCAATACGTTCCGTGGCCTTACGAGGCTTGTGGTGAAAGTATTCATGTGGCTGTTTGTACTTCATGGACGGCTCAGATCTGACACTCGCCTCCCGACACACGCCCCAGTTGACCGAGCTGCAAGCCGTTCGGTACAACATGGAGGGTATCCGGGTTAGCTTTGAGTCTCTATGCCGCGGAGCCTGAATGCGTCACCATCCATCCAGGAACTGCTCCTGCAGGTATCGCCATTTATTTTGGGTAAGTGTTGTTTAATAGCTCATCGATGTAAAGTAGATAGGATGCTGGGATTTAAAAGCTAAGACCAGAAGAAATACTTTTCCAAACCGAATTACTGTAAGCAACACTGTTTTGCTGGTTAGCTAATTCACTGGCAAGAAAGTTAGTCTCCAACTAGGTTCACTCGTGAGCTTCATTTTTATATTGAAAATATGTTTACTTTAATTATGATGAATGAACTAAATCTATTTAAATTAGAAAATAATAACACTGTAATAATAGGATAATCAGGCCGCATGACAATATGAATATGGGAACATGAAAAATAAAATGTAAATGTTGTATACCTAACATAAAATGGATATTTAAATGTTGTATAGCTAACATATACCAGCTAGTTAACATTTGGTTTGCAGTCACTTTAATATTCTATTTATTTTACAGATTTCTTCTTCTTATGTATCGGTTAATTATTTCCTCATCATAGTACTATATGGTAATATTGATTTGCTTTTTTTGTTATGCTGTGTTGTTCTGAGCCACTCGATGCACTTGTCCAAAGGTAAATATTGTGAACAAAATGAAAAATAGCTTTCCATTTCTGGTGGATGCAAATGAAGATGGATCATATCTACTGCGGGGTGCTTTGATCGGGAAATTGGAATCCAGCTGGGTGCCTTTAGCCTATTTACTGCGTTGTTGATACAAAGAAAAAAGAAGCAGATCAAGGTTGGGTCACAGTCAATATTGGTACTTTCTCATGATGGTGGAGGCTGTGAATTACAGGGAAATAAGTGAAAAGAGATTCCTCCATGGAATTGTTATTGATGGCATGTTTCCCGTAAGTACCTGATTAAATGGGTCATAAAGGCCTTGTAATTATAATGGCAGAAATAAACATCATCTTTATCAAGTACCCGTACAAAAACATTATTTGGATACATCTTGTAAATGACACATTAACTACAATATATACCGTCATAAAAGAAGAATTTCGTTCTTAATCGACAATAGAAATTCCTAATTTATATTTTCAACTGTTCTGCTAATTACTTTAACTTATTCCCTGTTAAGATCCTCGTCTGGCTTGTTTTTTTCTTGCCTTTCCTCAGCAGTGCGCTGGATTCCCGATAAGCAACTTCACAGATATGTGCCTGGAGCAAGGATAACGCTGTTTATTATTAAACCCCTGACACAAATCCCTCGTCCCTTTTGAAGTTGCATGCAGACCCTCTCTCATTTTCCGACGTTTTTTTTTTTTTTTTTTTAAGGGCTGCAGGTGTTTGCTCATGATACGGCCACGGGGGCATGGAGGAAAAAAGAAAAATAAAGATACGGTAAAACGGATTTATGACAACTTTCATCTCGTAGTTTGGTCGAACTGTTAGATTCAATAAGCGTCCGTTTTAATGGAGTTTGTGTTATACTTTGGTTCTCACTGCCTTCAAAGTGTATTTGTCGTGGGCAGCACTGACGGCTAAACATTTCAAATACTTTAATGTGAAGTTAATTTAAAGCTAGGGTTGTTAATCGTCTTAAAAAAATACGTTATGCTAATTTACTACTGAAGAGAAACTAGAGCGTTCCTGCACATTTGTTTTTTAACAGAAGCAAAACAAATTAAAAAACAGAGCAATATGGACGCCATCTTAATAAATTCAACATCGAATTTGTACTGTTTACGCACCGATCATCATTCATGTCAACAGAGTTCGACTCCTCTGGAATCCTGCAATCCTTTTTCAAAGTGAAGCTCGATCCGGGGATGCAACGATGAGACCATTGGCTTGAAAGATTCTTCGTTAGCCGGAATTTCTCCGGACATGAGCCACAGCCTGAAGTCGGCTCTCCGAATTAATCTAATCCCAACGTAAAGTGTATTATGTCTTGTGCCATGAGTACTTTATATGAAAATGACAAGGAATTAAGAAAAAATAAAAGGCAGCAAAATTCACGTTAGCTAATGGGGCACAACGTCTACCTTGGAAAATGCTGGGGAAGATATTACTGCGTGGGGACCGGCAACAATGTCAAGAAAAACTTTCTCTTGCTCCACCTAAAAATCTGCACCTTCAAAAATGATTTTAGCATCGAGAGAAATGGTTCTGGATCACAGAATGTTGCTAATGCTGCCCTCTCCGCCCTTTCCCTGTGAACATTCAAACTATTGGAGAAAGCAGCATTATGTTGGATGCTTTGCTGACGCAATTTTGCTTTCATACTATGTAAGAACGCGCCTTTGTGTTGTGTTGCGGGGAGAAAAAGGAGCCATTACCAAGAGGATCAGAGAATGTAGCCACTGTTGTCAGGTTGTTTTCTCCTTAATGTCCCCGACACAGCCATTTAAGTCAGCTAAGGCTGCATCTTCCAGCACTGAGGGATCCTCTGTAGTCATTTATCAGTCAGCCAGTGTTGAGGGGACAACTGGCAAAACTTTTTTATCTCACCTCAAAAGAACTCCGATCAGAAAATGCGTCTTAGGTTGGCCCACACATACTGTAAAAAACGTGATTGATGTCTGGATGTTGTACCTTGCCCAACTGGGGTACAATAACGAGTGTAGGTATGATCACATAAGCAGCACCGGCGAGGCCAGAGGTCAGGGTGAGTTACAGAACTGCACTCTGGCTTTTAGTTGTTTTACAAAGAAAGTACAGATGGTTCGGACACGTTGGCCAAGGATCTACCTGTTATTACCATCTGCTAAAAAAAGGAGGGGTCAAAGCAATCAAGGAGATCTTACGGAACAAACGCGGCAGACACGGTCCGTGAACCCAGCTTCTGTTCCAGAAAATAATCTCGATACAAAAATTGACATTTTGATCCATCGCTTGAATCGTTTGTGACAATAATTTGCAATCAGCGCTCGCAAGTCGGCTACATTCATCCCCAGTCACTTGTCACTCCGTTGATTCATTTGTTGAATGGCTCATTACTTCCCGCTTTGAGTGTGAAATATGTTTCACGGTGCATCTTTAGTGATATCAAATCTGCAGACTCATGCAAATTTGCAGACTCGCTCGCGGAAGGTTTTTCTAAAAACCGTGTGGCGTGTGCTCTTCATTAAACTTAAATGCATAGTTTGCATGACACCACTATCCACTTCGGAGAGTGCCGTGTAAGCTCCGTGTTGTAATGGAAAAGATAATTATATATTCCTCCATATGCGTTGCAAATTTGGAACGAAGCTGGCAAATTGTAAATTGCTTTATTAAAGCTAATTATGTGCACCATCGGGAGTATGACGGTGTTGCACCGCCCTCAACCGTAAGGCTCTACAGCGGGGGGGGGGGAACTAGTCGAGACAGGAGCAGCCACCCATGTACCAACCCTGTATCACAAAAATTACGTTCCCCCAGACCTAAAATGCAATTTGCAGTTACGTTTGACTGAAACGTATTTCTCTCCAAATTACGTTTGACTGAAACGTATTTCTCTCCAGATTACGTTTGTATTTGACGTATTATAATAACAAATACGTCTCTGATCAACGTATCTTTGCCGTTTGTTATCTCTCTTTTCTACAATGCTGTTATGAATTGTAAAAAGTAGGGATGGGTACCGAGAACCGGTACTAAGTCAATACCGGTACCTGATTTGACGGTATCGGTTTACCGTTAAGCCGCTGGACATACGGTGCTGCTATCGGTATATTACGTGACCCTCATCCCGGTTTGAGACCCCTCTGATTGGCCATCGGCGCGCTCTTATCATTGTTGTGATTTGTGTTGTGACTGTGAGACTCCCGCAGTCATGGCGGACAGAGCGAAGCGATCAAAGGTCTGGGTGCACTTTCAAAAATTGAGTGGCGATAGTGCAAAGTGCAATCTTTGTACTCAAGTCGTTGCTTGTGAAGGGGGTAACACAAGCAACTTGATGAAGCATTAGCAAGCGAGGCACTCGTTGAATCTCAAACGGTGCAGCATATTTGACAGCCTAGTAAACACTGTGGCTGCTAGTAATGCTAGTGCTAATAGTGCTAGCATTAGCACAACAACAACGTCTTCCTCCTCAGTGCAACCTGGTGCGAGTTGCGGGACGGCTGCCTCGACTTCGACACGTGAAGGTAACATTTGTTTTTGTTTATAACTCTACAATTATTAACTCGGAGCCATCAAGCAACTTCTAATGTATGTCCCCAAATAATCCCATAGACAACGTCAGTCAAGCAGCAGCAACAGCGACAGCATCCACACAGGAGAATGTTAGGAGAAGTCAGACAGCGGTGGCCTCTCCATTCTCTATAGCTAAACGAGCGTCAATGCCACACGCTCAGAAAGCAACATGTCATAGGGCTATCAAAGTATATTGTGAAGGATATGCAGCCCTTCAGTACAGTGGAGTCCAGTTGGTTTAGGTACGTTTGGTAGCGGTAGCTGGCTTAGCATAAATCGCTATCTAATTGTTAGGTAAGTTAGCCCTAGTTTTGACTTGCCCAACGTTTTCTTCTGTGTTGAATATAAGCAGACTACGACGTTGTGAGCATTCTTGCACTCTATGTTACTTCTTAAATTGGATGTTCTGAAAAGTCTACAGCATAGAGTATGGCAGGTAGCATATAAACAGAAGTGCAAAGATGTAACATATTATTTACAGAGAGTGTAGTAAGTTATTCAGTTTAACTGATGTAATAAATTACAATATACATGTATATAATTAAATATGTATGCTTGTTGCTATTTTTCCAACTGTAGGAGATGACCACAGCCCTTAACCCTAATTACCACCCCCCTTCCAGAGACACTCTGTCCAACACACTCATACCTGCTTGGTATAACATCGAAAAAGAGAACCTGAGGGCAGAGCTTGCCAGTGTGGAAAAAGTTGCCATAACAAGTGATGGGTGGACCAGTATTACACAGGACCACTACATAACGGTCACGCTCCACTACATTAACCAAGGCCAGTTGAAGCAGAAAGTCCTTAAGACACAGGCAGTATATGAGTCTCAGAGTGGGCCTGTTGTTGCTGAACAAATAGATGAAGACCTGGCTGAATTTGGGGTGAGACAGAAGGTCGTCGCCGTAACTGTCGACAACGCTCCAAATATGGATGTGGCTGTACGACAGCTACAAACAAAAAAGCTTGGATGCTTTGCATTCTCTAAACCTAGGGGCACAAAAGGTTTACAATGTGCAAGCTATCTCCAAGTGGTCAGCAAGGATCCGGGATGTGATCGTTTGGATCAAAAGATCCTCAATGAGTAAGACCATTTTCAAAGAGAAGCAGCGTCTCCTGGGTAAGAAACTTTGCCTCATTGTTTCAGTGTAATTCAGACAGGACAGGAGGAATAAATACATTTTAATTGGTCATCATTTATATATTTCAGGCCTGCCTGACCATTCTGTGGTCCTTGATGTCAAAACCCGCTGGAATTCTCTTTATCTCATGGTGGAGAGATTTGTGGAGCAATATCCTGCAATACAGGCAGCATTCTTGGACCCGCGTGCCAAAAAGCTCATGAAGAGAGACAGGTATGAATTAATTAATGGTCTAAGCAAACATAATAATGCTATTATAATAAGTCTTTAAAAAGTAGTTCATTCTTGTCAGGATGAAGAAAATCCATGTCATGATATAAACAAATTATTGTATAACTAAATGGTCAATACAGTATACATTATAATTTTGTAATTTAATATCAGACTTGAAGAGATCACAGATGAAGACTTCAGGAGGGCTGAGGACTTTGTCAGTCTGATGCGCATGCTGTATACAAGTACCCTGTGTGTGTCAAGCGACAAGTCTTCTACATGTGGCCAGATAATTCCCATTCTGCGAAACTGAAGACCCACTTAACTGTCAAAGAGGAGGATTCCACATTTGTACACGGTAAAAGAAAAGGTCTGGGGTGACCTCTCCAAACGTTACCAGGTACAGCTGCATATCTTTCCCTAATAATGAGTAACGATATATACCCTCCCTCCCTCACTGTGAAGTGTTATGTGAAGTGTTATTATTTTCTTGTGTACAGGATCATGACATAATGGCCTTTCTGGAGGAGGCCACTCTTATGGATCCAAGATTCAAGGGAAAGCTGAGTTCTTCTGATGAAGTTTGGGAACGACTGAAGGCAGCAGCATTGAGGGAAGTAAGTATTTATCAAAATTACATATTTAAGAAAAAGTTTGCAATGTTTACTACAGTGTATTTTTATTTGTATTGCAATAATGTGCATAGCAACATTAATATGTTGATATCCCTCTCAGATGTTAGGAGAGGAGGATGCAGTGCCAGTGGAGGCTCAGGAAGTGGAAGTGGACGAGGATGAAGAGGATGAAGAGGAGGAGGTGGAAAATGTAAGTAAGACATGATTCTGTAATACCAATGCTATATGTTCTAACAAAAGCAATAAGCCTGAATACATTTACATGGTAAATATTATATTTCAGCCTCATGTTGTCAAGAAACCCAGGGTCTCTGCACTGGAGGAACTCTTCGCTGAAGAGGATAAAGAGCTGCGGAGGAGCCTTATTCAACAGGAAACAACAGCGGCAACAATCCTCGAGAACATCAGGAATGAGCTGTCCGTCTACAGAGGCCTCCTTCCCATCCCTACATCAGAAGACCCTGTCCACTGGTGGTGGAGAAAGAAGGAAACTTTTCCTGTCCTCTCTCAGCTCTCCACCACCTACCTCTGTGTTCAAGCCTCCTCAACGCCTTCTGAAAGAGTGTTCTCCACAGCTGGCAACACTCTCAGTAAGGAGAGATCTCGGCTTCTCCCGGAGAAAGTGAACATGCTTATCTTTTTAACAAAAACTGTTGAGTGCAGTATTTAGTTTTCATTCTGGGACATGTTTCCATGCATTAATGTTACAAAAATGTTCATCCTCTGTTTGAGGAAAACTCCAAAAAGCATGATAGGGAGAGCCAGGCCCTTTAAGTTATTATATTTATTTTTGTCTGCTTCTGAGAAGCTAATGTAAGTTATACAGTTACTTCTGCAAGACAATATCAATAAAATAACTGTTTAATCTTCACATCTTGTATTCATGTCTATAATTTTGAGCACCAAATTATTGAAAAGTATCGATAAGAGTATCGAAAAATACCGATACCGATAAGCAATACCGGTATCGGTATCGGTATCGATAAAATCCTAACGATACCCATCCCTAGTAAAAAGCGTCCTCTAGTCTTATTTATTATTATGTTATATATGTTGTTTCGCCTGCGTATTCTGACAGCAATAAGCGTTGTCGGATCATATGAATTGGCGTGAAGACTTGCTGCTGGTGACTCTCCTTTATTTTCTTTTTTTAGGTGACAATACATTAATTAAAACTCGTAAACTATCACCACCTCATCACCACCTTAACAGAGTCAGTCCCATACGGGTCAAATCAACTATTAAACTTGTTATAAAATGCGCATCTGTCCGTAATCTATACCATAAAGTTCGCATTTTAACCTAAAAAAAGTGCGCTTCCTTGTTACCTTTCAAAATAAAAGTCCGATTTGTCTGTTAAGCGGAAGTAGTATAAAACGTCTATATTTATTCAAACAATAAAATATAAAGGCATACATCAAAATCAATAAGGAAAATGCTGAACAGTCAAACAACTCAAAACAATAAACCCTTCATGGGGTTATTTACAGGCGTGTTTACTTCTCATCAAACAAAAAGAGCAGGTATCTGGAAAAATCTGGGAAATAATTTGGGAATTGTTAATAAAACATGATTTACCCTTCAACTTCCACTGATATGCATGCAAACTAATACATCGCTTCACACACACACACACACACACACACACACTGACAGAAACACATAGACACTCACATACGTACACACACACACAGGCAGAGACACACACATACTCACACACACAGACACACACACTCTTACACACGCACACACACACACAGACAGACACACACTCACACACACACACACAGAATGACAGACACACACAGACACACACTCTCACATACAGACACACACTCAGACACTCACATACATACAAACACAGGCAGAATCACACACACGCACACACACACACACAAATACACATGCACACACGCATACTCTGCAGACTGACCTTTGACCTCCCAATTGTCTCTCAGATATAACCCTACTGCTATATATTAAATATATTATATTTACCGAACTGTAAGACTTTGAGGTCGTGAGGGGAATCCCCTCCAAAAGATTCACAAGAGAAAATTGTCACCGTGGCAATAACCCTTGTACGATCCTTAAAACCAGTCTTTTAGTTAATTTTGCACACTTTCAATCAACTTAAAGATCTGGATTCTTTTCAGATTCAAAGAGGGGCCTCTGAATATGAATACCCTACAGTTTTGGACCGATAGCTCTGAGCTAAGGGCCCCAAAAACAGGTCAAAGGGTCAAATTGGGTAAACATGTCAGAGCTTAGCTTTCTTTTCCAGGTTGTAGCCACTCCCAAATGGGGTAGAATACAATTGAAATTGTTCATATAGTACAAACATTTGAGGAGTTGTTAACCTTTGAAGGAAGGAATTTTATTCCCAAGCAGGGATGCTAAGTGCTATATGTGGCCAGCCTACATGGTTGGGACCCATTTGGGAGGGGCTACAACCTGCAAAAGAAAGCTAAGCTCTGACATGTTTAGAAAAAAAGAAGCTAAAATCAGCCCAAACTCACAACAGGGTCTCAGATTTGTTAAACCACACACCCTCTTCAAGTCCTGGATTTCAGACAGCCAATTAACTCTTGTGGGTGTTTCGGAGTAAATTTCACCCCATCACCTCATTGTAGGCTCTGTCCTGAGTGTCTGTGTTCAATTTGGGATTTCCAGGACTAATATTTAGGAGATTATGGCCATTTTTGCACTTGTCAAAAAATATGCAAATTTAAGAGAATAAGGCCCAATTTGACCCTTTAGACCTGTTTTTGGGGCCCTTAGCTCAGTGCTATCAGTCCAAAACTGTAGTGTATATCATATTCAGATGCCCTTCTTTGAATCTGAAAATAATCCAGATCTTTAAGTTGATTGAAAGTGTGCAAAATAAACTAAAAGACTGGTTTTAAGGATCGTACAAGGGTTATTGGCACGGTGACAATTTTCTCTTGTGAATCTTTTGGAGGGGATTCCCCCACGACCTCAAAGTCTTATATTTAGGTAAATATAATATATTTAATATATAGCAGAAGGGTTATATCTGAGAGACAATTGGGAGGTCAAAGGTCAGTCTGCAGAGTATGCGTGTGTGTGCATGTGTATTTGTGTGTGTGTGGGTGTGTGTGTGATTCTGCCTGTGTTTGTATGTATGTGAGTGTCTGTATGTGTGTGTCTGAGTGTGTGTCTGTGTGTGAGAGTGTGTGTCTGTGTGTGTCTGTCATTCTGTGTGTGTGTGTGTCTGTGTGTGTCTGTCTGTGTGTGTGTGTGTGTAAGAGTGTGTGCGTATGAGAGTGTGTGTCTGTGTGTGTGAGTATGTGTGTGTCTCTGCCTGTGTGTGTGTGTGTACGTATGTGAGTGTCTATGTGTTTCTGTCAGTGTGTGTGTGTGTGTGTGTGTGTGTGTGTGTGTGTGAAGCGATGTATTGCTTGGCATGCATATCAGTGGAAGTTGAAGGGTAAATCATGTTTTATTAACAATTCCCAAATTATTTCGCAGATTTTTCCAGATACCTGCTCTTTTGTTTGATGAGAAGTAAACACACCTGTAAATAACACCATGAAGGGTTTATTGTTTTGAGTTGTTTGACTGTTCAGCATTTTCCTTATTGATTTTGATGTATGCCTTTTATATTGTATTGTTTGAATAAATATAGACGTTTTATACTACTTCCGCTTAACAGACAAATCGGACTTTTATTTTGAAAGGTAACAAGGAAGCGCACTTTTTTTTTAGGTTAAAATGCGAACTTTATGGTATAGATTACGGACAGATGCGCATTTTATAACAAGTTTAATAGTTGATTTGACCCGTATCGGACTGACTTTGTTAAGGTGGTGATGAGGTGGTGATAGTTTACGAGTTTTAATTAATGTATTGTCACCGAAAAAAAGAAAATAAAGGAGTCACCAGCAGCAAGTCTTCACGCCAATTCATATGATCCGACAACGCTTATTGCTGTCAGAATACGCAGGCGAAACAACATATATAACATAATAATAAATAAGACTAGAGGACGCTTTTTACAATTCATAACAGCATTGTAGAAAAGAGAGATAACAAACGGCAAAGATACGTTGATCAGAGACGATTTGTTATTATAATCGTCAAATACAAACGTAATCTGGAGAAATACGTTTCAGTCAAACGTAATTTGGAGAGAAATACGTTTCAGTCAAACGTAACTGCAAATTGCATTTTAGGTCTGGGGGAACGTAATTTTTGTGATACAGGGTTGCATGTACAGTAGGACACCCAGCGGTGCAGATGGAAGGCCTTCAGAATCATCAAACAACCAAATCACCCCAACCTGGCATATGTTTAGTATATTACTACATTGAATATACTATATATGTCAGGTATGTTAAGTATATTACTACATTGAATATACAATATATGTCAGGTATGTTAAGTATATTACTACATTGTTTCAGTTTTTTCATCTGCAATTACTGCTACTATAATTATGATTTCACCTTGGACCATTTCATGTCAAAGATGCTCTATAATAGTGGTGCATATGATACATAAAGTAAACTTAAAAAATACATTTGACTGGGTATTAAAAAATCTAGATGTAAGGGTGACAAATGTGTTAAATACGTTTTTTCTTTCTCGATACAAATGTATTTGCGGATTTCTTTTTTTGGAAAAGGTTTTAAACCCGCATTGTTAACCTCCATGTTTTCCTTCTTACCGACCTTTGAGAGGTCAAAGTTGTCGGTCTTTGCAGCTTACTGCCATGTTGGCTCAGCAGACTAGAGGGTACCACTTTACCCTCGTGAATGTGCGTCATCAGTCGCATGCATGAGAGAAAACCAACTTTTATAAAAGGGCTCCCTGTCGCAAAATAATATTTTTTTTAAACGCTGGGAAGCTTTAATTCCGAAACACTACTGCTTTTGGAAGATTCTGCCAACGACTTATGAGTCGCTCTCACTTAAGGTTGAATTTGCCCCTCATTATAAAGTCATTAAGGTATACTTTGATCTGGGCAGACACCAGGTGCAGATGGCACTTCAAGGCATTCGCCACTGTATATGTCCCAAATTTAGGAGAACGATCAGAGGGCTACAAGATTTGATTAATTTCCAAAGTAAAATAAATCTGTGTGAAGCTGGCCGCTGCCAAGCAATCCCTGCCCTGACCGAGCCTGATGAGACAAAACAGATGCACCTGTGTCCCGTACCGGCTGGCCCAAAAAAGAAAGGAAAAGATTCTTCATTTCCTACTTCTCCCTCCCGTCAAAATGACGTGCTTGGAATAAATCACACGGATTACTTATATTTGCCTGTCACGCGTCTACTGTGCGAGCTCGCTGAAAAGGTTGGTGTGCTCGCCGGAGCGGCGGCAAAGGTGGCAGGAGTTGTGTTGGGTGTCGAGTGGGAGGGGACAGAGGTCGCCGAGTGTCGGGTATCGGCGAAAAATCTGCTACCCTGCCCTGATATCTGCACACTCAACGGCCGGTGAGGTGAATAACGTTACCTTTCTGGTCGCCCTGCAGGTGCGTGACATTGCTGACCCACTGAATAAAAAAACAGTTAGCAGCGGCACGTTATTCTTCTGCCATCTGAATGGAGTTCCTTTGTGGTTGCTTGCAAAAAAAATAAGATTAAATGAATGAATTAAGTCAATGTTGTATCACATTGGTGTCAACGGTAAATCCAACCTTTTGACATCAATGCATTAGGCAACAGCAATAAATAGCATTTAAGACAAGAAATGTTAGAAAAGCCTAATAGAAGCCACGGTGACTCAGATATCCTTGGACTGGCTTTTAAAGGGGATACATCGTGTCCGTTTGGAAAGATTCCTTACTTGTATTCAGTTTGTTTGGGGGGGGGGGGGGTGCAAGTGACTTTTTTTCGTCCCGATGTGCACATGCCAACATCCGAGCTCTGCGGCGCGCGAGACGGAGATCGGAGTCGTGTTAACGTGACATGTCGAGACAAAATGACATGCTGCTGGTTAGAGACGACCAACAACAGACGAATTGGAAGCTCATTCTGCGCATGCGTTAAATGCGTAAAAAATATTGAACTAATTAATCCTTTATTTTTATCATAACGCGTTATTTTTCACAGCACTAGTTTTTTTATAAAATATAAATATATATTTATAATTTTTTTTAAAGCGCGATAGTACGCCGCACGCCATTCTATTCATCCAGAGTTGTTGTCGAGGGCGATCGCCTCAGATAGGGCCCTCGTACGAACCAACGCTCTCACCAAGGGCGCCGCACAGAAGCCCTTCACGTCCTTCGCGTCCAGCAGCTTCACCGCATCATCTATTCCCCCCCCCCCCCATCTCGTTTCAGCTCCGGTGGTAAACCCAACGACATATACGTAAAGATCCAGCGAGGTTCTATCGTCACCATCTCTGGCGATGGCGCCGCGGTTTCCCCCCCGCGAGAACATTAGCGGTAAATCAAATGGAACACGAGCGCACTAATGAACCAACGTGTGAACACTGTTTGTACAGAGTATCCGGAACGGGGAAGACACGTCGACTGTTAATGCTTCTCAATATTATTTTTGGAAAACCCATTCATCTAATTTTAGCGTACGTTCAGAATACTATTAACCCTTCGCAGTGCAGACTCATGGCATACAACATGTGCAACTAGATGGGGTTGTGCAGGGGTACCCAAACTTTTTCCTGTGAGGGTCACATAACTTTTCCCTTCTCTGATGGGGGCCGGGGGTCAGTGTGACCAGAGGTGCCTAAATGTAAACATTAATTATTTTCCAGAAAGCCACACATAACCAAATATTAATAACACTTTCTGGGAACTTCACAGAAAAAAAAAGTCAGGAAATAAATAACACTATTTCTGAAATAATAATAATTTAAAACATCATAATGCGTCTCTGGTATTGTTAAGGGGGCCGGGCCAAATGTGGAGGCCCCCAGGCCTTAGTTTGGGGACCACTGGGTTTGTGTTACTTTATCCTATAAGATAATCAGCCAGAGAGTTCAAATACATTACAGTTTTTAACAAAGACAGACACAACTTTTACCCCTGTTGATGTTGAGGACAGGAACACACCACCGGACGGCTCTGACTGAAAGAAACAGCGGTAGACTTTTACTTTGGTTCTATCAAGCGTTTTATTCAGAAATCAGGATACAAGTAGACATCATGCATGGAACCCCCTCCAGCCCGATACCTAGAGTATTCAGACCAGAGAGAAGCTCCTTAGCAGAGGGCGCGACGGTTTAAATAGTAATCAAGAATAGTTCTGATTGGTCCAGCGAAGAGAGGGCGGTGTCTTCTCATTGGTTCTTCGTCTCTCTGCCGCCATCGCTGTCGCTCATTCATTGGCCCTTCTCAGCCCGCCAATGAGAGCATATGTTGTGAAAAAGTGTGGGAAAGAGAAAGATATAATTCACTTGTAGCTTTCTTTGAAGCTTTTTCAACTGAGCTCGGGAGTTTTCTAAGATAGTCTTATCTCTTCCGAAGTGGGATGCGCTGCGTCCAGAAGGTTGTTTATCAAAAGGGGCCTCTTCACGTGTGTGTGTGGGTCAGAGAGAAAGCATGTGTGTGTGTGTGTGAATCCGGATAATAATTGCCATAGCTTGGACCGTTCCTTATCTTATCTGCGCTCAGTAAATGTCTCTGTTGCCTTCTCCTGCTCTGAGAGTATATAGAGCTCTTTGTTCTAGTCATCTTCTAGGATGAGCGTGGTGCATAAAGTTTCTTTCATGTGTCACTGTTATCTTCTTTGATCAGTTCAGGCGCCGGAATGCCCTGCTGAAGCTTCTAACTTTCCACAGTGATTTTCCACTTTACACATAACATTTATGCACAATACTAGGCTATGCTAAGATGTAATATATATTATTTACACCCCTCAGTTTTCCTTTAATCTGACGAAAAGAGATCCCAACAGCCAAACACTTTTCTTGCGGTTAATTGTATGTGACATCCATAACGCAGCTCTGGTCAACGGTTGTCTTCACCTGGGTTGGAGAGCGATTAGTTTCACTTCCGTTACTGGTTCTAGAAGGTTCTCCTCCCTCGCCTTAGTAAAATATCGTCATTATGCAAGTGTTCCAAGTAAAGTTCACGAGCCTAATTAATTAAACACTGGGAAAAGTTGATTATGTTGACCTTTAAAAAAAAATCTGGATACAATCTCCGGGATGATTGCGTGCCACGAACGCCAATCGTGATAAACGCTGATTAGAGATATTCAACATAGAGTAACAGGAACACGCTTTGTCATTATCTGTTAGCAAAATAAGGTTTTCCTCGCATATGTTAGCGTCACGTTTC
Organism: Pseudoliparis swirei; assembly: GCF_029220125.1. Classification (NCBI taxonomy): domain Eukaryota; kingdom Metazoa; phylum Chordata; class Actinopteri; order Perciformes; family Liparidae; genus Pseudoliparis; species Pseudoliparis swirei. The sequence continues at coordinate 5,435,481 of NC_079402.1, read as the reverse complement.
ACCCTCACTGACGCCGGACATGTGATGGAAGACAATTATCGGTTTCAATTGAAGCGGCGACAAAAAGAGCGGGCCTCGGTCTCCACGTTGTGCTGCTCGGCTCAGCTGCTGCACTAATGATGAGACTCAGGGAAGGCAAACTCCCGTGGCTATCTGTGTCCCTCTTATTAAGATGGAGTGTGGGGGGTGGGCGGGGACTAATGTGGTGTTGAGAGGAACCAATGGGTTAAGCATCTTTCTCCAGAGGAATGCTATCTGGGTCTCAGAGCCATGGTTGTACATTTAGATGGCACAGGCGACAATATTTGCACACACCTGTTTTGTATCTATCTGGATTAATAACAAAAATATATAAATATAGTCGAACCAAAAGAATCCGGTGTGCAGTAAGTTTCTTCCTCTCAGAGCAGCAACGTAATTGGGTTAGCTTTTTTTAGACACTTGGTCACTGTGGCTGCTCTGTAAACCTGAAGTATTACTCCCATTAGCTGCATTTCTGTTCCCTTGGGCCAATAGGGGGAGGAGTGTGTGTGTGTGGGGGGGGGGGGGGGGGGGAGGGGACACACATAGAAGGTAATTACAGAACATAATGTTATTAATTACTCGGAGCGCTCACGCTAGCGCCGGAGCCTGAACTCTCTCTGCAGATGAGGTTCTCGGGAGCCGGGCGGGCCACAGAACAAAGCCTCAGGTTAAGTGACCCACTCGTCTCTGTCACTGGACGGAGCTAGGAGGGGGCTTTCAACCCCCCCCCCTCCCCAGATTTCTCGGTACTGAGTGTTTTTTTCCCGCTGGTGCCAGTCGCTGCCGCCGAGCTAAAGAAAGGAAAATGAGGAGAATGTATCCAGAGCGGTCGCCCGCGGTCATCTGTGTGTGTGTGGGGGGGGGGGGGGGGGCTTGAGAATCACCAAGTCAGATGCAAGTGGTCAGATGTCGTTATGATTTGAAGAAAGAAGGAATACGAATTGTAACAAGGACACTGGTTAGAATTGCCCTATTATAAGTATTATTATAATCACACGCTGATTTGTCCCGGTGGGTAATGAGACCCCCCCTCTCCCCTTCCTTCCTTTCCTTGTCACTAAGCATACTGCCTCCCCGTTGTGGCTGTGAAATGTCCCACCTCCAACATGATCACCGCCTACATGGAGAGTGTATATATATAACATGATTTAATCCCGTTACCACAGTGAGACATATGCATCTCCGTAATGATGAAAATACTAACAGGTAGGTGTTCTTTGTGCGATACGGGCACGGTGGAGCTCACACTATATGGGAACAAGCCTCGAGCTCACACAAGCATCGGTCGTCATTCAGTCATTCACATTTTGGAAGTTATCTTTGTAATTTACTGTGCCATGATCCAAGATTCTACTTTTTTTTAAATCATAGGTCACTTTTACCCAGAATAGACTTTCCATCTTGACAAAAACAAACACCCACTGATATCTGGCTTTCGTTTTTGGAAAGGTGAAATGACTAACGGTGACAAATGACTGCAGTCATTTTTAGTAGCTATTCATTGGCTCACGCTCCAATCGGCAGCAATGGAAAGAAATTATATCTAATTTGGAAACACAGTTTTTTCCCTTTCGTTGTCATCTCACACACATTTGTTCAATCAGGACACTTACTTAATTAAAATAAGTTCACACATTAAAAAAATGTTTTGCCAGCTGATTCATGAATCTATGTTTTTTCACATATATTAAAAAAAAACCTGCATATACACACATTTTTTTGTTGGAGAACATTTGTTTTTTTCATTTTTCAAATCAGAATCAGAATCAGAATCAGAAACAGTTTTATTGCCAGGAATGTTTACACAAACGAGGAATTTTTTTTGGTGGAAGGTGCAACATTTGGACATGACAAACAAACAACAATCAACACGACAGAAAGACAACAAATAATGTGAAAGTGTTTGGGTGTGTGCTTCAAGTGGTGTGTTTTAGTTAAAAGTGTATGTTACGCGTGGCGTGTGTTTAAGTTAAAGTGCATGCAAATAAAGTGGCATGTGTGTGGAGGAGGCCTCAAGTTAAAGTGCATGTTAAAGTGACGTGTGTGGAGGAGGGAAGAAGAAGGAGGGAGGAGGAGTGGGAGGAAGAGGGAGGAGGAGGAAGAGGAAGGAGCGGGAAGAAGGAGGAGAGAGGAAGGTGGAAGAAGAGGTGGTAGTCCTGGGGGTGACAGTCAGTCAGTCCCGGGTTCCATTGATGAGCCCGACTGCCGACGGAAAAAACTTTGGTGTGGCGGGTGGTCTTTGTCATGATGGACGCAGCCTCCTCCCGAGGAGGGACTCGAACAGGAGTGTCCAGGGTGGGAGGGTCAGCGACAATCTTTCTGGCCCGCTTCAGTGACCTGGAAGTGAACAGGACCTGGAGGGAAGGCAGATTGCAGCCGATAACCCTCTCGGCCGAGCGGATGATGCTCTGCAGCCTGCACTTGTCTTTGGCTGTGGCTGCAGGGTGCCAGACGGTGATGGAGGAGCAGATGATGGACTCAATGATGGCCGTGTAGAATTGTACCATCATTCTCCCTGGCAGGTTGAATTTCCTCAGCTGCCTCAGGAAGAACATCCTCTGCTGGGCCTTCTTGGTGATGGAGCCGATGTTCAGCTCCCACTTGAGGTCCTGGGTGATGATGGAGCCCAGGAAGCGGAAGGACTCCACAGCGTCGACGGGGGAGTCACAGAGGATGAGAGGGGCGGGTGGGGCTGCATTCCTCCTGAAATCCACAACCATCTCCACTGTCTTTAGAGCGTTGAGCTCCAGGTTGTTCTGGCTGCACCAGGTCACCAGGTGGTCAGTCTCCCACCTGTAGGCGGTCTCGTCCCCACCAGAGATGAGCCCAATGAGGGTGGTGTCATCCGCGAACTTTAGGAGCTTGACGGACTGGTGACTGGAGGTGCAGCTGTTGGTGTACAGGAGAACAGCAGAGGGAAAGAACACAGCCTTGGGGAACCTGTGCTGGTGGTCCGGGAGCCTGAGACGTGTTTCCCCAGCCTCACGTGCTGCTTCCTGTCGGTCAGGAAGTCTGTGATCCACCTGCAGGTGGAGTCGGGCACGTGCAGCTGGGAGAGCTTGTCCTGCAACAGGGACGGGATGATTGTATTGAAAGCAGAGCTGAAGTCCACAAACAGGATCCTGGCGTAGGTTCCTGGGGAGTCCAGATGCTGGAGGATGTAGTGAAGGGCCATGTTGACTGTGTCGTCTGCAGACCTGTTGGCTCTGTAGGCGAACTGCAGGGGTCCAGGAGTGGGTCGGTGATGGTCTTGAGGTGTGACAGGACCAAGCGTTCAAGGACTTCATGACCACAGAGGTCAGGGCGACGGGCCTGTAGTCATTGAGTCCTGTGATCTTGGGTTTTTTGGGGACGGGGATGATGGTGGAGGCCTTGAAGCAGGCTGGAACGTGGCATGTCTCCAGGGAGGTGTTGAAGATGTCGGTGAACACCGGAGACAGCTGGTCAGCACAGTGCATCAGGGTGGAGGGAGACGGAGTCCGGGCCCGCTGCTTTGCGGGGGTTCTGCTTTTTGAACAGCCTGTTGACAGCTCTCTCCAGGATGACGAGGGTCGTCGCTGAGTTGATGGAGGGTGCTCCAGAGGTGTGAGCCCCTGATGGGCTGGGGGGGGTGGGCTGATGGTCTGTGGCTTGTTGATGGGGCTGTGGGGGATTGTCTCAGGACTGCTCCATTGTCTTTCAAAGCGGCAGTAGAACTCATTGAGCTCGTCTGCCAGAAGCACATTGTTCATGGAGTGGGGTGATTTGGGCTTGTAGTTGGTGATCTGCCTGAGCCCTCTCCAGACAGAAGCAGAGTCGTTTGCTGAGAGCTGCTGTTGCAGTTTCTCAGAGTACAGTCGTATAGCATCTCTCACCGCCTTGCTAAACCTGTATTTTGACTCTGTATACAGGTCCTTGTCCCCACTCCTGAATGCCTGGTCCTTCTGCAGTCTTAGCTTCCTGAGCTCCGCTGTGAACCAGGGTTTGTCGTTGTTATAACTCACCCTGGAGCTGGATGGAATACAGCTGTCCTCACAGAAGCTGATGTAGGAAGTTACAGCCTCTGTGTACTCATCCAGGCTGTTGGTAGCAGTCCTGAAGACATCCCAGTCAGTACAGTCCAAGCACGCCCGTAGATCCTCCAGAGCCTCACTGGTCCACTTCTTGAACTTCCTCACCACAGGTTTGCAGAGCTTTAGTCTCTGCCTGTATGAGGAATCAGATGAACCATGACGTGGTCAGAGTTTCCCAGTGCAGCTCGAGGGACGGCGTGATAGGCCCTGCTGATTGTTGTGTAGCAGTGGTCCAGAATGCTCTTCTCTCTAGTAGGGCATTTAATTAACTGTCTATATTTAGGGAGTTCGTGGCTGAGGTTTCCTTTGTTAAAATCCCAGTACAATAACTAAAGAGTCCGGGAAGGTCCGCTCCACACACCGTATCTGTTCAGCGAGGGTCCGCTGTGCCTCGTGCACGTTTCCCTGCGGCGGCATGTAAACTCCGGCCAGGATGAATGAAGCGAACTCACGTGGGGAGTAGAAGGGTTTGCAGTGAATGATAAAAGATTCCAGGTCCGGCGAACAGTGCTGTAGAATCACCGTTACGTCGTTGCACCAGCCGTTGTTGAGGTAAAAGCAGATTCCTCCACCCTTTGTTTTTCCGGAGAGCTCCGTGACCCGGTCCGCTCGGAACAGCTGGAAGCCAGCGAGCTGGAGCGCAGAATCTGGTATCGATCCACTTAGCCATGATTCCGTAAAGCACAGGACGGAGGATGAGGAGAAGTCTCTGTCTCTCCCCACCAGCAGCTGGAGTTCGTCCAGTTTGTTGCACAGTGAGCGGACATTGGAGAGAAATATGCCCGGCAGCGCTGTACGAGATCCCCGTTTCCGTAGCCGTACAAGCGCCCCTGAACGTTTCCCTCTCCGGCGGCGTCTCACCGCGTGGGCGAAGGTGAGCACACCTTTTACAAAAATGTCCAGTAACTCCACAGAAGTTAAAAACGTTGGAAATAAATCCGCTGGAGTTGTTCCCCTGATGTTCATGAGCTCTTCTCTGGTGAAAGAGCTCCGGGAATCACAGCAGAAAACAGTATTTAAGACGAAAACAACAAAAAACATCGCGCACCAACGCACCGAGGCGGCCGTCCGCGGCGCCATCAGGAATCATGGCAACGGCACCGCTCTTAATGTAAAGAATGCAACAGATCAACGGGGCACATCAGCAGGGCCGTGGCAGATGGTGAATTTTTTTTGGGGGGGGGGCGCAGTTTAACCCTTGTGTTGCCTTAGGGTCATTTTGACCCGAATCAATATTACACCCTCCCCCCGCCTTTGGGTCATTTTGACCCGATTCAATGTTTCACCCTCCTGTTACCTTTATATTTACTAACATATTTTACCCTTTGGGTTCAATTTGACGCCAGCAATTAAAACCTCCAGAAAATTATTAGAATTAATATTGTTTTCCAAGTTTAAGTGTGAGGCACTTTATGTTTGTTTGTTGACTACCGAAAGAACACCGACATTAAACATTGAATGGGGTCAAATTAATCCTATGGCGGGGGGAGGGTGTAATATTGATTCGGGTCAAAATGACCCTAAGGCAACACAAGGGTTAAATAGCACTCAACAATGAGAAGAAAAGAGGTTTTGAGTCGAATATTGTAAAAAACAAAGCTTTATTTCAAGAAAACACCGTGCTCAACACGGTCCAATAACAACTATCAACACACTGTAACTTTGGGCATGAGAGGTTCAGAGCAGCTTTAAGGAACATTGGGTTGGGTTTCAGAGGTTTGCAAAATAAAAGAGTTTCACCCTCACATGAAAGAGGTTCAGAGCAGAATAGAGTCAGAAAGAGATCACATGTTACATTGGGTGTTTGACAGAGCAGACCCACTACTGTAAAGAAAAGTAGCCCTCCTCTCTTTAAAGTTGGCAAACGTCTCCATAACTCTCTGGTTAAAGTCAATCATGTCTGTAACCAGCCTGTTTCCATTATTCTGGAGGGAATGTGTCTGTTTTTCAGAACTTCTTCGTTGTGTTTTCGATGCCAGTTCGGTCTCCTTCTGCTGCTCTGCTCTGCAAACAGGGTTAGCTTCATGCTGTTAGCGAGTTAGCTCCATGCTCTTAGCTAGATAACTGCGGCAAGATTCGTGCTTTACACTTGTCTGCAGCTCTTTAGATCCCTCCCCCCGTTGTAGTCCAGAGAGTTTCAGTCCCAGGACTTTGGAACGACAGACAGGGGAAACTAAACAGCATTACTCACTGAGCCTCCAGCTGACCAGCTCCCCGGAGCTCTCTGGGCTGAGGGAACATACGGGTCTCTGATCTGCCGAATAGTCCAGTCACGTGAAATAATAAAACGATGTCATTAGCCAATGAGCGCACATTTTTGTGGCCCAAGATTCACGTTTCATCCGCCAATGAGAAGCCGTCCTTGCCGAAACGACTGAAATGTTTACTCGCTCCCCGCACACACACGTTTGGCCGGTGTCCCGTAAAGGGGGCGGGGCTTCTCGCCGTGATAATGAGTGGCGATATATTATATTTTTTCACATTAACTTAAGTGGTTGTTGACAGGCTGACGGTCTCCCACACACATTTAGCGCGTCAACATGGTATATTTACTATTTAAATGATTTGGCATATAATGTTTTTGACAGGATGTATTTTTTTTTTTCATCTCAAAATTTTAAGAGGGGCGGCACCCTAGCGCCCTCTATGGACACACCGGCACTGCGTGGCGGGAGGCATCAGACCCAGCCAGGTCCAATGGACCCTATGAGACGTGACGTCCCAAAAACTCCGGGGAGTAAGCAGAATTAGTAATGTGTGATGGAGAGATTGAAATTCATCCATAAGGAGAGATAGAAGAGGAGAGAGGTGCTCATTGTATCCTAAAACGTCCCCCAGCAGCCTATCAGCCTATAGCACAGGGGTCAGGAACCTTTTTGACTGGGAGAGCCATAAAAGCCAAATATTTCCAAATATATTTCATTGAGAGCCATATAGTATTTTTAACGTATAATTGTAATGCGACTTCTGGTGCTGCATGATGCTACGGGGTAGCATCAATAATTTATTAGTTTAATAAAAGAACAAAGATGTGCTCTTTAAGAAAAGGGACCTTAAATTACTTCTGCTGTAATCTGGCGCAATAGAGAAAATTACAGGGTGGCGGGTGGAGATTTTTTTTTTCTCAACTCAAAATTGTCTGGGAGCCATATGCCATCACCGGAAGAGCCATATATGGCTCGCGAGCCATAGGTTCCCGACCCCTGCTCTAGCAGCATCTCTAGGGGCTGGACCAGGTGAACCTGATTCAGCCCTAACTATAAGACTATTGAAGAGGAAAGTCTTCTGTCTACTCCACATGAGGTGACTGTGTCTGCCTCCCGGTCTGAAAGTAGAAGCTGGTTCTATAAATGAATATTGAGCCCTAACACTGCAGTTCCTGATAAAATGTATTATTGTCTTAATGCACAACAACAGCTATGAATATCTCTGGGTGAAGTAAAGAGAGAAAACGGGACATCTTTCTAAATTCTCACAGGCTCATTCAAATCTGTCCAATAATCAATAGCTCTGTCTCTGACTTGAAATACGATGAAGCCGTTCGCACATTTTACATTTTAGACCGATAAAATATATATATAATATATTTCAAGCAATGCCTCATGCATTTGGATTCCACTGGATGTCATGGGTCGGTCGCATGTTTTTAGTATATACACTTGAAGATAGATAAGAAAGAGAGGTTTTTATTGTCTTTGTTTTAATACAACGGAATTTCATTTGAAGGCCCACAGACATCCAGTAGCACCAAACAACAGAGATAGACAAGTACAAGATAAAAATACACACGGATAAGAAAAACTTTTTTTGAAAAACTTACCAAGTAAAATAAGATAGATGTGTGTGTTTCTTTTCATAGTGCAATTGTGTAAAGTGTCAAGTGTCTCAGTAATGTTATATCAATTAATTAATGAAATATCACTTAAAAATCGTATAAATCGTAATAAAAAAAAACTGATGCAACTGCGTCGATCATTTGTCGTATTCACGCTACACTGACGTCCGATCCAAGGTGGATCAAGCGGGAATACACATTGAAACGGCTCGTCAGTGCACGCCGTATCGGTCTGGAAGAAGAAGAAAAACAAAACACAGTAAGCTAACAAAGTCAGTGATGGTCCCTCCAGGAGGGAGGAGTGATCCCTCCCTGTATTCTCCCGGGACTCTTTGGCAGTTATGATACATTTACTTACTTAACTGAACAGGAATCATCTTCTTTCATCTCTGTTCGTGCCCTCCAGGGAATCAGTGAGACACATCTCTTGCCCATTAGAAGTACTGCCACCTGGAGACACGCTGCCGGGGACCGCCGCGCTGAGCTTATTTGATATACTGAATTTATTGTCAACTGTGACCCTCCGCTCGATCCATCATGTCTAGTTTGGAGCGCCGGGGAGAGGATATAAGGACGACGCGGCGCTATTCCTTAAAGCAACCCTCCCCCCCCTGTTGTTGTGATGTATTGTTATGGAGGTGGTTTTACTGTAGGAACAGTATGGCCGGGGGGGGCCCGTGGGAGATAAGGTTCACATTAGATAGTCATCCCTCAGAGCGCCGTTGCATTGAGACCACCGCCGCTATCTGAGCATCAGCCCGGCATCAAGTACTTCTTATCGCCCACGCAGACGCTTGCAAGCACCAATATAAAAGCAGGGCCGGGGAAACAAGAGTTGACATTTAACAGTTATTGTGGGGATTTAATTGAGTTATAATCCAAACGTCTGTATTATCCTGATTCTCTTCAGGCGATATGGCCTTCGTTTGCATTTTTTGTTTTTTTGCCTTTCTGGCGATATTAATGTCTGCCCCGAACTTCCTATCAGGTGGATCACAGGAAGTTCCACAGAAGTTACTTTTAAAAGACAAAAGTACACCGTCTGCTGCATTTTTGTTGGTTTGTTTTTTTGGAAAAGAATCCTCAAGTCTAATATTTGGGTATAAAGGAGATATCGCTTCGTGGGATCTTTCTTGAAGGGGCTTTGAATTGAATATGAATCAAGGCAATTTTTTTTGTGGGACGGTGATTGATATTTTGTGACTTAAAACTAGATCGAAAGTCTTCAGTGCTGTATTTTTATTTGACTGCAATTTTGAGGTGTTGGGGTGTTTTTAAGTACTTCATAAGGTTGTGAATCTTTCCCTCACAAGGCAATTTAAGACGTAAATTGCACACAGCAGCACCTTCGATCTGATTCACTTTAACTCAATTCACAATATCACCATCTGTACTCTACTACCAGTGTAAAGAGAGCAGAAAGTAGATTTTGTTTTGGTGGGTCTTTCTTTGGAGGTGAAATGTGTTGCTGCTGCCCTTAGTATATACTTTCTACTTTACACTAATACACACCTCATACAACCCCCGACTTCAAAACCTCAAAACTATCCCATTTTTATTTTTAAAAAACACATTTAAAATGATAAAAATTCGAGCTCTGGATGGTTTTGCTAATGTTCATTCACGTCAAGCTGTAATATAACAAATTATGGTAAAATAAGTTGTTGTGTTACAGGTTGACGTGAATGAACATTAGCAAGAATCTATTGTTTTTGTTGTGGAATTGGAAAAACAATTCAATTCAGTTTATTTATTCCCAACATCACAAATTACAAATGTGCCTCAAAGGGCTTTACAATCTGTACACATACGACATCCCTGACCTTTGACCTCACATCGGTTCAGGAAAAAAATCCCCCAAAAATAGAAAAAAAACTCACTGGGGAAAAAAAGGGAAGAAACCTTCAGGAGAGCAACAGAGGAGGATCCCTCTCCAGGATGAACAGAAGCAATAGATGCCATGTGTACAGAAGGGAAAAAAACACTCACGTCGTCTCCGCACTGGAGGCGAATCTATGCCCTGGGGGGACAACAACAACAACAACACAGTCTCCTGAATCCCAGGTGACTATCTGAGTTTTTCCCCCGCAACTAAATCTTTTATTTTCCCGCGAATGGGTTTTGTGCGTCCCCTCGAGATAAAACAACGGAGGACATAATGACACGACAATCGGGGCTTTTTCGGCGTTCTTCCCACCAAAGAGCTGCTGGCGGTTAAGAGCAGGTGTAAGGTGTGGTAGCAGCGCTTCGGACGTGTTTGCGAACATAGTTCTAATGCACGGCTACCCGGTGGCGCAGCATTGCTCCCTGTAGGCATGTTGTGTACCGTACAGGAATTTAAAAGTGTGAAGAAGCGTTAAAAAGAGTAGAAGGATGCATCGTGACGCATGCGCTCGAAGGCTCCTTAAACTGGATCCTTAGGAGGGCTCCTCTGTCTGTACATTATGATTTACACAGCTTTCCTCGGCGGGTTACACTGTCAGAAGATTATTTTTTTTCAAGAAATAGCAAGGCTGCAAGGTCAGCGAGGCAATTAAAGGAAGCTGTTGAGGCGCTCCATCTAATTCCCATTTTGTTGCACAACGTGGCCCTGTCTCACACCCCGAAATGGATCTCCGGCGTCAATCTTATCTGCATATTTGAAAAATAGAAGCGCTCCTTCGGAAGCCATTTTTGGACGTCGCAGGTCCTCTCGAAGGAAGCGGCGCGTCTCCGAAGGTCAGTCCGCTCTTGAGCTTTGCACCTCGCTGCCTGGCAGGTTTATTCTCCCACAAAGGGGCCAAGGGGAGAGACTGGAGCGCTCTCGGCGTGAGGCAATTAGGGCTTGTTTATTTCCCCTCCGCTGTCTAATACACGCCACTTTCTAGTTTTAATGGCTCGGAGAGGGAGTGTGATTACACAATTCGGGTCCGCGGTGGGTGTGGCCAAACGGGAAACAAAGGCAGAGGCCTTTCATCATGGAGAACGTCAGCACGGCGGGGTTACTAGGATCGGGGTGGGGGGGGTTATTATGTTATGATTATAAATGTATTTAAAACACCCTACTCATCTATGTGTACAAGTACAACGGCCGCAGTGAGGACGTCGCGAGAATAAAAGCAGAGAAAACATGCACTGCTTGTATTATGTAATCAAAAGGTATATCCAAAATGTAGATTTTTTTTTCTAAATTGGCTCACACTGACAGTCCCTGCCAGTTTAGATTTCTTCAGATTGCCTCATATTTCAGATTTGTTACCAACTGCTTCCCCCCCCCCCCTTTAACCAAAGAAGACAAACATAATGAAAGCAGTAAATGAGATTTATTATTATTTCGACATTTGGACAACTGCAGCAAAAAAACAATAATGATATATTGTTGACCACGTGTCACATGACTCTCCTTTTTCAACGGTGCTACCGCATGAAACGCTGCGTTCCAGTCTAATTGTTGCCGTTGTTTTTCAACTGTGACATTTGAAAAATGTCAAAAGAAGACTGTGCACCTAAAACACGTGATAATTAAGCAGAGGATTGGCTCATGGCTCAAAGATTAGCTCAGCAGTTTATTTCATCGTGTTGTTTGGACCCACTTGCATTCCGGAAAATCCATACACTCAGCAGATGAAGAAGAGGCTTCTATAAAAATAAATAAAGTGCTTCTTTCTTTTCATTTCTAATGATATCATATGTCTTTAATAGTGGATTAACACTCCTCCCATGGTTTTGATGGAATTGAAGTCGAGCTTGCAAGCGAGAAAAAGTAATAAAATAAAATGGTTACAGTAATTAAAGTAACCTTCATAACCAGTTGTATGTAGAATTGGGACCATTAGGATACTTAGGGCCACTGGCCAGGTTAGATTTGTGTAAGTTGATGTGAAATTTTTTTATTTAACTCTCAGAACAATCCATGGATTTATTTATTTGTCTCTCTTTATCTAAACTTGCAGAGATGAATCAGTAAAAATAATAGTAAATACAGATAATAATAAAGAATTGAATGCAGAAACACGTTGATAAATGTTTTGTGTGAAAACCAAGCCAAGGGAAGCTCGTTTTCACCAGAGCGCATCTTGCGCAGGGCCAATTATCCTTCTTTCTAGCCTGGACACAGGAAAGACTAACGACCCTCGACCGGCGACTTCCTGCTGTGATCTAGGGGGATAACAAACACCAGATACAGCCCAGCGATATTTAAAAAAAAACCTCCCTGTGGGTGATCAGTAGAAGCTCCAAAAAAAACTTTGCTCGACAGAAAAGCTCTGATGCGGTAACGTCCGTTAAGATTGAGATAAAAGGCCTAGATAATGTGAATTGTTTAATTTGCGTGATTAAACGAGTCGCGCTAAAACAGTTTTCCACCGAGCCGCTATCCATAACAATGAGCCGGTGATGCACTATCTGCTCAATTAAATCATGGTATTGTAAAGCCGGGGCGAAAATGACCTCAAAGTGAGAGCACCGACGAATGCTTAATTAGGCAGTTAGTGTTGGCAAGCTCGCCGGGCTAAATAATGGCGATGGTGTGGATCCAAAAACAGGAGCAAACATTTTGCAGAGCTTTCAGCTGTAAACCTTGCCAAAGGGCGCTCTATCCAGACAGCCTAACCGCTGGCTTACTGTACCACCCCCGTACTGACTAACGATCTCTCGCTTCACTGCCGTGGTGTTTTCCCAGGAAAAACAGTTAGCATGAATGTTGGAATATTAAATACAGATTAATCTGATGCGTGGAAGAAAAAAAGAAATAGAACAAATGAGTTGAGAAACTCAACAGATGCAGATAATTTCGTACGGGGCACGAAAGGTCAAAGCAAGTTGGGGAGAACTAGCTTTACTGGACCTAACTGGTGATGAATTGCTATAAAAAAGTGCACCATTAAAAAATAATTTAAACTCAGCTAGACTATGATTAAAAGAAGGGGGAAACAACTGAAAAAGATGGATATAATGAGGATTAAAAAGAGATCTTGAGATAATTTAAAACACCTGAAACACCTCGATGAGTAGTACTCATGTAGTAACGAGTAGAAAGTCAGTTTGAAGCGGAGACTGAACAATCAAGTTGGTTTTGAACATTCGAGAGTGAGAATGCGTTGAAATATAAAGTGAAACCACAGAAATTTGTGTGAGAACAGGTGAGGTCTATCTCGATAGGTTCTATCTATCCGAGCGTGAATGGCTTCTTCCGTGCAACAAAAAAAAAAGGAACAATGGGTTTATTATTTCCAATTCTCATCTGGTTGAGTCTGGTTACTTTACAAAGCCTCGTGTTATATCCCCAGCGGCTGTGATAGCACAAGTACATTGTTAGTCAAATCCAGTCCAGAATACAATGAATAAATGGCGATAAAATAAAAGAATACCCAGCACAATGAATGACATGAACACCTGCAATGTGCCAGTTTGTGTGAATGTTATGAAAAGGGAATTTTAAAAAAAGAAGCCTGTCACACAGAAACGAATCAGATATTAAGATGTTTGAGGCTCTTTAAAAACTAAAACTAGCGAGGATTGAGACCATTGTATCCTGTCAGTCCTGCCACATTCACACTACTCACACATGGAGGGGAAGTTAAAGCCGGGCTGCTGTGAGTTTTAATGTGTACTTGTGTATATGTCTTCATATCTGGGCTTCTTCTCACAGCTTACGTGCTCCGTTGGGAGCGCTCCTCGATATGTTTTTTAGTGAGCCGCTGTCAGCTGGCTGGAGCCTCCAGATAAGGGCTGTTATGTGTTGTGTAGTTAGTGTTTAAGTATTTCCGTTCTCTACAGCTCCCCGTGTCACAGTGTTATCTGAAGGGTCCCAGCGAGCTCCTCCGGCTCGCCTCTCCGGGTCTCGGTAATGAGAGAGGATAATTACTGCTCACACTTTGCAAATGGAACAGCAGGACGGTAGAGGGCGTATAATGAAGCCCTCTGCTGCCACCAGATTGTGTATATATTAATGAGTGATATATATATATATATAAATATATATATATGAATACATATACATATGTATATACACATTTATAAACACATATCTATATATAGACATTTATATATATATATATGTATATATAAATGTCTATATACAGGACTGTCTCAGAAAATTAGAATATTGTGATAAAGTTCTATATTTTCTGTAATGCAATTAAAAAAACAAATATGTCATGCATTCTGGATTCATTACAAATCAACTGAAATATTGCAAGCCTTTTATTTTTTTTTATATTGCTGATTATAGCTTACAGCTTAAGAAAACTCTAAAATCCTATCTCATAAAATTTTAATATTTCCTCAGACCAAGTAAAAAAAAAGATTTATAACAGCTGAGTGTTTGTCAAGGCTCAGGAAACCCTTGCAGGTGTGTCAAGTTAATTAGACAATTCAAGTGATTTGTTTAATACCCTACTAGTATACTTTTTCATGATATTCTAATATTTAGAGATAGGATATTTGAGTTTTCTTAAGCTGTAAGCCATAATCAGCAATAAATCAGAATAAAAGGCTTGCAATATTTCAGTTGATTTGTAATGAATCCAGAATGCATGACATTTTTGTTTTTTTAATTGCATTACAGAAAATAAAGAACTTCATCACAATATTCTAATTTTCTGAGACAGTCCTGTATATATATAGACATTTAAATATATATAGACATTTAGTTATATATATATATATATAAATATAAATATAGGGCTCTCAACTTTTGAAGACAGGTAAGAGTGACAATTCCCCCCCCCCCCACCCCCGGCCACGCCCGCTCCGCCCCTGCCGTATTTTTCAGCGTGAGAAATACGATGTGTGGCGGGAGACACTTGAGAGCCCTGATATATATATATTTATATATACATATATATACACAGACATACATACAGTACATACGCCACACCATTAAGAATCAGAATCAGAAACAGGTTTATTGCCAAGAATGTTTTCACAAACGAGGAATTTTCTTTGGCGGAAGGTGCAAGATTCGCGCACCAAGACACCGAGGCGCCGTCCGCGGCGCCATCTTGGAAAGGGTGGATGAAAGATTACAGCATAACATGAGGGAAGAGAGGCGAGAAAAAGCAACCCCCCGACTATGCCCCTAGAGGGGTACAGTGTGGGAGCAGGAGGAAGAAAAAAACACCATTGCACATAAGCACATACATCTTAGACATGACTTGCAACGAGTAGGAAGGGGGGGAGGGGAGGTAAGCCAAAGACTGGGCGATAGCCCCGCCATTGGGGGCAGAAGGTAACCAGCACCGACAAGCAGCCAGCCCGGTCCGTCAGCCGTCACGGCGCCGGACACAGACCCCGTCCTGTCACCCTGGGGGGGCAAAGCAGGCGAAGGCGTGGGACGGGGGGGTGGGGGTAGTGATTGCATATCAGTGTGTTGAAGTTCGTGTGTGAGTGGCCTGGTATGTCGTCCTCCCCCAGGCCACAACAGACAAAGTTCCCAGACCGCAAGATGGTCGTTGCCATGGAGATAGCCTTGAAGGGTCCTGGGGAGAAAACAACCACAGGTGTCTGTGGATAGGGGGAAGGGAATGAGAGAGAGTCTCGCTTCAGTGATCTTCGGGGGAGTTGTTGTTCCAGTCACGGCCTTGGCCAAAGCCCGTCCTGGTAGAGGGAGCCGAAAGCAGATAAGATTGGGATTGTTTGGTCTTCCAGTAGCTGCATTTCAATTTTGCGCACCTACTATTCCTCCATTTTCCTCCCATTTCCCAATAGGATTTCAAATCGATCAATCATGTCGGGCAGCCTTAAGAGCAAGATTATGACAAACACTGGTATCGCTACATGTCTCCTCGGACCTTAGCGAACAGGAAATGGATCGTAGGTATTCCATAACGCTCCAAGACTCCCATGTTTGACCAAGACTTCAATCTTCTTCTTTTTTTTGTAATTGAGAACTCAAAACCAGGAAGATAGGAAAGCAACGAAAAAAACATTCACAGTAAACATTTTGCCGATTTTTTTACAGTTTTTCCTATTAGCTATGGTCACATTTTAATTACCATATAATTGCTGATCTGTAGGTTCATGGGAACTCTATTAAAAAAATGATAAATGTGCTTTTTTTACATCTCAATACACACACGTACACAAAACTCATTCTTATTAGCGGTGTTAATTTTTACAAAACTGATCAAATGTGTTACTTTCAGCGCCTCCAAATGAAGGAGTTTTACGTCCAGGTGACAAATTAGGTATAGTTACTATAGACCGTACACAAGAGGTGGACGTAGTCCTCGCGACGTCACCCTTTGGTTTGTGGACTGCCGTTTTGAATTCCCAATTTTAGCAATTTGGCCATCGCCATCTTGGCTTTTTTGCAAGCCGTGAATGAAAGTGACCATATTTGGACACCGAAGGAGTGACCGATATAGTGGCCTTATACGGTTCTGATAGCAACCTGTCATTCACACAATAATCTGTTTATGGTCTGTTTGACTCTAAATGGATGATCATTCACGATATAAACATCACGCTGGATTAAAGAAGCTAAAGAAACTAGAAATTAAGATCATAAACTCATGTTTACAATGTTTACTGAGGGAATAAATCAAGTTAGAAGTATTTCTTTTCTCATGGAGTTCTATACAATCTGACTTATTTTGCCCCCTCCTGGCCATTAGTAAGAAAGCAAGTTTGAGGCACTTAAGCATTGGCTTTACTCTTCAGAATTATTCCATATCAACAAATGCCCATGCAGACAGTCTGTGTCTTTGTTCACTTTCCCAGTTATGATGGAAGCGAAAGAGAAAGTCGGGTTATTATAGATGAACAGAGTCCACAAAAGGAGGTCAGAGTGGATTAATGAGTCAACAAACTGCCAGGAGCACTGGGAGCCCCAGGGACCCCACTTTGAAAATCAATGATGTTGAAGACTTTTTGCATTTTTCTTACCTCCAACTAATCCTAATCCATTACATTGGGATTCATAACCAGAAGTAAACACAAGTTTAAAACAATGTACTACAATGATCTCAACCATGATAAAAGCTACGATTTTCACCCAAGATGTTCATTACCAATTTGTCTCATGAATAATGTTTGCAATGGACTGGTTGTGTGTCTCTCTGAACCCAGGACATTACGTCCAAAACTGTGGAAATAGCTTTGGCCATCACCCAAGTATATAAAAACAGATGTTTCCTTTCGGGATTAATTTCAAATAGTGGACTATTTTACAAGCAGATCTCCCTGTAGCCCCATATCCAAGTAATTAAGTTGGTGAGCATAATATCATCACAGCCTGAACTCTAAAAAGAATAAGGCAGAGGTTGTAAAAGAAAATGGGGGGAAAAAAAGAATTCCTTTCAATTAAGTTTCATCTCATTTAATTTAATTGATAATAAGGAATGCGCTTAAAAACGGCCTCTTTGACCTTGGGCTCCCATCAAACCGCCACCCCGTCCTACTTCTCCTCCACCTACAAGTTGAGGACAAACATTGTAGCTAGCCATGAAAAAAAAAAGGTAGAGTGGAGACAGAGCACTTTGTCAGATCAACTAATTGAATATTTGGCCCAAAGCGGCAGCCATTTATAAGTCTCCTCCTCCCTCCAGGCCTGCCCAATTTACTCCCATCCCTCTGCCACCCGTCCTGCTGTGTCCCCCTGTGGCACTGGGCTCTGTCACCCCAGTCCCACCCACCCCTCCTCTTCCTCATTCATCACAGTAGAGTGATTTCCTGGGTTTTTAGGGAAAGTGATGAAGATGTTTGCAGGCTCCACTGTGGACACAGCAGGACCCCTCCAGGCTAAAGTGGCCTGATCAATCAAAAGCCCTTCTGGGTCGAACTGCCCTTCTGGTTTCACACTCAGGGAAACAGCGCCACAACGTAACCCCCCCCCCCCCCCCCCCATAATGACACTCACTAAGGCACACAAAACAATGTCCCACCCTGGAGTTGTGGTACTCATCAAAGCAGTTGTGCACATTTTGGCCAGCTCAACACTTTTATTATGTTTTTTTCTCCTCTCTGAAGCGGGAAGCTACTTCATCTGGGTTGAGAATGACAATTAGAGGGGCCACCAATGTGTAATCAGAGTGAGTGTCCCAGAATCATAATAAGAGTCTCTGCTGTCTCCCACTCTCTTCCATCTGAACAGCTGTGACTCCAGCAGTGCTCTTGGCAGGCTCCATCCCCGATCCACTGCTTCATTTACTTGCAGCCTCTGAGGTATTAGCTTGGAACAGTGTGCATCTCAAACTACTGCAGATATCTGCGGTGTTCGTTTTAACTGGCTTCTTTTTAAAATTTTATTCTCTAGGTTTTTGAATAGCCACACGACTATTATTTCTTTAGAAGTGGACACAATACTGCATCTATACCCATTCAATTCAGTTGAAAACTGCGTGTGAATACAAGTGTACCTAATTCCTAAACCACAGGACCAAGAAGACCTTGTTATGTTGATATGATGGCACACATTATGTCGATGGGATACTTTATGTTGATATGATGGCACACATTATGTCGATGGGATACTTTATGTCGATGTGATGGGATACTTTATGTTGATGTTACGGGACACTTTATGTTGATATGATGGGATTTTTTAATTGTACCCTGAAGTGAAATTCTATTTTTCTAATTGAATTCATTGGCCGACTGGGGACACACGGTTGTCAGCCCATCGCTGTTAGTGATCAGAAACTTGTGATGCAATCTTGTCTAAACTCCTTTGGGTTTGTACACGAACATTCCTCTATAGGGGAGGAGACGTGATTTATGAGATAATAATATGACTCACGAAACAATTTGGTAATCGTTTGCTCGCCATTGGACACTCGGCTATTCCCTCCCACAGCCGGCAATCAGACGACTCCCATCTGCACACCGGGTTCCAACCCGCCGATCAGATTCCCAACATATAAACCGGTTGCATTGGACCAGAGTCAGTTCTCAGAGTCATACCCTCTTCCTTCAGTCACTAATCTGGGAGTTAGGTTCGTCCCTCACCTGACCTTTAATGACTATCAACAATACCTGCGCTAAACCTCCTTTTATCACTTAAAAAGCTTCTTCAAACTCCGCCCACTTTAACCCTGTTAGATGCAGAGAAGCTCGTCTCCTCGAGACCGGATGACTGGTATCCCTCTTCACTGGGATCACTGGCAAGAACATCCAGAAACTGCAATACATTCAAAACAGCGCTGCCAGGATGCTGATGAAAGTCCTGAAATATGAGCACATAACACGCATCCTCCACTCACCCCACCGGCTCCCTGTCTCATCTCGGATTGACTACAAAGTCTTACTAATCACCCATAAATCCATAAATGAAGACGCTTCTCCGTAGCTACAAGAACTCTTTACGCCACAAACCTCCACCGGAATTCTCAGATCCACAAACAGTTCGCTCCTCCGGGTCCCCGACACCAAGCTCCGCCCCATGGGCGACCGGGTCTTTTGGTCGGCAGCGCCGCCCTTAAGGAACTCTTCCTGACCACGTCGTCGAGGGCAACACAAACACTGGACTCTTTAAAGCAACACTATGTAACTTTTGGACCTTAAAATAACAGTTTGAAAAAAATTGTGCCGCCACAATGACTTTTAATATGACGATTTGCGTCTCCGCTATTGCCATCGGGGGTCTGTGGGGAAATAACTCCGCTATGTAAGATTCTGGAGCCGCCCGGTATATCCGGCGGATGTACTCGACCTGCTTTCTGGCAGTGATTACGCAATGTCATATAGTGCCACTCCACGCTCGCAGCTCCAGTATAAGGGTAGCTTTTTTATGTAGCTTTTTGGTGTTGTCAACAATATTGTATTCGATCACACGTACTCCACATTTGCAGTCCCCCAAAACAAAAGGAAATGACTGCACGCGCGCACATGATCCCAACTCAATACAAGTGTATGCGAGGCTGCATCTATCGTCACTGGGTATTTACGACACTGAAATCGATACCTAAATACCTAAAAACCTGAAGGGGGCGCCAAAAGTGAAAAGTTACATAGTGTTGCTTTAAGACTGGCCTCAAAACCTTTTTATTCAGGAACGCGTTTTTTACTTTATGTTAAATCACTGCCAGCTATTTTATATAGTATCCACTGGTTCTGTAGCACTCAGAGATTATTTGTTATGTAAGTTCGTTACAAATAAAATGTGTTATTATTAAAGACCAGCTCAAAAGTATTTTGAGAAATTATTTCTGCTGAGTGCAGCACCATGTCTGCACCAGTTAAAAGTAATCCAGGATCCATTCTCCCACTCACTATCTATGCTTCAGGCAAAGTAACTGCTACTAGTCTCAGTTTTTCAATTTTATATGAAGACCGTTAAATGGATTGCCAATTATTGCATCCCACAACCAAGCAATTATGATTATACAATTTAAATAAAAGAAAAAAACACCTTGTTGTTGAATTAAATTATATTAACCACTCATGGTGAACTCATTCCCCAGTGGCAATAATAGCTTGAGAAAAACATATTCCTTTCTGTTTCATATTCCTACTCATCTGGCAAAATAAGTCGCTTATATCAGCCAAGAGTTGCAGTGGGAATCCAGATTAGACAATAGCCTTGATATTGAAGAGCCAATTTAGCTTTATTTAAATGGTATAATTAAATAAAACCTTCACAAAAAAAAAAAATTTGTTGATAAGCGAGTCATGGTAAAATCATTGCAAGATAAATTCTCACATAGTGAACACCTAACTCACATGACATCGCCGATATTCCCATAACGAGTAAATACTTGTCCTTGTTGGCCAGTTGACAGAAAAGAACAATTAAAACTTGCCGTATTGAAAACTAAATTCCTGAATACTTTTCGCTGTTTCTCTTTCAGATGGTTAGATGGCCAAGCTGACCGGTTTCGTTTCCGGTTTTAACCCCCTCATCTATTATTGACTAAACTATGCTGTATCTGAGTTTAATGGCTCTAAAATAGTTGATGGAAATGCTGATTCCCATTCATTCATTCAGGGTATTTTAGTAATTAAAATCAATTGAATGGAAATCCGAAATGCTCATCATTTCCTCTCCACTTTGCAGCCTCCATAGTGGATGAAGCATTACCAGCGTGGTCACTAAGGAAGCAGACTATTCAAAGTATTCAAAATGCTGGTATGGTATTTTGCTTTAT
Organism: Pseudoliparis swirei; assembly: GCF_029220125.1. Taxonomy (NCBI): domain Eukaryota; kingdom Metazoa; phylum Chordata; class Actinopteri; order Perciformes; family Liparidae; genus Pseudoliparis; species Pseudoliparis swirei. Next base: position 5,414,503 of record NC_079402.1, on the reverse strand, counting down.
ATTTCGTTTTGAAATGGTTGCATTAGCTTTTGGCAAGCCAGTGGGAATGTCACCTTACACTGCAGTTTGCACCGCTCCTCATTAATATGGATATTGTTTTGAGTGCACTGGATCTCTGTGGTCGTATCGGCTCAACGCCAGGATCAGGAGTTTGGTTTGGAGTCAATACGCTTGAAGATTTATTGCACAATCACTGAAATAAATAAAGGAATGAATGAATCGGGCCTTTTTAACAATATTCGGGACATAGGGCCTGGAAAAGTCAGACTACTTTGTTGAATAGCATTACTGTCTTCTGCAATACTGACTTATTCAGAAAAAAACTGAACCCAGTAAACAGGTGTTGTTTTATTTAAATAAAGAGCTGTGTGGCTCTGCAGGAAACTCAAACTTGTATGCTGAATTTGACCTTTCACGGGCTGACCTCGCGACAGTATATATACACCAGTCTCCAGTGATTCTGCTATCTCAAAATAAAACATCCAATGAGGCCAAAAGGGCACCAACTGAAGTTCGAGGTTCCGTAGAGTGAAACGGATTAATTCAACGTTGGCCCCTGACATCTGTGACTTTCGGAGGAGTCTCCGTTGCCGACTCGCTGCGGAACACGAGGCCCGTCTGTAGAGAGACGGCAGCCACATTTGCTCGTCTCATTAGCGGTTACGCGTAACGTGTCTTTGCAGAACAGCTGCAAGTGAAGAAGAAAGGCCTCTCCTCCTTGAGAAACCGGAAGACTTCCCGTCAAATGAAATGCTGTCAAGGTCCAGTGAGCTGAGCTGCTACGCAATTGAGGAAAAAACCCCCGACAACCAACACAAAGCGAGAAGCACATCGCAAACCCCAACTGCTCACACACTTATTACATTTGGGGAGCCACTCGGGCAGATAACGACGGGAAGCCGCCTCGCTCGCACAAACAGAAATCTGTTGCTTCCTCTGCACCAGACACATTATTTACTGTAACCCCAACCATTGACACCGGCAATTAATTTAGATGAAGTAACTATCCGCCCTGCTGAAATTATTTCCTCTGGCAATCTATTGTACCGCAACGGAGAATATGATCCCAAAGGACTCCAAGCCGTTAGCTAGGAAGCTTTACAGTATACGAGGTGAATGTAATATATATAAATGTCATACTAGTCCCATTGTTGGAGAGATGGTGGCTCTGGCTATCTGTATAAATGAAACCATTCAAACAAGTCACCCTTTTAAATGGAAGCGAGAGAGAGACCTGTATTTCATGAGCTCACGCTGACTTTTTACAGCTATTTAAACGAGATGCGAGAAAGACAGTGAAAGATGAAGACTGCGGTGGGGGAGCCAACCTGCAGCTGGTGTGACAGACAACAACGAAAAAAGGCCACCAATGTAGCTTTTTAAATTTTTTTCTGACAGCGAGGAAGCGTCACCTCCAGCCGTCCTCGTGATTATCAGTCTTTTCTTCTGTTGTGTTTTTCTATTTCAGGTCGGGGGAGATTAGAGAATGGCCTGTGGCGCAATCAGTTTCATGGTGGGGCGGCAGAAATGGCGCCGACGGGGGCACGCACAAAAGCAGTTTGTTGTTGCGGCGATGTTGTTTCTCGGAAGTCTATTCGAAAATGGCACTTCTCACTTGACGTATTACACGAGTTCATGGTTGAAATTGCTGGTTTCAAGCCTTCTTGACCAACATTGAAACAAGGAATTCTTGAACTCAAAATGCCCCAAAAAATCTGACGCGGACAAATCTTACCTTATCTTGGCTTGTTCAGCCATTCTTGAATCAAACCAGTAATATGGAAAGATAAAGTTCGGAAAAATCTGAAGGGTCTAATTAGGCTGATACTATTCAAATGACACCATCCCCGAGGTTCTAGGACAGGGGGGGGGGGGTCGCCACATGCGGCTCTTTAGCCCAAATGCTGCAAACTCGCAGCCCGTGGGCCACATCCGGCCCGCCACGTCATTTTATGTGGCCCGTGGCGGCATTAAATAAATATGCCTTTTCTTAACCCTTGTGTTGCCTTCGGGTCATTTTGACCCGAATCAATATTACACCCTCCCCCCGCCTTCGGATTAATTTGACCCCATTCAATGTTTAACGTCGGTGTTCTTTCGGTAGTCAACAAACAAACAGAAAGTGCCTCACAGTTAAACTTGGAAAACAATATTAATTCTAATAATTTTCTGGAGGTTTTAATTGCTGGCGTCAAATTGAACCCAAAGGGTAAAATATGTTAGTAAATATAAAGGTAACAGGAGGGTGAAACATTGAATCGGGTCAAAATGACCCATAGGCGGGGGGAGGGTGTAATATTGATTCGGGTCAAAATGACCCGAAGGCAACACAAGGGTTAAAAAGGGAAGAAACAAAATCCTGTGCTTTTATTTTGAAGGTAATTTTTTCTGCAGCGGAGTGCGGTCTGTTCACTCTCCTTCATGCTGCGTTCACGCCAGAAGAGAAGCGAACTCTTGATTTACTTGCGTAAGTTCACTCGCGTAAATGTGCTCGCGTGAGTTCCCTCGCCAGACTGTTTGTGATCGTTCTCTTCACTCGCGATAGAAGCGCCGGAGAGGGGGCGTGGCTTATCGTGGCATAGAACAGTTCGTTACCACCATCCACCACGGAAGACATAATCACTATTTGTTCTGTTGAAGTCCCACAAACGTCGGACCATCAAGCCCTCGAGTCTGGGTCCATAATATTAATATTAAATATTATATTATCCGTAGCCGCACGCAGCATCAGTGATGTCACGTGGAGCATTTCAACCGTCTCGCGTACTTTTACCGCCCGAGTTAAAAGAATCAGCTCAAATGAGGCGCATTTTTCGCGTTGCGTCATTCACGCACATGTGTGTGTGTGTGTGTGTGTGTAACCACATTGACTTTGTATTAACAAACATCCCCAGTTCCCCCATTATGAATTCCTCCATCAGGTCTATGTCAGTGGTCACTAAGTTTGAAGTGAGTGCTGCTTCATGTTTTTCAGTATTTATAATATAATCAAAAGAAAAGTTAATGTTGAATATGTGAATCTTTTTTAATTACACTTTTTGTTTAATTTATTTAGAGTGTATGGATAAAAGCTGCTCCTCAAGACTCTGACTTGAAGAGCAGCTTTATGTGTCATAGGTTCATGAGTGAGCCATAAATTACATCTTTTGAGGCTTTTTAAAATTACTTCCCACCAGACTTTTTTATTTCATGTTTATGCATGAAAGCACTGTTTAGTATTTTTTTAAGTCTGAAGTTAGTGAAAAGTTATTTATGTTATGTTATTACATTGTGTCCTTAAGATTCACTTGTTGGTTTATAATTGACTGTAAAAGGGAATATTACTAACTAGTTTTTGTCTGTGATGTTCTGAACTATCTTAGGTTCAAACTGCACCATCTTTTCATTAAGAAGTTGAAAATGTTCCTTGATTTAGGTCTCAGCTTGTAGTTCAGGGGTGATAGTGCGTTCCAAAGCTAGACCAGTGGAGAACCACTAGTCAGACCAGTGGAGAACCACTGCCCCAGACTAGTGCAGAACCACTGCCCCAGACCAGTGGAGGACCACTAGTCAGACCAGTGGAGAACCACTACCCCAGACCAGTGGAGAACCACTAGTCAGACCAGTGGAGAGCCACCTGTCTCAACTGACAAAAAAGCTTTGAACAAAGTTAATGTAATAATGTGTGTTTGATCTTTGATACAGTAATGTGGGTTAAAATAAATATAATTAAATTAAATGGATTTATTTTATAAGATTTAATACATTTGCATAAATATTTATGCATTTATATTCGTACACTTAAACAATTAAAAAATGCAAAGACAGTTATTGAACAATAGATTCTGGAGTAGTTATAATTATACCGTGTTACAGTGACAACCGGCCCTTTGAGGGCAGCCATGAGGAGGATGTGGCCCACGGTGAAAATGAGTGTAACACCCCTGCTTTGGCCCCTCTCCTGCGGCTAACTGAGGCTTTGACCAAAAGAAGAATGATGTAAGTTTAACACCTCTTATCTTGGAGTCTGATTTGATACTGTGTCACTGAAAATGCATTTTTTTTTTTATATTTGTTTTATTAAAATGTTTACTGTATTTAGGACTTTTGAAGTTCTCAGAAATGTTGGTTTTAAATTCACAGTTTTGGAACACATATATTTTTTTTATAGTGCTGAAAATATTCCGTTTATGTGGAGAGTTGATTATGACTAGAAATATGGCATGTGAACGTGGATATGGGTTTGTTGACTACTTATTGGCAGGGTGATTTCTTTGTAAATGGCTCAGTATAGGGCATTCCAAGTCTTGAATCTACATGCACAATTTGAATAAGTGCATGGATATGAATGGCCCTGTCCATAATGCCTTTGATTCAGCTTACATAAAGTGCTTCAGGAGTTTAGATCTTCTTTAAAAAATCCTTTCCAGAGTCCTTACATCTCCACATGAAGTGCAACACTGAGGAAATGATATCTTTCTGGGCATATCTTTGTAGATCCAAATAATTTGGGGAAACCGTGCAGCCAATCATTTAACCGTGGGGTTGCCTTCAGCTCATTTTGACCCGATTCAATGTTTAACCCTCCTGTCGCCTTCGGGTCAATTTGACCCGATTCAATGTTTAATGTCGGTGTTCTTTCGGGAGTCAACAAACAAACATAAAGTACCTCACACTTAAACTTGGAAAACAATATTAATTCTAATAATTTTCTCGAGATTTTAATAGCTGGGGTCATATTGACCTCAAGGGTAAAATATGTTAGTAAATATAAAGGTAACAGGAGGGTTAAACATTGAATCGGGTCATATTGACCCGAAGGCGACAGGAGGGTGAAACAGAAGTCCATCTCATCAAATGTAGCCAGCCCTCTCTGAATAGACTTAAGTACTAATTTATATAAATATATATATATATATATACATACATATGGGCAAGGGCACATAAGATTCTGGGGATTACTCGATACAAACAAAGCTGTTCCTCCACTTGGAATAACCCTCTCATCTGCTTAGGGAAAAAAGTATTTATATGGGATACATGGCTGGCAAAAGGAATACATGTTATCAAAGATCTCTACAGAGATAGCTCATTTAAATCATTCGTGGACCTTAAAGACACGTTTAATTTGGATGAGAAGGGGGATTTCTGGAAGTATTTACAGTTGAGGAGTAGCATGGGGGCTGGGTTCGGACTGAACATAGAAAAGAAAGAAGAGAATAAGATTCAGGAGTTCCTAAGTGCTTCCCGTACCCAACAATCTGCCTCAATATTTTATCGAAAAATTAGGAATATTCCAGCTGGAATGTGCGATGGACTGAGTATGGCAAAAAGATCTTCATACTGAGATTTGGGAAGATGTATGGTAAGAAATAATATCAAATGCAGGCTGGGCTACAAGGGATGCAAGAAGCAAGTTTACCGGTACTCACTATAACATTGACTAGAGATATGTGGTCATCAGGACCATGGGTTTACAGGTCCTTGTAAGCTCCCTCAGAAACCTGTTCACAAAGCATGCCGGTCTCGGGGGCTATGCGCCCCGTTAGAGGGCCTTCAGATATGAACTTGCATGGGAAGAGATATTTTATGGACAACCTCTGAGCGCCACTGGTAGGTAGCTGAGCACCAGCCTTGGTACCAGCTCATCAAATCGAATCACTGACCCACAGAAGAGGGTTTATCGCCCTTGCACCCCACAACTGCAAGTACTGGAGAGATATCTCCAACCCACCAACACTTGCCCCATTACCCATTACAATCACACCACGAATGAGGGCGTTGAGTTAAATGGTTGAAAATATACCTATATTAAAGTTGTCCCGACTAGCTGTCGTGACTGGTCTCAAGAGAAAGACCATGCAATATCAGACGGCTACACAACAACGTGTTTTAAGTAGGGTGACCAGACGTCCTACTTTCCCCCGGACATGTCCTCTTTTTGAGACCTAAAAAATGCGTCCGGCAGGGATTTCAAAAACGTCCGGGATTTTGCTTCGTCGGATATTTGTGTTTCTCTGGGTCTTTCACAAACTAGTATTTACCCCTTACAAGATGGATTCACTCCAAACGGAACCTTCAATAATGACGACAAGTGACCTCCAACCCAAACTAAAACTCTGGCGGAGAACTAGCCTACCTAGTTCTTTCCATCTTTTGTTGCATTTTAAACTATTTGTATGGATATCTAAGAATGACATTTTCTGTTTTTCACGATTTGAAACACAAGCCTTATGTTGTTGTTGTTGTCGTTGCCTTCCTGAGGCTCTCGCCAAGATGCTGCTCGAATACCAAAATACAACCTAGTCTCCATGGCGATTTCTTCATACACAAAGGAGATTGATGAAGAACACACTTTACATTTTAATCAACAGTATTATCAATGAGGTGATATGCATCTCCTTTAAATGCTTTACAACTGAATGTATTGGGAGACACCGAGCACCTCTATGCATATGCAGACATTCAGCACCCCAGTATAGCCGAATAGAACAATCCAATATTTCATAACCATATTTTACACAAGTGCCCAACTGGAGTCCAAAACATCTATTGTGCAATGAACAGAATCATGGCTTATTGTTATCTAAAATCAAGTCAACGGGCCTTCTTGTTCTAATATTTGTTTTCCTGCCACGGCAAAGGCATGGCTGATATTAACCTAGCCATAGCAATAAGTAATAAGAGGCAGAGGTGGTGGCGGTTCATAGCATGTAAACAAAGATCTTCTTCTGGGTTACGTTCTAAAAAGAGAATCACCATTAATTTTTACGACTGCAGGTTGGACAAAATAACAGTTTTTAGAGATTTCAGGGATATTAAACATCAGGATCTATTAATTACACATCATCAAGTGGGTCAGAGAAAGCAATACATATGATATACAGTTTTCTTTTAATTCAAGGGAACTGCCATGGGCATTGCCATTCAGCGTACCGCACGTTTATTTATAGGTTGAATTATGATGTAACAGCTTGTGTCAGTAAAATAATTGGTCCGAGTAAACTCTACCAGAAATGCAAAATTAGATCGAGTTCAAAGCCCGGCAATGACAAGCATAGGACACGTTGTCAAGTCCTGTGATTAAGATTGCAACGCTGAACCCCGGAGGAGGGGATGAGAAGTGTGTTTGGTTTCTTCATCTTACATTCCTCTTCATAAGCTGGATTGTCTGGTCGTGCATGGGATGATTACGGCTCTCATTAAGGATGGACTCGGACTGTGTAAAATCCCAGGGTGGGAGGCGACTGAGCGTCCTGTCATGATACATACCGTCTGTACTCTCCGTCTCTAGGGATGACGCACTCTGGTGAAACGGCTTTATTAAATGACCTCGGCATTAATGTGTGTTTCACCGCGACTCTTCTATCGGACTGAGAATAAGAACTGAGTATGCATTTGAAGATCATATTGACATTCATGGAAAATGGTTAAACCATGTGTCAGAAAAAACGTCGGTCTTAAAAGAATGCATGCAATAATTCTGCCAGTCGAACTCACTCAGCTGAATCCGCAATACTATATTAACCTTTTAAAAAACAACTTATTTTTTTGGCCTCTGCTCGAAACAACATACTCAAACTAAAAAGGCTATTTGAATAAAGTTGGTATTGTAATGAAGGCAACCCGTGTCAACTTTTGTTCAGATGTGTAAATATTAGTATATATATATATATATAAATATATATAAATATATATACAGTATGTTATTTGTAAAGAGTAAAAGTTCTAGAAGTTTCAGGGGAAAAAAGCACTTTCAGTATCAGCATATATTTGCTTCTAAGGTGTAGTCACCAAAGCAAAAATAAATACATATATATCTATATTTTATATTATGATAGTATTTATAATAATTAATTTGACTTTAATATTACATTATATCCAAACTATACAATAAGAATGTCATCAAGTGTCTCATTATGAAGGATGCACAAGTTTGTGTTCACATGGTGGATCTGTGATGATCATGGACAACAACAACTGACGGAGGCACTGCTGGGTCGTATCAGAGTTGTACATAGTTTAACCATAATGTGTCAATTTCTCCCCATTTGGGGGGCAAGATTTTAAAAAGTTTAATAGAAAAAGACTTCAGCATGAGTGTACGTTAGAGTAGAGAAGCGTCAGGTGAAAAGTCGATGCACAACTCAACTTACAAATAAATACTAAAAGTAAAATACACTGCTGGCCCGACTAGCCCCGTTTCCCACTGGGGTTTATGGTTGTGTTGCCTTGGGGCAATAATGAATACGATTATGTTTGTTTGTTTGTTTTTACATTAAATGCCGACACGTCTCCAACCCATTTCCTTCTTCAATGTACATACCACTATTTTTTGTTGTCGTCACATAACTTAACCAATTCACAATTGAATATATTAATATACGTGTGTGTAGTATATTTTGTCCCCGCTCCTAATAATTGCTGACTTTGAAAACTCTGCGTCCAGGTTGTGCCCCGTTTTATTAAATCAAACGTCCCCGTCCGTGATAATCTGATAGAAATGGGAATTCAAGTGTATGTTGGAAGCAATGTGTCTGGCCCATCTCCACACCCGGCCCCGCTGAGTCAGAGAGGACGCGCTCTGCTGCCCTCACGGTGACGGTCCATCTGTCCATCAGATCTCATTAACAGTTCAGTTGTCTGCAGGGAGTCACGGGAGAGGCTCGGTGGATGGAATGACAATTAGCATACAAAGCAAAACAACACTGTGCAAACAGAAGTAGCCTTGGCCAAACGATTCAAGAAGGATGCAGGTCACTGCAGACAATGTGATAATATAATGGCAAATGGAACACACAGACGGTAACATGGAACACACAAACATAGGACATGTGTTTGAATCTTTCCATGCACATGTCTACCATGAATAGCGTGTTAAACAGTCATTGCTAAAATGGTAAATGGACCTGTACGGTGCTTTTCTAGTCTTCTGGACTACTCAAAGCACGTTAACACTACATGACTCCTGTCCTTCTGTACACATTACATCTTTTCTGTCCATCCTGGAGAGGGATCCTCCTCTGTTGCTCTCCTGAAGGTTTCTTCCCTTTTTTTCCCCTGAAGGGTTATTTGGGAGTTTTTCCTGATCCGATGTGAGGTTTTGGGACAGGGATGTCTATGTGTACAGATTGTAAAGCACTCCGAGACAAATTTATAATTTGTGAAATTGGGCTATACAAATAAACTGAATTGAAACTGAATTGAATTGAATGACATCATTCATAAATTCATACCCACTAATACACTGATAGGAGGAGCTACGGTTCCACCAGCAGTAAAAATAGAATAAAATAATACCGGTCATGTGTGACTATAAACAATCCAGAAAAAAATCTTGAGTAAAGATCCAAAACGATGCATATAGTTAGTCTCCGTGGGGGAAGAAATTGATGAATTTAGGCTCGTTTGCCTGCATCTTACGTCCAGTCTTCCACTCGTTGGCATTTCACAGGGCCCGGGCTTCTCAAGCAACAGCAAACTCTTCACCTGCAAAACCGTTTGTCACGGACCAGTCGGGCCGGGTCTAAATGCAGCGACCGACAGAGCTGCCCCGGACAGCGCCCGTGACGGATGAACCGGTGCTCGACAGGACGGGGCTGTCTGCAGGACTCTATCGGACCACGGGGTAAAGGACACAAGCAGCCATCAGTGAGCTCTCACCCCACCGACAGGCGAGGGGAGGGAAAAGGTCACGCACTCAAGTTCACAAGCAGAATGTCAAACGGACAAGCTCTCAAGGCAGCAAGAGCTGGCGCATCGCTCGAAGCCTTTATATCAGGGGTGCTCACACTTTTTCAGCATGCGAGCTACTTATTATGTGACCAAGTCAAGGCGATCGACCGACGGGGGGGGTGCTAGTAAGTGTGCTCACCTGCCGCGCGCGAGCCGAGAAGAGTTGTTGACGGGGGGGGGGGGGGGGGGTGCTCGTGACTTTTTTTTTGCTCCGTCCCGATGCGCGCAAGCCGGTGTCGGGAGCTCCGCGGCGCACGAGACGGCAGGCAGAGGACTGTTAACGCGACACGTAGAGACAGAAATGACGTGCTTCTGCTGTAATGTGGCGCTATAGAGAAAGTGACAGGGGGGCGGGCCAATTTTTTTTAATGTCATGCGATCTACCAATACTACGCCGCGATCGACTGGCAGGTCGCCGCGATCGACCGGTCGATCGCGATCGACGTATTGAGCACCCCTGCTTTATATAGACCTGCGAATACTAAATCCGTCGATTTGAACGTATAAAAAACCCAATAGTTGCTTTTACCCTCATCTTAAGAACATTTTGCTGCCAGACGGGTCAGCCCGTTCTCACGCAAGAGCGTAAAATACCAACGCTTTGCCACGCCCCACGGTGTCTGATACCAAAGCACCGGGTAACCAATCAGCATCTGTGTGATATGCATTTCTCCCCGAAGTCACCACTATGCGTGCTTGGTATTTAAATGTGGTGTGATGACCAATTAGGGGAGGCGTGTCTCTAAGGGTTTTTGAGGAGTTTCGTTGGGGATGTTTCATGATATGTTTTTCGTGTTCCTTTTTGCTTGGTTTACTTACTTTTATTTACGGTGAAGCCTTTTAACAATACATTACATTTAATTTAGCTGACGCTTTTATCCAAAGTGATTTACAATAAGTGCACTCAACCTTGAGTATGAACTCAGAACAAGAAGATACAAGAAAGTAACATTTCTTCAAGAAAGCCAAACCCAAAAAATACCATAAGTAAGATCCTCTGAAGTGCTAATCTGTTTTTAATCAAGGTATAGTCAGAAAAGATTTGTTTTTAGTTTCCAGGTGAAGCTGTAGAGACTTTCTGCTGTGCTGATGTCAGTGGGGAGCTCGTTCCACATCTGAGGAGCCTTGATTTTGTTGAGTGATGGAGTTACAAGTCGATTGGTAGATGCCGAGTGGAGTTAACGGGATGGGGTGTAAGGTTAGACCATATCCTGGATATAGACGGGACCGATCCATTCCCAGAACCTATGTTTTGAAGTGGATGCGGGCAGCCACTGGTAACCAGGGAGCGGATGAACCCTGCTGATGCGCCCCGCAATTCAATTCAATTCAGTTTATTTGTATAGCCCAATTTCACAAATTACTAATTTATCTCAGAGTGCTTTACAATCTGTACACATAGACATCCCTGCCCCAAAACCTCACATCGGACCAGGAAAAACTCCCAAATAACTCTTCAGGGGGAAAAAAAAGGGAAGAAACCATCAGGAGAGCAACAGAGGAGGATCCCTCTCCAGGATGGACAGAAGCAATAGATGTAATGTGACCAGAAGGACAGATTTAGAGTTAAAATACATTCACTCCTCCTCTCTACCTCCATCTGCCTGATGGATCATGGAAGTCTGGATCGTGGTCCATGCCTACTACCAACTATTCATACACTCTGTCATATTCATTGAATGTTTATGTAACACTGTAATGATTCCTTCTGTACACATGAAATCTATTCTTCTGTCCATCCTGGAGAGGGATCCTCCTCTGTTGCTCTCCTGAAGGTTTCTTCCCTTTTTTCTCTTTGAAAGGGTTTTATCTAATTTTTGGGAGTCTTTCCTGATACGATGTGAGGTCAAAGGTCAGGGATGTTGTATACACTACCGTTCAAAAGTTTGGGGTCACTTAGAAATGTCTTTATTTTTCAAAGAAAAGCACTGTTTTTTCAATAAAGATAACATTAATCAAAAATACACTCTATACATTGTTAATGTGGCAAATTAATATTGAAGGTGGAAGTGTCTGCTTTCTAATGAAATATCTCCATAGGTCTATAGAGGCCCATTTCCATCAACTATCAGTCCAGTGTTCTAATGGTACATTGTGTTTGCTAATCACCTTAGAAGACTAATATCTGATTAGAAAACCCTTGTGCAATTATGCTAGCACAGCTGAAAACAGTTATGCTGGTGATATAAGCTATACAACTGGCCTTCCTTTGAGCTTGAAGTTTGTAGAACAAAATTAATACTTCAAATATTAATCATTATTTCTAACCTTGTCAATGTCTTGACTATATATTCTATGAAATGTTCAATTCATTTGATAAATAAAAGTGTGAGTTTTCATGGAAGACACGAAATTGTCTGGGTGACCCCAAACTTTTGAACGGTAGTGTATGTACAGATTGTAAAGCCAGCTGAGGCAAATTCGTAATTTGTGAAATTGGGCTATACAAAATGAACTGAATTGAATGAGCGGAGTAGTGTGGGTGAATTTAGGGAGGTTGAAGACCAGTCGAGCTGCAGCATGCTAGATGAGCTGCAGAGGTCGGATGGCCTTATCAGGTAGACCTGCCAGGAGGGAGTTGGACCAGAACCTATGCCACCTTTTGGGTAAGAAGAGGACGTATTCTCCTGATGTTGTGCAGCATGTACCTACAGGAACGTGTTGTTGCAGTAATGTTGGCAGTCAGGTAGAGTTTACCGTCGAGTGTCACCCCGAGGTTCCTGGCAGTCGGGGTCGGGGCTAACAGAGTTGTTGAAAGTGGTAGTCAGATTGTGGGCGGGGGAGCCTTTCCCTGGAAGGAAAAGCAGTTCAGTCTTGTCAGGGTTGATTTTTCGGACGGTGTGCAGACGTCCACTGAGGGATGTCGGTGAGATTCCTGCTGTGTTTCAGATTGGGCAAACAAGAGGATCAGTTGGGTGTCATCAGCGTAGCTACGGTGGGAAAAGCAATGCGAGCGAACGCCAAAGCCGAGAGAATTAGAACATGTAGGTCAGTAACCACGTGGCTACTGCGGCGGACAGCTGGTCCACTAAGTGAAAGTGACACCGAGGGGTCTGACTGACAAAGCGCCAGGCCGTGACGAGTTGGAATGAGAACGCGTTGAACGCCCAGAGCCGAGCTCGATCCGCCACGGAGAGAAAGGAACAAAGATAATGGAACTTGTGTATTGAGCAGAATTGGTACAGCTGAAAGATCTGTGCTGTGTCGTGGCCCTGAGAGTTGGTGCAATTAATTTCCTTCGGGCAGATTCCGAAGCTCATAAATACAGTTTAGTCAGGCACATGCACAGACATGTTGGGGAACAGGTGCTCAAACCCCCAAAAAGGGCATCCATCGCCAAATTGATTTATCTATGAATCACTGTAACTTGAAGTTATCAAGCAATTGGTTGCTACGCAACACCTGAAACACATTGTGTCGCGGGAAAACATGAGGGCTAAACAAAATGACATGTTTGACATTTTTGTGTGTGTGTATTTTTATTTTATTCAGTCAATCAAATACAATACAATATTATTCTATATAATATATAAAACAGAGAGACTGAAACGGTACAGGTCGAAGCAAAAAATGCTTATATATTCCTATCCTAAATTAATCAGAAAATTAATATCAAATAAAGAAAAATAACTTTCTATTAACAATAAAAAATTATTTTCATTTACAAAATGATAGGCACGAAGAATGCCATGTAATAAACGCGCGAGGAGGAGGAGGGAGGGGTGCGGCGGGGGCGAAATTCTCACAATAACACAAATAAAATGCCCCGTCAGATATCAAAACTCATTTGGGGGGAATTGATGACAGAGTCATTTTTATTCTTAAATACTTTCATACTTTAATGAAGAAAAAATGTGGCTCCAGCCGAAAGGGCCCTTTTCTCATCCAGGGCAAAAGGGCACTAGGTGTCTATCTGTGCGCGGGCCTGAGCTTAGTAAATACTGAACAACACCTGACCCCCCTATTATCCCTCCATTACAGACGGCACAGATACACCTGGTGCAGTAGTTGCTGCTAACGTCATAATATCCCAAGCTGCGACTGCATCAGACGATAAAAGCAGTTTCAATTTCATGTTTCAAACGTGCATTATGCACGTCCAGGAGGGGAATATCATCCGCATTGGGGATTAAATGTTTTTCTAGCAAAAGTAAACACATTCACAAGAGGGACCTTGATGTAGGAACACCTATGAAGTGTACTTCAAGATATCGCATATCCGGCTACAAGTGGGATTTTAAGAATACCCCCTCATGGTAGTGAGGAATCTTAACAGGATAATATCCTGTAATGGGTATCAAGGGTGCTCCAAGGGAAGAGGTGGAAGTCTTAACCATAGCATGGGGTCTTAACATTACTTATGACTTCAAAGTGATATGGTCCAATCGCTTAGGATTCAAAGTGGGTTTTACACCAAAGGCTTTTGATCAAATTAGAACAGTTTTTTGTCCTCGCACAGCTTATGCTCTGCCAGTGTTCACTAAAGGATGCAGTGTCAGTTCTTTTTCCTCATTTTAAATGGCCTGGCTTGTCTCATGTCAGGGATATTTGCTGAAATATATAGGTTTTAGGGGAATTATTCATAATCTGATATATGACAGCGAGGATTCTTGTTGTTTATAAAAAAGAAATACTCCTAAAGCATAAATGTTTTCGATCATTATATCTTTTCAGAGGGAAAGCGGATACAAAAGCAGAAGACGTAAGAAGACAGTCAAAATAAGGTCTTTTTTTTTTTCTAACCACAGGAAAAAAGAGAATAAAGTAAGTCCGGCCAAAATCACATTGAATCATCCTTTTCTCTAGAAAAAAGAAAAAAGAAATGCATTGCTAATATGTTGTTATTATCAAAAGGTAAACATGTCCTCTGGGCTGCCGGAGCACCAGAGTTACACGATGGAGTGACAGGGTAAACAAACTAGCCTCTCAGCCAATGACTGACAGCATATTGTTCGTGTTATTGAAGTCCAGAGACCACAGCAGCTTCTTAAGCCTGAGCAAAGTGGCATTTGTATTCACCGTTAAAATATGCCATTTAATGCGCTGCAGCAGAGTAGCAAATTACGTTTGTGGTTTGTAAAAAGACGTTGGCAGTGCACTTCAGTTTGGTAAAAGTGTGTTTGGCTGCTTTAACAAGCCAAGGACGTGTGTTCAGGTTAGTTAGTTGGATTAGGGAAAGCTCACGTGGCTTGTTGTTCAGGATAGTGAATTAATAAGATATGACACTAGAACAGTATTCTATCATGAAACTAAAATATATATAATCTTTTCTTTTTCTTCAATTTTCTCAAACACGGTAGCCGACTAGCGATTTGCCATGTCTGCTGTAGCTGGCAAAAACAACAAGAGATTAAGCAATTTAAATTGAGTTGGACTTTAACCATTAATGGACACTAATTACATTGATACTGTAGTAAGAGAGGAGGTATGTGACCAGGTCTCGCTTCTGACCCTCAGTAAATTTAAAACGTGGGTAAAAATCCAATTAACTGGATGCCGCCGGGGTCGGCAGTCATGCAGAAGCTGCTTTCCGATGAAAATTACACTTCCGAGGATAATAGCTGAATCTATTTCAGGAGGATGCAACCGAGCCCTATCATTTAGGTTTACATCAGTTAATTGCCATCTATTCTATTTATATATTCTAAAGCAAACAGGTGGAACAGGTGGAGGTTATTTTGGATTTATATTGCTAGTTTGACCTCCTTAAGGCCATACTAATTGCGTTGGCTACTTTCCCAAGTGAAACCAAGCCAAAAGGAATTCTTCTCCTTATTGGAAATCAGCCCTTTGCCCTTAATTTGTCTTTTTTTTTTTTTTTTTTACTAAAAGAAAATTGATTCGATAGCTTCCACGTATAATTGCGTTCACGCCCATGTCTAACCTGGACTCTCGAAGTAAACTTTAATCAATTTCCAACCGTTCAATTAAGTGAGAGATTTCAATCATCCCGTCTCACATTGTGGTGATTCTTTCATTTTATTTAGAGGTGAAGCACTATCACCACCTCCTAAGTTTTATTGCCTATCGCTTTTGACAGATGCACTTGAAAAGAAGAAATCTCAGGAGCAATGGCTCTTTATTAGAAAAATAACTTCAACTAAATACCGGAGCGACTCAAGGACCGTTTTTCTAACTCGTAACTTATTTACAGAGACACGAGGCAATAATGGTCCAGGCTGATGTTAGTGCACAGTTGTTTTGGACTTAGAGAAATAAAATGATTTTAACGGTTCCGTGCAATAGAGATCATTTCCTTCTCATGCTAAAACTGGTCTGGTTTTCAGTGGCAGGATTATTGTGGCTTTCTTAGCTGCTAAAGAGACAAGAGTTCTGAAGTAAGCCGTGAGTGTGACATTGAGTTCAATGACAATTAATTTGTATGAAAATGTTGTGAATCAAAACCTTTGTTTTTCAAGGTTTCCTTAAAAATTAATGTGTTCATTCAGAATTCAAGGAAGAAAAATAAATACAATAGTAATTATTTTCTTTGGAGCCAATACATGCTCTGAAATATGACATTTAGACGTGAAAAATAGTTTGGATGTAATGTTAAAATTCCAATTGCGTGGCCTGCAAAGGCCTGCGGTGCCCAAAATGCACGCCCATACATGCCAGTTTTTTATTCACACTTTATTACCATTCGGTTCCTCGGAAATGTGACAGACACACACGCGTCAGACGTCAAATTCCTTTCTTAAAAGTGAAATGATTACAAATAGCAGGAGGTCATGTCTGCACGACCAGCTTTCATTGTTTGCCACAACAGCATGCATTCACACTTTATTATTCAATAACATACTTCGAAAAACAAAAGTCTGAAGCCAAACGAGTGTTGCACCCTTAAAATGAAGACCCTTAAAAACACATCCAATATCTATTGAAGCAATCCACGGTTAATACACAAGCACATGTTTTTCTTCAGCCTGCATACGGCACATATTTCTTAAAGTGACAGCGCTCTCTTCTAAAGGGTCAACACAGAATGTGGCGGGGCCTTCACCCTCCTGATGCCTTCGGGTCAATTTGACCCGATTCAATGTTTAACCCTCCTGTTACCTTTATATTTACTGACATATTTTACCCTTGGGGTCAATTTGACCGCAGCAATTAAAACCTCCAGAAAATTATTAGAATTAATATTGTTTTCCAAGTTTAAGTGTGAGGTACTTTATGTTTGTTTGTTGACTACCGAAAGAACACCGACATTAAACATTGAATCGGGTCAAATTGAACCGAAGGCATCAGGAGGGTTAAGGGAGGGGGAAATCAAAGAGAACCAACAATGCCACTTGGGGACTTGCACCTGAAGAAATACAAGTTTAACAACCCCAAAAAGTCATTACTGATATATATTTGGCCAGAGACGTGTTTAGTAAAATGAACCAGAGGTTTTTTTTACAGGAAACTAAAAATTATCTTTAAAAAAACAATTAAAACAAGCTTGATGGAGACATCAAAACAGGCATAAATAGGGGCAGCAAAACAGCAGCAGGTGAACCTACAAAGGATAAAGACATGAAAAGGTAATTACATGCTGCAAAATACAAAGATTGTTACGACTTACCACATATGGAGTAAGTAGTCAGATGGCATGACATTAAAAGACTGAAACTCACCAGGAGCCACCACAGGGCGAGGACAGGGGCCAAAAGGGAGTCAGGCAATGACAACAATGACAACAGGTGTGTTTTTATACGCTGGCGCTGATTGGGGGCGGAGCCAGTCTGAGGGCTGCGTTCAAAACCCTACTTTTCCATCTCTGGGGAGCGTTCCCCACTACAAATACATCTCTTCCCTTCACAGAGTACATGTACAGGAAGGGAATGTTTATAAACTGAATGAAATATGAAACGACTAAAACACATAAAGTAAATTAGAAAAGGACACAGTGGTATTAAATCGGCAAGAACTATTAAATAACATGTTTCAGGGCGCTCCAAGAGCACCATGTCATGGTTTTATATTACATGCCGTTTAGCCAACGGTGGAGCTAAAAGCTATCATCGGCGTAGCAGCGTGTCCGATGAAACGGCCGACATGCTGAAGTGGAGCGGGTCGTCATAGTTGTGGAGAGCTGGACCCGAGCGCAAGACTCAAACAGAGCAGGAGCAGTTCACCTTTATTGAAACAGAACCAGGGACTGAAATGATTAGGATTAGTCTGGCGTCGTATACAGACTCGACAGGCCGGAAAGGTCGGGGGGAATCACGAGGCCGGCAGGTAAGGTTTAGAGAGAATCCCGATGCCGGCTGATGGGGTCAACGGGGCGGCCCCCCCAGGGGGATCCCGAGCCGAGCGGTGAGCCTCTGGCTGGAAGAAGCACAAATTAACAGAGCAACACCTTCACTGGGACTCCAGGTAGGGCGGCGCTGTAGTTCCACGGGTGAGAACTGACGCCCTGCCGAGAACTGGGGTCGATACATCGCGGAGCTTGATGAGTGAATGGGCCACGACCAGGCAGACACACGCACGGTCAACATCTTATTTATGTATCAAGCTAGCTTACTAACTAATTGGCACTAAACACAAAGGACAGCTGAGGCGGATGGACATTTCATTGGTTGTGTAGAGATTTAGTGAACTGATACTATAAATAACCCCTTTAAAAAGGTGTCACGACTCAAAAACAGGACCCAAGAGCACGACTCCAAAGTTCAGGGCAATCAAAAGGGTTTATTTAAACATAGGAAGTCCCCAAAAGATCCAAAAAAACGAAGTACAACTTAAAGTTGCTGCTGAGCAGGAAACTAAGATCGGGTTTAGAAAAAACAGAAAATCACAGCTATGCTGGGAAAAAGACTTGATCAAAGTATAAACAAAATCACAACTATGCTGGAAACTGCAAACCAGGACAAAAGACGACACTAACATGAACAACAATTACTGAGACTAGACGGGTCAGGAAGAGACTGGAGACAAGACGATCCGACACAAGACACAGGTAGACACCGGCTTAAAATACATGAGGAAATGGGAAACAGGTGGACACAATCAGGGGTGGAGCAGGCAATCACACTAACGAGGAAACACCGGGGCAGGAAATAAAGTTTCTGAAATGAGAGAGGACAGTTACTACAAAATAAAAGCGGACATGGAAAACAGGACTAAAACCTAAAACTTAACATAACCGACGAGACATGACAAAAGGTTTATTGTTTTTTGTTCTTTTGCCTGTTTTTGTATCTGCCTTATTGGTTTTGATGTATGCTTTTTATATTGTATTGTTTAAATAATTCATAGATGTTTTTAATCTACTTCCTCTTAATAGTTAAATCATCTTTTATTTTGATAGGTTAAAAGGAAGCGCACTTTTTTTTAAAGTTCAAATGCAAACTTGATGCAAGGCTACAGATGGACAGATGTGCATTTTGTACGGTGGTGAAAAGGTGGTGATTGTTTACGAGTTTTAATTCATGTTTATTCACCTAAAGAGGGAAAATAAAGGAGTTTCACCAGCAGTAAGTCTTCACGCCAATTCATATACAGGGATCCGTTACAGAGACACTGATAAAAAGGTCAGGGTAGCACCTAACCTGTGGAGGACATCACCGATACGATACGTCCTGAGACTTTCTACTCCTTCTTGGAGCCATGCAGGCTGTAAATGTAAACTCATATTGTAACTTTAAAATGTCGGATCTGCCGTGTGAAGCAGTGCGGTAGGATTTTAATTGGCTGTGTGTACCCGGGACACGAAACTGAGAAGAAAGTCCAAACCATAAGCCTTCCAGAGACATCAAATCATGTTCTCATTTGAGGCGGACAATACTCCTGAAATAAGAGTCTTGAAATTGGGCTCCATGATATTTTTGGCATTGCTCCCCTATACTTCATCAAGAGTAACTCTTCATCCATGAAGAGCTGTGTGAAATTAGCATATAGCAAAGACGAGGGAGAGTGCCGCGAGAAAGGATGGTCTTTCCTTAACGGCTGATCCCACAGTCGGGGTGAGCTGACCCGCATTTATGTTGATAGTGGAGCAGACGTTTCTTTTCATCATTTTTTATTTTTGCACTGGAATTATATCAGGAAGACGAGCATCTCCTTTTTATTCAAATGTAAGCAGGGAATTGTTGTACTGCAGTTAATAAATTGGACTCAACATTATTTTAACGGCTTCACCTCGAAATGATCTCCTCGTTACCTAAACTAATTATATGTCCATCATTAAATGAGAATTTAACCAAGAAACTCTGCAGCTCTCATCTTCTGATAAATCCCTAAACAAGCTCTGATGAGCCCACTTAATGTGCCACCAACCACTAAATAGAGAAGAGATAAAGAAAAAAAAAGTCAAACAAAAAGGTCTCAGTCAGTTGGTGGAGACAAAAAGATGAACTAAAAGGATCTGACTCAGAAGCATGACTCCAAAAGAATGGCTAATCTGTAAATGCTTGATAACAAGTTTGTTTTAACAGCTTCATAATCAAAAAATAAGATCATATCTTGTGCATATGTGTCTGCCTCAACATGGCCAAACATCGATAAAAACCTTTTAAGGCTGAATGCAACTCTGAGTTGAGTCATGACTGTACTGATGGTACCATGCTTCTTCCTGCGTGTTGGTTTGCATGGTTTTCGAGGCCTGGCTCTCCCCCTCTCACGGTCATCTGACAGCAGCCATTGAAGACGAGAGTCCCAGTTGGCAGACTGATGGATTTTCTCAGGCCGAAAGGTCGCATGGAGACACATCTCACCCTGGCGTACCCCTTCCTCTACGGCGGCCCACTTGCTTCCAAAGTCAACCGGCTGGTCAGAGAGCAAGGAGGCCTCTGCCAATGCTGCGTGACAGGGAGACAGCGGAATATGTTGACATCTTGACTGGGTGGGGGGGGGGGAAGCTGGCTGCAGTTTGGGTACGTTGGGCTTGGCATCTCGCAGGCTAGCCCACCAACATCGCCATCCAAGACTGACATTTACTCGCAGAGAGGGCTTAAAGTGTTGAATGTCAAAGGAGCAGATTCATTAGCACTGAATATCTCAACATAAAAATCCACTTTATTTTATATATCCCAAATTATGAATTTTCCTGTCCCAGGGCGTCAGATCGGATCAGGAAAAACTCCAAAGAAATAGAAAAAAAAGGGATGAAAGCTTCAGAAAAGTAACAGGATGGACAAAAGCAATAGAGGTCATGTGACCAGAATAAACAGCGTTACAGTGTTACATAAACACATTCAATGAATGTGACAGAAATTATTGATAATGAGTAGTAGGCATGGACCACGATCCAGACCTCCACAATCCATGAATCCATCAATGAAACAGGAGGTGGGGGGGGGGCATTGGCACCATGAGCAACACTCATGTCCCATACGAGTGTCCTGATATCTATATTTTGTCTTTCAAATTTTTAAAGGGCAGCATTTATTATCCTTTCGTCAAGTATCGGCAGTTTACAAACAAACCCACGAAAAACTTGAACAGACAGACCCACGAGACGGAAGTACGATGCAGAGCATGTAGGCAGACTGCAGTCGGAGACTAATTAAACTGTGAAGGTTACCCCGAAGAGACGATGATGGAAAAAGCGGAGAGGTATAGGAGTTGATTTACCTGGAGTGAGGGGGTCACTTCTCCTTTCCTGAACTCTGGTAATGTCCACTGAAAAGTGGAGAATGAAGCGTGCCCTCTCACCCAAATGATGCCGCGTATCGATTGGCCTGAAGGGAGGTTGTGCTTTAATGTGTTCCACCTGAGCCGACCTTGCTGTTCGCGTGACGCCGTCTTGCCACACCACACAGAGGTAAACACGGGGGGATTACATCACACCAACCACCTCCCTTCAAGTCATAACTCTCCTTGTATAAATTATTTATATTATATATTTATTTATATTATATATATATTATATATATCCATATATAAATATATGGATATATATAAATATGAATAAATATATATATAAATAAATATATATAAATATTCATAAATACTTATACATATTTCTAAACACAAATTTATAAATACATATGAATAAATGAATATACATATATAAATAAATATCATTTGAACTAGTTGGCCAGTGGTGTGTTCGTATGAAGTAAATATTTGAGGTCAAATATCAGCCATGGATAAATAAATAATGTTAAACGATAAAGTCAACTTTATAAAGGTAATCCTGCCAGAAAGACATGAAGATGGACAAGACAACGTCTGCTTTCTACCAACTCAGAGTCTCCGTTAGTGAGGGGCAACGTCAACATATACACTCAACATACTGTACATACAGGCTCACAATGCTGATGTGAAGCAGATCATGTCAGCATCTTACTTGAACATGTAGAGATTCGGCAGATTGTCATAGATTTAGTTGTAATGGGAATAATAACGATGATAATAAAAGAAAGGTTTGGAAGAATACAAATTGTACTATATCATTGAGCTAAATAGAACAACTTTACTACAATCAATTGTAATGAATGACAAGCCATTAATTACATAGTTTTTCAATCTGAATACACCCAAAAAAAGACAACCTTGTAATCAAACTGGAGGATAAGTCAGTGGATAAAATGAGTATAATTAATCGTCTGAGAAACAGACCTTATTAAAGTTTGTGCCAAATCCATTAATAATAATTTCACTGGATTATTGCTAACATGTACCTGCTGTGGGGCACAACAGTTAAAGTCACCAAAGTCATTGGGATTCAACCTCTGGGGAGCATGAATATCGGTACAATCCATCAAACCGTAACATGTTTAAAGTCCTGACCGAAGTGGTGGACCAATGGACTGGCTTGGCCATCCCTAGAGTCATGAAGCTAATGTAGCTACTGAGGAAATTAAAGTGAATATCCAAAGTCAAAACGCTGCATTGTAAGTCCTACAAAGCATCACATGATGTTACGGTTTCGAACCCGCCACGGGGTTCGAACCCGCCACCTCTGCGTTCTGCGGCTGGAGTTCCTGTGCGCTATCCACTGTGCCGTCCACACGCTCACTCAGGCTCATCTGAGCCTTCCTCCCTGGTGACGAGCTGACTGGGCGTTGGCACTGCACACCTGCTCTCAATTAGAATCAACTCCAGAGACTACAAGAACCCGGTCTTCACTCCTGCTCCTCGCCAGATCATCCCATAGACTCACCTGGCAAGTACCAGGAGAGGCTTTGAGCTACATTGTTGCTGTCCGTACGTTGCTGCATTTTCTTCTGACACCTTTTTTTCACTCCAGACCTGCCGTGCCACGACCCCCTGCCTGGACTCTGACTACTCTTCCGAATGCCCCTAAGTATATTTTATGTCTTATAGATCTACCTGAATACGTATGCTTAACAACAGCCTGTGAGTTTTATGTATTCAGGTAGATTTATAGATATATAGAGATATACATCTATTTTGCCTTGTTGGACATTAAAACGCCTCGTTAGGCATTACCTCATTCCCTGCCTTCGGAGTACTGCATTTTGGGTTCAGACACCACTCAGTCCTAACAGATGATCTGGCCAACATGAACTCAGCTAACTCCGGAGATCAGGCCTCTCCACCTGGGCCTCTCTCTTCTGCCCATGCTGCTATTCAACGCCAAGACAAGGTGCTTGCTGACCACGCCCGGCTACTTCGTGAGGCTTCTGGTATGATGCAGAGCGTTGCTGGGGAGCAGCGGACCCACTCTCAACAACTACTGCAATTAGCCAGCGACCAACAAGCCCTGCTAACTCAGTTGAACACCATTTCCACCCAGTTGACTGCTCTGGGTGCCGCAGCCTCACCAGCCCCGCAAGTTCCTGTCACTACAGCTCCGGGTCCACTTCCCCCTCCGGGTCCTATAGCCCGGGAGCCTAGCTTAGCTAGCCCTAAACCTTATGACGGGGCTTTCACAGAGTTTAGGGGATTCATGTTGCAGTGCAATTTTGTTTTTGAGATGCAGCCCAGCATGTTTTCCGCCGATGCGGCCAGGGTAGCCTACATTGCCACTCATACTACCGGGGACGCTCTTCGTTGGGTCCAGTCGTTCTTGAGCTTCAACCCGGGGACAAGACACAACTATGCCAACTTCGAGGAGGAGTTCAGGAGGGTTTTTGATCACCCCGTCGCCGGTCAGGATGCAGGCTCACGGCTACTCCACATCAAGCAGGGCTCTCGCACTGTTGCTGCCTATGCAATCGAGTTCCGCATACTCGCAGCCAGCGGGATGGCAGGACTCCACTCTGCGCTGTATCTTTAGAGATGGCCTCACGGAGGTTCTGGAGGATGAGCTGGTTAGAGATAAGCCTGCTGATCTCAATAGTCTCATCAGCCTTGCCAGTGATGTTGACGAACGCCTCCGTGAGCGCAGGAGGACCAGGGCACATTCACATCAAGGCTCCTCGCGTTTGACTCCCACTCTCTCTTGTTCATCTGAGACTTTCGGTTCAGACTCAGGTGCTGAACCAATGGAGGTCGGCCGACTACGTCTGTCTGCTGCAGAGAGGGAGCACCGGAGGACCAAGGGTCTCTGCATGTATTGTGGCCAGAGGGGTCACATCAGAGACGACTGTCCCAATCGGCCAAAAGATTAGGCTCACCGGAGACCAGGGGATTCCAGGTGAGCCGAATCTCTCGTTCTCCCACACCCACCGGCCCTGATGGATTCAAGGTCCATCTTGACTGGCAGGGAGGGGCTCTCACAGTCGGCACCCTCATTGACTCCGGTGCCGATGGGAGTTTCATTGACCAGGAAGTGGCCAGTCAGGCTAACATTCCTCTCATTGCCTTGACTGAGCCCATTCCTGCTTTTGCTCTTGATGGACACAAGATCGGTCTTATTACTCACCAGACTGCACTCCTCAGGATGACTTTGTCCGGTAATCATGTCGAGGACATTCGTTTTTATGTGTTGCCGTCCCCTGGCACACCTCTCATCTTAGGCCGACCCTGGTTGGAGTTGCATGTCCCCCATGTTGACTACAGTACTGGGCGCATACTTAGTTGGAGTACCGCCTGCTACGCCCGATGTCTCCGTGCTGCTACCTACTCCACCTCACAGTCTCCGTCTGACACTCCCTCCCCTCCGGACCTGTCTACGGTTCCGCCTGTTTACCATGACCTGGGGGAGGCTTTTAGTATGGACCGAGCGCGTTCTCTGCCTCCCCATCGTCCGTACGACTGCGCCATTGATCTCTTCCCGGACGCAGCCTATCCCGCTAGTCGATTGTACAACTTGTCACTCCCGGAGAAGGCAGCCATGGACAAGTACATCTCTGAGTGCTTGGCCGAGGGTCTCATCCGTCCTTCTCGGTCCCCGATGGCAGCGGGTTTCTTCTTTGTCAAGAAGAAGGGAGGAGACCTCAGGCCGTGTATTGACTACAGGGGACTTAATACGATCACGGTCAAGAACAAGTACCCTCTCCCCCTCATCAGTTCCAACTTTGAGCCTCTGCAGAGCGCTACCATCTTCACAAAGTTGGATCTTCGGAACGCCTACCATCTCGTCCGGATTCGTGAGGGGGATGAGTTTAAGACTGCGTTCAAGACTCCACGGGGGCATTATGAATATCTCGTCATGCCTTTCGGCCTCACCAATGCTCCTGCAGTCTTTCAGGCATTGATGAACGACGTGTTGAGGGACATGCTGGACATTTTTGTAGTTCTCTACCTGGACGACATCCTGGTGTTCTCCAGGAGTGAGAGGGAACACATCCAACATGTCCGCCAAGTCATCCAGCACCTCCTGGAGAACCGCCTCTTCATCAAGGTCGAGAAGTGCACCTTCCACGCTCCCTCAGTAGAGTTTCTGGGATTCATAATTGAGGGTGGACAGACTCGGCCAGACTCACGGAAGATCCAGAGGGTGGAGTGGCCTCAACCGACCAACAGGAAGCAGTTACAGAGCTTTCTGGGCTTTGCAAACTTTTATCGCTGCTTCATACGAAACTACAGTAGGGTGGCAGCCCCCCTCACAGCCCTTACTTCATCTCTGCGTCCATTTTCCTGGACACCTGCAGCCAGCACCGCTTTCGACACCCTAAAGAGGCGATTCACCTCTGCACCGATCCTGCTCCACCCTGACCCCTCAAGGCCCTTCGTAGTAGAAACGGATGCCTCTGACACTGGCATCGGTGCAGTTCTCTCACAACAATCTGACTCCGATGAGAGACTGCATCCCTGTGCTTTCTTCTCCCGCCGGTTCTCTCCAGCTGAGGAGAATTACGACATTGGCAACAGGGAGCTCCTGGCTGTTGTGGCGGCACTAGTTGGAGGGTGCAGAGTATCCCACCACTGTCCTGTCCGACCACAAGAACCTCACCTACATCAGGTCGGCCAGACGGTTGAACTCCCGTCAGGCACGTTGGGCCCTGTTTCTGGGAAGGTTCAACTTCACCCTGACGTACCGTCCGGGTTCCAAGAACTCTAAGGCTGACGCACTGTCTCGGATGCACTCAGCGGAGAGAGACCCTGGGATTCCGGACACCATTCTCCCCGCTTCCCAGGTGATTGGAGTGATCACCACGGATCTCGAGGCAGCGGTCAGGAGGGCTCAGTGCACTCAACCTGATCCGGGGACTGGACCCCCCAACCGACTGTTCGTTCCTGATGCGGTCCGGTCCCAGGTTCTCCAATGGTGCCATGCCAGCCGGGTGGCTTGTCATCCAGGGATCACCCGCACCCTGTCATTTGTGCGCCGGAGATTCTGGTGGCCTACAGTGGTGGAGGATGTTCGGAGGTTCGTTTCTGCCTGCACGGTATGTGCTCAAAGCAAGGCGTCCCATCAGTCTCCTGCTGGTCTCCTGCGCCCGCTTCCTGTCCCGGGTCGTCCTTGGTCACAGATTTCTTTGGATTTCGTCACCGGTCTTTCCCCGTCCATGGGCAACACCGTTATCCTCACGGTGGTAGACCGTGTTTCAAGGCTGTGCACCTCGTGGCCCTCCTAAGCTACCTTCTTGAAGGAGACCGCTGAGTTGCTCATGGAACATGTATATCGCCTACACGGACTCCCAGCCGACATCGTCAGTGACCGTGGCCCCCAGTTTACCTCCCAGGTTTGGAAGGCTTTCTGTAGGGGCATTGGCGCCACCATCAGTCTCTCCTCCGGGTATCACCCGCAGACAAATGGACAGGCGGAGCGGGCCAATCAGAACATGGAGACAGCCCTCCGATGCGTTTCTGCTCTTAATCCGTCATCCTGGAGTAAGGACCTGCCGTGGGTGGAGTACTCGATGAATACCCTTGTCTGTGATGCCACTGGTATGTCACCCTTTGAGTGCTCACTGGGATACCAGCCTCCCCTGTTTCCGGCCCAGGAGACGGAGGTTGCCGTCCCCTCGGTGCAGGCCCACCTACAACGATGCCGGAGAATATGGAGGACTGTCCGTGCAGCCCTACTAAGGTCAAACACCCGTGCTTGCCGAGGGGCCAACCGTCGGCGCACCAAGGCCCCGCAGTACAGGGTGGGTCAGCAGGTGTATCTCTCGTCGTCTGACCTGCCACTACAAGTGGAGTCCCGGAAGCTGGCGCCCCGGTTCCTGGGACCTTTCAGGATTGAGCGTATCATCAATCCTGTTGCTGTGCGTCTCCAGCTCCCTTCCTCCATGAAGCGGGTCCACCCAGTATTCCATGTCTCCAAGATAAAACCCATCTCTTCATGTCCCTTGACACCTCCACCCCTTGCTCCCCCTCCACCACAGATGGTCGATGGGCATCCTCAGTGGACGGTGCGGCGGCTAATGCGAGTGCGCCGTTGTGGTCGTGGGTACCAATACCTGGTCGACTGGGAGGGGTATGGACCTGAGGAGCGCAGTTGGATCTCCCGGGGCCTCATCATGAGTCCTGAGCTCCTGCGAGAGTTCTACAGGGATCATCCTGATGCACCTGGAGGGTCGCCAGGGGTCTCCCGTAGAGGGGGGGGTCCTGATACGGTTTCGAACCCGCCACGGGGTTCGAACCCGCCACCTCTGCGTTCTGCGGCTGGAGTTCCTGTGCGCTATCCACTGCGCCGTCCACACGCTCACTCAGGCTCATCTGAGCCTTCCTCCCTGGTGACGAGCTGACTGGGCGTTGGCACTGCACACCTGCTCTCAATTAGAATCAACTCCAGAGACTACAAGAACCCGGTCTTCACTCCAGCTCCTCGCCAGATCATCCCATAGACTCACCTGGCAAGTACCAGGAGAGGCTTTGAGCTACATTGTTGCTGTCCGTACGTTGTAGAGCTGTTTTCAGTACTTTGCTGCATTTTCTTCTGACACCTTTTTTTCACTCCAGACCTGCCGTGCCACGACCCCCTGCCTGGACTCTGACTACTCTTCCGAATGCCCCTAAGTATATTTTATGTCTTATAGATCTACCTGAATACGTATGCTTAACAACAGCCTGTGAGTTTTATGTATTCAGGTAGATTTATAGATATATAGAGATATACATCTATTTTGCCTTGTTGGATTTAACGCCTCGTTAGGCATTACCTCATTCCCTGCCTTCGGAGTACTGCATTTTGGGTTCAGACACCACTCAGTCCTAACACATGAAGCACATTGTAATATTTAGTATGGCCTTTTCCCCATAACATTGAATCCATCAACGTAACCTAATGGTTAAACTATATACTGTGATTTGTACTTGTAAACCTTGACATATTGTAACTAGATCTAGAGCTACTGCAACCCAAGTCCAGATATTGCAATACAGCACACATGCATATAATGTACATGGGTGGAGTTGGTTTAAGAGTTTTCTTTCCTCATCTCACAAGACGATATGGTTCATAAGATTTGTTTGTTGCGTTTCATCTAAATTGAAAACACAGCATTTTACCGTCCTGTTATATGCGAGCGCAAACACCAGGACATACTCTGTGAAAAAGACGAGCTTAATGTATTGTACATAACATTACATTTCCACTAGCTTTCTATATCATATTCGGAATAATTTAATAGAACTGCAAAGCGATGCTGATGACAGAGGACCCGAATATTCAAGAACATGCATGTACGTTGTGTCAGAGATGCACTGACCAATTCAATCAAAAAGGAATACAGAGTAAATGAAAGTATTGAACAGTGAACATGTAAATGAAAAGGTCGACCTGATGCTATAGACCAGGGGTGCTCACACTTTTTCAGCATGCGAGCTACTTCTTATTATGTGACCAAGTCAAGGCGATCGACCGACGGGGGGGCTAGTGAGAGTGTGCTCACCTGCCGCGCGCGAGCCGAGAAGAGTTGTTGACGGGGGGGGGTGCTAGTGACTTTTTCTTTGCTCCGTCCCGATGCGCGCAAACCGGTGTCGGGAGCTCCGCGGCGCACGAGACGGCGGGCAGAGGACTGTTAACGCAACACGTAGAGACAGAAATGACATGCTTCTGCTGTAATGTGACAGGGGGGCGGGCCACATTTTTTTTATGTCATGCGATCTACCAATACTACGCCGCGATCGACTGGCAGGTCGCCGCGATCGACCGGTCGATCGCGATCGACGTATTGAGCACCCCTGCTATAGACTCATCAAGAGAAGCAAGGAATGAAAGTGTTAATTTTGCCATATTTATTAGACAGTATTAGTCAGTTGTTTGGATTTAATGAAATATCCTTACTCAAATGAATTAGTTTGATAACATACAAATATAACTGATCAAACTAAAAGGCAGGCCGTTTAGCCTCCGAATGAACCATTGCGCAATCACAGTGTGTGTGCGTGTGTGTGTGTCCGTGTCAAAGAAAAAAAAGAAAAAAGTCAAGAAAAAAAACCACACAAACGCTGGATCTGATAATCACACGCCTCCCCGGATCAATTTCACCCTACGTCACGTCTCCACCTCTTCTTTGGAATCGCTTTCATTCAGCTCAGTCCAGATAGCTGGAACTCATTAAACCTGCTGGATGAAACACAAGCAAGGGAGGTCATGGTTTGTCTAACCAAAAAACGATTTCCAGTGGCAGACCACCCCGGTGTGACTTATCGCAGTCGGGATACCTTTCTGCGAGTAAAGAAAAAAGGCTCAAGAAACATCCAGCGGCGCAGCCAGTCACACGGCACTTGAATGTCCCGATGTC
This sequence comes from Pseudoliparis swirei, assembly GCF_029220125.1. Classification (NCBI taxonomy): domain Eukaryota; kingdom Metazoa; phylum Chordata; class Actinopteri; order Perciformes; family Liparidae; genus Pseudoliparis; species Pseudoliparis swirei. Next base: position 5,384,813 of record NC_079402.1, on the reverse strand, counting down.
ATTCGTTCCCGAGCGCAGAGGCCGTGGCTTTGAAAAGCACCGAGGATAAAATTACATCCAGTTAGATATGCTGGCGGCGTTGGCCTCCCAGTGCTTTAAACTGTATCGCCAGTGGAAAACAACTCTGTGTTGTCAACGTCGTCTTACACAGAACGAACACAGTCCCTCAGGAGCGCAGCGAACGATGCTCTCATTTAAAAACACAAAACTCATGCTAATGACACAATGTATTACACTTTGCGCCGACAAATGAGTGTCGTTTGTGCCCGGGGATTATCCATTGTTTTAATTAAGAATGAGGTCACCGATACACTTCCCTTTGGACTTTGTAATGAGCCCATAGAGAGTGGCCATGGCACTCCAGAGCTTAGTCACCTTGCATAATTCAGAAGCAATTGGGTTAAGGCATACATGCGAAGCCTGCATCTCTCAACTGAACCAAAGATTTGTTTTCGTTATACAGTATGTCTCTTTATGTGCAGCGGTGTTCAGATTTATCTATATAAGCCAAGGGGAGTAGGTTTGCATATAGTCCCCAGGGACTAGTCACGACCAACATTCGGGAAAAACACAATTGTCCCCACCAATATATTTTCTTAATTTGAATTGCCTGTTAGAATCTTTTTTTTCAGCACAATATATTTTGTAAACTCATTCGGATAATTATCTAGACTATGTTCGGCGCTCAGAAGAAAAATCCACGGTTTGAGGCAAACTCCGTGAATCGTAACTTGCAGAAAGAGCTGGCACTAACCTAGGGTGACCAGATATGAGTTTGTGAAAAAGAGGACACTTCGTCGCGGGGGGGGGGGAGTGTATAGCATGCATGCCGCACCATGACCATGTGAATGCATACAAATGTCACAGATGAAATGACAAAAATGACACAAATGACTATATGAACATCTATTTATTTAACTTTAACAAAACTGCAAAGTGCAAATGTAAAACAAATCTTTTTTGTGGCATTTAGTCCAGCACTTCTTTAATGTGTCTTGTCCATATATTCTATATACATATATGCTCAGTGTTGCCAGATTGGAAATGGTGAAGTATCGTACCAAAGGCTCAAAATTGTCATATTTGGAGGATAATTATCGTGTATCTGGCAACACTGAGATCGGTCGACCAATGACTGTTCTCTCTGCAGTCAGAGCTCGCGCAAGAAGGTGGAACGTAAGGGAGATACCATTCCCAAAACTTGTAAAGGCGTAATAACTAGTTTGTGAAAGACCCAGAGAAACACAAATATCCGACGAAGCAAAATCCCGGACGTTTTTGGAATCCCTGCCGGACGCATTTTTTAGGTCTCAAAAAGAGCACATGTCCGGGGAAAAGAGGACGTCTGGTCACCCTAACTAACCACCTTTCTTAAATGTTGTTTTTGTCCTTCATTTCGTCTCACGATGACTCATCTCATTCTGAAACAATACTCAAATACTTTTTTCGGGCTTTGTCTTCTCAGAAAACTATTTAGCAAACCTGCAGTGGTAGAAAAACCATGGTATTCAGATGAGTTTCTTAAAGGACTAAGACATCGATAGGAATTTACTCCATTGCAAATTAAAATATAAAAACTACTTTCTTCAATAAAAGTACAGAAGTATGACGAGATACACTACCGTTCAAAAGTTTGGGGTCATCCAGACAATGTTGTGTCTTCCATGAAATCTCACTTTTATTTCTCAAATTAATTGAAAATTGAATAGAAAATATAGTCAAGACATTGACGAGGTTAGAAATAATGATTAATATTTGAAGTATTAATTTTGTTCTTCAAACTTCAAGCTCAAAGAAAGGCCAGTTGTATAGCTTATATCACCAGCATAACTGTTTTCAGCTGTGCTAACATAATTGCACAAGGGTTTTCTAATCAGACATTAGTCTTCTAAGGCGATTAGCAAACACAATGTACCATTAGAACACTGGAGTGATAGTTGATGGAAATGGGCCTCTATACACCTCTGGAGATATTTCATTAGAAACCAGACGTTTCCACCGAGAATAGTCATTTACCACATTAACAATGTATAGAGTGTATTTTTGATTAATGTTATCTTTATTGAAAAAACAGTGCTTTTCTTTGAAAAATAAAGACATTTCTAAGTGACCCCAAACTTTTGAACGGTAGTGTAAATGTACTGTAAGGCATCAAAAGTACTGTCTCTTTCGAAAATAATACCACCTGGATATGTCCATCATAAGATAATAATACTAGAGCATTCTTGCACACGCAGCATTTTACTCTTGATGGAGCTTGTTTTTAAGGACTGTAACTTCTTTATTTACTGCGAGGTGTTTTCCTCCACTGGCTCCAAACCTGGGGGACCAGCTGGTGAAGTGATTAATGTGGTAAGAAAGAAGAAAAAATATGAAGTTCTGCTCACCAACTCCTAGACATATGATGTGACAAGCTCCAAGTAGAAAAGAGAGTTAAAGAGGTCACAGTAAAATAAAATTTAAAAAAGGTTGAGAACCGCATTTTAAATCTTGAACAGTGCAAACAATCCATGCTTTATTGATGTAAAACATAGTCTGCAAAGACACACAAGACTTTCACATGGGAGAAAGGTCTTTGTGTCCATGTCAAACAACATTTCAGCGTTGAGTCGTTTTAAATGACTTGCGACACAACAAGTTATGTCACAAATCTTGTTCTTTTAACCCAAACCATGATCTTTCCCAAACTGTAAATAATTGCTTTGCCTAAACCTAAACGGTGACATTAGTCTTAACCTCACTTTACTTTTTTTTTACAAAATGATGTAGTTGTGTTGCCTAAATGTTAAATTGTTCACGTTGTGGTGGCACATACTTTGAATATAATCTGAGCCACCACCAGGGAATGTGCTGTCCAGAGCTCATTATAATGTTGTGAACGTATCACGCCTACAGGCATTCTTATTATACAGTATATATTCTTCAGTGCCCACCTGTTTGTTGGATTGTTTTGTCTTTGAACTATTTCTTGTCTTCTTATAGTCTTATATACCATATTTAACGCTTGTGTTGCCTTAGGGTCATTTTGACCCGAATCAATATTACACCCTCCCCCCGCTTTAGGATTAATTTGACCCCATTCAATGTTTAATGTCGGTGTTCTTTCGGTAGTCAACAAACAAACATAAAGTGCCTCACACTTAAACTTGGAAAACAATATTAATTCTAATAATTTTCTGGAGGTTTTAATTGCTGGCGTCAAATTGAACCCAAAGGGTAAAATATGTTAGTAAATATAAAGGTAACAGGAGGGTGAAACATTGAATCGGGTCAAAATGACCCAAAGGCGGGGGGAGGGTGTAATATTGATTCGGGTCAAAATGACCCTAAGGCAACACAAGGGTTAATAGGGATCAAAACAATGCACAGGGTCGATTCTTTCAGCACATTTACATTCACAAAGCATTGCGAACGCACCAAATAAAAACATGAAAATTAATTTTCAAAATATATGTTTTGACAAATCTACACTTTTCTCTCAAGCCTCTTATGATTAAAAAACACATTTAAAATACATGATGTGAAAAAGTTTCATTAGTGATCCTCGTTATCATTATATTCATCCCACAGGAGCACTTCTGACCCATATGTCCTTCAGTTCCAATTAGTCCAATTTTTTTCATCATCTTTTAATACCCTAAAACCAGTTTGCTGTTCAAACAGCATCTGTCGAGCAGAGCATTCACCTCCTCAAGGCATAAACTCATCTCTAATTAATCTGCCCCGCCAACATTCGGAAGAGGACAAAAAACAGGCTGAAGGTGACTGGGATGAGGTCACGGTCCATTTTCACATGAAACATATTTCATCCAGCCAGGGTAATTATATTTATTGTAAAAAACAGTTGATCTAAAGTTAACATCGTGAGACATATTTTAATGCAGCAGTGTTGTATCTGAACGACGTGGACATATCTCAACACTGAAAGATGATCACAAGACATTGGAAATGCTCAATATTTTACATTTACTTGACTGGAAATCCAATTAATCCACAATCAGTTGGCATAATTCACAAAAGTACCTCTTGAGAAGGGAAATGCTGGCGGGAAAGCATGACTTATTCTAATTGCCTTCAGTGATTGTTGGACTGATACTGCGGGATAAATACTTTGATTACTCTCTAGCTGTTGGTTTGGTATGGATCCCTTTCTAAAAGTAGCACGTTTCGATTAAAATAGAGCAAGATGTCTTATTTATGACAAGAATGAGACTCACACACACACCACAACCGAATAACCGTTTAAAAACACATCCTGAAAGTTTGTTTTATTTTTTATTAATACATTTCTGTAAAATACCTAATTATTGATACTTCTACGCCTATTTAATTGTACTCTTATTGCTTTTGTAACATGTGTTAATGAAATAGCATAGTATGAGTCGTGTGATTTGCCTTGAAGTTTAATGATGAATTAATAATGCGTTATTTGTTTTTCTAAAAGTTGTTATTTAAAAAGATATGTTTAAGAAACATGGCAGAGCAATAGATGTATCGTTAAAATTCAAACAAAAAGTGTCGGTATCGGCTTTAAAAAAGATTTGCTAGAATCTAGATCTTAATACTCCATAATATGTATTTTTAGATACATTAATTAATTTTTTTCATGATACTTTTGGACTTTTTCCCGCTTCGATTTTTAAATGCAGAACTTTTACTTGTGGTGGAGAATCTTTACAATGTTGCATTGCTAATCTTCTGGTTACTTCTTCCACCTCTGGTCAAATCAAAAACAGAAGGAAATCAAAGCATGACGATAAACTTCGACACTTTCAGTTCTAGCAAACCATGTTGACAATCTCTTGAAACCCAGCTGCAGCACTGGTGAGCCAGAGCCAGAGGAGCCAGCAGAATGATGAGGTACTTGAAGTGGCCTCTGAGGGTGCTGAATATGATAGATAAGGTCACATTTGGTAAAAAAAAATGGCTCCATCCTGCAAAACCTCAAACAAAGGAAATGAGGAAGGGAAGGCAAGTGGCTCTTGGTTGAGAATCTATTAAACCGAGAGTGGTCAGTGCCAGCAAGGCCTGCATCTGGAGGATGAGCCTGGTGCAAGCTTTCTAAACAGTCCCATCGCCTTTGAGGATTTCCTTTAAGCATGTAAATATTAATAGAACAACCATTGGCGAGGCTCTTCTAACGTAGCACTGGCGTCTGAACAATGCGATCAATGAGACTTGTTGTCCATCCACTTTCAAGTTTTACCATAATAGAACAGCTTTGGAGTCCAACATGTGGGGCCTTTTTATCCGATCACGATCAACCATTGTGCAATTGAAATATAAAAATCCAGCCAGATCGCAGTAAGGTGCATCCTGCCAAGAGAGTCCGGGGAGTGCCAAACACACTTTGGTGGCCAGGTTCCCTTGGCACACCTGTGGCGCAGTGAGGCACTAGGTAGGATTAGAAAGAGACGCATGAATATAGATGAGTGAATTAGAATCTGTGACTGTCATGACCAAATTAAATTCACTTCATCTCCTTCTGGTCCCATCATGGCCAATGTCTTGACCAGCCTTTTAACTTGAGGCTTTACCTTGGTTACCCAGTGTTTAGGATGGAGACACGGGATGAGCTACTGGCAGGACTACTCGGATGCACGGTCGTGGATACTTGGAGCTTGACAATGTGCAACATTTCTCCAGCTGGAGAAGTTAAATGCTAAGTATCTTCGGCAATTAGACACAATCGTAACATAGTATATTCAGGAGTAAGAAGTGCCATGGTTAGCTCAGGAATATTCTCAAGTCTAGACACTGGAGGGGAAGAGAGTTGGCTAAAGGTATATAAATTACGGTATACGGAGGAGACTGGAGGTGAAGGGGTTGAGGAGGGTTCACATCTGTTAGTCTTAAATGACAACTGACGCAGCGAATAGAAGAACGGTTTTAAAGTCAATCAACAATACGATTGGTTTAGAGAGAATGTGAATACATGCTGGTTGGCTTTGGAGTATTCCTCACTGATCGAAATCAGCCCCAACTCGGTTGAAGCTTGCGGCCAACTCCCTACATTACGCCATCAGATGTCACCTACAAGTATGTCCTCAACATTTAACCCCCGAGTGTGTGCCTATGCCCAGAGAAAAAAGATGCTGCTGACCGAGCCAGACATCAATTTGTGACCGTGGAAACCTCCTGATCCTGTCCTCTTGTCTGATCAAGTATGATGGGTATGTCATGTGAGTCACTGCGCTGTAACTGCAGGAGCAACCCAGAAGAGTAGCATCTTGAAACCGAGGCTTTGGGAACATGCACATACATATTTCATGAGAACATGTGTGGAAAACATTTCATAAAAACATGCTTTGGGAGAGTAGATCTACGTCTATATTGGTGGAACACAGACCCCTCCCCCAGTTGGAAAACATGCAAGTGAGTATTGTTTTAAGCAATTAAAACTCCAACTCCGGTGGCCTGCCTTACCACATTTGGGTTTGTAATGATTTCTCAGTGCATCTGATAAATAAATGGATAAAGGAGCTGGTAGAGTAGCCGAAACCGAAGTAGAGCTTTCAGCAAAGGTGTGTCCAATGTGAGATTTCATTTCCTCTTAAGACAGCTGTAGATGCAGATTGCCAAAGCAGTGATGTCGTTTAAACCCCTGTAGAAAAGGTTCCAGCCACCCGTTGCTGCTAATATATGAAAGACGTCACCGTAATCCCCCCCAACACCATGAATAACTTGGCACTTGGCCAAAAATCACCCTGGTCAGCTTCTTTGCAGAGACTGGCTGTTGGGAGACCTTCATCACCTCGGCTGTAAACAATGAGTAATTAACACACGGCTGAGCCCTGGCGAGAACCTGACAGCAGAGTGACGATGCCGGCAGGACAGGGGTCCTGATGGTGGCCTTTCCTGTGTCATTTACTATTCTCCTACAACCCAATGGTTGACTCCTATATTGTGAAGTTAATTGAGATTTTTGACCGATCAATCATTAGAATGTTTTTCCATCACTGTCGTGTCGCAAAATATAAATGTGTCATATAGAGCAGTGCCGGATTCAGGCGTTATGAGGGGCAGGGGCATACAAAATTAAGAAGCATGCGATGAGGCACCAGAATGCAAATAAACAACAACAACAGACGCACCAGGAGGGCATTTTACAACAGGCCTCATAAGAGGGCAAATTATTTCACTTTATCACATTTTATAGCACCTTAGGCGGCACTTTGTCATGTTTTATCTACAAGCCTCCAAGTGGGGCACTATTGCTCCGTTGTTTTTGCTTAGAAACCATCTTTTGCTTAACCTTTTATTCATCTCCGCATTATTTAGAATACGTATATTACCAGGGGCACTTTATTTCACTTTTACTAGGCACTCTGTAGTGTTTTCTTCACTGGAAGGGAACCCTAGAGGGCCCTTCACAGTTCCTCCAATAGAGCGCAAATCTTAACTAGTGCGCAGTTTATCATGTTTTCTTAACTTGACAACACCAAACAGGGAATTTTATCATCATTATTTTCACCAGAAGGGGACCCTAGAGGGCATTTCATCATGTGTTCTGCATTGGTGCCGAGGGCACTTCATCTCATTTTCTCCACTGGGAGGGCAACCTCTACATGGACACTACTCTACATACATACATATACAGGACTGTCTCAGAAAATTAGAATATTGTGATGAAGTTCTTTATTTTCTGCAATGCAATTAAAAAAACAAAAATGTCATGCATTCTGGATTCATTACAAATCAACTGAAATATTGCAAGCCTTTTATTCTTTTAATATTGCTGATTATGGCTTACAGCTTAAGAAAACTCTAAAATCCTATCTCATAAAATTTTAATATTTCCTCAGACCAAGTAAAAAAAAAGATTTATAACAGCTGAGTGTTTGTCAAGGCTCAGGAAACCCTTGCAGGTGTTTCGAGTTAATTAGACAATTCAAGTGATTTGTTTAATACCCTACTAGTATACTTTTTCATGATATTCTAATATTTAGAGATAGGATATTTGAGTTTTCTTAAGCTGTAAGCCATAATCAGCAATAAATCAGAATAAAAGGCTTGCAATATTTCAGTTGATTTGTAATGAATCCAGAATGCATGACATTTTTGTTTTTTTAATTGCATTACAGAAAATAAAGAACTTCATCACAATATTCTAATTTTCTGAGACAGTCCTGTATAACATAAGCAACAGTCTTATAATTTAAGTGTATTCAAGTTCCTTCTGGTAAACATTTACGCAGTGTTCACATCTCGGGCTTTTATTGTGAAAGGTAAGAACAGAAGGAGTGAGGTCTGCCCTGCCTTTGTCATGGTTGAAAGGAGTATGTAATGTGGTCTTGGTTCAGACCACAGAGGCTCTGTGGACATTATAATGTACATTTCCATTTAGACTGTTCTGCAAAAACATGACGGGTTGAGGCCTTTATTTACCTTCGCGAAAGGTCAAAAATATTGACAACTAGAATGGGCACTCGGTAGAGCGCATACCTTCGCATATCACAAGATTGGGCATTGAATTATCAACATGTTGGCATTAGTTGCATGCCAATTGGATACAAATTGACCGTGCTATGGTAAAAAGAAGCTTTTGACCTTTCCATGACCTTGACCTTTGACCCGATTGATCCCAAAATCTAATCAAATGATCCCACCCAATTTCATGCGATTCAAGAAGATTTTGACCTTTTCATGACCTTGACCTTTGACCCGATCGATCCCAAAATCTAATCAAATGGTCCCCGGATAATAACCAATCATCCCACCAAATTTCATGCGATTCGGTTTAAAACTTTTTGTTATGCGAGCAACATGCATACAAATAAATAAATATAAAAATAAATACACAGCGATCAAAACATAATCTTCCGCATTTTCAATGCGAAGGTAATAATGAAATAAATGAAACGTTTCTTTATCTGTCGTGATTATGGAGATTCTGTACACTGCATTCTGAACACGGGTAAAGAATCCCCTCCCGGGTATTGCACTGCTGTGAGAAATCCGTCACTCATAGTTCACATTGTACTCTGTTCTCTTTACATAATGATATGATTTTGAGCCATCACTCATCACTGGAATCTCGCACTGGACTTGAACCGCGCATATGAAAGCACCACATTAATATGGAATGCCGTGTGAATCCTCCCGAGCATAACAATACCGCTGCGAGGATGTATCAGGGTGAGGCCTACATAGAGATGCGGTGAAATATCTCTCATTATATATTGTGTGCCAGTTGAAGAGTATAATTGCTGTAACCAAGGGAGCAATACCCAACTCCTGTCACTAAGTGTTCATCCACTCATATGAAATGTGACGGCTCGATGGTAACCGCTGCCAACCTTTCAATTCTAATTCATGCTATTAATATTGCTGGAGGCCAACTCCGGGGATCTTCACGACAAAGAGTGGAATGGACTTCTCTCTCAAGCACAACTGTGGCTGTGGAATATTGATTAGGCCTGTATCATCTCATCACACGCAGAATAACAATCAAACATTGTTTTACGCTTTCTATCTTTTCCTCTTTTGTTGTTGCCTGCGTCCTTCCACACTTGATTAGTTGTGCTTTTCCTCCAGGAACCCAGATAATAACTTGACGATGCCTTTTGATCCAACCATTCTGAAAGAGAAAATTAAACTCTCATAAAACAATAACCCTCATCCGCCTCCTACCCTTTGAAGTCTGAGTGCTGAGATATTGGAGAGCTTTGGCAAAAGATAAGGCGAACGCTGTTTGTCTTTTGATTACAGTGTTCCAGATGAATCTCCTGACTGCAGTGCAGCAACCTCCACTAATCCCCGAATCACGGACCCCGAGAACCACCTCAGACACCAGCAATATTACGACGGATCTTCTGTTGCTATATATAACCTTAAAGACAAAACGACTTTACCCCGTTGTATTGTGCAGATATCTACACATGCATAATAGCTCTATGCTCCTACATAGAGCTATTATGACGAAGGCTGGTAGGAAAAGTACTGAATCCTCAATCAATCAATCAACCTCGATTTAAGCTCCTTTCATATTGAGTCTTCATTTCTGTTTCTAAATCCAATCTTCCAATATATTTACGTTCATGTGGATAACAGATATATCCAGCCACCTTATTTTTTCATGAGCTGTGAAGAACCAAATATTGAAGGTCTTGGTTCAAAACTATTATGTTTATGAGCTCCCATTATTGATCTGCTGTGTGGGAGAAAGTTCAACTGGGCGAATTGGACTCCTAAAAATAACGAGACACGATCGGCTGTTGGAGAAATGAGTTTGCCAGCTGAACGTTTTGTACACTGTCCCCTGCTAATTTGAAAGATAACAGATTTGTTCGCGTGGGAGTTAAGTGGATCTGTTCGGCCAAATAATTGGTCACCGTCAAACACTCTAATTTCCACTTGATTATGAAGTGAAATGTTTTTGCAGCGCGAGAACACTGGCAGGCTGTTTAGGTCACAGCGGAGTACAGTTAGGAACCTTAAGGATCTGCAAAATGTAAGGCAAGATGGTCCGTGAATATATTCCTGTATCCGCCCTGAAGATTTATTCAACTTAAATAAGATGTTAAACAATAGGCTAGATGTTTAAATTGAGACATTCCGTAACATCGAAAGCGATTTCTTTCATTATCATATGCTTGAACCAATCAGATTGCTCAATTTGAGCTTCATGATTTGTGATACACAAATTGTTTGAAGCTTAGAAGCTTTTACTCGTCATGAAGTCAAAATATTTGCCTAACTTAACTTTGAACTGTTTTCAATGCTGCAGTCTGCTCACAAATTTGATCAAAGTGGTGAAAGTTACATAGAAAACCGTTGATTGCTGTCCTTAGTTTGAAAGGTAATTGGACAAATTCAGAATCAGAATCAGCTTTATTGGCCATGTATGTGTGCACATACATGTAATTTACACTCTCGTCGAAACATACATGTAATTTACAAATTTACAGATTTACAAATAGCAGGATAAATATAAAAACAGACATTGAAGACTTCAGAATAGCAAACTGTACGTACAATATAAAACAAATATGAATATTAAAAGGGAATTAACTACAGCACCAATACAGGACTGTCTCAGAAAATTAGAATATTGTGATAAAGTTCTTTATTTTCTGTAATGCAATTAAAAAAACAAAAATGTCATGCATTCTGGATTCATTACAAATCAACTGAAATATTGCAAGCCTTTTATTCTTTTAATATTGCTGATTATGGCTTACAGCTTAAGAAAACTCTAAAATCCTATCTCATAAAATTTTAATATTTCCTCAGACCAAGTAAAAAAAAAGATTTATAACAGCTGAGTGTTTGTCAAGGCTCAGGAAACCCTTGCAGGTGTTTCGAGTTAATTAGACAATTCAAGTGATTTGTTTAATACCCTACTAGTATACTTTTTCATGATATTCTAATATTTAGAGATAGGATATTTGAGTTTTCTTAAGCTGTAAGCCATAATCAGCAATAAATCAGAATAAAAGGCTTGCAATATTTCAGTTGATTTATAATGAATCCAGAATGCATGACATTTTTGTTTTTTTAATTGCATTACAGAAAATAAAGAACTTCATCACAATATTCTAATTTTCTGAGACAGTCCTGTATATATCAAATTATAAGGAACAAAATGCAGGATAGAAATGGAAATCTAAAGTATTATTTGCATGACTTAAAAAAAAAAATCGTATAAAGTAAACTTCCAATAAACGCATTTCCAAGTGTAGGTTACATCCCAAATATTTCCATCATGTTACGAGATTGAATTTTACCTCCGATCTTGCCGGAAGAGCTTCAAAATAAAAGGACCTAAAACATACACAGGCACTTACAAAATAAAGGCTTACCGGATATAGTCAACACATTACCAGCACCTTTTCAGAGTCATTTACATACACTGCAGTTATTTTTAGAATATATTAATTTGGCCGTTACTGATTTGTACAAACAGCATATGGTAGGTAAGGCCTGTGCTCAATCAAACCACAACTTCTAACATATGTTCTCTTTTGTTTGTTTGGTTGTATGCACATTAGGAAACAACTATTAATAAGAGAGAACCATACAACTCTACAACTAGAACCAATATATACCAAATTAAAGTGAACACAATGCAGGATAGAAATTGAAATCTGAAGTATTATTTGCATGACTTAAAAAAAAAAAATCTTTGAATAAACGCATTTCCAAATGTAGGTTACTTCCCAAATATTTGCATCAGTCATCCTGACTTTTTCTAAAGGGAGCGATTAACCAAAAACTGCTGTTTGTGTCTGCAAAAAGCGAGGAAGTGCGAAAGGAAGATGAGTCATAGATAGATTACAGGGTTCATACGCAGGCGGGAAGTAACCGTGAATTGAAAGGGCACATTACCCGAGAACAGCTGCGAGGGAGGAAACCGTTGCATCTAGTCACCGCAGACGGGAGAGTCACGCATCCGGAAAGGACCGTTACCCTTGATGATCGATACCATGTCGTGAAGAAATATTGAGCTGTTGAATTTCAATGAAATGCAGAAGGAGGATTTCAGGCAGGGAACTATCAATCATCTGTGGAGAAGTCCCAGCCCACTCCCAGACAACACTTTAAAACATGTGGCATCTGTCACTTTTAGCTCAAAAGCCAACCTAAAAAACATTTCACAGCTGACTGAGACACTGTTAAAAGGAAGTGACTGCAGAACCAATATATATCAATTTGTGTAGGAACACCAGTTCTAGCATTGAGACTCAACTCGCACACCAGTCCCCTGTCGCCATCGGACTGCAGCAAATTATTTGATGTAGCTTAAATTCAAACCGCTGTACACAGCCTCTTGTCATTAAAAAGGACTCGACACGGCCAAATCCCCACCAAGACTCCCAGGAGGCTGCATTACGAAAGTTTCTATTCAATAAGTCTGCCCTTTGCTTTTCAAAGAAGCGCTTATCTCTGAAAAGCCACAGGGGTTGCTTTTAACTCGGGTGTATGCCGGAGATTATACCACTTTGCCCCGTAGAAAGAGATTGTGGAGAGCAATAAGATACAACATGTTGTAGTCTTCTGGGTAAAGGTTTCTCTGAGAGTTCGACCCAAGAAAAACAAATACAAATGGCCAAAAGCAACAGATCCACATAGAATAGTTCCTCTTCACGCTCCAGTCAACAGTCAACACTTCATTTAACCTTGACCGTGATCATTCCCGAACCTTTACAGAGAAGTTATTCAATTCAAACCATAATATTTCATTTTGGCGTCCGTTTATGAAACGCGTTATGCTTTCGTAATAGTAATTTTCTAGCAGTTTGGGGTTTTGGAAAGCATCGATAAGTGATGTTGTCCTTTGGGCGTTAGTTAAGAAAACACTGGTGGTTCTGAGAAGTAAGCACAAACAATGTATTGTTTTATTCATAGAACTGTTACAGTTTTTCCCCCTTCATTCATGATACAATACTATATACTGAAGCAGACCCCAGTCGGACAATCGTGATGCATACTGATGTTTCCAGAATTGCCTTCATTCATGTTCAACCATGAGCCTGGTTGGCTAAAATACATTTAAGAGTTTCTCCTTTTCCATTCAATTTCCAGAAATCAACGTAAGAGCTAATGGAACAAATAAAACAGAAATGAGCTCTTACGAGTGTAAACACCCACATGTGGACATAATCACAATATATTCACCTTCTTAAAGAGAACATTGAGCTAAAATCTAGCATTAGCATCTTATCGCAATACATTTTACAAGTTAATTGATAAATATGTTACTAAACATGTAGTCAAAGCCGTTCGTACAATTCATAGAGTACTTCAGGAAAATACTCATGAACACCTTTTCCTTCAGAACACCGTCAACTAACGTACTTTTTGCGAAGTCAAGTTGCGAGATTTAATTATACTTCTGGTCTCGCAGGAAGAGCTTAACAATAAAAGGACCTAAAACATACAAAGGCACTTACAAAATAATGGCTTACGGGATATAGTCAACATATTATCAGCACCTTTTCTGAGTAATTTACATACACTGCAGTTATTTTTATAATATATTAATTCCGGCCATTACTAATTTGTACAAACAGCATATGGTACAAGGTCTGTGCTCAATCACACCACAACTTTCCACATATGTTCTCTTTTGTTCTCTGAAGTTTTACTTGTTCTGTATTACTACTGTCTACAATGTATTTTTAAACATATCTACTACTTTCCACTGGACTACAAAGGTGAGAAAAGAGTTAGGAAAATATTCAATGTTTTTTTTAAGACTTTTACCAAAAAGGTGAACAAGAACATTTCCCAAAATGTCAAGACATATGACTTTCACATTGACTTCTACTTCACGATACATTTGGGTTGTTTTATTCCATATTAAAAAAATATAAGCGCTGACAGTGTTTAGCTTCAATTCATCTCTTCAGTAATGCTCTGGCAAAAGAAAAACATTATATATGATACAGACAAATGTACAGATGGACATGAAGTAATAACTCAACCCTTTCCCCCCGAGGCTTGTTTTAAAACAGGGAAAATTGTGGAATCGTTCAGTGAAGTCAATCTGCTAGCAGCGGGACTCCGAAGTTCTGGTTTTTAGACTGAAATGAATAGATAGATAGATAGAAAAAAATATATATAAATAAAAAAACCCAACAGAAAGACAAAAATAAAAAAAAAAAAAGAGAAAAAAAAAAAAAAAAAAAAGAATAAATAGAGAGGAAAACTTGTGGAAAAAAAGGCGTGAGGAGACGGCCTGGAGCAATCTCTCAAAGAACTCTGTAGCTGTTGGAGAAGAAGGTGTGGAGGGTGGAGAGAAAGTCCTCCTGGTGGTCTGGGAGGTCCAATATGGGGGTGGTGTTCCTCTCCTCACCTCTCACCACCACCCATGGTCTTCTCCCACCCACTCCCGTGGACACACCAATGTCTCCCAGACCTGTTTGTTAGTTCCCCCAGCTCCAGCAGCAAGTGCACGGCTGGTCAGACATCCCGGGCCTGCTCCTGCTCAGACAATGGCAATGCGCAGCACTGCAGCCAGCCTCTTTCTGTAGAATAACTCAGATCAAGCGCTGCACACAGACTGAAAGAAAGCTTCCAGCGAAAACAGGCCGACTCATCCCTTCTTGTCAGTTATCTTGACCATGGCTTTCACTCCGTCCACTCCAGATACCCAGTTCATGTACTCCTTCCCCTCCTCCCCAGATCCACCATCACTCCCTCTGTAGTCAAGGTAGCCATCCTCTGGTCCTCCCCACACCCTCTTGGGTCCGTCACACTCGGCCCTCCAGGTGGTCCCACACTCCCCATCCACACTCTCCTCCCACACACCACTCTACCCGACCACTCCCATCCCCAGTAGTGACACTTGTACCACTGCACACTGCAGAAGTCCCAGAGGAAGTCTGTGGTCACTTGAGTGCACTGGAAGCCTGGGGTCACAGAAGAGGAAGGAGACAGACACTGAGACAGCTGTGACCTCAATGACTGACTCACACATCACAGTCCACCAGGCCAGGAGTCCACCGGCCACCGTCTGCCTGTGAGGTAGTCCCACCCATCCAGATGGGTGCAGCACGTCCTTCGTGTCACAGGAGTCACTCCTCAAGTCAGTGGATGTCTGAGAGGTGCTGGATCCACACCAGAGAGTGACTCTTGCAGTGCACCAGACACTCCCACATCCAGGTGGTAGACAATGGGCAGAGGTAGACATTGGCAGAGCACAAAGCGAAGGAGGAGGTGGGCAAGGTGGAGCAGCGCCACCTCCAGCCAGGCAAGCTGAGGGTGGAGCACATGCAGCCGCCCAGAGGGTCGTTCAACCGGAGATGAGGTGGACCACCTTTGGGACTGAGACCGACAGCGTGGGACCAGGCAGCGGCCAGATGGTGCTGACCCAGGCCTTCCACAGCACTGACTTCCCCCAGCCTCAGGCTGAGGTTGAAGAGGCTCAGCTGGAGCCAGACAGGTCTGTGGGGAGGACAGGACCAGCCTGGGCTGACCCTTCAGCTCTCCTGCCTTCTTCGCTAGGAGGTCTGTCTCAGAGTGGGTCTCAGGTGGAGGAGGGGAGGGAGGAGGAGAGGGCTCCAGCTGCAGGAGGTGGAGGAGAGGAGGTGGAGGGGAGGGGGGAGGTGGGGGGGGAGGAGTAGGTGGGGGGAGGAGGGTGGGGGGAGGAGGTGACAGAGGGACTGAACGGCCCTCTCTGCACTCCTTCTTGGAAGCCTGGGAGCCTCACCCCCTCTCCCCTCCCACCACACCTTCAGTCCACTCAGTCACCTCCCCCTTCTCCTTCACCTCCCCCAGGGTTTCCCTCCTCCTCCTCCTCTCCCCCTCTCCTCCCTGCCCTCAGCTCCTTCCCAGCCTCCTCTTCTGCGCCTCTCCAAGCAGCCCTCTTCCCTGTCAAGAAGCTCCCCTGCTAAGTCTTCTTCATGTTATCCAGTCCTCTCCAATCCAGGCGATCCTGGCTGGGTGTGTGTACAGTGTTGTGATGTATGATTGGATGATGTTGACAGTGATGGATGTGTTTGATGCGTGATGTCATGGTCGTGATTGATGTCCCTCAGTGCGGTCCACAGTCCCATCCCAGTCGTTGTCTCGACCACCTCTCCACAGAGTAGCCTCCTCCTCACACCACCCTCTTCACCAGAGGAACATACCACCAGGTCACCGGCCTTCACCAGAGGAGAGACCCTGAGGTCAGGGGGGGTGGCGCTGATCAGACCTGCGAGGGGGAGTAGCCTGCAGCTGTTCAGGTTTTAGTTTATTGTTCAGTCATATGTTTATATTGTTGGATGAGTGGTTTTTTGTGCTTATGTGTTTGTGTGGTGTGTAGTGTGGTGGTTAGCCAAGAGTCTGATGTGATGATGATTCATGCCAGCAGACACAGTGGAGTGAGCATTCACAGCCACAGGCTCATCAGGGACGAGCGCATGGCGGCACGCAACAGCAACAAAAAAAATACCGGGCTTGGCTCTCGGCGGCGGGCGGGCGCATCCCCAGGCCAATAGTTCAATGTTCCGGGCACACACGCACACACACCGCACTGCACCACGGCGCACACACACCACACACAGCCCCCCGCCCCGATTTTCCCGCGCCCCCTCTTCCGTCTCTGTCTCTGTCTCTGTCCTGCCGAAGCGTCCCTGATCCGGTGATCCGGATAGTCCGGCGTGCAGCCGTCTGCTCAGTGAGCACACAGGAGCTGCTCTCGGAGAAACGGAAGACCCTCTCGTCAGCTCATCCGCCGAGCGAGTCCCAAAGAGCCTCCGTTCCCCCGTTCCCGGTTATGGACGGGACGGTCGGTTTGTATCCTCTCGTTTTAGCCCTCTGCTTGACCCCCGCTTGACGCCGGAGAGCCTTCCGCTAGCTCCAGCGGGACTCAGGTCTTCCAGGCAGGCAGTTCGGCCTGCACAGCGCCGATCAGCTGGCAGCTGGAGGGCAGACGGTCCCAGTCATTGTTATTGTCATGGCTCACCGATACTACGACTCAAAAGAACACAAAAGCAGTAGAAAAAGTCGAAAAAAAGTTATGTCCGGTGTCGTCTAAGACAGACGTGAAAAGAAAGAAAGAAAAAAGAAGAAAAAAAAAAAAAAAAAAAAAAAAAAAAAATAAAAAAAAAAATACTACTGAAACAAGCAGCCGTTGGCACAGCGCTTCCTCCTGTTTACACAAAGGAGGGTTGCAGCCAAGTAGTGAGGCAAATGAGACACCTTGTGGCGACCCGCCCTGCTCAGACGTAATAGTAGGAGACGAAGCCATTTGGCTTCATGGAGAGTGAAGCAGTGCAACGGGTTGACAAACAACTTCCGAGACTTCCGTCACACGGTGGTGATCTACACAAAGAAAAACGTGTTCCTTGACACAAGTAAGTGTTAGGTTGTATTAGTTTAGGTTGTATTAGTTTATTTTGATTCTGTAGTCTTGAGCATTAAATTAATACATATAGAAAGATATTAGAATAGGAAATATTAGGGAGAATATTGATAGTTATTACTGTATTATGAAGCATAGCCTATGCTTCATAATACAGTAATAACAATATCAATGCTGCATAGGGGTACTGTTTACTCTATGCAAATGTAAATGGCAGAATAATTAATGTGTGTTGCATGAGAGTGAATGTTAGTTTAGTATTTCAGATTGTCGAAGCCTGTTAGAAACTTTAATGCGGACAATAAGAGACAGGACTTTTATTGTGAAAATACTTGTCTAGCGACTTGACCGGAAGTGACGTTTTGACCCGGGTTCATGACATTTGACCCCTCCATTTTGATAGCGGACTTTGAGCCAACAGGTAGATGTTAGAGGCTGAACTAAACCTTTGAGAGTACGTTATTTTGCGACTAATACTCTCTAATATCGTTCTCTTTCGTCTTGACCCGGGTGCTTCGAGCTGGTTCCCGTGGTGCCCGTATCACCACGAAACCCATGATCGTGAGCCTTGATTGTTTGTTTCCACTTCTTGCCATTAAATATTCTTGAATTCTATTCACTCGCATCCGGAGCCTGATTTCCATCATATGCGAAGTGCCCAGTTTCAGTTACTCTTATGTGAAACGAGTGCAGATGCATGGGTGTATATCATACCTCACACAGATTTTATACAATAAAAATGGCAGAACATAGCGAACATGTATATGGTGACATCATAATTACTTCGTTTTTTACAAGACTAGCTCCAGAGTCTTAAGCGTTCTGTCCGAACAGAAGGGTAAAAATTAACAGGGCATGAAATCAAAACCAGATAAGTATGAAGCTGCCGATGTTTCATACTTGCAGTTACAAGACTATAAAGCCATGCTAGCGACTTCACAAGGCTGTACTTACGCACAGCGGGGCTTTGAGCTTATCGCTAACACCATGCTAACGTAATCACAATGAAAACACCTAGTTCGGCTAAGGCTGATATGTTGAATGGTTCGTTACCGTACATGCTTTGAGCCAGCCTCTATCCGCGTTGATTGTCAGGACTGTCCTCTTTTGACATTAAACCTTTTACAGAATGCAAATAATTTGCAGGGTAAAGCAACACTTTCTTTCAGAATGAGGCTTATTTTTTTTGCTTTATTTATATATACGAAACAAGAACTTCAATGCTCGGCAATCCGAGCCAAGGCTGCAAACTGGATTACTGCTTGATAAAGGCAACGCATACCAGGTTTTCCACAATGTCAAGTCTGTAAAACAAAGTAATAAAGCAATTAAAATGTTGGTGTAGTGGTGATGATAGGCTAAATAATCACCAAAGTGATCACAGTCCATCGCGTGGAGAGCATGAATGTCCGCAGCAGATTTCGCAACCTTTTGTCACTGCCAATTCGTCTGCTTGGTTAGTGCCCCTCGGCATCGGAGGCCCTGTGTGGTAGTAGTAGTAGTAGTAGGCGTTTCAATAACCCCAATGTAACGCCCGAGTTATTAGTGATGTGAGTCGCTTAGTTGGAAGTCACACTGTTTTCCTGAACTTAAGTTTTTTTCGTTAACCAAACCCTAACTTCCGGTGAAGATTGAGGTTTATTTCTAAAACAACACCAACAAGCATGCCTAGTGCACGACTTCCAGTGCCAAGGGCCACTGACCAAGCAGTGGCATCTGACAAATTGAGAGTGAAGAATGCGTTGGATTTAATGGCCATCTCTCAAAAGTTGATCGGATATTTTCCTTAAAACCACACACCCCATGTCAGTTCTCTGAACTCCTTCGCACTCATCTTCTAGGAATCCTGAATGTCTGTGTACAATGCTGTGTTGATAAATCCATGAAATGTTGTGTTATCTCACTACGTGAGTGAAAACATGACGCTGGTAGTAACACTACGGGAAAGGCCATTTGAGTTTCCATCATTTGTATCCATTTGTATTACGCTATGTGAAGCCGTGTGAATTATGACTCAATGGTTTACCGCGCTGTTAGCACCTGCGGTGTTCTGCTTTATTGCCGTAGCAACCACGTGTGCCAAAGCAGCACGTTCCTTTTCATTTTGTGCATGGAAAGTACTCGGGACTGTTTGCCATTCCATCTTGTAACATAAAGTAGTGTCTGGATCTGGAGTTTTTGTGTTTGGTTTCCCGTTTTATTTAGAAATCCACGTCTCTCGTGTCCTCTGTTTCCCTGCACTTCCTGTCCCTGTGATTGTCTGCCCTGTCCCCCGGAGCACATCCGTTCGCCTGGTGGCCGTCCTGCTGCCCGTCCCCTCTACCCATCCCAGGTTGAGACGTCTGGAATACGTCCCTCCTGGTCTGGAATCCTGTTTTATTGTGAAGTTCCCCGTCTCTCGTGTCCTCTGTTTCCCTGCACTTCCTGTCCCTGTGATTGTCTGCCCTGTCCTCCTGTGTCCTATCACCAGGAAGCGGTGCCGTATGGCCCCGAAGACAAACAACAACAGACATAAACCCCACATTTGGAAGAGGGGTTAACCATCCTCCTGCCCTGAAAACAGTAAGCTGCCTTTATGCATTTAAATGCCGCTGTGCTGTGTTCCTCCCCACGCTGGCATCTCACCAACATCAGAAAGACTGGCAGCCTTCCCACACTTCTAGTGGCGCTCATCACACCGTCAGACACCTCAGTGAGCAAAAAGGGAGAAAAAAGGCTGCATGAAATCATCAGTGTGGCAGGTTATGAGCCAAACTCAAGAAAAAATAGGAAGAGGAAATTTTGTCTCGGCTGAACCCCGAGTACCTCATTATGCGCTTTATGGAGAGGGGTTTGGCCTGCATTACTAATATGCACTTTACTGTATGGCATATTCCAAAGCCACTTTGGATACGTCGGATTCTTACCTCAGGAAGTATACTCTGTTGTGGAAAGTAAAGCTGCCAAATATGCAAACTGAATTAAAGCAAATGATTGTTTTCAGTTTCTATTCATTTTTTCCCTTTCACCTTTGACGTCGCTGCATTTAGCCACGGCCACCTTACACATGGCCTCAGACCATTTTATATATTTTGAGCATTTCATGGCCTCAATTAACCACGCTGAATAATTTAAATTTGAATTGTGAGGCACCGGATTAGTTCGAGAGGAGGTACATTACAGTCGAGTTTAGGATTCCTCCGCATTTCTCACTGAGACACAGGCTGACTATATACTGTGTATCAAAACTCTCGCATACATGTGCAGAAAAGCAAAGAATTCCATGTCATTTTGTGGTCTTCATTTGTTGACTGCGGAAAGACTGTCCACTAAAGTACCTGCTTCCAGACCGGCTACATCCTCACATCTGATCCCCCCGCCCCCCTCTGCTGCAAGACTAGAATGTGTTTAAACATGGTATATTAAAGTCAACGACATTTAAATGAATACTAGTATTATTACCTTCGCATTGAAAATGTGGAAGGTTATGTTTTGATCGCCGTGTATTTATTTATTTATGTGTATGCGTGTTACTCGCATAACTCAAAAAGTATTAAACCGAATCGCATGAAATTTGGTGGGATGATTGGTTATTATCCGGGGACCATTTGCTTAGATTTTGGCATAGATCGGGTCAAAGGTCAAGGTCATGAAAAGGTCAACATCTTCTTTTTACAATAGCGCAGTCAATTTTTATCCAATTGGCATGCAACTAATGCCAAAATGTGGCGAAGGTATATACCGAGTGCCCGTTCTTGTTGCTACTATTAATAAATATGTCTTTAACTACTGCTTTTTCTGTAACTAACGCCATCTGAATGATTTTGACTAAAACCTTTGTTAAATATTTTTTGATGTGGCACTTGATGACATATCCTCTGTAGCAGCAGTGCTGGGACACTTCCATGGCCAATTGGCAGAAATGGCAAGTCTTTAACCAATTTCTGACTCGCTATAACTAATGTTTGAGATTTGAAGGGTATATATTTATCCCAGAGCCCCATTTCCTGCCATTATCTGTCTCTACAGTCACTTTTTTTTTTACAGTTGCTGCGTTCCGTTCTCTCATCCTTCACCCTAACTATGCCTTCACCGGAGAATCTGTCTCAAGCCAAAGAGAAACACAGCACTTCTCTATCTGATGAGACAGTAACGGGAACACGTCTGGGGAAAATGGGTGCAATTAGTGTTCTAGAGATGGTACAACAGCTGCAGGACAGCCACATTTCTCAGACTTGTCTCGCAAAGCCCGAACACCACGAATATAAAACGCGACGTGGATAGTATCAACTAGCAGTGCAATTGTTAACAACACGATTACACCGGCATTATATGGTGGAAAGCAGTGATAAACACCAGCCTAGGCACCTCTCTGTGTGTGAGAAATGAAGTCAACACTCACTGTGACAGATTCTATTCCCTGTAGTTTTCTAAAGAGGGAAATAGTAAGTGAACTCGTGACTTCCCAGACAGCAGGAAGACGGAAGGAACATACGATGAAGTTTGAAGCACAGCTTGACGTAAATGTGAGCTGGAAAAGGTCTCCAATGAGATATAAAAAAAACACAGATATAAGTTGGAATTCATTCGAGATTTAAGATTTTTAGAGAGCACGAATAATCCAATTATGGCAAATCAGATGACTGCTGCGTATAATTATAATGCTCATAATCCATCAATTGACTGTATTTACAAAATACACGTTAATGTCATTCGACTTGAAATGGGTCGTGAGGAGTTTGATGTTTTCTTCCGTCTGTGTGATGAGAATATTTTGCCTTTCACTTTCCACCGCCTGCAGTTATTTTGTGGCTCTTGAATGATATATTAATGTTTCTATATATATATTACATATTCCATTGATATTTCCACATCATTTCAAATGCTCGAGGTCCAACCCCGCACAGAGAAGTCAGCTCAAAGGATTCTTTGGGTGGAAGAGCACATTTTTCCCATCGCCTTATATAGTGAAGAATCAGCAGAGCAGTACGCCCCTCAGCATAATGGGGGGGATCTTATTTGAAAAGAAAAGAATGCGTTTTCTCTTTGAAATATGGAACTGAGTAGCCTCAATTGAACCTCTCCCTCTGCACAATGGCATCGGATATTTCGTCACAAGGGGCCCTGCTTTTGAAAGCACCCACAAATCATCTAAGAACGCTGTTAAATATCATATCATAAACTGTTTTATAGCCGTGCCACAGGAATGATCTATATTTTGCTCAGCTTTTTTCAGCAATGACTAAAGCAATGATCATGTCTGGTACTTTATTAACTCATTTATTAACTAAAAGCCAATTGTCCCATTATCTTCTTAAATTGACTGAAATAGCAGCATCCCCCAGGACTACTGTAATACCTAATTGAAACCGTACATAATTGTAATAACATTTTACATAATGCATTTTGAATCTAATCAAATTCCATGCAGTTTCAGTATTGCAGATGCTTGTTTGGATTTTGGGGCATTTGTGATTCCAGAAAACATCTTAAGTGTTACATAATTGCAAAAAAAGATGATTTAAATGATTGAAGCTTGTTCAATAGAAGTGTATACTTATATGACCACGGGTGACAAACGAGACATTAGTTAAGTTAGTAGACACATATGTTATTTCGACCTTAGCTTGTATGATATCATCCAGAGGTAAACATGACATCTATTGCTTCTGTCCATCCTGGAGAGGAATACTCCTCTGTTGCTCTCCTGGAAGTTTCTTCCCTTTTTCCCAGTGAAAGGGTTTTTTCTATTTCTTTGCAGTTTTTCCTGATCCGATGGGAAGGTCAAAGGTCAGGGATGTCGTATGTGTACAGATTGTAAAGCCAGGCAAATTTGTAATTTGTGATATTGGGCTATATAAAATGAACTTAATTGAATTGAACATAATCATGCCATGGCCACAGAAAATACTTGTTTCCGATTGGCAGGCAAGTGTTGGTTAAAATCTCTCCGGATCAGTTGAACAAGTGTTCTTAATCAACACACAGGGTTAGCCTGCAGGCAACCATGACTTTGTCAATGATGAGCAGAAGAGCAGTATGGATAACTGTTGTCATGAAATCAAAGCTTGCTTGTTAACACGTAGATGGCAACACCAAATATTGATCTGACCTTTTAGCAGATGTGTGATGGAGCATCAACAAAGAGCTCGGAGTAGTCTACCCTGCTGCTTCAATCAAGCATGAATGCTGCTGCTCCGCTTTTACACCAAAGAAATCAGTATCTGGTGCTGTGAGTTGCAGGAGTTGCAGGTCTTATTTGTTGTCGGGAGTCTTTATTTTGCAGAATAAAAAATGGATTCCACTGGTCTTACTGGAAATTGTGATCTCTGTGTCAGAGACTGCATGTGCAGTTTTAAGTTTGATGGAGTTGGTAAAACACAGTTGTGAGATGAGTCTCGTGGGCCAGAGCTGTGCATGTGAGTGAGACGCAGTGCAGCACAATGGTAAACAACAATGACATTGATGGAGTGGCGGCGGCGACTGAGTTGATGACACTGTACAGTGGGCGAGCCGACACATTTCCCCATTCAGCTGTCCCATCTCAGCAGGCAAATGATAGAGATGCAATTGTGACAAGTGTGACAAATGCAACTGGAATATTAAAACAATCAGTGGGTGCCGTTTTGGACTTGTACATCCTTTAAAGATATAACGTCGCAACCGACCAGTTCTTGCTCCGGACTCGTCAAACACCGTTGCGGATACCAACCAGCAGAGGCCCCCTTTGTTTGAGACCGTACTCCAGCGTAAACCCACCCATGTCATTAATTGGCGGTCTCACCAACTGACGTAGTATAAAGAGGAAGAAAGTCTGCGTAGAGAGGGAGTATTGGATCGGTTAAACAAAGGCAGGACTTTGACTAATGTTCGTGTCCCGTGTGAAAAGCTAACTCTGTCACGTCAGTTGTTAGTCACATGGCTTATTGGTATCGTCAGTCACGTCACTCATTAGTATTATAAGTCATGTGAGGTTTTCTATCCCATAATTATTAGTTTTGTTGCCGAAACCTAACTTCCTGTGATGATGATTTCTTAAGAAATTTCCGTGACACGTCCAAAACTGACACGAGAGGCCAGTGGCCAAGTGTAACCGTTTGTCGAGTTGGGAGTGAGAAAAAAACTCAGGACCTGTGACTTGTTCGTCACTCGCTAGTGACTGAGTCGCTCATGAGTCAAATTAACTTTAGCTACGTTAGCTCCTTTCCTAAACCAAACTATAACCTAACTTCCTATTAAGTAGGATGTTTATTTTGAAAGGACACCGTGTCTTTAAGGAGCAGATATTTACAGGCCACACCGACATGAAAGAGGTGCATGGTGGGTCGATCTCAGATGCCAAGGGGCACCGACTGAGTGGTGGTATTTGAAGACTGAGAATGTGATGGTAAAAGCCTCCCAACCCCACCCAACCTAGTTTGTTCGTGGTCAATTTGTAGTCCATTTGTCGATTCCCGTCCCTTTGGGGTGATCTTGTATCTCTTTCTAGCTGTTTTTTTTAACCTTTTACCTTTTGTCTTTGCTTCACTTTGTGTGTTTTTTGGAGCTGTGGACCATCTTGGAATCGACTGTAGCTATCGACTAGCGTTCATTCATTGCCATCTTGATTCCGGTTGACCCTTGTACAGAGAGGGCGACTACAATTCCATCATCTGTTGTTGTGTTCTTGCTTTGTGCCCCGAGGGGTTTGAGGAAATGTGGCTCTGGCAGTGGAGTTGTGCATATTTTCCGACAGTTGTTGGGGACTGCAGGCTGCAGAGGGCACAATGAGCTATCCATGTCATAAATATTTGTGTTACTTATTTAGTACAGTGAACCAAACGAACATTTGCATAATGTATTCGGGAGCTATGAGGGTTTATTGGCATTTGGGTTGGAAAAAGGTCAATAGGAGGAGGTGCCACCAAAACTCAGTGTAAATCCACTAATGATACATATATATATTCAGGTAGTTCAGTGTTCAGGGAATACAAGAACTAGATACTACAAAATGGTTTTGCCAAATAGGTTGTGGAGGAAACATAATGTCATGGCCTGCACGGTTCTTGTTCTTCGGCCTCCAGTTCGTTAAACCAATGTTGGTATTTGTGCCGTACAAAATGCAGAAACTCTTCCAAAACATTAGAAGAAAAAGTGGAAAGAATCAGAGGGAAGGAAGTCGTCTTAGAGTAGAGAAAACACTGGAGTGAGACAAAAGTCTTTCAAAATATGTCAACAGCATCATTTTGATATTGAATACAGAATGCCTGAAATACAGTGAATGCTAGTGGTAATGTTGAGTAATTCTAAGAATCCAATTGGCAACTAACCATATTGTGAACATGCCAGGATCATTTGGACAACCAACTTATATGTGTAACAATTAGGTTACTTTGTTTTCTGTTGTTGGCATGAAGTATACCCTCAACACTCGAAGGCTGTTTTCACAGAAACTGATTCCACAGAAATGTATCACTATTTTCTTTAACATGTTATTTGTGTATTTGCCATTCAATAAAGTACAACTACCTCCATCTGCCTGGTGTCATATTCATTGAATGTGTTGTTACTCTGTTATGATTCCTTCTGTACACATGGCATCTCTTGCTTCTATCCATCCTGGAGAGGGATCCTCCTCTGTTGCTCTCCTGAAGGTTTCTTCCCTTTTTTCCCTGTGAAGGGTTGTTTGGGAGTTTTTCCTGATCCGATGGGAGGTCAAAGGTCAGGGATGTCTATATGTACAGATTGTAAACCTCTGAGGCAAATTTGTAATTTCTGAGAATGAGCTATACAAAATAAACTGAATTGAAATGAATAAAATACCAGGCTGCTGAAACTCACCCGGCAGGCCAGATCGAACACGCCATATTGTGTACTCAGATCTATAGAAAATATGCTTTTTATTGTATCTCAAAAGACTTTTTTTCTGCCTTTACACAATACATTACACGAATAATGCATTCAATAAAAAAATTGTTAACCCTTGTGTTGCCTTAGGGTCATTTTGACCCGAATCAATATTACATCCTCCCCCCGCCTTTGGGTCATTTTGACCCGATTCAATGTTTCACCCTCCTGTTACCTTTATATTTACTAACATATTTTACCCTTTGGGTTCAATTTGACGCCAGCAATTAAAACCTCCAGGAAATTATTAGAATTAATGTTGTTTTCCAAGTTTAAGTGTGAGGCACTTTATGTTTGTTTGTTGACTACTGAAAGAACACCGACATTAAACATTGAATGGGGTCAAATTAATCCTAAGGCGGGGGGAGGGTGTAATATTGATTTGGGTCAAAATGACCCTAAGGCAACACAAGGGTTAAACTTATTTTTTTGACACAGAATCTGAGACAGCTTATTCCAAGCCTTGCCTCAGCAATAAAAAGCTTGAGGCCTTCGTCCTGTCACTCTCCTCCTGAGTTCCTCCTGCACAATGTCTCTCCCTTCATGTCCAGATTGTTGCTGCAGCTCCCGGGCTGCTCGGTTTGGGGCGAGGGCCGTGCCGTCTGGTTCTTTGTCATCCCTGTGCCTCTGTCTATCTCCTTTTTAGGTTTCCTTCCCAAAAAAAACCGTCCACCTGCTTTTCCACTGTCATCCTACTGCTTATTCTCCCTCCCTCAATGTAGAGCTGGTCTGTATCCAACTTACTTATTTAAAGTTTTGAGTCAAGAATGCACACAAGAAATGTGAAGAAATGTGAAGAAAAGTTGCGTTTGGACCAGTTAGGGCACAGGTGTCAAACATAAGGCCCGTCACGTCATTTTATGTGGCCCCTGACGACTTGAAAGACATGTGAAGGAAAATATCCTGTGCTTTTATTTTGAAGCTTTCAAATTAAATGGCTGTATGTTATAATATTAGGGAAATGTTCACTATTGTACACTATTTCTACTCTCAAATAAACAATAATCAAATTCAAAAAGAGTTATTTAACAATATGTTGGGGAGTAGTTCATACAGAGTTTCAGTACCGGCCCTTTAAGAGGCAGACATGATGCTGATGTGGCCCACTGTGAAAATGAGTCTGACAGCCCTGAGTTAGTGAGTCGAGGGTGGTGCGGATCGCATGCACATTAGTGCCGTTGACCAATAGCAAGCTGTCTGCTTTGCTGGAGCCAATGAGTGTGGAGTGTGTCTGTGGGTAAATAAACTTACGTGAACCGATTGTCATCAAGCCAAGTTAACGAGATGACAAAAATAACCAACCATATTATAGGAAATCATTTTTTACTTTGGCCTGGGAAAATGCTCCACAGCGATGAACACTATGCCAGGGGAAAGTAAATTCAACAATAGATAGAAAGTAGACATGTAAAGGTTAGCTCGCCAGCCAACCACGGTTCATCACAAGCTCTGGGAGTCATTTCCATCGAGGTTTTTCCCCCACTTATCACACTTAGATGAATGAAAATCTCGTGAAGTGATAGCCGGAGGAGAAATCTAACTAACCACAGGTGGTGGAGGCTCGGCTACAGGACGTTCTCAGTGGGAACAAATGTAAGTAGCTTAAGTACCGTTTAGATTGCATGCTTTGTCCCATAATGACATGTTTATCTGTTAACTCCAAATTGTGTGTTGTTTTTATTCATCAAATTGTCTGAAAATAATGGGGGTTTGATTACAATAGTTTGTACTCATGGTTGAATTCACTTATTGTAAGTCGCTGCTAAATGACATATAATGTAATACACTACCGTTCAAAGGTTTGGGGTCACCCAATTTTGTGTTTTCCATGTAAACTCACACTTGAATTCATCAAATGAATTACACAATGAATAGAAAATATAGTCAAGACATTGACAAGGTTAGAAATAATGATTTTTATTGGAAATATTAATTTTTTTCCTCAAACTTCTAGCTCAGTTTTATAGCTTCTCTCACCAGCATAACTGTTTTCAGCTGTGCTAACATAAAACTGGGTTTTCTAACCCTCCGTTAGTCTTCTAAGATGATAACACAATGTACCATTAGAACACTGGAGATGGCCATGTATACACCTATGGAGAAATGTCATTATTTGTTTGTTTATTTGTTTATTTATTGGATCCCCATTAGCTGACGCCTTAGCGACCGCTAATCTTCCTGGGGTCCACAGAAAGGACAAAATACAATACATACAAAAACATACAAAACATATCGTGAATCCAACAGTTAAAAATAGTACAACAAAGTAAAAGAAAAAGAAAAAATAGTGCAGTCAGATGCTCAGTACAGTTAAAGGATAAGATATATGTTATGTTGTGCAGATCAACTTAAGTCATACAAAGAATAAGAAAAGGAAAATCAGATGACTAAAAAGCAATAGAATACGTCAAGTGGTGAATGTTCTTAGGTGCGCCTTTAATTGTTTTTTGAATGATAAATTGTTACTCATGTGAGTTAAACGAGGAGGCAGTAGGTTCCAAGCGGTAATTGCACGATAGATCACAGTACGTTTGAGGAGGTTAGTTCTTGGGGTTGGCGGTATCAATTGACCTAAACTAGCATTCCTAGTGTTATGTTTATGTCTGTTAAATGTGTATTGTAACTGATTGAAGAAATATACCGGTGTCTGATTAAATACTACTTTCCTGAAAAACATGAGAAGACAAAAGTGAAGTTGAGTTTCAACTGAGAACCATGACAGGCGAGAGTGCATATATGCAGTATTAGTTCTAATTGAACACTGGAGTGCTAATCTGGCAGCTCTGTTTTGAACCATTTGTAGTTTGTGTATGTCCTTCTTAGCAGCCACTGCCCATATGAATGGACAGTACATCAGATGACAAAAGACCAGTGAGTGTAACACCTGACAAACAACAGGGAGAGTTAAATAAGCAAAACACTTTCTGGTCATAGCTATACCCCTACCCATCTTAGTGACAATGCCGTTGATGTGCTCAGACCACGACATTAAAAAACAGAGTAGTAATTTACCACATTAACAATGTATAGAGTAAATTTCTGATTCATTTAATGTTATCTTCATTGAAAAAAGCAGTGCTTTACTTTGAAAAATAAGGACATTTCTAAGTTGTTTGTTTCTTTTCCTAAGAGACCCCACACTTTTGAATGGTAGTGTACTGTAGCAGGTCTTGCACCGCTACCCGTGGGTTTCCCCCAAATGCTCCAAGGATCAGCCATGACCAAAGAGACCAAGGTTCCGTTTAGAAACATTCTTTATTTTGGCAACAAACACACCGAGCAGACCGCAACACTGCGCCTCTGCTCACTCTTCTCTCCCAACCTCTAGCTCTGCTGCCCTTTTATATGAGCAGCATCGGCTGCTCACTGATTGCCAATCAGCCAGCAGCCGAGGCCAAATTGGAGACAGCTGCCACATGTACATTTCAAGTAATTTGGTTGAAATATGGGTGATTTATTTAACTTCAAGGTCTGTTGTCCTCTTAGGTCAAAAACAACCCTGCAGCACAAAGTGGTGCAATGAGACAATGTGTCACACCAAACCACTTTACCAATATTATGTATGTATATATATATATATGTATATTTATATACATATGTATATGTGTATATATATATATGTATATATATGTATATATGTATGTATATATGTATTTATATATATATGTATTTATATATATATGTATATATATATGTATATATATGTATATATATGTATTTATATATATTTATGTATATATATATATATGTATATATATATGTATATATATATACATATATATTTAAAAAGCTCACCTCAGCCATGTGCCCTGCTGCCTGACAGTCTGTTTAGTCCATTTGCTTAATTTGGTCCAGTTTTTCGTATCCATGCATTACAAAAATACAACATAAGAGCTCATCCATTATTCAGGTTGGACTGAAGAACACTGCACCTCTTGATCACAAGGGTTACGAGGGGTTTTATTTGTCAATTTACGATATGGTTGCACAACAAAATGTATGTCGTATTTCCAATTTGCTACATAGGAAAGAAAACAAAAACATTATTAATACAATAATTGTAAACCTTGTCAACACAATCTAACTTTTCTTAACATGTGTTTTAGACATATAATAAAAAATTTTTTTAAACAGTGATATCCCGATATAAATATTCAGTAACCGTGGAGTGGAACAAGCCATATTAAAAATATATGGTAGAATATATGGTAGAATTTCAATAGGATTGGCCTCTTTCTGTAGTTATAGCTCCATTGCTTCAGTGACAACCCAATTTATCAGCCTGAGAGCACACAGAAGAAAGTGATTACATCATAGGCCAACAAAGATAACCCAAAGACATTGATGGGTCTGATATTGACAAGTGATTACTGGTACCATCGGTCTGTCACAGTCAGACATTTGAAGAAGGTTTTTCTTTTCTTTTTGTATCAATCCATTGGCCTCATATCGCCTCCAGGTCCCTCAATTTAATTGGTTAAAAAAAGGAATAATCAATCTGAAACAGACGTTGGTGTTTTTTTATTATATGTGAGTACAATTAAATATGGATTGAGCTTCATCCGATGTAGGATTCGGCGAATATGTGCGCACCATTAACACTTTTTTACAGCAAAAGAAGAAAACATTTACCAAATGCACATTCAATAGCATCTTCGTTTGTTAATCGACTTTGGAAATGAAAAGATGTTATGTTTTTGTTTCTTTTCGCTTTGTGCCGTGACTTTTTTAGGTGCTTCAGAACATTTGGAAAGCATATCCTTATTTTTTCACATCTTTTACCATTTTTTTCAAGGAGTATTTTCTTTATTTGGTGCCATAATGTGGCTGTATAGGCCACACCCACATTTACACATTTCATTCATAAAGCACAGCAAACATTATTGTGCTTGTGCAGCATCATTTTTGATGACACATTTTGATACCATGTATAAACAATATCTAATTTCAGCTACATTTTTTATTTGGAGTTGGAATTTCAAAACCTACGTAAGATCATAACTTTTTTGGAATTTGGTGCTGTATGCTTATGGTGGTCCTGAAGTTGTTGTATTTTCTTTTTGTCCATATTTCAGAGATCATGATTCTCACTCATTTAGCATGTTGTGTCTTCCTTTTCACAAAGCAAGCATTAATGTTCCTTCTACAACACAAAATCAGACCTGGATTGTGCAGCAATGCATTTGTCAGGTTTTTAGGTCAAAAATAAAATGCAAAAGTTAATGAAGTATGGGTGCTCTTAAAATAATACATCATTCTTAGACATTAGTTTTCCCTATGAAGAGGTTATTTTTTCACTAAATTAAATGTCAATTTTAGAATAATTTCATTTCACTGCATAAAAAAACATAAGAAGTATACATAAGTTTATTAGGTTATTGTTTTCTTTTTCTTTTTCAAACTAAAAGCACCTATTCGGTGTGAAAGTATAAGTCATTGTGACAAATAATGTTTGCAGGTCTGGTCTGCTGATGCCCAACCACAAAAGCGAGAAAGAACACCTGTGCCTGTTACTCTATTAATTCCAGAGATTGCTTGTGCAAACGGTGTGAAGAAATATGTTGAAAAGGCTATTACAGCAGTGTTTTCAAACTTATCAAAATGGCAGGAAATGATTGAATATTAGTCCATTCAAGTGAGTCCCTTTGTTCGGCCGTGTGCAATGGTGTAGAACTTTGTCTGACTTATTAGTTTTTTAATACTGTGCATAAATCCATTTACAGTGTGTGTGTGTGTGTAGGTGTGTGTGTGAGCAGCTCCAGGCCCCTTCACCTTTGCGAGGCCTGCAGAGCGTGAGGTGACGGAGCATAAAAGATCCAAAGTTACAATATGTATAAAAAAATTAAAAAAAATGTGTAAATCCAGACAAGTATTGTGTTCCTATGGGAAGATTTCAAGGTCTTATACTTATTCAGGAAGTAGTTATGCATAGGGAATAGATAGTAAATGTGTAGAGGTCCTTGCACCCCATCAAAGACCTTTATGACCCGATCCAAATTTAAAAAGGATTTAGTGGCCTCACCTTCACCTCTACCAAACATTTTAGTATGTAACCATGGTGATTTTTTGTCACGATCATGATCTCTCTCTGACCTTGGCCATGAATATGCATTGAAGAATCAAGACTGACACGCTATCGCTTCTCTGAGGCCGTTCTGGGGCACAGCTTTGAGCTGAACAGTAACTCCAGCACAATGATAACACATTTCTTATTACATAATGAGCAAATCGCCATCTTGGTTTTGTAGCCGGCGAATGTTTACCGCTAAATTGATGCTCTCGATATCGAAAAAGTAGCGTCGTTAAGTGTTCGACCAATTAAAAAAATGTACGTAATGTTGCTCAATAGAAAGTATGGTGTGAAAAATCAAAATCATTGTGAGGGGAACTTGATGTTCCATTACTAATGGAATTAGTAATGCAATTACATCTATTGTTCTGTCCATCCTGGAGAGGGATCCTCCTCTGTTGCTCTCCTGAAGGTTTCTTCCCTTTTTTTTCCCCCCTGAAGGGTTATTTGGGAGTTTTTCCTGATCCGATGTGAGGTTTTGGGGCAGGGATGTCTATGTGTACAGATTGTAAAGCACTGAGATAAATTTGTAATTTGTGAAATTGGGCTATACAAATAAACTGAATTGAATTGAAAAATTTCAATCACACCCAAATTCAGATTCACCCTCTCGGTGAACAGTGACATCGCTATCGAGTTCCACATCGATCAAGACAGCTGGTGTGGCCACTGTGGCTCAGTGGAAGGGTGGGGGTGGGGGGGGGGGGTCCTTTAATCAGACGATTGGCCAATTGATGTGTCCTTGGGCAAGACACTTCACCTCAAATTGCTCCCGTAGCTACGGTGTGTGAATGTTGGATGAATATTAGATAGTCCTGATGAGCAGGTGGAACCGCTCATGTTAGCCCCTCCCATCAGTGTATGAATGGGTGAATGATGTCAGGTAGTGTTACAGCTACTAGAAAAGCGCAATACAAAGTACAGGTTCATTTACCATAAGTAAAGGACCAACACAGCTACTTTTTAAGGTTAAGTTTGAACTGGATCTTAGCAAGTGAGTTGCATGCATTTAAATAAGATGGCTTCAAAGAGAGGGACATCTTGACCCCTGGGACATAATGTGGTACATCTAATAACCAGCGCAGTCACATTTCATTATAAAAGTGTAATAATAGAGGAGATTTAAAAAAAAATTTAAATAAAAAAATAATGAAAAAGATTGTTTCCTCTGTATATTTTGTGTTTTAGTATTAGTATTTAGTATTGTGATTTATTTTTATCTTTTATTTTTAATTTTATTAATCCTGAAATGTCCCCACTGTGGCACTGTGATAAAGGATTATCTTATCTTACTTCATAATTATTTTGGATCTCTACTAGAATCACGGGGCCGTGAACGGCAGCACGACGTGGCGAAGAGGGAGTCGAGTCTGAGAAGCGAGGCTCTCGCTTTACCGACTGACGGAATGTTCCGACACGCGTGTCCTCCGCGGCGCGTCTGGGGCCCGCCCTCAGGGACGGGTGCGAGGAGCTCCGACGTCCGGAGGGAGCTCCGAAGTGAACCGCTGCTCCCGATGTGCTGCCAAGGAGACAGATGAGGCCTTTTCGGGATGCCCCCTGGAAGTCTCAACTATGGAGATACACGACCGTTCAAAAGTTTGGGGTCACTTAGAAATGTCTTTATTTTTCAAAGAAAAGCACTGTTTTTTCAAAAAAGATAACATTAATCAAAAATACACACGATACATTGTTAATGTGGTAAATGACTATTCTAGGTGGAAACGTCTGGTTTCTAATGAAATATCTCCACAGGTGTATAGAGGCCCATTTCCATCAACTATCACTCCAGTGTTCTAATGGTACATTGTGTTTGCTAATCGCCTTAGAAGACTAATGTCTGATTAGAAAACCCTTGTGCAATTATGCTAGCACAGCTGAAAACAGTTATGCTGGTGATATAAGCTATACAACTGGCCTTCCTTTGAGCTTGAAGTTTGAAGAACAAAATTAATACTTCAAATATTAATCATTATTTCTAACCTCGTCAATGTCTTGACTATATGTTCTATTCAATTTTCAATTCATTTGATAAATAAAAGTGAGTTTACATGGAAGACACGAAATTGTCTGGATGACCCCAAACTTTTGATAGTGTATTTCAGGCATGTCCAACTGGGAAAAGACCCCCAGGCCCGACTCAGAACAAGCTGGAGGGAGCGTGTTCTTTCCGGCCCCCGGAACCTCTCGGGTTGGGAAGGACATCTGCTGAGCCTGCTGCCCTCACGACATGGATCCCCACATCATTATAATACTTTTATAAACTCCTATTCACTCGTAATGATGATTTTATCAGCATTTTGAATGCAATCTGATGACATCTATTTGAAGTTCACCACTGTAAGTAATTAAACGCGTTCATGAATTTCAATTAAAAAACAACCTTTCGCTGGAACAAAGCAACGACTGACCTGTGACCAGATGTTGCGGCCGTGGATCATGTTTATGATGTTGTTGTGTCGAGCCGTCACCTTGAGCTTCAGAAGATCACAGCTGCAGCCGGCGTCACGTCACAGTGTGACGCTCCTGATTAGAGACGTCATCGTTAATGTCAAGTTCAAAATGTTAACAACCTCTGAGCAAGAAACGACTCGACAGCGACGGGATTCTCTCAAATGTTGGTCGTTCACTTCCACTAGATGTGTGTGTGTGTGTGTGTCTGTGTCTGTGTGTGTGTGCGTGTGAGTGTGTATCGAAGGGCCTTTCACTTCCACTCAAGGAAGTGTGCATGTGTGTCTGTATGTGTGTGTGTGTGTTCATGTGCATGTGTGTTGAAGGGTTTTTCACTTCCACTATGACATGTCTGTGTGTGTGTGTGTGTGTGTGTTGAAGGGTCTTTCACTTCTACTGGATGGTGGTGTGTGTGTGTGTGTGCATGTGAGTGTGTGTTTAAGGGTCTTTCACTTCCACTAGATGTGTGTGTGTGTGTGTGTCTGTGTGTGTTCATGTGTGTGTGTTGAAGGGTCTTTCACTTCCACTAGAGCAGGGATTCCCAAAGTGTGGTGCGCGCACCCCTGGGGGTGCGCGAGCTGCCTCTAGGGGGTGCGCGAGAGGAAAAATGTAATGGTGGTCTAATGGTGTAATAATTAATATTAAACATTCTCAGGGCTCT
Organism: Pseudoliparis swirei; assembly: GCF_029220125.1. Taxonomy (NCBI): domain Eukaryota; kingdom Metazoa; phylum Chordata; class Actinopteri; order Perciformes; family Liparidae; genus Pseudoliparis; species Pseudoliparis swirei. Next base: position 5,348,975 of record NC_079402.1, on the reverse strand, counting down.
CAAGTGTCATTTCGGTCTTAACTCCCGCACTCCCGCCACACATCGTATTTCTTACGCTGAAAAAAACTCGGCTATTTAATGTTTGAACAGTGGCGGGCCGTCAGGGCCAGCAAGGCCTTCTCTGCTGGCCTAAACATCATCAGAATATATATTTTTTTCTAAATATATTTCCCCACAAATATGTATTCAATTATTTCCCAGAGTAAGAGTTATTCTCTTAATTTCATAGCGTTCCTCTTGGTTGCGCTGCTGCCAGCGCCAGGTTGAGATTTGGAGGGCTGGTCTTTATGTTAGATCTTTTATCCAATCATATTCAGCCATCGTGTGTTGCCAGGGGGCTAACATCTGCCCTTAGGCCTTCAGAATCAACATTGAAGGCGCTGGTAGCTTCAAGTGAATGGGAATGACGATGTTGTGTCAACCAATCAGCTTTAGAGTTGGCTCCTCTAGGCCTTCTCGAAGGCCCCGGAAGCGGCACAGGAGCCAGCTAGCAGGCGTAGTGCTGCAGGTCTTTTGATTGGATTACCAATATTGAGAGGCGGGTCCTATGGGCAGGTAGATGCAAAACCTCAGAACTAGGAAACTGAATTTGATAAAGGAATTAATTCGCGGACTACAAAGCTGTTTTTCAACCCACAATGGCGGAAGGAGGAGAAGATGTCGATTTGGTCGAGCATATACTTGAAATCTGCTTTGGTGCGACAAAGCCCTGTTTAGTGAACAAACGAGTGCAAGTGACTTTTTCTTCTTTTTCTCCGTCCCGATGCGCGCATTCTGCAGCGGGCGAGACGGAGAGCCGAGAGAAATGACATGCTGTTGTGTAGATACGATCAACATCAGACGGCTGTTTAGTTTAATAAATGAACAAAGACGTGCTATAGAGAAAATGACGGGGGCGGGCCAATTTTTTTTAATGTCATGCGATCTACCAATACTACGCCGTGATCGACGTATTGAGCCCTGGTCAAGAGCCATGGCATCATAATGATAGTAATAAGAGGTGGATTAATTCGGGTGGGACTGTGTAGGACCTCACTGAAGGCCCAGGCCCCAGGCCCACGGCCCGCCACTGTGTTTGAATGTAGGGGTGCTCAATACGTCGATCGTGGTCGCCGTAGAGCTCCGACGCCGGTCTGCGCGCATCGGGACGGAGCGAGGAAAAAGTCACTCGACCCCCCCCCCCCCCCCCAACAACTCTTCTCGGCTCGATGCCGGCGCGCGTCACGCTCAGCCGTGATGCGCGCACAGGTGAGCACACTCACTGCCCCGTCAACAACTCTTGCATTCTGTTGCGTTTTTTTTTTAAGGTGTGGGGGATTGGGGGTGCGTGAACCCGGTCGGGATGTAGAAGGGGGTGCGTGGTCTAAAAAGTTTGGGAACCCCTGCACTAGAGGAACTGTGCGTTTGTGTGTGTGTGCGTCTGTTTGTGTGTGCATGTGTGTGTGTGTGCATGTGATTGTGTGATGAAGGTTAAACGCTGTTTCCCTGCGATGGGACTACAGCCCCTTGCTGATTAAAAAAGATGATAATTCCCTCGGTGATTACATCATAGAAACAGGATTCGTCATCTGTCGCTAATATTCTATCTTGTGTTTCCATATTAATCCCATTCCGGATCAAAAGAGTTTAAAATTGTCCAGGATTTCCCACCCCTGTGTCCCTAAATGACACTTTCTTTGGCGATATCTAATACATCCAAGTGTCGCTCGCTCGTTTTTTCCTCTCTGCACAACTCCTCCTCCGCCTTCCCCCTCCTCCGCCTTCCTCTCTCTCTCTCACGAGACGCAGCTATCTGGGCCAATGCCTGGAAACCTCTGGCAGAGATATCTCTCAAGCCATGTGTGTGGGTATTATTCTGCAGTGGCCTTTTCATCTCTGGCCTCCCTTGGGTCCTTCCTGCCGGCCGGGACCGATTGGTGGCGGCGAGGGCCGACAAACCGTATCACCTTTTCCTATCGTCTGCCCCGCCGCTGACTTGATGTATTTTCATCAGAAGTGGAGGTACTGCACGGAGCAGATGTCAGAGCAATGCTTTTTTAAATAATTTGTTTTAATGGAGAGCAGACTGTGTGATAATGCCAATGGCTACAAGGTGTAATTGTGTATGAATACAGAGTTTTGGTCAAGTAATTTTGGCCTTACCGAACCTCAAATTAAATGTATTTATTTTTCATCCCGAAGGAGATTCTTGTGCAAGAGATTCAGTTTATTTTTGTATCGCCCATTATCACGAATTACACATTTAGCTCAGAGGGCTTTACAATCTGTACACATAGACATCCCTGACCTTTGACCTCACATCGGATCAGGAAACTCCCCCCCCCCCAAAAAAATCCCAAAAGAAGAAAATCCTTTCACAGGTGAAGAAACCTTCAGGAGAGCAACAGAGGAGGATCCCTCTCCAGGATGGACGGATGAATAGATGTCATGTGACCAGAATGAAGCATTACAGAGTTATAACACATTCAATGAGTATGACAGAGTGTATGAATAGTTGGTAGTAGGCATGGACCACGATCCAGACCTCCATGATCCATCATGCAGATGGAGGTAGAGAGGAGTTTGAATTTTAGATTGATATTGGCAAGAAATTTGGGAGATTGACAACAATAGAAGAAGAAAAAAGGTTAATTATGAAACATATAAACAATATAACCTATAGATGACAGAGATGTGGGTGAGGCATTCATAAGTCTCTTTTTTTTGCCCAATGGAGAAAGAGTTGACCTTTTGTGGGCACACTAAGTATAGGGACATTATCATCATCATCATCATCATCTTCATCATCATCATCTTCCTACACAGATATTACCACAGCCAGCAGTAAATTTATTAAATATAATGACAAATAGAAAAGGCCACGTTGACAGTGAGACGCTCAAACTCACTGTGGATGTACAGGTTATTGGAGGTCGACGGACAGAAATGATGTGCAAACAAGCTGATTGGTACTGGCTGGGAGAGCTGTACATAAATGTTGCACACGCTACAAAAAAACCCAGAGACGAGTCTCAGAATGACGAGTCTCAGAATGACGAGTCTCAGAATGACGAGTCTCAGAATGACGAGTCTCAGAATGACGAGTCTCAGAATGACGAGTCTCAGAATTACAAGTCTCAGAATGACGAGTTTCAGAATTACGAGTCTCAGAATTACGAGTTTCAGAATGACGAGTCTCAGAATGACGAGTCTCAGAATGAAGAGTTTCAGAATGACGAGTTTCAGAATGACGAGTTTCAGAATTACGAGTCTCAGAATTACCAGTCTCAGAATTACGAGTTTCAGAATTACGAGTCTCAGAATTACGAGTCTCAGAATTACGAGTCTCAGAATTACGAGTCTCAGAATGACGAGTCTCAGAGTGCAGCGCAGTGACCATACGGTCGTTTCCTGACACTAATATAACGCGGAGCTGCCGATGCACGTTCAAGCTGGTCTGAGGAGGGCTTTATAATCTGTACACATACGACATCCATGACCTTTGACCTTGCATCGGATCAGGAAAAACTCCCAAGAAATATTTTTTTTTTAATTCATGGGGGAAAAAAAGAGAAGAAACCTTCAGGAGAGCAACAGAGGAGGATCCCTCTCCAGGATGGACAGAAGCAATAGATGTCATGTGACCAGAATGAATCATTAGATTAAATTCAACTTCATTGTTATTACACATGTACAAGTACAGAGCAACGGAATGCAGTTTAGCATCCAACCAGAAGTGCCACAGAAAGTATCATAATAAATATAGGATATTCAGATTATAGTAAATAAATAATGCACTATACAAGAGGGCGGCTTAAGGCCTGACCTGGTACTATTGCTAATACGTTTTAGACAAAACGTTAGACAGATGAAATTAACATTTAAATAATGCGGAGATATAAACATAAACTATCTGGGTTTGTTAAACTAGTGCAAATATTCAGTGCATATTAATTTGAGAGTGCAACAAATGGCATAAAGTGTTACAGAGTTAAAACACAATGAATATGACAGAATGTATGAATAGTTGGTAGTAGTCATGGACCACGATCCAGACCTCCACAATCCATCAGGCAGATGGAGGTAGAGAGGAGGAGTGGGCGGGGCATCAGCAGTCTAGAAGTACCGAACGTGTGAACCAGTTTTTCTGCATCTTTTTGAGACAACATGTGTCTGATTTTTGAAATGTTACGTAGATGAACGAGTATAAAAATACAACTAGCTTCAAAAATTCCTCCCTTTCTCTCCTCCCTCCCTCCCTCCCTTCCTCCCTCCTATGTCCAAGAGAAGTTCACATTCAGTCCTGCTGGTCGGACAAGTGGTGTCAAACTGTACGCCGAAGGAAATTTGAAGTTCAAGCTCTTGTTTTCTTCAGTCAGTACAAGACGGTCCACACTGCAATGGGGGGGGGCTCACCCGCACACCTTTGAAGGGGTACCATGTGGAGCACCCACGGAGCGGGAGAGAGCGCTACACGCCATCTGATGTATTATTTCTTTCCCGTCCGTCTCATTTCCCAGACTATTAGTTTGTTGTGACAGGCGGACGATGTTGTACAGGGCGGACTCCAGATTTTCGTCGGGGTAAAGAAAATAGAAAAAAGCCTGCCTGACAAAGACCATCTGGCATCCCATCATTATTCAGAGCATCCCCCCCCCCCCCCCCAGACCCTCAGGACAGAGCCTGCCTGTCTCGTAACACTGAGTGGTGTACCATCCGATGGCAGCACCATGCTACGTAGCTCAGCTAATGAGAACAACGATACCCATTAGCATCACAAACACACAGCGATCCTGATTACAATGTCCCATTAGATGTAGATGAGCACAAGTTTCAGCTTTCTTCTTCTTTTGTTGTTGTTGTTTTTGTTGTTGTTGTTACATTCAGTCAGCACGTTGCTCATCTCCCAACAAAGAACATGGCATATATCACTCCCTCCAGGTAATACACGACACCTTAGTTCACAAGTGTCAACCACAAGGCCCTCGTCATTTTATGTGGCCCCTGACGGCTTGAAAAGACATATGATCACCCTTTCTTAAAAAAAATTCAAAAGAAATATCCTGTGCTTTTATTTTGAAGGTTTCAAATTAAATGGATTGATGTTATAACATTAGAGACATTTTCTTACGTACAATATTTCTCCAATAATCAAATGCAAAGAGAGTTATTTAACAATATGTTTGGGAGTAGTTTATACAGTGTTTCAGTTACACCGGCCCTTTAAGAGGGCGGCCATGATGCTGATGTGGCCCACAGTGAAAGTGAGTTTGAATCCCCTGCCTTAGTTCTTTGGTTACTGGTGGATTTAATTGTCTCGCGTCCACATCAGTCAACACCACCGTCATCAACCCACCGTCCAACTATTTGAATGCATTTCAACAAACTGTTTGTGGTCCACTTAGAAAACAATCATCTTTTTTCTTTGAGAAACCAACACTTTGTTGACACTTCTTTAACTTATATCTTTTCGCGGAGTACAAAACTTCTCCCGCTGCACATGTCTCCTGGAGATGGTCGCAACTAAATGTGTCCCAGCACAACACAGGACGTGAAAATACATAGTCCCTATCAAGTGTAAATACAAATGGAATCAATATTCAAGAAACAGGTTGTAAAAAATAATAATATGTAAACGAGCCTATTAAATAATGACATAAATAATATTGATGGCAGTTAGAGCATGTAATATCCTAATTCACCGTAACTCTCGCCCATAGCCTTCACTCTTGAGCCATGGGTCCGTCATCATGATCAACACGTCCAGGTTTTTTTTAATTCAGGTTAGCGAGCACATCTGAATCTTTGCACTTTGCCGTCGAAAAATGTGTGTTGCGTAGCAACGAGAATGACCTCACGCAGCTTGCATCTTTTTTATTTTTTTATTTTCTTGCTCTCTCTTGGATTTTAGCTGGGGGAAGAAAAAAAAAACGTGTAATCTGCGAGGAGACGGGAACATCGATTCTGAAGGAAAAGTTTGCTCCTGGATATTTAAGTTTATATCACTTGACCTGCTTTTCAAATTCGGAATTTTTATTCGAGGGGCATGCAGTCTTGCGGCGAAAGCGCCGGCGAGTGTTTGAACGGCCAGATTGATGCTGACGCCGGAGGAAAGCTATCAATTCAATTAGGCCGACTGCTAGGATGCAGGTTGCAAGTGAGAGATTAAAGCACAATCGATGTTCTCCTTCCCGTGTCCTTTTTACACAGACGGGCTAATGGTGATCGGGGGTGGAGGGGGAGGGGGGGGGACTGTAGCATTAGTCCCACCCTTGTTAAAGTCTGACCCCGCACTGATTTATCCGGAGCCGGGAGTGAGGCTGAAACAAGCGGCGAGATTTTGGAAAAGGATTAATCACTCGCTCCCAAATCTTAACGATGCCAGCGGAAAAACTTCAGTCAGGGATGCATATATCTAGCATACGTTCCTCAAACCTTATTTAATCATTGTCTTTGTCTAGCCATGCAGGATCCTTGTGCAAAAAATATCCTGAGATTTATTATTTTAAAGTTCTAAAATGACTTTTTTTCTTTTTCTAAAAATGAAAGAGGGAACAAAAACAAGTCTAGACGCAATCAAAGCAGTTTTCTAGTCATTCTGACGTGCAAAGGTGTTCTCGTGTTACACGAGCGCCATTCGAAATTAATAAGGCGCTGTGACCCTGTAGACCGAGAGGCGGTAGAAATGACGTGACTGCACTTAATTAAGACGGGTGGCATGGCGTCCGGCAGTTCTCTGTGTGCATGGCGGAGATTTAAAAAGAGCAAAAGTCCAATTCTCTTGCTTTGAGAGGAAGAACGGGGTCGCGCTCGTATGAACAGACACGTTGAGACGTGAATGACGAAAAAAAACGACTAGACGAGTTCCTTTCACCGTCTTTGGTTTTTGGTGAAGTTTGTTCACCAAAATGTAGCTGCAAATAAATGGGGATATTTCATTGCTATCATTTAATTCAATTCAGTTTATTTTATATCGCCAAATATCATAAATTATGAATTTTTCGTGACATGGGGACATGCAGCACGAGTACTTTTATTTTTGGTACTTCAAGTTAATAGTCATGCTAATAATACCTTTGCATTTTTACTTCGGTAATATTTTAGATGCTTGCTGCATTTTTACTACATTAGAGTATATTACACTGAATATAAAATGTCTAAAAACCTGCATAAAGAAAGTCAAAATGTACTGCATATTATATGTTTTCGATATTAAAGGGTTTCCTATCACACACACACTGTTCAGCTACAGTCCGTGCCGTCTGTCTTTCTGTCTCTTTACAAAGTGTGTTTGCCGGCAGAGGTTTTACCGTTTCCGTCGCTGTAGGTTTTAAGTAGCAGAGTGTTATGAAACTTGAGGTTGGTCAAAATTAAATTAAATCCAACAGAACCTTCTCTCTAAAAGAAAAAGCAAAAGGTTGAATTTATTTATTATTATTTCCACCTGGGACTGTATTTCTACCCCTTTCCGCTGAGAGTCAGTTCGCGCTGACTGTGCACATAAGCGGTTGCTTTCGACGTCTGCATTTACGAGGCCCGTCAAAATGACCTGGAAATGCTGACGTCGACCCGGACAGCCCGACCCAATGTATCCACTTCCATTTTTTATTTTTATTTTTAGCCCTGTTTTAATCTTAACAACTCCCCAGAAAGAAAAAAAGTATATTTAGTTGCTTGATGTTACACATTGGACATTGTTATGTGCAAAAATACCAGACCATCAATGCATGCCACAAGAAGTGTAACGCTTTGTAGAGCTTCAGTTTAGTGATTGTTATCTGTAAGGTTTATCACTGTAAGCTGATATAAGCTTTATGTCACACCTTCACATTTGATTCCTTGTTAATATCAAAATATTGTATCAACCTGGAAGAGAGTGCAATAGCCTTGAGTATCTTTTGTTTTATTGTTCCTAAACAACCACTACATGCAAACAAAGAAGCACCATGGACATGTGTGTGTGTTTGTATATATATCTGTATTTTTGACATTATATTTTTAAATATATATAAATGTGAAAATTATATATATCTATATATTTATATATACAGTAAATATAAATATATATATATATATAGAGAGAGATACAAATAAATATATATATATTTTCTTTACATTATATTTTATATATATATATATATAATTTAGACTTCTATAGTGCTTTTCTAGGTAGATAAATGTAAAAATTATATATATTTTTTTCTTTTTTACATTTATATATATATATGTATATATAATACAATACAATACATATAATATAATATAATAAATGTCGAAGCTACTTTATGAAATACAGCTAAAAAATCTCACAGCATAACACTGAGAAATGAAGTGCTTTCAACCATCCGACCCGTTGGTCAACAGTTAATACGTCATCACCTCACATGACCATTAACCCGTCAATTTTTACTTGAAAAATCATCCGCCGCATAAAAGGGAAAGCAATCCGTGACCTTCTCCCCCCTCTGAATCCTCAGCTCTCCGGAGATAAAGAGGACACTCTAAATATTTAAAACCTGCGCAATAATTCTCTTGGTCATAATGTGAGGCAGCGCAGGCCGTTTAACACCAACGTTCTACTAGCCCCATTTTACTGTCACGCTGACTGTTGTGTAAATAGTGTCCAAACCATGTAATGATACAAAAATAACGGCTTTGTCTACAAGGGAGTTAAATGTTACTTTTAACCCCCCTAAAGTTTTATAGAGAACGGTTCAAATCGAGAGTATTGAGCTTCCCTTTTTACATTTGCACCTGTGACTTTAGTTTGTATTACATTAAGAAGAAAGTAAGTAAGAATAAATAAATAAAATGCATATAAATACAAATCACCTCGTGAAAATACAGAATCTGGCTCCATAAATCACACATATTTGCATTATCATCTCAGCCATGAATTGTTATACATTAAAACGTAATACTGTACCAAAGGTATATATTAATCCCCCTAAAACATACTTTCACTTCCGAGCTTCGCCTGAAATGCTGGCCTAAACCCCCAAAAAAGAGGACAACCAAGAGAATAAAGTATAAAGTTTGCAGGTGGAAAGTCACTTCTATGGAAAGTTGGCTGATTGCCCCCCCCCCCTTCCTCCACTTGGACTAAGCAGGTGTTCCTGCGTTGTGCCGGTGAGGGAAAATGGGGTCACCCTGTCCTCGACCCCCGGTGCTGTGAATGATGGATGCTTTAAAAAGAGAGGGCAAAGTTCACCGCTGTGAAGCAGGACACCGAAGATTATCAAAGTCGTTCTGGTTAGCCGCATAGGTTTGCTCTTCATCATTTCGCTCTCTCCGACCCACTCTCTCCGAGTGAAATACGAGGACTTCCCTTGATGAGATTTCTGCCTCTTTCCTTTCACACTCTCCCCACCAATCTCTCTCACAAGACCGGCCTCGTAAAGGTTTGTCGAGCAAGTACAATATTCTCTGTCCGGGGCGAGGGAGGGCTTTGGGTCTTTCCCGTGCCCCTCATTACACACACACACACACACACACACACACACACACACACACACCTCCAGCACCTCCCCAAATCCCTTTCAACTCAAATGAGATTGGTTCACATTTGTGCTGCTGCTGCAGCATCTCAACACCCAGGTGGCAGAGGTGCATTTGGGGTATTATATTTATGATGTTGTTCACACACACACACACACACACACACACACACCACAGCTGCCAGTCCCTGTCCCCCTGCTTTCTTCGGGTTTAAATTCTTGCAATTATAAGCCCAACCTTTCCAGATGGTTTCCTACAATATTTTGGATGGTGTTCTCAGGACGTTTATCCAATTTCATCCGTTTTTTTTAGGAATATTTGGACCAGATTCAGAAAGCCTCTCTTAACATTGAAGATAGTTAAGTTTAAAATGCTGCTTTTAATCCCAAAAAATGTTTTGATTAAAAGAGGTTCCATCAGGTATACCCTGGTACCGATAAGAAGTCTCCATCGGGCTGTACCCTGAGGGAACCTTCTTGAGTTTAAATGTGTTTGTTATCAATGCATCAATAAAAGGACTTTAAAGTTGCAATCAGAGTGCTTCAGATGTTTTTTAGACTGCTAGTTAATAGCATGGGCATACCATCTTGTTCGTCAGATCTTCCATGTGCCCCAGGTAGAACACGGCTGTGGACATGAGGGCACTGTTGGACCTGGGATGCGACAGCCCAGTCACCCTTTGGGACAGGGTACACGGCACACTTGTGGTCAAACTACAAAAAAAGCAAGCCTACGGAGACTGCAAGTGGCCTACAATTCAATTCAATTCAGTTTATTTGTATAGCAATTTTGAAATTTGCCTCAGAGTGCTTTACAATCTGTCCACATAGACATCCCTGTCCCAAAACCTCACATCGGATCAGGAAAAACTCCCAAACAACCCTTCATGGGGGAAATTGGGAAGAACCCTTCAGGAGAGCAACAGAGGAGGATCCCTCTCCAGGATGGATAGAAGCAATAGATGTCATGTGTACAGAAGGAATCAATACACACCAATTAAAACACAGTAACAACACAATCAATGAATTTGACAGAGTGTATGAATTGTTGGTAGTCGGCATATTCCACGATCCAGACCTCCACGATGCATCAGGCAGATGGAGGTAGAGAGGAGGAGTGGGCGGAGTCTCAGCAGGGCCATGGCATAGTTGGTAGTTGAGCATATTCCACGATCAAGACCTCGATGATCCATCAGGCAGATAGGATCAATGGCTACAATGACGCCATGAGGATATTGTTGAAGAGACCGAGGTGGACTAGTACCAGTGAGATGTTTGTGGCTGCAGGAGTCAACACATTCAACGCGGTTTCAAGAAATTTAATGCACAAGTTTATCTGCCGGGTTGATGACTCAGAAAATGAGATTGTCATGTTTTTATCAAATATAAAATTCAGCACTACACGATACCGGTCCCAGCTGTGGAGACACTGGTACAGCTGTCTATTTATAAGGCATGTGTATTTCTTTCTTTGTGTTTTGCTTGTGGTTTTGTATGTATTTTAATGTTTTGTACTATCTGGACCTTGAGTCTGTAATAAAAGTTTGATGATGATGATGACAAAACGTTAGACAGATGAAATTAACATTTAAATAATGCGGAGATATAAACATAAACTATCTGGGTTTGTTAAACTAGTGCAAATATTCAGTGCATATTAATTTGAGAGTGCAACAAATGGCATAAAGTGTTACAGAGTTAAAACACAATGAATATGACAGAATGTATGAATAGTTGGTAGTAGTCATGGACCACGATCCAGGACTCTCCACAACCCATCAGGCAGATGGAGTGTAGAGAGAGGAGTGGGATCAGTTAACTAGAAGTACCGAACGTGTGAACCAGTTTTTCTGCATCTTTTGGAGACAACATGTGTTTGATTTTTTAAAATGTTACGATGAACGAGTATAAAAAATACAACTAGCTTCACTCCCTTTCCCTCCTCCCTCCCTCCTCCTATGTCCAAGAGAAGTTCACATTCAGTCCTGCTGGTCGACAAGTGGTGTCCAAACTGTACGTCAAGGAAATTTGAAGTTCAAGCTTCTTGTTTTCCTGAAGTCAGTACACGGTCCACACTGCAATGGGGCACCACACCTTTGAAGGGGTACCATGTGGAGCACCTGTACGAGCGGGAGAGAGAGCGCTACACGCCATCTGATGTATTATTTCTTTCCGTCCCATTTCCTCTATGGACTATTAGTTTGTTGTGACAGGCGGACGATGTTGTACAGGGAAGTGACTCAGTATTTTCGTCGTGGGTAAAGAAAGAAAAAGCCTGCCTGACAAAGCACCATCTTGGCATCCCATCATTATTCAGAGCATCCCCCCCAGACCAGGACAGGAGCCTGCCTGTCTCGTGAACACTGAGTGGTACTACCATCCGGCTGGCACCATGCTACGAGTCGAAGCTAATGAGAACAACGATACCCATTAGCATCACAAACACACAGCGATCTCTGGATTAGCAATGTCCCACGATGAGCACAAGTTTCAGCTTTCTTCTTCTTTTTGTTGTTGTTGTTTTGTTGTTGTTGTTATCAGGTCAGCACGTTGCTCATCTCCCCAACAAAGAACATGGCATATATCACCCTCCAGGTAACACATTTGACACCTTAGTTCACAAGTGTCAAATCCACAAGGCCCTCGTCATTTTATGTGGCCCTGACGCTTGAAAAGACATATGATCACCTCCTTTTCTTAAAAAAAATTCAAAGAAATATCCCAGTAGAGATATGTTAAAACTGTGCTCAAACTAATAGTATTTCACGTTTTATTGAATAAGCCGATTTTCGTGGTGCATAAGAAACGATATTCCAAAAGGCAATTCAGTTTATTTGTATAGCAATTTTGAAATTTGCCTCAGAGTGCTTTACAATCTGTCCACATAGACATCCCTGTCCCAAAACCTCACATCGGATCAGGAAAACTCCCAAACAACCCTTCATGGGAAATTGGAAGAACCCTTCAGGAGAGCAACAGAGGAGGATCCTCCAGGATGGATAGAAGCAATAGATGTAATGTGTACAGAAGGAATCAATACAAACACACCAATAAAAACACAATCAATGAATTTGACAGAGTGTATGAATTGTTGGTAGTCGGCATATTCACGATCCAGACCTCCACGATGCATCAGGCAGATGGAGGTAGAGAGGAGGAGTGGGCGGAGTCTCAGCAGGGCCATGGCATAGTTGGTAGTTGAGCATATTCCACGATCAAGACCTCGATGATCCATCAGGCAGATAGGATCAATGGCTACAATGACGCCATGAGGATATTGTTGAAGAGACCGAGGTGGACTAGTACCAGTGAGATGTTTGTGGTTGCAGGAGTCAACACATTCAACGCGGTTTCAAGAAATTTAATGCACAAGTTTATCTGCCGGGTTGATGACTCAGAAAATGAGATCATCATGTTTTTATCAAATATAAAATTCAGCACTATACGATACCGGTCCCAGCTGTGGAGACACTGGTACAGCTGTCTATTTATAAGGCATGTGTATTTCTTTCTTTGTGTTTTGCTTGTGGTTTTGTATGTATTTTAATGTTTTGTACTATCTGGACCTTGAGTCTGTAACAAAAGTTTGATGATGATGATGACACAATACACGCAGTGTCCTGCTAATGTGCCTATGCCGTATATCCATCTTAGTCCTATGAATAAATGAATACCTATTACACCCACCCATCGCAATTTCCATTTGTGTCATTCTTCCTGTTTTTAATGATTAATAAATGCAAATAATAAAATAAAAAAATAAGACATTACAAGAAAAGGAGAGCCGGGGTACATGGAACCAAAGTACACAAGTAAATATACACACAAGAAATGTACCATTTCGATGCGTTTATATAATAAAGTTTAAATTACTAATCTACTGTACATCACAAATGTGTCAACGTTTCCAATGCATGTGCCTGTAGAATTATAAAATAAATGTTTAATTAAGAAATGAATACAATTGCAATCTTTATATCCCAATTTATAATCATCTATACACGTTTAGTACAAACAGGCACACATTAGTTCATCCTGACTCAGGACTGTTGAGTGAACGTCGATGTGCACTACACAATGAGCACGCTGCACTATATGTCTTTCCGGCTGTAAAACATCAACTATCGATCAATGATGTCGAATAGTAAAAAAAAAATTACAAAAATTGATGTTCAATTTGTCCTCATCAGCAGAACGCATTCAGTCGTACAGCAGCGGCTGTAGGAAGCATTCATTTTGAGGGGTTTCCTTCTGTTGAGGGGGAGGACCGCGTTTATGATACACACGTGTTAAGTTGTGCGTCACCGTCTTTGTGGGAGTGACGCGACCGCGTACGACGCACAGAGCGTTCTCGCATCTTCCCGTGGCGTGACCTAGATATGACCCCGTCGTGAAGCTCACGTCCTGATTTATACCGAAGACTGAGGGACGGATGTGGCATTGCATGTCATCCTTCTGCAGGATCGTCTTTCTGACAAAGCTGTCGGGTCAGATCGCCGGGTTGCTTTTTTTCATCTTTTTTTTTCCTTGGACAAATAGGACAAAGCATCAAAACAACTTTGATATTACGTAGATGTTCAATGCCACAGATTTAAAAGTTCAAAATGAGATTGATGTGTAGGCAATGAATAAAAATGTTAAAAAAGAGATAACTCATAGCCATTGACAAAAGGAATTAAAGTGTCGCACAGTTGGTGCCAGGCAATAAACAAAAGGGAGGTGTGTGTGTGTGTGTGTGTGTGTGTCACGGCTGCACACTTTGCTTGTACAACTGCTCTCGATGTTCCATCTCTCTTGAGATTTACACACTCCAGCTCCACTCTTAATGAGAGTGCTAATCATCCAATGCGCTGGACCAGTCTGACAATACTTTATCTGTCCTCGGGGTACAGACGTGAACATAATGATTCATTAACTCAGGTGAAGAAAGGCTATGCGACTCAATCAATACATTTTTTTTTTTGCTCCCCACCTCCTTCTGAACCTACGATTTAAGAGTGCGTGGAGGCTATTTATTCTAGTCGTTGAGTGTTATTATTGTTATGGCAAATTGCCCTTTCATAAAATCGTGTATTCAGAATTTCTGTAAATCATCAACCACCAGTAATGATAATCATCCTTTCTAAAATAGCTGGAGACGACCCCTCACTGGGACTTAAAAAGCAGCACTGATATCGATGCTAATTGCCATGGTATGAGTCACTTTCCATTTCAAGCCTTTAAACTCCTTTTCTTTTTCATTGCAGATGTTGCTAATGGTAATATGCACTGTCAAAATAAAAGACCTTGAATATGTAACACTTCCGATATCATATACATATCGTCCCTCGGGCTTTCAAACGTAGCTCTCCCGTACGTTTGTTCTGTAGTCAATGTTTCACATGTGTAGGGCTCATGCAGTGTGGGCCGTGGTGTGTGCGTATGTGTGTGTGTGTGTGTGTGTGTGAGAGAGAGAGAGCGCTGGCACTGCTGGAGATCAGTGGCAAGCTGACTTGTTGGCAGAATATTCTCCGTTTCCTCCCACAAGGCTGCGTCGGCGATGGCTTGTTGTGCAGCTTAATGACCGTCGTGAGCACTCTCCACTTCTCAAGAGTTGGTCCCCTTCATGAATTCCATCATCAATTCCTCCATTTCTCGAGATAGAGCATAACATTTTGCTGCCTATTTTACACGGCGCAACAGTTTTAAAGCGTTATTATAAAGCATGAAAAAATATGTTGGGGTTGTGATTGTCATTTGATCCACTTTGTCTTCAAACTCTGTCCTGATGGAGAAGCCTTTTTCCTCATGTTGTTCATAAAAAGCCTTTTGCTGGATTCAAGAGGACTACTTTCTTGTTATTGTTGTTGCTAACATGTTTTGTTCCCCACGATGTCATGTTGCCCAGTCTCTCAGTCTATAAATGTGGTCCAAAATGTCCTCAGATGTTGTATTATGATGCTGTTGATTCTCTGATGTTATATAGGTAGTGCCAGATTGGCTGATGTTAAAGCACGAAACCAAGGTGGTCAACATATCACCATTGTACCTGCGAAACAGCATGTTAGCAGTTAGCTCATATCACTGTACAGCAATGCTATGAGCTAACTGCTAAACAGCATCTTAGCAGTTCGCTTATAGCTCTGTTCAGGAATGCGATGAGCTAATTGTTAAACAGCATGCTAGCAGCTAGCTCATAGCACTCTACAGCAGTGCTACGAGCTAGCTGCCAGGATGCCTCACAGCATGGGGGTAGACTGTAGCCTCCTTTGCAGTGCAATAAAAAAAATGTTGGATCACATACAGATATGTTAAAACTGCTCAAACTTAACAGTATTTCACGTTTTATTGAAGGTGTTTTATTTTCGTGGTGCATAAGAAACGATATTCAAAAAGGAAATGTAGCCTATTAGTGTTCACGAGGCGGAAAAGGAAGTGCATTTAATAGGTCACTGAGTATTTAACCGTGTCTGTGTCTTCCTATCATTTCGATGAGACCGAAGTGAGAAATATTGTGAGTGTTACAAAAATACAGCTCTCGCCATTTCGACTTGCAGAACAGTTACAGAAAAGGCGTAGCCTACATGTAACTCTCAAGTTACCATTTAGAAACACGCAAAGCAGAGGAGAGATGACAGCCCTCGGGACAGAAACACGGATGAGTGACAAATGTTACAAGGATGTATTTGTGAAACTGTCGCTCCCCGTCGTGGAATAACTTAATGGCTCGATGGGAGGCCGTCAGTGAATGACACAATGGCGAGGACACAGGAGGGACCCCGGCAGTGTTGCCAGGTCCGCGGTTTTCCCGCGGAATTGGGCTACTTTTGAAGTGTTGCCGCGGGTTGAATTTGTTGTCCGCTGGTTCGGGTAGACCTATTTTGCATGCAAATTACATGAATATCTTTAAATAAAAATCCATATTTTAAATGAAATTATTTATTGATACCCAAATCCTACCAAACTGACTCCAGATCAGCACGTACACACATGGACATGGACTTTAAAAGCAGTGTATATGGTTTGGCACGGGCATATTTTGAGTTCTGATATTGGTCTGGTTTTTGGGCTCGTTTTATTGGCTATTGGGCTGGT
Source organism: Pseudoliparis swirei (assembly GCF_029220125.1). Lineage (NCBI taxonomy): Eukaryota > Metazoa > Chordata > Actinopteri > Perciformes > Liparidae > Pseudoliparis > Pseudoliparis swirei. Next base: position 5,332,425 of record NC_079402.1, on the reverse strand, counting down.
TTTGTCACACAGACCTGGCAACCCTGGACCCCGGGCCGCTCCCTCACACCTTGGCAAAGCAAACAAATCGTGACAGGAGCTTCTCGTGGCTGCTTTTTGAAGGATATTTGTCTTGGCGAAGGAGGATCCTCGAGAGCAAAATCAAGGAGCCTGATGTAAAACGCCTCCAGCTGCGTTTGAAGACGGCGCCACTGACCTGGATGCCTAACTGCGTGTGAAAGATATCCGTATCCACTTCCTGCCGCATGTCACGAGCTCCTTGAGCTAACGCGCTAATCAAAGAGGGGTGGGGGGGAAGAGAGAGACTCTCATGCCAAGGGCTTTTTCATGTGGTTGCGTTTTGACCTGTGAACATGCGTTTGATAAAGAGAGACACATCAATGGGCGAGCGGAGGGAATTCATCACTTTGATTGGCCCTTGATGTCGAGATGGAAGACGGGGAAGTGTGAATATGTCAGTCCCACTGCCATTCTTTCTTGGCATTTGATTAATTAAATAAGGAACAATAGTTAATTTTCATTATGTCAACGGACCAACTTTGTGATTTCCAGAACACGTTGGGGTGGTGAGAGAAAAAAAAAAATAGCCCTTGACGAGATAAAAGAAAGAGGAAAGAAAAATGCCACCGTACTTTATTGACCCCTGTTGGGTAATTTTCTTTTCCCGCTTCCTCCTCCGCGAGCGACTAAGAGGTGAGAATCAGCAGCAGAGCAGGGCTTCTGCAGCTGCTCAGGATTCCATATCTTTCTCAAGGACACCTGGATGGTTTCTGATGGGGGGATTTCATTCTCCTTACTCACTGCCCTGATCTGTTGGTGGGATGGTTTACTATTAAGTGCTGTGAAAGTTTTCACCTTTCAAACGTGCCTGGGCGCAAGGTGCTACTTCTGAAGCATCACACTGAGAGTCGTATCGCAGCTGAACAGGTGCTTGGCTCTGTAAAGGGCAACCTCTGAGAATTACCAGATGTAGCATTTGTACTCACACTTATTATTATTACACATTACCATGGCTGAAGAGTGACAGTCACCTAATGATTATACCTGCAGTGACATGTTTAAATTGAGTTCACTCGACGGATTTTTGGTAATCTAAAGGAACATTTGTAGACATGATTTTGAGTCTATATGCAGAAAACACATTTAATTTTAAGGTCAGAACTTTTTTCCTGACTTATCGTACGTACATCAATAACTATTGGATAAATTGCCTTGACATTTTTTGATCATATATTTTGTCCCCCAAAATAAAGGATCTTATTGACTTTGGCCAATCATCTTACGGTCATAAATAGCCATTCAATTCGGATCACACGCCTTTTCCTATAGAGAGAAATTGCAATTCCTATAGAGTCCGACAACTAACTGGCTCCATAGACCCTCATCCAATCATTTCACATTTTCTTCATTTTGTTTGTTTGTTTGTTTGTTTGTATTTTGTATTCAGTCAATCAAATCAAATACAATACAATATTATCCTATATAATATACAAAAGAGAAAGACTGAAAAGGTATAGGTAGAAGCAAAAAATGCTTATAAATTCCTATCCTAAATTGAAATCAAAATAAATCAGAAAATTAATATAAAATAAAGAGGAAAATAAAACAACAAAAAAACAATAAACAAAATAAAAAACAAAATATATTTATATATATGACCACATACATCTTCCATATTAATACGTTTTTAATTACATTTATAACTCTCAAGAATTATTTTATAAATAATTCCCTTGAAAACCAAAAAGGAGTTCACCATTCTTTCATCAATTTCAACATTATTCCATAATTGGACTCCTACAACAGTAATACGTCTTCTTTTAATCCCTTTTTTAGCCTTTTGTACCGTGAACTTACAAACATCTCTCAAATCATATTTACACTCATGTATTGAAAATAAACTTTGTACACAGTATGGCAGTGATTTTGCTTTAGCTCTGTACATTGGTCTGCATTATATTATAATAAACCAAATCATTACATTTTATAACACAGGATTTTCAGGCAGGCTTTGTGGATTTGAACCCTTCAACAAATCATGACCAAAAGAAATTCATGAAACTTATAAAGAACTCGTTCTGGCTCTAACTTTAATGTGTCTCCATCCTCCATCCTACAATAGAAAGGCAGGAAGGCGAGACCGACGATGCGCAAAAAGGTTGTGTCCCTTTCACAAAGGACGCGTCTGCAGTGCGCTCTCTGCCGGGTTCAGCACACATTGCTGCGCTCTTAAATCCACAATTCCAAAAAGGCTGAACTTTCCCATTCAGCGGCCGGGCCCACGGCCCCCGGTTTATCATCAGGAGGTGGAGGGGCCACGGCGTCCAGCTGTGCATCATGGTTCCCAAAACACATGTTTGCTCAATGAGAAAAGGTGAGCTCCAGGCCACGGTCAGGGAGACAACGTTGGAGTGTTCATGGAGAATCACACTGCGAATTGTCCATTGTCTCCTGAGGCGAGCAGATCCACCTCCGTGATCTCAAACCTGTCCCATCTCATCTTTAGAAGCGTGGGATTGACCCTCGGGAGACAGTGAGTCTGCAGCGCGGTACCGTTCTCCAGGTGCTTTTGAGACCACAGCAGAAGGCTCGGGGCTATTAGCAGCAGAACTGATGGTTGATGTACGGTGTCGCTGTTCTCACAGTGACATGTCTGACAGCTTCAGACACTTATTGTGGAGAAATCTCAGATTCTTCCATTTCCCAACCACCACTGGGACTTGTACATTGCACCCTATCCAGAGAGGCGGGTGTCTTTAAGTACTGATAGCGATGACATCACGCTCCCAAGACAAACCCCCCCTGCAAAAGATCACAGTGATGTTTTTCAGTATGCCAGGTCTGACTGCAGTGAGGGAGGGATGATGACCATTCATGTGTGTGTGTCTAACTGTATTGTGGAGAGAAAAGTACCTAGCAGGCGCAGTGTTGGCAGGTGCTGCGAACTATTCATACATACTGTCATACTCATTGAATGTGTTGTAACTCTGTAACACTTCCTTCTGTACACATGACATCTCCTGCTTCTGTCCATCCGGATAGAGGGATCCTCCTCTGTTGCTCTCCTGAAGAATTTGTTTCTATTTTTTGGGAGTTTTTCCTGATCCGATGTGAGGTCAAAGGTCAGATATGTCGTATGTGTACAGATTGTAAAGCCCGCTCAGGCAAATTTGTAATTTGTGACATTGGGCTATACAAAATACACCAAATTGAGTGACTTCTGACATGTGCATTGCAGCCAAGTAGGAATCGAACCCCGATAGTGTTCCTGCATAATGGCAACAGGGTGGTTTCAGGTTGTGCTGGTATTGTATATTAACAAAGAAACCTTCCGTACTTTGGGATGACAAGAACATTGCAATATCTCACAAGTGTGGTGGTGGGGGGCTGGTACACTGGAGTATCTAGCCCCTTAAAATAAGACTCGGCATCCATGTATTCAAGGATAGCAGGCTTAGTCACCCCAGGATATTCTCCGTAAGTGTACGTCTGGGGATTATCTGCAGTGCCTCCAAGTTGGCCGTGGCGCTGAGTGTCTGGAAGCTCGGGCTGATACAGGTCTTACTGGAACATCACCACTGACTGGCCCTGATGGGTGAATTGATCATTCTTTAAGGTCTGCAATGCACATCTTAAAAGGGGTAGGTTTCCTAAAAATATTAAAAAATTGGTGCCCAATTGATGGGAAATTCTAGAAATATAGAAAGTCAATGCTGCTCGGTATACCTCATCATCATACGCCTCTAGTCATCTTACCTCCACCCGATACTGTAGCTCTGAAGACAATCGCGAAAGAGGAAAAATAAAAAAACAGGTGTGAGCAGCGATAAACACAATAGCGACAACTCAAATTGATATGAAATACAATCCCATTATCAGCTCAAAGTACACCTGTGCCCAAGTAGCTCAATAGTGGAATTTTCCACGATGGCATTCTGCAAGTCTTTTTGTACTAAAACGTTTAAACAATACAGGTTTGAAAGTGTAATTTTCATTTTTCATTGATGAAGCACCCAATTTAATCACGTCGTACTGCAAAGAGATTGACATATTATTGCTGCACTAGCAGATGTGGTCTTTTCTTTTATGAGACGACATTTTAGGACTCGACATCAGGCAACTTCAGACGAGGTATTGCTGAGTTTAATCGATCTCTGCAATGAATTTTGGTCTTGGAATTTGATTATTAACTGAACAATCTGTCTTGGTGCTGTGCGAAACCTCAGGTCAACAAATAAGGAAAAGTAAAAACCCTAACTCTGAATAAAATATGTAGTCAGACAACTTGTCATTAACTGTGCATGACGGGGCCTTGGTCACTGAAAGCCTAATGGTTCAGTGTCAGAGATGACAAACCCTTCCAGAAGGACAGTCCCTCTGGGCAGCGCTCCATCCATCATCCCCGTATGGACAGTGGCTAGACGGAAAACGCTGCTGTACAAATGTCACCTAAAAGACTACAACCGCATCGTAGGACCAAACATTCTCAAAATAAAAACCTGTAATCAATGACCTGAGCGCCAAACAATACATCTGGCAAAAACTCACTTATAGGACACTTAATGTCATCTATTTGACTGATAGTGGCAGGAACGTGCAATGGAGTTGGAACAGTATTAAGGATAAGCGGAGTGAACGATGCTTGACAACGATTGTTGCTTTCAGCAAACCGTGACAACTATGCAGCCTCGGAATGAGTCTCTAATCTCTAATGTCCTTGAGTAACCCCAAAAAAAGACCCCATTCACAACTGCATAACTTTTCTTTTTATGGACATAAATACAGATATGCAAAGCATGTTAAAGCTGATATAAAAAACACTTATTATGAGCTTCTAATGAAGTCTGCAATGGAGGGTCCGATTTTTTTTGATGTAGCTTGCGTTGTTGTTACCTCACTTCTTAAATAAAGAGCTATGCTACTGAAAAGATATTTGATTCATAACAGTGATGATACCACCAGGCTACTGAGATATACTGCTACTGCCCAACACTGACTGTGCTGTCAGTGATTTTGTCATTTTATTAATTGATGGTTATGTTTGCAAGCACATTTTGAACTTTCAATTTCACTGTCTTTCTTTTTTTTTAAATGAATGCTTCCTAGCAGCTATACAGTAAGGCAACGCAAATGACTTACTGAAATGTTACGGATTGGTTGTCTTCACGTAAAAAAAGTATACTCTATATACTGGGAAATAATTGGTACAAAACAGTCACTTGGCACCATTGCCTTCATTTTTATTTTTCCATTTATCCTCATTAATTTTTTCTTAATACATAATCCTGCACACCCAAAGCAATACTGGTGCACTGGTTCACAGAAATACACACATGTGGAACAAGTTGAGAATGAAGGTGTGTTTTCTCTTGGCATTAACTAGTCTAGTGCGTGCATTATGCATTTATGTTTTAATAAATCCCATGGAGAAGGTCGATTTCTGCAACATCTTTCCCACCTGGCACATCTTAACACAAAATATTGTTGTGTAAAATGAGGGGAAATCAGCGGCATCCACACTGTGTTTAAAAGCAATTGTGCATTTGGTTAGCATTTCGGAATATCTAAAAAATAAAAAATAAAGGATTAGAAAGTGCAGAATCATTTAGTTTACACAGGCTTTACAGTTATTTCAGTAAATGAAAAGGAATATTCCCCTGCTCTCTCTTAATTAGTTTAGAAATGTGCAAATGTGCACCGATAGCATTTGCTAAATTGAACACCACATCCTCGACGGTGCTTACTTGGGGTAATATTTCCCTCACGGGTGCACGCCGTGTAGCATAAATGCTCAAACAAGACCAAAAATCAGCTCATCAGTGAGCTTACAACATAAATTTGCATCATGCGGCTCGGCGCTGCTAACTTCTGGGACATCTTGAGAGATTTGGGCCATCGCTGTTATTATGAACATGCTGCAGAACTCAACGTATGCCTCTATTTCATATATTCAGCACTGATGACAGAGTGAGCAACAACGTGCGAGGAATTTCTTTAATGAAAAAGAAAAGCGCTATCCTGCCAACGCATACACATTGACAAAGAGGTAAATAATGGGGTCGCGTTATCTGTTCCACTTTTGGGACGGCGCAGCGCTTTTCTCCGGGTACACCGGGTTGTTTTCCTATTCTGCTCTGAGCTGATTCCATTGTCAATTGGCTGAAAATGGCCTCCGGAATGCGTGTGCGCGCAGTTCATTAAGCCGCACAGATAAGCTCATCGTAATATACACGTTGAACGGGGGGGTGGGAGGGGAGGGAGGCCTCGCTCGTGTTTCCTCATTTATATTACAGTCCGCATGATAGCACTTCAGCTCATTTGGTTGAAAACCAAACGTAAAATCGTGACAGTAACAGCAGCAATGTGGTTATTCTGTTAAGCAGAATCAGATTGGCGAACAACCCATAATACATATGTGAACCTCATCTCGCTCCCTATTCACACCAAATGTCTCGTTAGAAAGGTAGGGCTCCTCTAAATATCAATTAAGGAGAGACACCCCAGTTCAAATGGGCTATTCATTTACACACTGTGAGAAATCTTTTTTTAATCCGGCCGCCCAGTTTACTTAGATTGGGAAAAAAGAAAAAAAAATCTTGGAATTGTTGGTTTACATACACAAATGGAGCATATGTGGTAATTTGCATGAATTCCCCAAACAAAATTCTGAGTATTCGATAAAGTCAGGTTTCATTATCATAACTACTGTAATATTCCTGTTATACCCTCATGTCTTCACTTACCTTAATACTTTTATGAATTGTTGAGTGTTGGGTTTAACAGGTTTTTCGCCAACATTTCAACATTAATGTATTGAGTGATATCATAAGTACTTCCCAAATATTGAGAATGTATTTTAAAAATTATAAAACCAAGCTATACAATGTTATATTCATGTTTGACCCTCATGTCTTCATTTACCTTAATACTTGAATTGTTGAGTGTTGTGTTTCACAGGCTTTGACAACATTTCAAAATTAATTTATTGATTTGTTCATTTTAATGACAGACGTTTTTTATGAGTGTATTTTGGATGAATCAGAAAATACTGCATAAAACGACCATTAAAAAAATCAGTTTTCACAGTGCTTTAATAAATGAATGTTCTATAAATGAGTCAATGAAGGATGAAACCTTCAGAATACCGACAGGAATACAACTGGAACGTTTGGTGAATGTAGCTGCTACTGATGTGGAGATTTCTGGGTTGAGAAAAGACACATTTGGAGAAATCTTCACATATTGTTCGATGACATTCTGATCAGGTGAATAAGGTACACAAATTAACTAATAGATACCAGCATGAAACTTACCCATTGTATTATTTACATCAAGACCATTGTCTTATCTATTACAAGTCTTCTAAAATGTTATGTTCAATTATGAAAATCAATTATTATCTAATCTGCGGAATTTAGGAGAAATCTACGGACAAAAAAGTATCAGAAGAAGCACAAACAGCTTTATTTTCATCCTCATAGCACTTTATTGCTGTTTCATATGGCTCAGTGTACAGTTTATAATCCCCTTGCTGTCCCCTGGGCAGCGGTATGGCCGTCTCACGGTAAAACACAAAGAGCTCTTTCCACTTGGGTGAGCAGCTGATAGACCCATAATGAAAGGGTTAGGAGTCATTAGTAAGGTTTTCATACGTCTGTGTCACTTTTTAATTACTTCCCAGCTAACAGTCATCTTCACTGTGGAGGAGGTGGGATGGGGACCAATGAGCCAGCACATTTGAGTTTTTTAAATTTAGAGATTTGGGGCTATTTTTCTTCAATAACATGTCTTTTTCAAGACTCAAACGTTCTCAATACACATGTTTTATTTACTTGACTTCGCTAGGTATATTTGAGCTTTTTCTGTCAAAGCTCAAGTAGTCCTTTACCTTCAAAATGAAAGTCAACAGCATGTTTGTTTTTGAAACGGAAAAGTCATAATCATCTAAACGACACTTGAAATGTTGTCATAGAGGAATTAGATAAATTGGTGCATTTATGCAGTTCGGTGCCCTTAAGTAACTCTTGGATACAGTGAATGCCCTATTGGATGCCACAACTGTAGATAAAACATAATAAAATGCCCTATATGGTAGTCCAATAAGCAAGTCAAGATGATGAGAACCCTCTTGGGTAAACCTCTCATAGTCCTCTTGGGTGCCCTTCAGGTGGACCAAGTGCAATGCAGGGTACTCTAGGGTGGCCTTCAGGTGGACCAAATGCAATAGAGTACTCTAGGGTGGCCCTCAGGTGGTACTCTAGCCCCTCTCATCCTGTGTGACTCCCCCGTCGACGCTGTGGAGTCCTTCCGCTTCCTGGGCTCCATCATTACCCAGGACCTCAAGTGGGAGCTGGACATCGGCTCCATCACCAAGAAGGCCCAGCAGAGGATGTTCTTCCTGAGGCAGCTGAGGAAATTCAACCTGCCAGGGAAAATGATGGTACAATTCTACACGGCCATCGTTGAGTCCATCATCTGCTCCTCCATCACCGTCTGGCACCCGGCAGCCACGGCCAAAGACAAGTGCAGGCTGCAGAGCATCATCCGCTGCAATCTGCCATCTCTCCAGGTCCTGTTCACTTCTAGGTCACTGAAGCGGGCCAGAAAGATTGTCACTGACCCCTCCCACCCTGGACACTCCCTGTTCGAGTCCCTCCCCTCTGGTAGGAGGCTGCGGTCCATCAGGACAAAGACCTCCCGCCACACCAAAAGTTTTTTCCCGTCGGCAGTCGGGCTCATCAACGGAGCCCGGGTCCCCCACTGACTGACTCTGTCACCCCCAGGACTCTCGCCTCCTTCTTCTTCTTATTCTTCTTCTTCCTCCTTGCTCCTTCTTCTTCTTCCCTCCTGGAGGCCTCCTCCACACACATGTCACTTTAACATGCACTTTAACTTAAACACACGTCACATGTAACTTACACTTTAACTTAAACACACATGTCTCTTGAAACACACACCTAAACACTTTAACGTTATTTGTTGTCTGAGCCCTTTATCTTATTTTATCTTTATCTTATCTTATACTTAAGTTAATACACACATTGCACTGTTGCTGTCGCGTTGATTGTTGTTTGTCATGTCTAATGTTGCACCTTCCGCCAAAAAAAATTCCTCGTTTGTGGAAACATTCCTGGCAATAAACGGTTTCTGATTCTGATTCTGATTCTAGGGTGCCCTTCAGGTGGACCAAGTGCAATGCAGGGTACTCTAGGGTGCCCTTCAGTCTGAGCCTCTTGATGCATGTCAAGGCTGGTGTTCTGGATTAAAATCCAGGCAGATTATCCTGAGATTGCCAAACAAGCACCAAACTGGACTGATTACCGACTCATTGCAGAGAAACACGCTCGGGGCTCCACTAATTCGGCGTCATGGTGAGTTGTAATTGTATGCAGTTTATTTTTGTTTTTATGTCGGTCGTATGATTTTATCACATCATTTTATCACCCACACCGTCAAGGCCGGTCTGTGAAAATATTGTCTTTCACAAAACCAGTGTGTGGCGGAAAGAATGTTGAGGACTGCTGCTCTAGGGCAGTGATTGTCAACCAGTGTGCCGTGAGAGATCGCCAAGTGTGCCGTGGGAAAATGTCCAATTTCACTTAATTGGTACCCAAAACATATTATTTAGTTGCCGCAAATAATGTGCTATTGTTGAGCGTCTGTGCCTGGAATATAGTGGCTGGGCCTACTGCCCATCCACTTCCATGCCAGAGGGTGGCAGTAGGCAGTACAGTGAAAGTTATCTTTCGTTTGGACTCCCTTTCACAGGGGATCCGACCCCGTGAGCAGAGTGAAATCGAAACACCCAGATGTTCTCGTTACGCACTGTTTCATTTTGCACCGCGCCGAGACGTCCCCATGGAGACCTAGCTCCTGTGTTGACTGACGCCGTGCGCATGGTTAGCTTTGTGAGGACGAGACCTCAGAAAAGCTGCATATTTGCATCTTTATGTGAGGAAATGGGGGCGAAGCATAAAACACACACAGAAGTCCGATGGCTGGCCCGTGTGTATGAGGGAGGAACTCAAAGTGTGTTTTGACTGATGAGAGATGCGATGATGCAAAGCCGCTCGCCGGTGATGAGTGGTGTGCAAGGCTGGCATACATGGGGGATGTATTTCAGCACCTGCTCACAAGCACAGGCAAAATATATGGGAACAAATAGCGCCTCTGGCAACAACATGTTGAAAGTGCCAATCTTAACCCAGAAATGTCCAAGGAGATGTCGACACTGCTGCACAGTGTGAGACAATAGGTAGACACTTAACAACTCTTGAGGAGAAGTTGTAACAGTTTAGCTCCACGCCTTCCTTTTTGTAATTGTTGTTTTCATCCTGTCACACCATCTCGTCAATCCAACTCCCCTCACCTGTCTCTGATCACCTCGTTAGTCCCTCATTCCCTTCACCTGGTCCTCACGCCCTTCTCACCTGCAGCCCATCCCCTCATTAGTCCCTCACTATTTAGCTCCCTCACTTCCACTTGTCCTCTGCCAGATTGTCTTGTGTTTTCGTGCCAAGTTCTCCAGCGTTATTAGAGTATATTCCTGACCTGCCTGTTCTGACCCTGCCTCCCTGCCCTGACCTCTGATTATCTGCCCCGCCCCTTTTTGGACTTGTTTGGTTCTTGGACTGATCTCCCGGTTTTGACCCAGCCTGTTTCCAACCAAAGACAGTATTCTTTGTTACTCCTGTCTGAGTCGTGCTTTTGGGTCCACTCTTATAGCGTCGTGACAGAAGTTGTCATTTTATTTCCCCTCAACCTCAACTGAATGCCTTGACTGGGTTAGGGACCCTTATAGCTCAACAACAGTTTTTGGACGAGCAGGAGGAACTAACTGAACTGAGACAACAACAACAATGGTGGTTTAAAGCTGAGCTTTGCTGATCTACCTTTGGACAGTTTTTGGATGACTGTTGCCTCATTCTGGCAAACAGAACAATTGCTCCCATTTCCCACACCATATCTGTGTGAGATGAGCTTTTCAAGCACGGCTGCTATAAAAACTCAAAACAGAGAGAGACAGAGCAGTTGAAAAAGAGCTTAGTGTGTGCCTTTCTTCAGCTCTGTGTTCATCCAAACAGGCTCAGGTTTCACACTGAGGAAGTATCAACACATCAAGAGACTTAACTTGTTGACATTGTGCTATAATGTGACATGTTGTAACAGGCTTTTTTTTTTTTAAATGTGCCGTGGCTTAAAAAAAGGTTGAAAAACACGACTCTGGGGTGCCCTGAAGGTGTCGAAAATGCATGCAAGGCCCTCTCGTGGGCGCCTCTAGTGGACAGATAAATGAACTGAAAGGTGGGAAAAGTTATCAGGAGTATTGAAAAAGTATTTTTGTGTTTTGCAAATTTAAAAAGAGTACTGGCACCTAATCAAAACTCTTTGGGCATGGGTACCCTCAGACATCATAAACTCACCCATTAAAACCTTCAATTTGCATATGCTTGCCCCCAACATGGTCAAGCGCACGTCTTATTCAAAGAGTCAAAGTTCAAGTCATCTGGTCAATGAAGCATCTTCAATCTGCTGCTTTTGCATTCCTCGTGTCAGCAAGCCAGTAGTTTACTGTACCCCCATGATCGGCTTCATTAATGATTTCATTTCAGAGCCGATGGTTTTAATGAGGCATGTGATGAGTTGACAGGAGTCAGCAAAAGTCTCGAATTATTTGCCGCCAAAGAATTCCGAGAAGTGCAGCATATCAGTGGAGGAAAGAGCTTCCATGACCAAGTGGAGGTACTTAGAGTAGCAGCGCTTCACATGCATTTACTTCCGGGAAATCGAAAATCACTAACATAGAAAAGGTATCTTCTGTGTGTATATTGACGGCCGCGTTAGCGCGCTAAACACACGCAATACACTGCTGACTGCACGTTTGGAAAAGAGGAAGAACTAAAAGGGAGGAAAAATACAGAGTAATTCAAACTTCACGGAGGTTGAACCATGAGAATATTTCCGGGGATCCTTCGACAACTGCCAATCGACGTTTGACAAGAGGCTCCTCCCCTCTCCTTATGTTGCCGTCTTGCCTTTCTGCGAAGGTTTGACGGTAGAGGGAGACAACATGGGATGAAAGGGAAGGTCGCTGTGGCTGGAATGATGCCTCCATTGTAGGAATCTTGCACCTCGCCGTCGGCCCGGTAACCGAAGCAGCATGTGAGCAGCAGCCCATTAGCAGAAGCTGCAGTTCTCCATCAGTGTCCACAGCAGCTGCATTTAGGAAGCTGTGAAAAAGGATTCAGCAGCTTCAGGGAAGGGAATGAACTAAGTACTGCACTTAAGTACAATTTTGAGGGACGTGTACTATACTATTAGTATCGCCATGTTATGCTAGAGAGAAATATTGAACTTTTCACTTCGTTTATTTAAGACTTAGATACTTATCAAATACAAGATTTTAGAATCGTGCATCATGTGATCCATTGACACAGATAATGCTAAGGAAAGTATAGAAATGTAGTCTAAATGAGTCCCATCTTAACCGAAGACAGCATAAGCAGTAGTGCTTCGTTATTAAAGAGTAGTTTTGGCCAGATGCCTCGCGCTCGATGGAAATCAGGACTGGAATGCGATGGATCAAGTTTAACAATATTTAATGGCAAGAAGTTTAACAAAAGTTTAACAAACAATCAAAGCTCACGATCGTGGGTTCGTAGTGATCCGGGCTCCACAGGTACGAGGTAAAGCAAGCGAGTTTTGTTGTCTGACCCAGGTCAGGAACGAAAGAGAGATTTCCCCCAGTACAAAGAGGTATTAGTCGTCAGCCAGCCAATCAACTACCCTCAAAAGTTAGTCCTTTGTTATTCAGTCCTTTAACACCTTCTTGTTGGCTAAAAGTCCGCTCTCAAAATGGAGGGGTCAAACGTCACGACCCCGGGTCACAACGTCACTTCCCGTCAGACTACTAAAAAAGTCCCTTCACAATAAAAGTCTAGTATTTTACTTTCCGGATTAAAGTAACGTCACAGGCTTCAACATTTCTGAAATACTAACTAACATTCATTCTCATGCAACATACATATAAACAGTACCTCTTGCCATTCACATTGTATCATCACATACAGTCAATACAGTAAACAGTGTGTTTCCCTAATGCTGCACAATATATTCATAAGTCATAATAATATTCACCCTAATATTTTCTGTTATATCTTTCTATATGTATTAATTTAAGACTTCCTCTATGTACATGTGGAAAATCTAAATCAACTATTACAACCTTACAATATTAATAAATTAATAATAATGATCCAATAGTCTAAACAATAGTACAAAATGTGCATGTTAGATACTTCTACGGCGAAAAAACAAGATTGCGACAAATAAAAGTTCCAACAGCGCAAACTCGGCTAACAGTGCTCACACGAAGACGGAGTTGGCGGTATTCCCCTGAGGAGTATCGGAGGGTCACGCTTCCCAGGCGACGCCGTCGGTCGGGACGGCGTCAGCAGCTCTCGCCGTCATGTGAGAGCAGAGCGGCAAACCGAGCTCGGAGGAGTCGTGATTCAAACACACTCGGAGGAAGAGTGACTTTATTCTCTCCCGAGGCAGACGTTCCTCCACTATATGCAAACATGTAGAAACTAGAATGGGCACTCGGTAGAGCGCATACCTTCGCATATCACAAGATTGGGCATTGAATTATGAACATTTTGGCATTAGTTGCATGCCAATTGGATACAAATTGACCGTGCTATGGTAAAAAGAAGATTTTGACCTTTCCTTGACCTTGACCTTTGACCCGATTGATCCCAAAATCTAATCAAATGGTCCCCGGATAATAACCAATCATCCCACCAAATTTCATGCGATTCGGTTTAAAACTGTTTTTGTTATGCGAATAACACGCATACAAATAAATAAAGAAATAAAGAAATACACGGCGATCAAAACATAACCTTCCGTATTTTCAATGCGAAGGTAAATAGTTGTTTGCTGCTATGCTCTGAAGTTTTGATGCCAACTCTTTTGTATTTTAACTGAAAAAACAAAAACATTTTAAGACTTTTTCTTGCAAATAAGAGTATTTTTGCACCGTGGTATTGCCGCCTAAGTAAATTATTCGACTTCCACCGCTTGTTACTGCTCATCATACCATCAATATACTCACATGCATAAATGAGAGGAAAATACACGCAGTAGTTAATTATTTAAGCAGCAAGGACTAACGCATTACAGAAAATTAAATGCTCCGCTTCCATACGCATGAATGGTACATTAATTGATGTGTGGGAAAATTATGAGAATGACATGGTATGGATGTCGCTAAATACCATATCATTCACAATGGGTTACGCCATCACCAGTTTTATGTAGACATTTTTTTTTCAACGGGAATGAATCTTTTTGAAGGATATTGGTCTCTCCAGTAGAGCAACGTGCCTAACAATATAACAAGAGATGTTTCAGAGTCACATGCAAAGTATTAATTCACACAAGGGCGTCAAACTCATGTTCACCGTGGGCCACGTCAGCATCACGGCCGCCCTCAAAGGGTTGTAACTGAAACATATAAACGTATAAACTACTGCCCAACATATTGTTAAATAACTCTCTTTCCATTTGATTGTTTATTTGAGTCTAGAAATATTGTACATTTCTCTGAAAAGTATAACATAAACCCATTTCATTTGAAACCTTCAAAATAAAAGCACACAATCTTTTTCTTACGTTTCTTGAAGAAAAGGTGATCACGTGTCTTTTCAAGCCATCAAGGGACCACATAAAATGACGTGGCGGGCTTTCTGTTTGACACCTGTGCCTTAAATGATTCAGAACCAACCGCTAACACCGTAATCTTTGCACACGACTCCACACTGTATTATATGCTTTGCATACATCGAATCCATTGGGAGTGATTGTAAATGCTGAGTTTTTACCCCCGTGTGATACTAGGCGGCGCCGTTTTGTTTCGCCCGTGCAGGAGTGATCCCTACTTCACGGCGGGAACTCAGCGAGGCTCTTTGATCCATAATCCCGCAATTGATCGGCGGCACTTTAACCCACGTGAGCCCCGCCGCGCTCCTCAAATCGGCGCCGCGGCCGTCTCCGTCGCGTTCTCTTGAAGCGGAGTGGTCCTCTCTGTGTGAACGGGAAAAAAAGAAGAGTGACAAAAGGGAAGAGAGAGCCGCCGTGTGCTGCCCGCGGCGCGCGGGAGTGGGCGTTAGCTACCAACGGGTGAAAAAAGGAAGCAGATATTTTAAATAGAGGACATGGATTGCTGCTGGTGTTGCTACTTAACCAGTTAATCGGTGACAACTTCTTGCTTTCTTAACTTTTTCAGAGAATCTGCTTTGTGTCACTGAAGAGGCAGAAGGCCACCTGTTGCGTGCGTGTTTGTTTCATGTCCTCCGGCGCTTCTCGAGAGCTTCTCATATTTCAACGATTGCGTTAAGTGGGTTTTGGCCGCGTGAAAAGAAGAGGCATATTCGTTCTTCATCAAAGGGTATATGGTAATAGAGATTAGTATGCGTACAGGAAAGACACTCAATTACAATAAATGTTCTTGTGCTCCACAACCAGTGGATTGAATAAACTGATCTAGCTCTCTGTGAAGGCTAAGGAGTGCAAATCGCTTTTAACGCCAATTTATAAATATATTCTTTATTTAAATTTTTTTTTTATTGCCGCATGAAGTAATATTCCTGTACTTCAAAAACTCAGTTTTCTTAACTGGCTGCTGCCTTCAATGCAATTAGTTTGCAGCATGTTATGTAAATTCAACAGATAGATGATAGAATCATATTTGCTTTTGTTACAATTTTTTTCCATCAAGACTTTGAATTACTCTATGATTACCAAGGACAGTCAAACCCTGTGTGCCTATTGTACCTTTTTTAGGCAATTTAATGTGGGATCTATTAGGGTTGAAATGAACTGCGCTAAAGATTGGGGGGAAATACATATTCAATGGCTTATCTCGTGATCTCATTATGCTGAATTCTTTGTTACAAACTCATATACTGGGTCATTACTCTGAGAGGTTTGAGAGGCCGGTGAAGCTGCTATTCAGAAGTTCTTTAATTCAGCATTGTGCTGCTGCTGGAGAGGTGAAGGAATTAATGTTGTCATTATAGGTGACTCCTCAGAGCTCGGCAGGCCACAAAAGGCTTCCTTAGATCCCGATGGATTTGAGATCCCTTTCTGATTCTCATATTTCCCCTTTTTTTCACATACGTCATCTGGATAGCTAAAGACTTGGGTGCCCTTGTTAAGGAGATCTTGTTTTCCCCTGTCAGGACGACCAAGTATTTCCCCTGCTCGAGGGGGGGGGGGGGGGGGTAAATAATAATAATAACTTTATTTATATAGCACCTTTAAAAACAATGTTTACAAAGTGCTTCACAGAGAGTCAAAGCAAAACAAGTGGAATAGCAAGAAGCCAATATTACATTTAAAATTATATCTTAAAATTAAAGATAAGTGAATTAAAAACCAAATAAATTAAAAAATAAATTACAAATAAATTAAAAACAGACAAACTAAATTAGGGGGAACCAAAGTTCTACATGAAAAGACTAGATCACTTAAAAGCTCTTCTATAAAAATGGGTTTTAAGAAGTGATTTAAAAGAAGTTACTGATTCTGCAAGCCTTAAATAGATTCATGAAGCCTTTTCAATCATCAGGCATCGACTGAAGCCGTGGCTTGTGTAAATGCCTCTGTAGTGCCTGAGGCCCCCGGGGGGGCGACGGATGTTTTGGAGGCCCTTACCTCTCTTTACTATATGCCACGTCAACATCGTGATAATTGACGGCAACAGAGCGTGAACGGAGGAGTGCCTTCCTTATCGATAAGCGCGATAAATCATCAAAAAAAGACAGTTTCATGGATGTCAAGCTTCACGAATAATGTTCACATTTAAATTCTAAATATATGTAGGCAGGTGTAATTTGATAAGACACCCGACACAACACTTATCTTCAGGGGTCTTTATTTCTCGACTACTCTTAAAAGGAATAGAGAAGTATTCAATTAATTTGGAATGTTCAAATAGTATTAGATTCAACAAAGATTGACAGTTACACTGTGAACACAGAATCTCACTTCAATATATTTCATGAATCTGGGTCACTAAGCTATATAGTGCACTTCCCAATCTGAAGAAATGACTTAAATCCTAAACTAACTCTGTGTCACTCAGTACAAATATTCAAAATACATACATTCAGTACATAAATAACTGTAGTGGTGGACTTTTGTTAATGCATAAATAAAAGACCACAAACAATACCATACAGTTAGCTCTGAACTGAACAACTTGAAACATTTGGTCCATTATTAAAGAGAAATTATGCAGTATATCACAATATACTCACTATGTGTTATCTTGGTGCTAGCTCAAATGCACATGTGGCAGCTACAGACACCCAAAATATAGAGCATAACGAAAATAAAAGATTTCCAAAGACACACAATAAATGTTCTCGAACATGAATAATAACAGAATGTATCCCTGTGGGATGGTCCTAAGATGCCACACATTATTAGCTTTGTAGTCTTCTCATGAACACACTACATGTAGATAACATCTGTAAACTTCGGACCAATTAAATCACCACTGGCGCATTTAGTGACATACAATTTCTTCTATGAACTCATATTAATGAACATATTTCGATTGTTTTGTATCGAAATAACCTCTAAAACATATTTACCCTCACGTCACCAGTTTGTCACTTGACACAACGGAGTTTACTTCCTTCGCTCTTTACGTTTTGTTGCACAGTGCCCTCTAATGGCGATAGTGGGGACAACATCTTTCCCACTTTACATATACTGTAAATCAAGAATACTGCATAGCTCCTTCTTTTTTCTCTCATGTTTTTTTCTTCATTCTGTCTAAACCAGGTGTTTCGGCACCGTTACTGATAAGGATCAGACGAGAAAAAAAGATAAATGCAAACATTTTCAATGTGGTCATAAAAGACTTTGCTTTGCCACAAAGGGAGACGCACGCCTGTATTAATGAAGTGATCTAGCAACTGAAAAGCACCGTAAATTCTAACTATATAATGACAACAACAAAGATGTATTTATGTTATTTTTATTCTGTAGGGTCATGAAAGCCTAACAATGACAAGACATTCAAAGCTTCACCCAAAAGCATCAATAAAAGCTATGAATGTAAACAAAAAGAACATATATACTTTGGTACAGCCCTGAGGCAAATACAAGAAGATCAGTCCTTTAAATCAAAAAGCAACGAACTGGCAAGTAGAACAACTGGTATATTGTTTCTCTCTCCAGAAGTGCCCTCTCCTGGTCTCCTTGATTGAAACCGAAAGGCTCGCTCGCCAACTATCCTGACGAAACAAGGACATATTTTATCCTACGGTGCACTCGCTCCTCTGCAGCATTGTGGGTCGAAGGCCAGCCCGCTGAACGAGCCTCCGTCCCCGGCTAAATGTAATTGGAACATTCTCCAAGCTCGTAGTTGTCCAACAACTCCTCATGGTACATTTATCCAAGGAGTTTAGCTGTGAAGGAGAGCAGAACACTGGACGTCTCGTGATCAGGATGCATTGGATTCAGTTTAACAATATTTAATAGCAAAGTAGCTCGGAGAGAACTGTCTCGCAAAAAATCAGAATGTCCAGACCCGTATTCATGAGTATCGACAGCCACACCTCTTCATCTTAAATGTTAGTCCATTGGTCATCTCTTAGCATGCTACGCTTACATTGGCTTTAAGCCAGATAGCAAAATGGTGAGGTCAAACGTCACGACAATTGGTCAGCTCAGTGAAAAGTCCCTTCACAATAAAAGTCCAATATGTTACTTTCCGGATTAAAGTAGCGTCACATGTTTCAACCGGCTTCCTATTTCATGCAACATCTCTAAAAATAATAAACTAACATTCATTCCCACGCTGCATCCATATAAACATGACCTCTTGCCATTTGCATGTATCATTACATACAGTTAATACATTAAACAGTGCCTTTCTCTTATGCTTCAAAATACATACAGTCATCACCTATTTATGATATCTTGCTATGTATTCATTTAAAGCATAAGACTTCCTCTATGTACATGTGCAGAATCAAAATAACCTTTTACCTTACAGTTGCTTTAACCTTCTAAAAACTTTCCCACAGTCGTATCAGATCAGAAAAAATTTCATATGTAGCAAAGTAGCAATAATTTGCGCTGCTGTTTTTTTTTGTAAGCCAATGACAAACACATATGTTATTGTTCAGGTTGGATCACATTTGGTGTCTAATCTCTATCTTCTTTGCACTTTGGTCATAATGTGTGTGAGCACGCGACTGATGGGGGCGTGTCCTTGTCATTCAGCACGCTTTGTCATCTTGCATCTGACGAATGGAAAATGACACATGCCTCACTGGCGGGAGAGATAACACTCCTTTTGAAAACGTATGAATGTTTTCATTCATAGTTTTAGCTTTTATCACTAGACTAGCAAATCACTGACACAAATGTTTCTCACACTTCACTTTCCCAGATGAAAAAAATACGATGCGACAAAGGAAAATAGTATTCCCGGCATAGATTTTCTTAACTTCCCGCTTTCTCTTTCATTTTATTTGTTAGCACAATTAAATGTTTCCTTTTTAACTGTTTCGTGCCGTTTGTTTTGACAGTGTGGTCCCATAAGAAGGGCCCTCTTGTGTAACAGTTTAGCTCCACACCTTCCTTTTTTACCTTCGCATTGAAAATGCGGAAGTTTATGTTTTGATCGCCGTGTATTTATTTATTTGTATGCGTGTTACTCGCATAACTAAAAAAGTATTAAACCGAATCGCATGACATTTGGTGGGATGATTGGTTATTATCCGGGGACCATTTGGTTAGATTTTGTGATCGATCGGGGCAAAGGTCAACATCTTCTTTTTACCATAGCGCGGTCAATTTGTATCAAATTGGCATGCAACTAATGCCAAAATGTTCATAATTCAATGCCCAATCTTGTGATATGCGAAGGTATGCGCTCTACCGAGTGCCCGTTCTAGGTTATGAGTTGTTTTCATTCTGTCTCGCTCACTATCATGTCATTCCAGATCCTGCTTCCCATCTCGTCAGTCCAACTCCCTTCACCTGCCTCTGATCACTCCCTCGTTAGTCCCTCATTACCTTCACCTGGTCCTCATGCCCATCTCACCTGTTGCCCATTCCCTAATTAGTCCCTGTCTACTTAGGTTCCTTCACTTCCACTTGTCCTCTGCCAGATTGTCTTGTGTTTTCGTGCCAAGTTCTCCAGCGTTATTAGTGTATATTCCTGACCTGCCTGCCCTGACCTCTGATTCTCTGCCCCGCCCCTTTTTGGACTTGTTTGCTTCTTGGACTGATCTCCCGGTTTTGACCCAGCCTGTTGTCAACTAAAGACATTCATCTTTGTTACTCCTGTCTGAGTCGTGCTTTTGGGTCCACTCTAATAGCTCCGTGACATCTTGTATGATAGTGATGCCTCCGTTATCCAAGGATCCCAGTCACATTCTAGGAAAGGAGCCAAGATGATGTGAAACCAAAGTGGCATTTCGGCACTGTTTCTTGCTTATCATCTCCCTTGGACAATCGAAGTGCACCCCCACCCCGTTGGTGTGAGATGAATTGTTGATGCCCCTCTATTGTAGCGTTGTCCCACGGGGAGTCTTGTAGTGTTAGCGGCGTGTTCACCGTGGGTGCAGGCCAGCAGCCCACTGCCAGGAACACTTACATATTCTGATTTTTTCTAAACGACACTCAACAAGTGGATTCGAGCAAATTGAGTCTTCTTCATGGACACATATAACCCCATAACGGTTGCTTTGAGAGCTGTTACCATGGTAATATGACTTCACACCAAGGCTCCTGCCAGGAGCACTTGGGCATCGAGAAAGAGATGTGATATCGCATATTGTATTCAACCAATGTTCATCACATTGGCGTCGTAACGAGGAATCTCAAAATAGTTCGAGAAGGTCCACAAATTAGGCAAATGGTAAATGCTGAATTTCTGACAGGGTTTAATATTAATATTATCTTTATTTAAAAGGGACCATGTACAGTTAAAACATTAATGTCACCATGTGATGCACTGCACCAGATTGTAGCTATACAGCTAATTTGCATCTGTCCCTAGACAGACCATAAAAAAAACATTATATATATATACAGGAGATATAATTTAGTATGGAACAATAATTTATTATACGTGCACAAAGAGATGATTAGTGAAGAGTCTTTGGCGATTGAACTCCATCCATGGGATGTAGTACGGTATATAAAAAGGGGGCAGTGATGCTTTGGTTCGGAATATTGTCACTGGAGTCTCGACAGCGGTGGTGATGATGATGTCATTCGGAGCAGGATGGCAGGTCGAGGCAGCATCTGGCTGATCAACTTTTAGATCAGTGAGTGAATGAGAGCGACAAGCTTCCACTTCGCTTCAGGCATTACAAACCAGACCTTTGTCCTGGAGACAGCTCTCCGCCCCCCGTGAGAAACTAAAGAGTAAAACTTGATGTTCGTCAAGTGAGTGATTGGTAACGTGAGCCACTCGTCATGTGACTCGCTTGTCACTCAAGTTAACGTCAGCCACGCGCTCCTCAACCGAGACTTGTGTCTGAAAGTTATCGGGAACATTACCTGGAGAGCAGCCAGTGTGAGAGTCAACAGGGAAGACGGATAGACCACACTTTGTCTTTGAATGTTTTATTCAGCCCACGCATTGTGTTCAATCCATCTTGCACAGAGTCCCTTATTCATTCACTAGTTTGGGAATGATCTCACACCAAATGTTGCTTTGGCATTTTCCACTTTATTATTTTCCGAGGGCCGAAGCCTCTCTCCCTCTCTCTCTTGTAAATGTAAAACATTGAGAAAGCCGCTTTCTGATTGGTAGAACTGGATCCATGTGACCGAGGCGTTCTAAATGAAAGGTTTTTTCTATTTCTTGGGAGTTATTTCCTGATCCGATGAGAGGTCCTGGGACAGTCAGGTCAGAAGTGTACAGATTGTAAAACCCTCAGTTTAATTTTGTGGGGCCCTCAGTAACAATGGACACAAGATCACAAACTGGAGATTGACCCCCCAATATTTTTTCATGTATTTCATATTTTTATTGATTGTTAATGGTTTCATTTATTCTCCTGGTATGTGTATCTGCAATTGTGTGAAGGATTAATAATGGTTAGGATGAGTAAAGCTCATACAGGCACTTAGGTCAGCTCAGGGGTCCTTCAGGAAGAAAGCAAGGGAAAACACTACACTAGTAATTAGCTAGTTATAGACCAACAGCATGCAGACTGTGGTCAAGTTGCTGAGTGTGATGTGTTTCTGTGCTTTCAGTTGGTATAAACAGTTATCAAACCCATACACGCCTGGATTTCATGTGTCCAAGTGTGCAACAATGTGTAATTTGTGATATTGGGCTACACAAAATAAACTGAATGAAATTGAATTAAATTAATACAAATTTAAAAAGCAGCATCGAGCTAAAAATATTGGCGCTCGTGCTGTGTGTGTGTGTGTAACCATTTACCCATAGAGGAGGAGTATCTGCTGAATGAGCTTCTTCTAGTCTATCATTTGGTCCCCATGCCTTAAGCTCATCACTGTTATGATATTTTGCTCCTGGTTAGCAGCACAAATGCAAAATAAGTATCTAGTTGAAACACTCGAGACAAATTATCCTTCACTGCTGAAAGCGAATATTGATCGTAACTATTCCATTCAGTAGGAATGGATTCTTTGTGACATTGTTGACTGAACTATAGACTCCAAAGACAGAAACAACACTTTTCTATTATTGCCGAAAAACCTCTGCATTCTCAGTCAACCCCTTCTCTGAAAACAGGCTTTGAGACGACGGGGTGTCCGTCCCACTGCTGTGATAAGCGTAATTGTCATTACTGAGACCCACCCCTACGGAGCTCTCTGGGTCCCTTCAGATAACACTGTCACAGGTGAGGCTCGGAGACAACACCAGAACCACACCACCAACTACACGACACATCTGCACTACACCTAGCAGTCCTTATCAGGATGCTCCAGCCAGCCCCTCGGGGGATGGCTGAACATATTGCGGAATATTCCCGAATGAATTAGCACACATAGGGGAACACGCATGTGTGCAAATTTACCAACACGTTTTGTGTGGTGGAGGTTTTTTCCAAATTTGCATTTAGATTTCAGGATATTACATCTACCCCCCAGTTCTCCCATGTTATCCCAGCTACCGAGTCCTCGCGCCCCATCAGCTCTTTTTAGACTTCTCTCCTTCAAACACCGGAGTGAAGTCTCACCCAGCAGGGACTCGGGTAATGCCAGGTGATGCCGGAGAGTTTTAGCACATAATTGCACCCGATCCCCTGGAGTTAAACCCTGACCGGAGTCTGATTTGCGCCCCCGATCCACACAAGATCGTTTTAAGTCGCACAAAAAGTTCCCTCAAGTCGCCACAGTAATACTGCAATGGATAAGAAATGATGAAAGGCCATTACAGTATATATATGTATATATATATATATTTATTTTTTTAAACACATTAAATGAAAAAAAAATGAGAGAATGTGAATTCATTCCATCGTGGAAATGGCATAAAATAATTTAAACCACACTAGAAATGAACCTTTGAAACCAGCAATAGCAAACAAATGGGTCATTTCTCCAGTAATAAATTGAAATAATAATATTGCTGCTTACCGATGTGTTACTGACAGAAGATGGTAATAACTTGCCAGAATGAGATCCTCCCTCACGCACATTACCTCTTGCAATTCTTGTACAAGACACAATGCAGTTGCAACTTACATTTTTGTTGGAGAAGTACCACAGAAACGTGTTTCTCAAAGGTGAATGTGTAGTACGCAGTTTGGCATCAGCTGACGATTTGGCCTTTTTAAGTGATATTACATATACAACAGTTTTATCCAAAGGAACTTGCATGTTACATTCATACTTGCTTGAGCCATTCAGGTCAGTGTGTTGCGCAAGGACACGTCGACTAAGGCGGGCGGGGATTGAACCTCCAACCCCCTGATAGAAGGACAGACCTGCTAACCACTGACCCACCATCGCCCTAACAACAGCATCGAGATACCAATGCTTGATAGAGGATAAACCCTCAGGACTTTGATATCTCGTTTCCCTAAAAATAATAAAAACTCTTTATACAAAACTTTAAGATATCTGCAAAAAACAAAACAATCCAGTCAGCTTTAGTCTATGTTTAGTGCTTTGTAGCCATTATTAGCACGCTGACGTGCTAAGATTGTAGACAGATACTATTATAGTTCAATTAAATTACATCGTCTCATTAAAGTTGTACAACTCTTGCCAACAAATTAATGGCGTGAACCATTTTAGACAGATTTTCAATGGTACGCAAGATTAGTTGTGGACAGACCAAATACCTACATCCCAAGTCACTTATTTTTCTTTTCCTCTCCTCTCGATCTTCGCTTAAACTCTTAAACTCAAAACCCACCTGTTCAGAACTGCTTTTAATGTGTGATTATGTGTTCTACGTTCTTATTTGCTTTTATCTATTGCTGTTATTGTCATTTTAGTTTTATTGTATAGCTTCTCGGATGTTTTAATTTGTGTAGTAAAGCGTCTTTGAGTACTTCGAAAAGCGCCATAAAAATGTAATGCATTATTATTATTATTATTAATTGTAGTCAGCTAGAACAGGAGACAAAGCACTTTTTACATAATTTAATGTAATATCCATTCAGTTACGTGAGTGTGACTGATAATAGCTGAGGCTGAGTGTCGGGTTTGATGAGTCATTTTCAATTTCCCCCGAAACATTGAGCCTAATAAATACATTCCAGTGTTCAAGAGAAACCATAATCACATTCTTGGTTATTTAGTAATGGCTTATCAGTCGGAATTTTAAAATATGCAGACTCAATAAATTAATAAATATGACAAATGTATTCCGCCTGGTATAAATTGGTCCTGCACGTATAAGCAGAACACAGTATAAATACCACACACTGTGTATAAATATGTACTGCAGTTTACAAGCAACAGACTCCAGAGAGAAACCATCTCTGGATGATAACTGTTTGTCTTTCTTCGTCGAAGTACACTAATCATGTGTAAAGACAGAAACTCCATCAAAAGTCCCTCCAGCTGATCCGCCTTCGTCAGAAACAGACGTCGCTTCACTTGATTGCAACTGGCGAAGAAAGGACTCCTTATTTCTCTTCGAAGCTATTTCCTCGTTTCCTCTCTTCTCGCGTGGTTTCCTTGCCTCTTTCCATGCATCCGCGGTAGGAGGGCCTAAGACGCAAGTGAGGGAAAAGGGGGTGCAATTAAAACCCTAATCTCCTTGCAGAAATAAAGAATGGTAATTGTGGATGCATTTTCATTTCTCCATTGCACATTGTTAACTCTGCTTTCTCTCCGGAGTCCTTGTGACTTCACGTCTCATAGGGTCCATTGGACCTGGCTGGGTCTGATGCCATGGCACTGCTGATGCCCCGCCCACTCCTCCTCTCTACCTCCATCTGCCTGATGGATCATGGAGGACTGGATCGTGGTCCATGCCTACTACCAACTATTCATACACTCTGTCATACTCATTGAATGTGTTGTAACTCTAATGATTCATTCTGTACACATGACATCTATTGCATCTGTCCATCTTGGAGAGGGATCCTCCTCTGTTGCTCTCCTGAAGGTTTCTTCCCTTTTTTCCTGTGAAAGGGTTTTTGGGGGAGTTTTTCCTGATGTGAGGTCAAAGGTCTGGGATGTCTGTGTGTACAGATTGTAAAGCCCTTTGAGGCAAATTTGTAATTTGTGAGAATGGGCAATACAAAATAAACTGAATTGATTTGAAAAAATGAATGCTGCTCTGTAATAACTTCGAAATTGTGTTTGGTAGTTGTGGAGGTCTTCTTCTGCCACCAGCCCCCCCCCCCCCAGTTCCCAAGTCAAAATAGATACAAAAATACAGCTAAAAAATAAACCAGGTCATAACTGAAAGTGTTCCTGATACAAACAATTGGGAACTCATTCAGTCAACACATAGATGTACTCTAGGTTGAAATGCACTTATTGTAAGTCGCTTTGGATAAAAGCGTCTGCTAAATGACATGTAATGTAATGTAATGGATGCTCAATGTTCAGCACAAGTCCATGTTGAATAAATGCATCAGGCTCAGCTGGGGGTCTGGGTCAGGGACAGTTTGTGTCAAGCACGATCGGGTTTGTCACGCGAGCCAAAAATGTAAGGTGCATCTCTCTGCGATATAATTTTTTTTTGATGGGGAGTGTTAAATATATTCCTGACAGCAAAATCTCCCCGAATCAAAGAGCTTTGGAGCTCATGTTGCAGAGACCCGAGTCTGTCCCGGAGATAGACAGAACCGCGCCTGCAGGGACGGGATAATGCCGGCGCCGATTGAAATCTTTGACTCGATTCCCAGCCCCCGTTTGAAGTTGCGAGGCCCCCTCACCGCGCTCACATTTTGTCTTGGTTGCAGGTGCCTGGTCATGATACGACCCCAGGAACGCAAACACAGATAAAATGAACTATTACCCACAATTTGATTGAACTGTCAACTCCTGCGCTTTTTTCTTGTTCTTTGTTGACAAACGTGACAGTGCATTGCATTCCTATCAGTCAATAATATGTTCCCTAGAAGCCTCTCGTCTATTATATCTTCAGAATAAAGAATATGATTGAGGACCCTTGCTGTTTGTCTGTAGTGCTAATAGAGTAAAGCCAAACTTACTTGTCAGTTATCTTTTATGGTAGGAGTTCAATTCTGGAACAATGATAACATAAATGTAAAAACGTTCTACTAATTAACGGTTTTCCAAAATAATTGTTTACAAAACAATTTGAGGTTTACAAGTGTGAATTAAATATATCTATGTGAATATATATATATATATAAATTCTCTTCTCCATGTGTTACGTAACGTGTGTGCTGTGTCGCGTTGATGCCGTTCAGTTTAAAGATCAAACTCACAATTTTCTCACGGTTGAGATTCGATGTCCCATTAAGTCCGTCTTTGAAGCCGATGACTTCCTCCTCCGTGAAGAGTTTTTGACTGAATCAATGTTCCTGTTTGCAGGTAGTTGCTCTGTATTTCGGGACCCCTCCACGAGGCAGAGGAGTTGGGGTTACGTACACTTGCTCTGTCTGTTGCATCTCTTAACGCTAGACAGATCTTTTCATCTTCACTCTGAATTCAGAGCCTTTTTTGTTCTATATCCCTTCATTTGTAACCACAGTAAAGATGGAACCCCCCCCCCGTG
The DNA here is from genome assembly GCF_029220125.1 of Pseudoliparis swirei. NCBI lineage: Eukaryota > Metazoa > Chordata > Actinopteri > Perciformes > Liparidae > Pseudoliparis > Pseudoliparis swirei. The sequence continues at coordinate 5,305,196 of NC_079402.1, read as the reverse complement.
AGTTTTTTTTCTCTTTACAATCTCTGCAGCATGGGCAGCCCCTAAAGGACAATGGGAAATTGCTCAATTCGTCATTTATCCCATGTAATACGGATGTGCTTTTGCAGCTGGTGGATTTTTGATATCCCCATGACACCTCACAGCATCCTGGTAAAAGGCTGCCGATCACACAGTTACATCTGTTTGAATGTTGATGTATGTAGACTGTGCTCTTTAAAAAAAAATACAACTAAATTAATAAAATAAAATGTTGCCTGTTGTATCATAGAGGTCTGGATCGTCGAATATGCCTACTACCAACTATGCCATGGCCCTGTTGAGACTCCGCCCACTCCTCCTCTCTACCTCCATCTTCCTGATGCATCATAGAGGTCTGGATCGTGGAATATGCCTACTACCAACTATTCATACACTCTGTCGTATTCATTGATTGTGTTGTGACTGTTTTAATTTGTGTATAATGATTCCTTCTATACACATGACATCTATTCATCTGTCCATCCTGGAGAGGGATCCTCCTCGGTTGCTCACCTGAAGGTTTCTTCCCTTTTTTCCCAGTGAAAGGGTTGTTTGGGAGTTTTTCCTGATCCGATGTGAGGTTCTGGGTCAGGGATGTCTATCTGTACAGATTGTAAAGCACTCTGAGATAAATTAGTAATTTGTGAAAATGGGCTATACAAATGAACTGAATTGAATTGTACAGGCTGAAATTCAGTCAACATGTGATATTTGCTGTTTCTAAACAGGGGCACCAGTATGTCTTAACTTGAAGTGGATCGATCCAAAAACTGTTCCGATCGTAGAACGGGGGAGCCAGGAAAAGCTGATCATTGCAATGCAGAGTCGAGTCAAGTTCGAGAAATAAAGTATTACCTCGAGCATAATTGAAATCCACCATGCCACAGATCTAGGCCGATATATTATATATATAAAACACGTCTGTGTATCTGCAGCCGTCAAGTTACTAGTTCAAACCACGGTGAAAATCTCTTTCATTCAGTCTTATGTCTTTCATGGCTGTCAGAAACAGAAGTCTGTCATCCATGTTTCTGTAGATGTTCTCTCCTACGGATCGTCAGTTAAAGGTCTTTCCTTCAAATTCCCTTGCAGCATGCACTCATCTTTAATTACACATTGCATTGTAGTATCTTTAATGGACACCTGTTGAGTATACCCTTCCAAGTCCTTGTGAAACTCTGTGCTTGAGATCCTCTTATGTATTTGAGAATGTAATAGCACGCAATTTGTTATTAATCTTATGCAGCTCGTAGCACTTCTCTAGAGAGTCTCTTGATGCATATCCTGTATAGCATGTAGAGGAGTTAAAATGTGGAAGTCTAAAGTATTCTGAAAGTTTTTAACAGTAAAGTTATGGATTTTCATTTTGGTCCATTTACATCTGCATCAGTATCCTTCAAAAAGAAAGTCCAGTGGGGCGGTCTGGGCGGTTGCTGTGTGGGTCAAACAAAAACAGGGCTTTCACTCTGAATACTTTTAATTTTGGTTCCACGTGATCCTCAGGGTTCTATGCTCTGACTTTAGGATAAGAGGCTCTGACCTCAGGGTTCTATGCTCTGACCTCACGGTTCTATGCTCAGACGTTAGGGTTCTAGGCTCTGACCTCAGGGTTCTATGCTTTGACTTTAGGTTTATAGGCTCTGATCTCAGGTTTCTCTGATCTTAGGGTTCTATACTCTGATTTAAAGGCTCTGATCTCAGGTTTCTCTGATCTCAGGGTTCTATACTCTGATTTAAAAGGTTATATGCTATGATTTCAGTGTTCTCTGCTCTAAGGTGTTGAGTGATCGCATAAAAATATAAAAGGTCTAAAAGTATACATGATTTTAAACATAACCAGTAAAGACACAATAAATTGATATATGTTGTATAGTCCTTTCTGTATGATGGGTATTATGTAACCTATTCTGTGTAATAGGATCATGCAACCCATTTTACCGTATAATGCAACAAACCTCCTGTAATTGCCAATAAAGATGACTTTGACTAATCGTCTATAGAATACAGGATGAATTATAACTCTGACACGTGCAGATAAGAGAAGGGGTAAGCTGTGTGTTAAGAGTATGTAAGGTGCTGCACATAGGAGAAGAAATCAGATTTTTGTTGCCTAAAGCTCCCCGAGAAGAGACTGAAAATCCCGATTTCTTTAGGAAAACTGGATTTAACGAACCTGTACCAGAAGAGAAGAAAAATGGGCTGGCACAGAGCCCATAGATTTAGATTCAGGAAGAAACTTCTGTTTTGTGTTTGCAGTGTGTCTTAAATGTGAGTGTATAAAATAGGCAATAGTAAAGTATAGACGATGTACATAACTATTCATACGGGGTGTGAGGAGTTACCCCCGACTGAGAGCGCTTAGGGCTTATAGCCATAAAAGACTTTCAGGAAGCTATTAATTCCAAAATCCTAATGATCAAACTACATGGTGAGATAAAAGGCCAAAGTTTTCTAGCGATATCTGTCAGGGACATTATTCCCATTATTCCCTCCAGGGTCACTCGGTTGACGCCTAAAGAGTGTTTTGCGAAAAAAGTAGATATATATTTGGCAGATACCACACAGATATCCGTATTCCTGTCTATGTGTAACAATAAGTAACTAACTTTGTGGAACCTAACAGTGTGCAGACCTCCTTTTGAGTCCTGCTGTAATTCATTTACAGCAGACAGTTATCCCGCTACTGCTCTGTTCGGCCTCGTACTGCAGGCACTTGCTGCTCGTTTCGGGGGCTTTCTGCCTCCAGTTTAGCTCATAAAACGCATGATTAGATTGATTGAGGAATGGCTGCTCAATATTCTTTTAATTAAGAGATTAGCTAGTTTCTTCTATGAAATGCCAGGTAAAGAAACTATTCATATAAACTGTTTGGGGGAGTATCTGCAAATAATAGAACAATGTTTGTTTGGCCTTAAGGTTGATACGTTGACATCCCATGACTGACTTGGCAAGTTGAGAACACTCTATTGTGCATTGTCCTAAAGTTGGGGAAGGAGGCATTTAAAGTGCTGTGAGTCCCACATTGTTTACTCCATATGGATGCATACACCCTGAGTCAGCTAATTTGTATTACCAACACAATGTGCCAAAATAACAAAAAATATGACAAGTGTGCTGTAATTAGAAGCACACGTTGTGATATAAGTATTTTAGGACGCATTACCACACATGATGTAACATATTCCAAGTGTGTACATATATATAAATATATATATATTGATACATATAAATATATATATGTATTTATACAAGTATATCTATTAATATAAATATATGTATATATTTATACATGTATATATGTGTATATATGTGTGTGTAACGCTCTGTCCTGTGTCTCCTGTCTCCTTGATTGTTTCATTCCCTGCACCTGCCCTCAGCCACTCCTCTGTCTCCATGAGTGTCTCGTGCCATACACTTGTTTCCCCCCCTCTATATTGTGACAGTCTTTCCCTAGTAGTGTCTTTGAGTGTCACTTATTCCTGTCTTGGTCGATTCTTGTCAGTGTTCCCAGTGTTCCTTTGTTTAACCTTTTTCCTGGAGGAAAGAGAGTTTTTGTTTCTATTTAAACCTGGAGTCCAGCCTTGTTTTCTCTGCACCTGAGCCTCACCCCGTGACAACCCATGACAATGTGTGCATATGTATACATTTATATGTGTGTATATATATATATATTGAGTGGGCTGTAATTTCTATTTCCATCTTATCAATGCAGGGCCAAATCAATATATGATTGAATTGCAAAACATCCAATCCAAATCTAATCAATCTGTGGAATCCTGCTGAGTCACTATAGTTATATATATTATATTATAGTTATCCGCCCACTCCTCCTCTCTACCTCCATCTGCCTGATGGATCGTGGAGGTCTCCATCGTGGAATATGCCTACTATGAACTATTCATACACTCTGTCATATTCATTGAATGTATTTTAACTCTAAATATGTCCTTCTGGTCACATGACAGAAATTGAATGTTGTTAATGAGTTCAAATACTTAGGCATTATGATTGATTCCACACTCTCCTTTAGGAGCCATGTTAAAATGATGTCGAAAACCATACATTTCCATATACATAATTTCAAACAAATAAGAAACTCTCTATCGAATAATGCCGCTTTACTGTTTTTACATTCTATGATACTTTCACATGTGAGCTACTGCTTAACCAGTTGGTCTATGACAAGCTCAATAATTATTAAACCGGTCGAACTACTCTATAAAAAAGCATTGAAAATACTGGATAAAAAACCTTTTAAGTATCATCATTGCTATATTTTAACCAAATACAACATGTTAAGTTTTTATAACTTTAGAAAATTCACTTCGGCCTGTTTGATTTACAAAGTACTAAATGGCCTAGCGCCACCCCCCCTTAAAACCTTTATCAAACATAGATCTATTAACTCCACTTTGTCCACCAGAGCTGTCACAAACAGGGACTGTGAGGTCCCGTTTAGAAAAACCCTGTTTGGGCAAAATGTGCTGTCCTTCAAAGGATGCATGATGTGGAACAGCCTACCTCCTTCTATAAGGGAAAGCCCCAGCCTGGTCACCTTCAAAGGCCACCTGAAGGCATGGCTCAGACTTAATCAGCCCTGTGACCATTAGAGTTAATCCGCACGGTATCCAAATGTCCTAAATGCACCTTTTTATTAATCTTCTTTTCTTCTTTTGTATTGCTGTACTGTCATTACGTGTGAAGTGATGTGTGCTTTCTATTTCACTCTGCTTGTATTCTTAAACTACATCAACCTGCCAAGGGACTACAGATGGAAACTAGCCTCCTGGCTATAATCTGGCATATTTACATGTACATTGTACTGTCTATCAATATGCACTGTCCCTTATTCTCTAAATAAATAAATAAATTAATAAAAAATTGCTTCTGTCCATCCTGGAGAGGGATCCTCCTCGGTTGCTCTCCTGAAGGTTTCTTCCCTTTTTCCCCCCTGAAGGGTTATTTGGGAGTTTTTCCTGATCCGATGTGAGGTTTTGGGGCAGGGATGTCTGTGTGTTCAGATTGTAAAGCACTCTGAGACAAATTTGTAATTTGTGAAATTGGGCTATACAAATAAACTGAATTGAATTGAATTGAATACACAAGGAACCAATACGCTGGGGATTTTAGATAAGCAGCAGCCAACATTCCCGGCTTATTGTCGGCAAAGTCTCCTTTACGCCTCTTCAACTTGTGCCTAATTCCCACTGGAGCTTTGCCTAAACCCCCCTTGCTCTCATGGAAACAGACCTCCGACTGTCACAGGGGACTGACCAGCTCTTCTCCAAGTTAATTAAATGCTACAATTAAAATACAACAGTGCTCAACCTCTCTCCCCAACAAACATGCATGCTGGTATTAACAAGTTATAATTAAGGACACACACACAAACATGATTCTAATTGCTTGCAAGTATCTTATACAGAGGCAGCATCGCATAACCACTTGGTGATTTCTACATGTGCCAATCTGTTGGTCTGGAAAAGAAATGCCGGGAAAATCCTGAGGAATGTGCCTCGGGGTGGAGAGTCCAATTTCCATTTTCGGGCAGTGGATTTTATCAATGTTGTCCAGCAATATGAGTGGTAATTGGCTTACAAACAAACTCCAAACACATCTCCGGGAGAGAGAAGTAGTCTTCACGTAAACTCACTTGATAAGTATATCCAGAGGGTGTATTGCAATCCCATAAGCATCCAATAATGTTTCTGTTGGATATCGTTATGGCTGTGGGAAGTACAGTGTATCAAATACTTGCATGAACTATTTTGTTATCTTCTTCTGATTGGACATGCTGCACATGTGGACCCTGATGAACATTTTAGTCTGTCAAGAAAAAGTTTTTTCTGATAGAAAATATGTATTTTTCATTCGAAACATATATATATATTTTTTATATATATATATGTGCCTATGTGTAATATGGACAATAACTTATTTTTATTGCAAACAAACTTTTATTTTGCTCCCAAAAGCAGCCTTCCCATTGTGGATCCAACAAAGACATTTACATTTGGACTTGAATTGCATGAAAATGCCAATTTGCATGATTTTGTGGGTCACACAAACCCCTCCCAGACCATTCGTCTAATCTTAGTCGGAATTTGGGATGCAGGACGTGTGGATGCACATATTTCACCTTTGTTCTCATTAGTAATTTGCACCCTGCTGAGCGCCGCTGCAGCAGCTGTATTGTTTCTTTTGCACTTTTCCTGTTACTGCTTCTCATGTCTAGAAATGATCAAATCTCCGAGTTGTACAGCAACCGTCCCTGCGATATAGCTATTACTTCTCCCTCTCTACTCTGAGGGTAAAAGTGAAGTTACACACTCAAAACATCTGGTGGAGGTAATGTGTCAACAAGCGGCAATTTGCCAGCAAACCCTTTGGAAGAAGACTGCCCGCTGGCTATAATGGACACAAGCGATGCAGCGTTTACTCAAACCCTGACTTTCCAAGTGTGCAATCTGGAAAGGAAATGCATTCCGTTCGGCCTCAAGCATACACACGATGCATTCTGGGAGAAACATTGAATGTAAACACATGTCTTTCTACAACAAATACACATGCAAGCATGTTTGGTGTGAGTCGCCGATGTTTTCTTCTTTCAGTCACAAAGGACGGGAGCTGTGAACACGTCTCTTTGGGGGAGAATGGCAGGATGTGTTCAGAGAATCAGCGGGGGAATTGGCAACCGTAATAGAGACAATTTGAGAGCCGGATAACTGCTCATGGGAATGGTGTTTCATTATTGCAATCATCGGTGTATCACGATGGGATCTTGTCTTGCGGCTTTTTCGACGCTATGAGATGGGACTACGCGGAGACTCCCGACTAGGGAATTAAGTTCGGCACCAACTTGGCTGACACGTACGATAGACGGAGAGCAATTCAGGATATCACTGAAGCCTATTCATGTGGGACCGCGTTCGGCGGCCGATCATTTTTGGCTAGGCGAATCTCCCGACAGTATGTGAAGAGAGAGACACCTCCAGGATAACTGCTCACAGCAATCAGTCACGGGGAAGTCTAAGCTAGAGGATCTGGACCTGCAGGCATCCACAGGTCATTAACAACGGCACAGAGCACCTGGTGGTTCACAACACTGAAGGCAGTTGACGATGGGGATTGAGAAGTAACTTCAGTCGTGTGAAGTGGAATTGGTGGGTTGTGATTTCCTGTTATAAAGACCATGAAATGAAATACAGCGGTTCTTATATCAGACCAAAGAAACAAAGTTTCAGTCAACTTCCATGGATCCATCCGCCTCCCGTAGACAAAGATCCCTTCTGTGTGAACAATACAAGTGCTCATTAAGAGGTTCACCTGGCTGTCCAGCCACCGCCTCCAAAGTCAAGAGTAATCCTCTAAAGTCAGAGTCCTGTAATCATCTGTGTGGGATGGAAACAAAGAGGATGATCTGATCCAAGGCCTCCTAAGGCCAAACTAACATGGGAGATGACCGACTCATTCAGAGGAAGAAAAACGGATCATATTTTCGTTATGGTATACAAAATAGGTGGAACATGGGAATGATCAGTAAATACACAGTGAAGCAACAAGTCTCTTTGGTCAGGTCACATTGAGCTTAACCACTTGTTCCCTGTAGCTGTGTCTACGGTTTATAAATGTAACATGAATGTAAGTCGCTTTGGATAAAACCGTCACCTAGAAGAAATGTACTGTCAGTTGGTCTACCACCTTTGTCCACAGTAGACCTTCACAGACACATTTGTGGTGGCCAGAGGATGAATCCTAATAACTTTGGTGAAACCCAGACTTTTCAGTGTTCACTGGTGAAGTGGGCTTCAGGCAACACAGAACTGTCAATCACAAGCCAGCCACACCCTAAAGGATACTCTGCGTTATGGTCTATTGTACTCGAAGTGAGATCATTAAAAGAATGAACGTCATGCCTAACAGAGCAGTTCAGTCAGGAGAGACGGGTGTTTAACAATCATTTATTACAATAGCATATTGCAAGAGTGCAAAGTCTTTTTGGCGATTGGACTCCATCCTGAAGTAGGATAACCCAGGGGTAGAGATGCTTATATCTGTGCAGGCAGAATCCCCCCATGGAGTTCAGACACTGGTGGTGGTGGAGACGAAGCGTTGCCGTTATGCCGATTGGAGGAGGGTCGCAATGACCAGAGCTGAAACGACAACTGACAGCAGCAGAGAACACAATTTAAAGTGTTACCAACGACACTGTGATAGGCTTAGGCAACTGGGCTGCCTCTAAATGGTTGGTTCATTCATCGGGCCCGCCCCCAATCAGCTAATGGAGTAATCGCTGCAAGACCGAGTCTGCTTGTGAATGAACCAGCTGTAACGAATGTCTTCCTGTCTGAACTTTCGCTGCGCTACATAACACTGGCTGTATATTAAGTCTTTGATATAATTTAAATGAAGTTTGCGTGTCTTTTTGGTTATTTTTCAAAGACTTCCAGTTATATCCGAATTAAGAGTTGATCAACGACTAGAGTATAGGTCAGCAGTCATCTGCAGAAGAAACAAATAAGTCTCCTTTAGCAATTGACTTCATAATTCCAACTATGGCATTTAAATTACACAGTAAGAGCAGATGCAGACAGTTCAGACGTTGCTTTTTTTTGGAAAGAGAAGGTTGTTTGAATTTTCTTTCCAAGACGCACAGCTGGCTTGAAATAGATGATGCACTGCCTGTAACATCAGAGAGGGAATTCAAAGTGAGAAGTAGGCTCTGACAAGACTGATTTGTTCTTTTTTATTCTCGTTCAATTGATTCAAACGGGATCAGAAACTCAGGTGGAAAGTGTAGATCGACAGGCGGGGAAAAGAAAACTGAGAAATGCCAAGAGAAGATGAGAAAGTGTCAAAAATAAATGCAAAACCAAATAGAGGTAGGTATGGTAGTGAAATCATACTGGAGCTGTAATTTGTGGCAACTCTTTTCATTTTTGTGAGTTAGGAGTGACAGGGACTTCTTCCAAAAGACACAGGTGAGCGAGCAAAGCATCTCACTCCCACAGAGTCAGCTGTCATGTTGTACGAAAGGAGAAAACCTTCAAGTTGTGGCACTTAAATCACGTAGTCGACCTTGATATCCAATAATGAATGAATGAAACTTCTTTCACAGGTGTCCTTGTGCTCTCAGGCCAGGATTCTCAGAGGGACAAAAGCTGTGTTATCTTGCAATTGAGTACAAGTTTGATCACTTTTTATTTAATGTATTAACTGCAACACTTAGAAACTTTGTTTAAGTGATGTAGACCAGGATACACGCATTCCATAAAACATCTTTCCTATTTTTTGCATCTACAGAAATGCGGCTGCATTGCAGCAGCAGGAGCCAGCAGGTGCAGTCTAAAGCAGTGTTCCAGACCTCTAACCCGTATTACGCATGTGGGTCCAGACCTGTCCATCGTCCAAAGGCACAAGCCTTTTTTTATGCTGACACCCATCCTGAATCCCAAGCGGGCCCAGAGCTTGGTGTCAAGAGAGGAGGCGAGTTGACCCCCTTCACCGAGTCATTTTGTATTTGCAGAGTTTTGGGGTTATTGCCCGCACAATGAATTATGGCTTATGAAGACATTCCGATTTTTCTTTAATCGATTTTTCTACTCTAAAAAGAGTAAAAAGTTCATACATCCATTATCCATACCGCTTATCCTTCTTTAGGGTCTCTTTAGCAAACTCCACACAGAAGGACCGGATCAGGAATTGAACCCGTAGCCCTCTTGCTGTGAGGCGACTGTGCTAGCCACTACACCACCGTGCAACCCTTTATGCATTCATACCTTCTTTTAAAATGATGCGGGAATTGATATTAGACGTGTGTTATGCATAACTGCTGTTTTGATTGCACAACAAAAATGATATAATATTCAATGTGACAATGATCTTACAATCATCGGCAGTATAAACTCACCTTGTCACAATTCTACCTCTTATCTCAGGGAAAAAGCACAACGCTAACTTTAAGGGAATGGCGGGTCTGCTATTGGACGTTAAGTCCCTGCTTAATAAGAATGACCGGCAAATAGGAAAACGGGAATAAAAGAAACCTAACTGTTAATATGCGGACACCAAATATTATTATTAAATCAAATTCAATGCAACACTGCAAGACACAAAACGAACATGTATACCAAAACGAATAAACCCCTCTCGATATATAACATTATCCCGGATCCCGACAGTCCCAAAGTCTCTCAATGTCCCCCCCAAAAAAAAGTAAATGACTGCACACTCATATTCACTGTCACATACAAATGATAATAATAATATACAACAACACATGATCCCAATTAAACCCGAGCTCATGCTTCAGGCCACTGATAATATTACAGGTACGGTATTTTAGACCCTGATCCGATGTGAGGTCAAAGGTCAGGGATGTCGTATGTGTACAGATTCTAAAGCCCTCCGAGGCAAATTTGTAATTTGTAATATTGGGCGATACAAAATAAACTGAAATTAATTACTGGTGCCGTACACACAGACAAACATATGCGATCATTACAACCTAATCTCAAAACTAATTATCAATTTTTCAAAAGTGCCATTATCACTCATGGTTGTAAACAAACCGTCTTATTGACTACTGGAAATATCTTAATTTCAATATAATTTCATTAATAATCTAAATGAATCCTGTTGACTAGCTAACAGTTTATCAGACTGACGGAGACCACAGGTGAAAGATATTGATTGAAAATGTGTTGAATATATGCTAATATTGGAGTCCATTTGACTGCTAAGTTAGTTAAGGCTTTGACCAACAATTATTGTTTGTTGTGGAACAGCAAAAAGAAGCAATCTTCATGCTAACTTTTTTAAATGAGTGTTACAATACACATCTAAAAAACTATATTTGGCTTGGAAAGAGCTATTAACAGTAAGCCCTTTAAGGTAGTCCTGAACCTAGTGGTTGTAATTTAGCAATATGACCATTGATTAATCAAACAATATAAATATAATATCAGTTTGGAAATAATACACTTCAACTGTCTAACCCTGGAGAAGTTTACACAAATGAGCTCTTCGTGCTGCCTCAGGAACTTGGTGACATGATGATAAATGCCAGTATGTGTTGCAATTAGTTAATTGCAAAGGAAAGACGCAGGTATTACCAAGGGGAGAATTAAGTGCACCGGGGGTGACGCTGGTTCAATTGGTATTCAGTTTGTATCGTTGTTTATCCAATGATGTTGTCTACCTGTCTTTTGTAACAGGGTTCATGTAAAGGCTAGTTAAAAGACTCTGATTGATACGATTGTCTTGAAATCCATTCGTAATGGCATTAGATATAACCGAGACAAGTAAATGCCTTTTATTTTATTGTTTAGAAGACATTTACATAGAGTCTGTCCCAGTATTTCTACTTTGATTTCTTGGGCTGATGAAGTCGTAGATACCAGATACGTCTGCTTCACTCGGATCGACTTCAGCTGACGCGGCTCATTGGGCGGAAACATTTTGTCATTTGGTGCCAGCGTCTCTGCCACGAAACGCTTTAATGGAGGGATTCGCATTCCGAGGCATAACTTGTCACACCGAATGTTCTCCTCGCAAACAAAAGCAAATGTGACAAGGGAGAAGTTGCCGACGAGGAGCTGACTTTTTTGGGTTTGTTGAGATCTCGCACGTCACTGATGTGACAAAATGCAGACATTTGAAAAAAAGTTTGCGTGACACGCCGTGTGGCATTTTGATCGGATTCCGTGTTTTGAATTCCTTTCGTAAGTGGGGGTAATCACATGCGACAGCTGCAAGATGTTCATCCATTTCAACGGGTGGAACCATTGAATTGAAACACAACTAAGCGTCTACTTCAAATTTTATTTTCGACAGCTTGTCTTATGTTTATGTCAAAAGGTACACCGCATACATCATTCATGACTCATCGCCTAGCTCATCATCAACAACAACAATGCTCGCAAACAGACCCACGACGGGTTTCGGCAAAGCGTGCATTTAAATGCGTGAACCAAGAAGACGCAGTCGAGGCACATTTCCTCCCATCTGCACAATGCTGTTCCTACGTCGAGGTGTGCCTGTATTGCTGGGGGAAAATAAATGCTTACAGTGTATCAAAGGCTAAATGGCTACGCAACACACAAGGCAGTTCGGGCGCCGGGCCTCGTCTCGCTGTTTGAGTCGCACATCGTGTAATTTCCTCGTGTTGTTCGATCATCGGCTCTGCTGTGAGCACACAGAGCGAGGCAAACTACTTAGTTTGTGAATACCTCTCATGAACAAGTGTAAAAGGTGCAGTAAATGTCATGTTTTTCACGATGGATTCCAACCAAAAGCAAAAACCCCATCAAGCCCTTTCCAGAAGGTTACATTTTCCACAAAAACGGGCCTGAAGGGGAAATCAAATTCCAGAATACTGAATCCCAAAGGCCCCGTGGAGACTGTCGCCTACTGATTAGTTCTTGTTTCTCCATCCTTAGCGTCAGACAATGGCCTTCCCGCTGTGAATAATTAAGGTTTTCGGGGACTCTGCTCTCTTGTTCCCAGTGCAGGATCACTCGACTTGTCTCTGAAGACGAGCCTCTCCGCATGTCGCTGGAGGTCTTACTCGCTGAGAGCAGACAAGTTGAGAGGTGTCGAGAGAGAAAAATACCAACTACCTCAGCCACCACGCTGTCTCTGAACCTTCACTCAGGTTTCATACCTCCTCATCTGAGGCAGCTCTGACTGACAGGATGAACAGACGGAGCAAGGCAAACACAGCGACGCCTCATATCGGTACATTTTAAAAGTTGACTTTGTCCTAGTTTCAGACTCGTGTGTGATTCATGTGGATTCTTGGGTTTTAAATAATAGAAATAGTATTTCCGGTTGTATTTGGTAAGTTCTTTGTGAGATGCGGAAGGTTATGTTTTGATCGCCGTGTATTTATTTATTTATTTATTTGTATGCGTGTTATTCGCGGAAACAAAAAAAGTTTTAAACCGAATCGCATGAAATTTGGTGGGATGATTGGTTATTATCCGGGGACCATTTGATTAGATTTTGGGATCGATCGGGTCAAAGGTCAAGGTCATGAAAAGGTCAAAATCTTCTTTTTACCATAGCTCGGTCAAATATCCAATTGGCATGCAACTAATGCCAAAATGTTCATAATTCAATGCCCAATCTTGCGCTCTACCGAGTGCCCGTTCTAGTTGATGATGAATTGAGACATAATTTCCTCTCAAGAAAAAGATCAGTTATGATATAGCAGGTTTGAACATACTTGATATGCTGCATTAGCCTGACATCCCTGGACCAAAATGCAGATGCGAATTAGTCTGGAACCTCTTAGTTCCCTTAACATTTATCGCTATGTCTATTTATGTGACATAGCGATAAGTGACAAGGTCCGTCTAGTGTAGATAGCCAATCACGGCCCAGTAGTACCATCCAATCGCAGCACCTTAGGCCGAGACTTGACGCAAATCAGGTGGGAAACACCAAAGTGATGGAAAAAATAAGGAAAAAACTAAACCGATGAGTTGGTTTTTATATATATATTTGATTGTTCTTCTCGCAAAAATATCAGACGGTAAATAATGAATGGTTGTGACCATTCAGTGACCTGTCAATCACATGGTAGCCCCGCCCTAAAGCATACCCTTCTTCATGGCCTACTTGACTCTAAATGGCACTATAATTTACTAAAAGATCATGTTGTATTGAAAAAGACTTGAAATTGAGACCATCGACTTGTGTTTACAACATTTACTGGGTGATAAAACAAGTGAGAAGTAGTCTTTTTACTCATAGACTTCGATACAACCAGACTTCTTTTTGCAACCAGAGGAGTCGCCCTCTGATGGCCATTTGAGAGAATGACAAATATACAGTACAGGAGACAACTGATGCAATTGCAGCTTCAACAGCTTTCACCCACACTACTCCGCTCCCTTCACTGGTTACATTGGTTCTTGTGTACCGTGCTGTGAGCCGATCGGGCCCCGTCTACATCCTGGACGTGGTCCAGCCTTACACCCCAGCCCGTTCACTCCGCTCGGTGTCTACCAATCGACTTGTGACTCCATCACTCAACAAAATCAAGACCGGCTCTTCAGTGGTGGAACGAGCTCCCCACTGACATCAGAACAGCAGCAAGTCTCTACATCTTCCACCGGAAACTAAAAACTCATCTTGGATAGAAACAGACTAGTACTTCAGTGGCTCTTTATTATAGCCCTTTATGGTTGACCTGTCTTGAAGAAAAACATTACTTTCTTGATTCTTGTTGTTCTGAATTTGTAAATGTACCTTGAGTAAGTCGCTTTGGATAAAAGCGTCAGCTAAATGATATGTATTGCGTAATAACATACATTTCTGTTGGAAAGGAACCATAAACCTATGGCAGAGCAAATAAAGCATGACCTTGCAGATTTGTCTTGTTCCGAGGCAAATGCTGCACAACTTTATGGTATTGATTTGGGCTGCGAGGCGGTGTATGGGGACATTTAAAGGCTCAGCATCCACCCTGAGCATCTCCACCTTGTATCCGCTCTTAGCCCTTAGCAATCAGTTTTTGAACATTTTACAATGTTGCCTAACTCATTATAATCTTTTTCCTTGCTGAACAGTGAGAGGAGTCCTTTTCTTGTCTTAGAATGTGTTGCACACAATTAAAGTGGAAGACCAACAGAGATGAATAGATCTACAGCGTTGACTGAAATAGATGAAGCACTCTTTCTAACAATAAAAGTGAGCTCATAAGCTTTTACCTTGTTGTTGCCTGGTGATGGAAAAAACATCTCAAGCATTTCTGCGAATGTATAACATTATATTTTAAAGATGGAAGTCAAGGATTTAATTGAGTACAGGTACAAGTAAGTACATCAGCTAAATCTACTAAAAAGGTATTAAAAAAATGAATTGTTTTACAAAGAAAATCGCCCCTGCGACTGATCTATTATTACATTTTCATTTGTGTTCTGTTGAGCAAAATATTTAAGCTTAGTTTGTTCTTGCACTTGGCACATTCAAAGTGAATATTTCACATGAAACACGAGAGTTTCCGAAAAATGTGAGGAAAACAAAGACAGCCAGTGTAACTCAGACTGCAAACCAAACTCCCCAATGTCACGGAGGGATTGTAATTATCTGTAAACTCATATGTCATGGACTAGTTTATTGCCATTGTACAAACCCTTGTGAAGAAATACTTTAAGTAGTTTATGCATTAGAAAGAAAATAAATATATTAAAATGAAGATTTTCAAGACTTTCTTTTTCTAAAGCATCGGAAATCAATTTGGCCTGTTTCCCGTTTATACATGTCTGGTTTTACTTCCCGTCTTTGTTGTTTTTTTCCCGCCTTTTTATTTGTCTGCCCCGCCCTTTTATTCATCTGCCCCGCCCTGATTTGTTCCACCTGTGTCTCATCACCCTGCTCTCCTTGTGTATTTCGCTGCTTTCCTTCTTTTGGTGTCTCTCATTATCTGTGTGTGTTACTGGGCTTCATGTCTTATATTGCTCCCTGGTTTTTGGGGTTTTTATTACCTTCGCATTGAAAATGCGGAAGGATATGTTTTGATCGCCGTGTATTTATTTATTTGTATTCGTGTTCCTCGCATAAGAAAAAAAGTTTTAAACCGAATCGCATGAAATTTGGTGGGATGATTGGTTATTATCCGGGGACCATTTGATTAGATTTTGGGATCGATCGGGTCAAAGGTCAAGGTCATGAAAAGGTCAAAATCTTCTTGAATCGCATGCAATTTGGTGGGATGATTGGTTATTATCCGGGGACCATTTGATTAGATTTTGGGATCAATCGGGTCAAAGGTCATGGAAAGGTCAAAATCTTCTTTTTACCATAGCACGGTCAATTTTTATCCAATTGGCATGCAACTAATGCCAAAATGTTCATAATTCAATGCCCAATCTTGTGATATGCGAAGGTATGCGCTCTACCGAGTGCCCGTTCTAGTTTTCTTATTTTTCTTTTGTACTTTGTTTCCTGAGGCCGCTCCAGTGAACCTTTTTATACATTTTACCCACCAGCCTGGCGTTTTGTGTTATGCTGTGTTCAAAACAAAAAGCGTTGCGATTTTTTTTGAGCCAGTACAGCCCATGAAAATTCAATGCACAGACGTGAATGGTTGCGAAGAGTGAAGCGAATAATTCGCCTCATGTTGAAATATTTAAACTTCGGCGATAAATTTGCCCAACGCTGCGTTGCGAAAGCCAATCAACATTGAGACGCTCTGCCCGTCCTGCCGCTGGTGAATCTAACTCCAGTAGCGCTGTGAAATTAGATATTATGACATTTGTGGGATGTCCACAAGTATAAGCAGAATAGTGGATATTTCTTCCATGGTGGATGGCGGAAATGATAACTGTTTCCACGGAGTGAAAGTGGAGATAAGCCACGCGTAATGCCCGGACCTTCTGTGTAGTTTGTGTCGTCACTGTCTGTTTCTGTTTTGTTTCCTGTCACTCCCCTCGTCTCTCGTCTCAGACTCCTCCCTCCTGTGTGATTGCACACGCTGTTGGTGTGAACGCAGCATTAGTGTTCACCTTTTCATCCGAAACCATAAGAGATTGGCACCAGAATGAACTCGATAGAAAAGTCAAATTGTTAACGTCACGGGAAAATTGGATGCGAGTTCTTAGTGTCACACCTCAAATACAGAATGGTACTTGAAATGTGAATATATAATAATATATGTCATTATCAGAAGAATGTATTATAGTCTGAGTGTTTCCACACATCCAGTCTTGGCCATGAACCGACTTTCAGGGTGTTGCATCACATAAAACTAATAAACAGAAGAAGCTTCGTGAGTAAATGACAGAATGTGGTATAAGAACATTTGATGACATTTAAGTAATGGAATTTATGAATGAGAAGCCCTTTAAATCAGGAGTCTCTGCCTCCAGGTAAATTGAGTTTGAGTCTGGGTGAGGCTGGGCCGCATCAAGTATTACATAAAAAAGTGATTCAATCTTCTCAAACTTTATTAATAACAATTCAGAACATGAGCGGTTCTTCAGAACATGAACGGTTTAATGGGTTCTTCAGAACATGAGCGGTTCTTCAGAACATGAACGGTTCTTCATGAAGGAGAAGGGGTCAGCAAACATTTGAAAAGTGTCTCTGTGCGTCTTGAAGTCTGCAGACCTGTGATCTCGTTCCTCCTGTAGCTTTACAATGGCATCGGCATACTTCTCACCGCTGAATGCTGTGCATACATTAGTCGGCTGTAGCTCATGGGGAGAGTCCCGTAACCACAAGGTCCCCGGCTCGATGCTCTCTCTCCTCATAGTTCACGTTGAAGTGTCCTTGAGCAAGACACTGAACCTCCAGTTGCTCTCCGAGCACTTCACTGCAGCCCACTGCTCCTTAAAGCCCCATAATGGAGTTTTTCCCTTTTAGCGCCCCCTTCAGTTTTGGAGGTATTTAACATTTACTTCAGTGTCGTAAATACCCAGTTACGATAGATGCAGCCTCGCATACACTTGTATTGATGACCAGACAAAGTCAGAAACCAAGAAATGATGTCAACCGATAAGGTAAGAATATTCAAAGATTTTCCATAAATATGACTGCATAGTTTTATTCATTGTGATATCGGAGATGAATGCTAACATAACCAAAAGAATGACAACATTTAGTTTAGATGAAATACCGATCGCGTTTTCAGCCTACCTGTATATACGTTGTTTTCTAAATGTTTGAATGTGGAGTACGTGTGATCGAATACAATATTGTTGACTACACCAAAAAGCTACATTTTCATAATTTACATTGATTGATTGATTGATTGATATATTTATTTGTCGTTTGCCAGAGTACAGGTACAAAAGCATCGAAATTACAAGAAAGGGTGGATGAAAGATTACAGCATAACATGAGGGAAGAAGGCGAGAAAAAACACCAACCCCCCGACTATGCCCCGAGAGGGGTACAGTGTGGGAGCAGGAAAAAAACACCTTAGCACATAAGCACATACATTTTAGACATGACTTGCAACGAGTAGGAAGGAGGGAGGGAGGTAATCCAACAACTGGGTGATCTAAGCCCATCCATTGGGGGCAGAAGGTAACCAGCACCGACAAGCAGCCAGCCGGTCCGGCGCCAACACAGCAGCGCCAGCACAGCCCCGTCCGGTCACACTGGGGGTGAAAAGCAGGCGAAGGCGTGGGATGGGGGGAGGGGGGTAGTGAATGCGAATCAGTATTATTGAAAGTTCGTGTGTGCGTGTTCTAGTATGTCGTCCTCCCCCAGGCCACAACAGACAGAGTTCTCAGTCCGCAAGATGGTCGTTGCCATGGAGATAGCCTTGAAAGGTCCTGGGAGAAAAACAACCACAGGTGTCTGTGGATAGGGGGAAGGGAATGAGAGATTCTCGTTTCAGTGATCTTCGGGGGAGTTGTTGTTCCAGTAACGGCCTTGGCCAAGGCCCGTCCGGGTAAGGGAGCCGAAAGCAGATAAGATTGGGATTGTTTGGTCTTCCAGTAGCTGCATTTTTTGCGCAACCACTATTCCTCCATCTTCCTCCCGTTTGCCAATAGAATTTCAAATCGATCCACTTTCATTTGCAGAGCCGTCAGCTTCTCCACGATGTTATCATTCTGGCGGTTTAATGCCACAGTCTGAGTGCCAACAACTCTACCCAACGCGTCAATCATGTCGGGCAGCCTTAGGGGGCTTTTTACAGCTGTCACCGTTTCCTTAATTTTCCGATAAGCCAGGGCAGCGCCAAATCCAAACAGCAGAAATCCCATTGGAACGTGTAATTCATTACAAGAGACTTCGCTTGCTTCGCCCTTATACTGTAGCTGCGAGCGTGGTCTGGCACTATATGACATTGCGTAATCACTGCCAGAAAGCAGGTCGAAGTACATCCGCCCCGGATCGGGCGGCTCCAGAATCCTACATAGCGGAGTTATTTCCCCACAGACCCCCGATGGCAATGGCGGAGACGCAAATCGCCATATTAAGTCATTGTAGCGGCACAATTTTTTTCAAACTGTTATTTTAAGGTACAATTGTTGTATAATGTTACTTTAATAAATAAGGACGGGTCAAATGTAGAGAAGAATTTACCTATGGATCAATAAAGGATATATTATTATTATTATTATTAGTGCCTTGCATGCTGGGAAATGGCTGAGGTTTGTCTTAGAAGGCTTTCCATAACAAGTTGTGTGGAGAATACTCTGACGTTGTCATGGCAGCACTGATGAGCTGCCTCTGCCCTTGAAGCTTCCTGTTCAGTACATTCAGCTCCTGCGTGACGTCCATGAGCCGTTTGGGATCACGGCCGTTCTTCGCAGCGGGTTTCGCGGACTTCAATCTGATGAAAGTGTCCGAAAATCAAACGCTGTGATTACACCACGCACGCCAAATTATGTTGGGCAGGATGTCCCGCACTTCGGCTGGAGCAAGTACTCAAACGCGCACCAAAAAACCCACTTTAGCCGGAAAAAATGTGCTCGACATTCGGATGCGGTATATCTACGTTAACCGGAGGTTCTCCGGTGACATTTCACGGATTTCAATCGGATGAAAGTGTTTGAAAATCGAACGCTGCAATTACTTTTGAAATTCTGTGCGGCTGGATGTCACACACTTCCGCTGGAGAAAGCGTAACTGTGAACTATTTCCTCTTGACCGGCGGTTCTCCGGAAAGGGGTTTCGCGTACAAATTAAAGTGTCCGAAAATCGCGCGGGCCGCACTAACGCAAAACTTTGATGTCAAGTAGCGGGCCACAAAATATCGTCACTCGGCGCAATTGGCCCGCGAGTTTAAGACCCCTGCTTTAAATGGTCACAGAGTGTCCTGTCACGGACCCTTAAATCGAATCTGAAACCAGTCGTTCAGGTCTTTGAATACCACAGTTAACAATTCTTTTCAAAGCTGTTTTCTTACTCAAATATAACCACGTTCTGATAAGCATAATATGCACACATGTCGGCAAGGTAAATGGGAGTCAAATAGATTAAATCTTTCAAGGTCCGTATTTTCTCTGACCAGTCATGTTATTTATAATTTGTTTGCGTTGTCTTATAGATTGTTTTGTATCTTTATAACATCGGTCACTGTTTAAATCAATGAATTCCATTTTCCTTCTGCTCACCACACAAAAGCATTTTATATATTTGTTTTTAAAGGGGTGTAGCAGCTTTTTTTTCTTGCCCCCTCCAAACCTTCAAAGGCTTATTGTATCCGGACGTATAAGACACGAGTCAGGAGGGGAGAATCAAAGTGCACTGTCTGTAAAAAGCTGTTCTGTGTCTTGTTTCTATTACAGTACCACACAGCTGCTCCCTGAGACATTAAAAAGGCCAGAGATGCCACGGGGAATTACGCTGCAATGAGGATGGGGTGCATTTCCTTTTTTTACCTCTCGGGGCCAAAAGAGAAGAAGGGTTGGCAAAGTCACGGAGTATTTACAAGCCCGTGTTCACTGCTTTTAAAGGGGATGCATAAGGAAGTGGGCTTAATGATTTATTACCTCATGTCCCGGGATGGAAATCAGAATGGATTTTAGAATCTGCTCAAGTCTTAAATCCAGACCTGGAATAATGTGATTTATGACGTCGGAAGTTCCGCCGTGCGTCCCGGCGAGCATCTTGGCCTCATTAAGCACATCCAGGTTATGTACCAGTGCAGTGAATAACTATTTGTTTGTTTTTTTCCCCCAAGCGATCGTTTCATAAAATGCTTTTATATGCCTGTGTCGCTTTGCCTTTTTTTCTTCTTCTTTTAACAAGGATGAATCACAGATTCAAAACAGTTCTGCCGGTGTATTATTACATCACAAAGATCAAGACAGTAAAAGGGTTGCAGGTCATGGATGGTTCTGCTGAGGGGGGGTTCTCATATGAACATGGTCGACATCGTCAGACGTTGACGGACCGCAATATGTCTGTCGTGTGGATTTTCTTTCAAGTTCCCCCCCCCTCACGCTGGTATTCACTCGCTTCAAAATAGAAATCCAGGGAGGAAATTGTGTGTCTGTGATTCTATTCCTCTCAGCACACAGTCGGGTGTTGGCTCGCTCCGTCTTATTGATCAAAAACCTCCGGCGCCCCCCTGCAGATATATATTGCTGTCTTCTTGATTCCAGTGGAATTGAAACTGGGATTTCACATCAGATGCCCCACCCCCAAATCCCCAACCACACACACAGACACACTGGTGTTTTCACTTATTCTGCATGATTAGAGAGCTCTGCTTCCACAGCGCGAATTGCTCTGCGTTCCGAGTTGAACTCACGCTTGTGGAATTCTAATTAGGGTAGTGTTGTTCCGTGACTTTTATATTTGTGAAGCGTTAACGCATTCCACCGTACACATTAACACGTGCAGTTTACGTTCCTAGTTCTAGCCCAAACGGTTATAATTGTACTCAAACCTACAACTGAGTGGTTGTTTTGTTTGTTTGCCTAAACCTAGCATTCATTTGTTCGTGTCATTTTTCACACTGCGTGCAGCCGCCATCTTTTGCGCAGTCAAGAGGTCGCGGTCATTTCCTGTATTTCTGTGAGATCACGTTGGTCATACAAATAATACGTGTAGCACTGGGAATAAAAGTATGACTGACGTTACTTTCACTTGCATACAAGTTACATGTGTGTGTGTATATGTATGTATATGTATATTTATACAGGACTGTCTCAGAAAATTAGAATATTGTGATAAAGTTCTTTATTTTCTGTAATGCAATTAAAAAAACAAAAATGTTATGCATTCTGGATTCATTACAAATCAACTGAAATATTGCAAGCCTTTTATTCTTTTAATATTGCTGATTATGGCTTACAGCTTAAGAAAACTCTAAAATCCTATCTCATAAAATTTTAATATTTCCTCAGACCAAGTAAAAAAAAGATTTATAACAGCTGAGTGTTTGTCAAGGCTCAGGAAACCCTTGCAGGTGTTTCGAGTTAATTAGACAATTCAAGTGATTTGTTTAATACCCTACTAGTATACTTTTTCATGATATTCTAATATTTAGAGATAGGATATTTGAGTTTTCTTAAGCTGTAAGCCATAATCAGCAATAAATCAGAATAAAAGGCTTGCAATATTTCAGTTGATTTGTAATGAATCCAGAATGCATGACATTTTTGTTTTTTTAATTGCATTACAGAAAATAAAGAACTTCATCACAATATTCTAATTTTCTGAGACAGTCCTGTATGTGTGCCTATATATGTGTGTGTATATATATATATATATGTGCATATATATATGTGTGCCTATATATGTCTATATATGTCTTTATATATATGTATATATATATATATACACACGTATATATATGTGCATATATATATATGTGTGTATATATATATATGTGCATATATATGTATGTCTTTATATATATGTATATACTGTATATATATATAAATACGTGTGTATATATATTCATACTGTATATATACATGTGTGTGTATATATGTATGTATATAAATATGTGTGTATATATATGAACATGTTTACATTGGGTATATGTTCTGTACCTGTACAAATAATAATAAATCAAGATTAAAAAAAATATTTGTTCAATCTGTGTTTTGACATATCATTTTGTGTTTGAATACAAGCTTTACGAAGAAGTATTCATATTTCAACTTTTTCTTTCAGTGTCAAGTATTGACGAAGAAAAACACAACATAGCGGAACACAACAATGGTAAGGAACACCTGGAGGATTGCATCGCCTCGCTGGTCTGGGAGCGCATGAAGAATCCCTTCTGTTGCCGGGGAAACGAGCCGTAACAACCCTGACCCTGATGAAGCGGATGACAATAGATGTGCTGTGCAAACATTTCTGTGAAAATACAAGTTATTTGATTTCATATCGGATAAATCGCCTGTTCTTTGAATAGAACTTGATGCACAAAAAATAAAAAAATGAACGGATAAAATTAGTTTGCACTAGTTCGGTGCCGTTCTAGTGCCGGCCGGTATCTCATCCAGTCGACCCAGCAAGCCGGAGCCAGACTTTACTAAGCATCAGGCAACAATATAAAACTTTATGGAGTGGTTTATTCAGTCTCATTAGCCGCTCAAAATGGCTACAACAAAACCTTTTTTTTGTTATCAAACCGTGGAGGATGAGCCGAGACCGTTTAACGGATCGTGCTGCCGCGTCCACCCGGTCGTCAGGTCCACCTCCCCTGCCGCCCGTCATATCCCACGAAATGCAACGCACCCGATGAGGCCACAGTCCCCCTCCGATCTCCTGGATTGCGGGCAAGGGAAACCGCCGCTGGCCCTAATATTCTAATCCATTGCAATTAAAGTGACAGAGTTTCCTCAGGACCAACCATTAAAAAAAAAGCTCACGTGCGAGAAATTGTGTTTAATTTTTGTTTATCCCACCCCATTTGTGTGTGCGTGTGTTTTCCCCCCCCAGCAAACTGAGCAGGAGGATATCTTATGTAATTCACACAATGTTTATACAGCAGTCTTGCATTGTAGCTAAGTTTTGCCGCCGGTGTTTATGTCGGGCAACACAAACATGCCTTTTGTTTGGCATCGCTGCAGCTTTGTTGCTGTACGACACAGAATGAACAGATGATGTTTTGGAACGTCGGCGTCTGGTTATGAACGGGGAAAAAAAGAGAGAAAAAAAAGATGACGAGATGAGTCGAGGATATCGGATAGTTTCGGAAATTCAAACTACAAAAACGCAACACGGGTCACACAATGCAACCGCGTCAGCTGCTTGTCACCAAAAAGCAAAGCGATGAAAAGACATGAATAAACAAAGATGACTGGCGGTCCTATTGGAGGAAGAGCTACACTTTATTTGTGTACGTTTTTGAAATTGACTTTTTAAAAACTTTTTACACAATGCAAACGCCCAATAGGTATTAAAAGGTGAAGACCGCATGATGATTCCATTTTCCCTAAATTGGCTTTTTACAGATTTGAATTTTGCTTGCTCATTCAAGGCTTTGGAAAATACTAGCCTGTGAATCATGAATTAATTTAATCCTTCATTTCTATCAATCTTTTCCAAACAATAAAGGAATTCTTCCATGGCGCTAAAACGGAAGCTACAGCCACATTATTTCCTCGCTCATAAGAGCCTCAATAACTTGAAGGTCAGCCGATGCGGCGCTTCCCTCACAAGCCCACCGTCCGTCATTAAAGGCTGTTCGAGGCCCCGTGCATGTTCGTGCAGAGGAATAAAGGAAGAGAGGGGAAGGATTCTAGGTTCTGAGCATAATCGGAAACAAGATGCAGGGTAACTGCAAATTGAAAAATCCATCTGAATAGGTCAACTTGTCGACGTTTACACAGAAGAACACTACAAACGGGCCCTCAGAAAGCCCGCCGCAAACAGCTAATCCCCATCGCCACTCAGCTGGAGTCGGATGTTATTCTCCCGCGTCGCATATGCAAAAAAACAAGACTGAAGAGTTATTTGCTCCCTCGCAAAAGGAACGTCGGGGCTTCTAAAACTTTTGTTTTCTGTCGATGGGGAAAAATGTCCAATTTGCGACGGTGGACTCCGACCGGCCCGGCACACACCTGTGTTACAACGGGCCGCACTGGGACAGGGGCCGGCTTGTAAAGTGCACCCAATGCACCAGTTTATGATGAACGTGACCAGTTATTGCACTGCATGTGTACTCCAGCAGAAAGGGGTTTTCAATGAGACACATATCATAAACGCACTATACTGTGGAATAAAGTCACGGGTCATGAATGCAATTAAGAAAGACTAAGTTTCTATGGGAACATTGAGAAATATTGGTTATTCATAAAATACAGATATGGAAGGATCTGACGTTATTGGATTTTTCCCTCTTTCTGTGTTGATTATTAAGAATTCCACGGACAGGATTGCAGACTGCAGGCTACATTAACTCTCGCTGCACCACACGCTCCATTCGTACCTCCCCGCATCCATAATTCACTCGTTTTTCCTGCAGACTGTTCTTGTGTTGCCTCGGGCACTTCCATCCACTCACAGGTGTATGCCTGCGTGTGCACGCTCACACATTAACCCGCACAGACGCACACGCTCTGGCTGTGTCCTTGTTTTTTTTTGCTCCCACTCTTTATTTTTCATTATTTATTTCTGCTGTGTTTCACCCACTTATCTCTGATCTTCTGAACTCTCTCCCCCGAACGCCGTCACGATATCGTGATCCAACTTCGGGGGAACTTATTTCTTACTCTGCCACTTCACAAACACAATGGATTAATTAAAAACACAATCGTGTGAAAGAGATTGATCATGTAGGAGGAAAGCAGAGATCAATACAGGAAAGAAAGGAGACTTTTGTGAGAGAAGGGTAGTGTCCCGTTGTTTGGGTTTATTGAAATTAATAAAGGCTGTGATGCAGGCGCACAAATAAAAAACAACAAGATTGTCTGTACTGCAGGTTTAATGGGACTCGAGAGCAAAGTTTCCAGGTCATTACACACACACCAAAAAATCCAGCTGAAACCAGTGTAGATATAAGAAATCATGAAAATGGATGGGAAAATATTATTTTTTTATTTTTATATTTATCGAAAAGTGAGTATTTAACAGTTGTGGACCTAAAGCTAACAATGAATGTTTAAATAAGATATATATTATCCGATCAGGCAGATTCTATATTAAATTAAGCCATACCTATTGTATTTCACTAACATTTTCAGTTTGGTAACTTGTGTTGAACATTTGATAAAAAAAAGGTTTATTTAATTTTTGGTAAATGGAGAGAATTGTTTTTTTTGCTGAAAAACATGCTTCTATTCCTCGAACGAATTAATCAGCTATTGCTCAATTTATAAAAGGGTATTAAAACCTCATCAAATTCTGGTTTAGCATGTTTTCAATCCCTCATCTTTTATCTTTGAATGTTTTTTTTTTTAAAGGCAGGAACTGAACTTCCAGCCAACCTACCCGCTTTGGGGTTAAAACACGATTTCACACCAAATTAGCATCGGGTGTCTATCCGTACTTCCTCGCCGCAGCCCTCCAACACAAAGAGTAATCAAAGTTTAATTTTGCCGAATCCGTTAGCAAACAAACCAACCAGTATGCCATCTGGCTCCCTGCTTACCACTAGCTACAGATTTCTCTCGGCCGGTTCCCGGGAAGGGGAAGTGAAGCGCCAGTTACACGAGTTGGAGCAGATGCCAGCGAGCGCTAAGCCTACAGATATATCCTGGAGTGGCAGATCAGCAACAACAAGCAGCTGCGGGACGCTACGTACATCGGACAACGCCGACAAACAATAGGATTTGCCGCGGGGACTGGGCAATGTTCAGCTAACGGTACGATTACAAACGGCGCAGACACAGTACACAAATCCAGCTGAACGGCAAACACGAGGTACGGCGGCAACCCGGAGAACAGCTGATCCCAGCAGCTGTCTCAATTACCCTTTCACTAAACTTGTAAGTGGATCACTGTAAAGGTGAGCGGGAAATTACTCATGGCTGGTGTTCAGGAGACACAGAAAGAGGTAGTTTGGCAGGTGTGTGTGTGCGTGTGTGTGTGTGTGCCTTTTGATGCAACATAAAGCAATGCCTTTTGAAACGTCAGTGGAACAGTTATTCCAATAATAAGTGTCATTTATTTCTGGGGTCAGATCAGTCTCAATAATTGCAAACAAAAAGATTCACAAATGCGCACAAAATAATTCACAAATATTTTCAATTTAAAAATACACAGGAGGATTTACAAATGAATTAGACTCGCAAATGCACGTAGAACGATTCACAAATACGTTCCAATGCACACATAAATAAATTACGATTTTGTTTGTGTTTGTTTGTTGCGCTGCATTTGTTAGTAAATCGCTACACATTTGTTCATTGCTTTTTGAGACTTCTGCCGTGGCTCGATTTGTAGCTTTATAGTATAAGTTTCATTACACCGAGGACATGCATCTTGTGGCTAAAGAGGCTACATGCTCTATGTTATCTGATTTCAGAAGGTGAGAGCTTCATCTTGGGGCTCAGGCAACTCGCCGTGGCGTGATTCTTCTCCTTTTAGCTTCTTCTGAAGTGGCGTCTGACGGAACCAGGTGGATGTTACCCTGACATTGCGTAATACAAGGCGGGAACCATTTTAAGACTCCAAAAGAAGCTACATGCTCTATGTTATCTGATTTCAGAAGGTGAGAGCTTCATCTTGGGCTTCAAGCAACTCGTCGTGGTGTGGTTTGTTCTCCTTTTAGCTTCTTCTGAAGCGGCGGCCAACGGAACCAGCTGGATGTTAACGGGACTACTGTGGAGAGGGTGAGCGGGTATAAATACCTGGGAGTCCACATCACCGAGGATCTGACATGGTCAACAAACACAGACACTCTGGTGAGAAAGGCAAGGCAGCGCCTCTACCACCTCAGGCAGCTGAGGAAATTTAAAGTTTCCCAGAGGATCCTTCAGTCCTTCTACTCTGGAGCTGTAGAGCGTCCTGACAGGAAGCATCACAGCCTGGTTTGGCAACTGCTCCGCTCAGGACAGGAAGGCTCTGCAGAGAGTAGTGCGTTCGGCTGGACGCACTATTGGAACTACACTCCCACCCTGCAGGACTTGTACACCAGGAGGTGCAGAACCAGAGCCGGCAGGATCATGAAGGATCCTCACCACCCCAACAACAGACTGTTTCAGCTGCTGCGGTCAGGCAGGCGCCTCCGTAGTCACGCTGCAAGAACAGAGAGACTGAGACGGAGTTTCTTTCCTCAGGCCATCAGGACTGTGAACTCCGACCTCACCAGGACCCCATAGACCCACACAACTGCCTCTTAGGCACACACACACACACACACACACACACACACACACACACACACACACACACACACACACTTACTGTAAATATTGTGTTGTTTTTTATTGTAAATAGTGTGTACTTGTTGCCCTTGCACATTCCTGCTGAGCATTGCCACTTTCATTTCACTGCACACCCTGTGTGTGTATGTGACAAATAAAACATCTTGAATCTTGAATGTTACCCCGACATTGCGTAATACAAGGCGGGAACCATTTTAAGGCTCCAAAATTGAAAATTCTGAGTTCAAGTGTCGTATTGACACGTGCAAAAACGATTACAGAGGAGCAGTCGGTGGCAATGAAAATATTCCGATCTCAAGGTCCCTCCAGCAATGTTATGTAAGATGTAATAGTGCTGAAGTAAAATATATAGGGATAACATATAAGATTGAGTCGTGTGGTAAACGCGTGTACGGTAATTGCCAAATTAATAAGCAGAATGTCGGATAATGTACTGAATGTTTTCTCCCATATTGAAATCTCCCATATTGAAATCTCCTTTTTGGTTTTCAAGGGAATTATTTATAAAACAATTCTTGAGTTATAAATGTAATTAAAAACGTATTAATATGAAAGATGTATGTGGTAGTATATATAAATATATTTTGTTTTTTATTTTGTTTATTGTTGTTTTATTTTCTTCATTTTATATTAATTTTCTGATTTATTTTGATTTCAATTTAGGATAGGAATTTATAAGCATGTTTTGCTTCTACCTAATACCTTTTCAGTCTTTCTCTTTTGTATATTATATAGGATAGTATTGTATTGTATTTGATTTGATTGACTGAATAAAATACACAAACAAACAAACAAATCGAAAGGGAAGTGAAGGGGCGGTCAACGGGAGAGAGACACAAGCTCCAAACTGCTGTTTCTAGCTCCCTCCATCCAACAATTATTGATTGATTTTGAAGCAGTAGCTATTTAGCCTCTCTGAGGCCATCGGCAAAATACTGGAAAGTGACTTTGTTTGCATGATGATATGAGAATATGGATTGAAAGCATATCGATGGCCAAAGTGCAAAACAGCCTATCTGCAAAAGTATCCAGGGAAAACCACTCCTATCTGCACTGTGTTTTTTTTATTATGTATTGTATATCCAAAACATTGTTTCATTTTTTGAAAAAGTACATTTTTCAGATAGGAGATGTTGCTCTTCGGCCATCGATAGGAGTTATCATACATTATTATTGATAGTCTAATAAGAAACCAATAGGTCATATATCATGGTTTTATTAGGAGAAGCCGAGCAACAACAAACGACATGCAACGATACTACTTCACACTTCATGTGTGAAGCGCTAGCTCGCTGCTAATGCAGTATAAAGAAGCGATGGGATGATGGAACGACCCTTCCTTTTTTGGGTTCAAGCAATCGCCCCATTGATCCTGGTCGCCGAGCAACAACGGACCTGTTCCGAAAGGGTGGCGCACTAGGTCAATGAGCTGCCACCCTGTGGCCATGCTATGAATTACATAATTATAATACCTTTTTTTAAGTGTATGTTCTGTAAAAAGTCTTCCGATGACAAAATGAAACCCCAGTTCTGTGATGACGTTCTTCTCTTGGCTTTTTGTTGTTGTTGTTGTGTGCCTTGTTTAAGTCCCACTTGGCGCCAGTGCCGGCGGTTCACACCCTGTGTGTGCGAGCGCTAAATTACAACACAAAAGCCATTACTGGATATCGTCTCCGATCACCGAATGCAGACACGGCACATTAATCACCACGAAACGCTACAAAAACACACACGTGCATCCAAAGACGAGCACGCCATCGCGTGCACCTCCGGTCACACATTTTAAAGCAATACAAAAACTTGTAAAAAGCGTTATAGTGCGTTTAGCACGTACACGGTGGTGGGAAAACCCAAAAGCGTTTTCTCCACAATCGTGAAAATGGGGAAAAAGGCTCGGTGGACTTTTGCTGTTCCTGCACGAAAATGACAAATGTCGCACTTATGCATTTAACACAAACTGTACCCTGGAAAGCCGTTGTGTTTGAACATGCATTTCATTTCGAATGACTTATAGTGTTGACCTTCGTGACCGCGCATTGTAACTGAAGATTAACTAATGACTACTTGTTAAATTTCCCCAAATTTTTCCCGGCAGGATAATAAATGGAGTAATTAAGCACACGGTAGTGCAGAATCATCACAAAAAATAAGAAGGGGGGGGGGGGGGATATTTTTCATCCGTCTCTTTCCTCTGTCCATTTTGGCTCTTTCTCTGTTCATCATCACACGTTATATTTCCCCCACGTTAGCGCTGAGCTCCAGCTCGCCGATCGCATTGCTGCCGTCTGACAAACAGATTTGTTTGGCAAAAAAAGATAACGCAACAAAAGCTATCCAGCACAGACCAGCTGTTAATCCTGCAAAGGAAAGGGAGGAAGAAAAAAACACAATATTACCCCTCACTTCTCCAGTTTTGCAACAATTTTAAAAAATCACCTGAGGACATTTGCCTGAGGTGAGAGAAATTCTTATTTTACTGTAAAGATCTAATGCTGAACTACATATCTACTTCTATGACACACACACAGTATGATTTAAGTTGTATACAATTAAATCGTACGGTGAGGAAACAGGAAAACCTTCAGGCTTGAGTGAGGTTACCATTGAATATCTTTTTTCTTTTCTTTTACCAAGGGAGTTTTAGATGATCCACCTTATATGTGAACCACATTTCATGGGATTCGTAAAACAAGGCTCCGATGCCCTCGCATTAAAGATGACTATCAAAATCCCTGCTTACGAGGACTGCGTGAACACTCCTTGGAAAGACGGAGGAGTGTGTTCAATAAACAAGACTCAAGACACCTTGATACGAGATGTAAAGGCATGCTGAAGACTTTGGGATCAGAACCAGGCAGATGGGGGCCGGTTCTCAGTCAGGTGCAATGCTTGAATCCATCAATGGAAAAAAGAAAAAGGTCCATCATGTTGAGATGTCACGGAAGTTTAGGCAAACTTGGCAAACGCTGCACAAGTAGCAGGAGCTGAACTTAGCTTATTGTCTGCTAAATGTTTTCTCTATATTTTAAAGGCGATGCTTATGCCCAGTACCTT
This sequence comes from Pseudoliparis swirei, assembly GCF_029220125.1. NCBI lineage: Eukaryota > Metazoa > Chordata > Actinopteri > Perciformes > Liparidae > Pseudoliparis > Pseudoliparis swirei. The sequence continues at coordinate 5,274,363 of NC_079402.1, read as the reverse complement.
TACCGGAAGTCACGGGCCTGATGTTTGTGGGTGTATGCATGATTTCGGATGTATTGGTTATAGTAATAGCTGTAAGGCTTTAGCAATGTTAAGAGATGTGTCTGACTTTGCTCTTTGGAAAACACGACTGCCATCAAAACCGCCATGGCAGCACAGATTATAGCAGATATTACCATCTGTGGAAAACATAAAACAATATGCTATTGCAAGAAAATAAACATCGTCAGAACATATTTAAATAAATAAAATTTTTAAGTATTGAAATGAAAGAAAGAAAGATATTACATATGAATTACTTTTGTATCCACAATATTGCAATTAATACCTGTAATAATCATGAGTGTTCGAGTAGGCCTCTGTTTACCGGATGAGTAAATGTACCTTGAACATTGAAGTAAAGGTTCATACGCATGGATCTCCATGACTTTTCACCACATTTCCATAACCAAACATGTTGTGGAATCTCCATGCGAGACATTAGTTTGATTAAAGGAATACATATTTCCATAGATGGTTATTCTTTTAATCAAACTGCGTCAATGAACATATGAATATAACACATTTACATGACTTTTCCCACATTTCTGTTATACAAATATTTTTCAAGGACTTTTCCGGGCCTGGACATAACTATTATAAAATTCCATGACTTTTCCAGGTTTTCCATGACTGTACGAACCCTGTGTAGTGGGTCTTTAAAGCAGTCACTCCTCTACAAATCATTTTTCTTTCGCCGCATGCACCGACATCCTGTGTAATTATGAAGTTCAGACTGCTGACTTGATATAAAGTGATGAGCTTGTGATGAAGACCTTGCCTCGAGCAGATTTGTAGATTCATGTCCTCTCCGATAAGTGAAACAGCCCTCCGCGTACCGTTACACAAGGTAGTGAAGGGAGCAGAGGGAAAAGTAAAGGCGGGTGCGGAGCACAGGACAAACACGCCAGACGTTAATAAGGAGATGTCAGAGCAGATAGTCAGGCCTTATATCAACTATGCAGAGGCTTTGGGAGATCTGCCAACAGGCCTGAATATAGCAGTAGTCCACTGGGGGCCTTTTGAGGTCTCAACGCCACGGGAATACACCGCCGCTCTTCTCGGATGACAAACGCGGTATCTCTATCGAGACCCTGTCCACTAAGACCATCATCAATCAAGGACTTCCAATAAAAAGGCACACATCCTGACAGTGGGTTGATTCCCCTTCTCCTGCCTAATGCACATTTTTAATTTGCATAGAAAAGGTGACTGAATATCGAGAACAAATAAATAAAAGATGTTCTCTTCAAATTCTTCCCTTCATATATATTAACACTTTGCTTGAAGTTTGAAACCGAGAAACTTATTTCCCTCGCTTTAGTCATGCCACAGGGAGTCCTTGGGGTTACTAGCTACTAGCTCTGTTACGTAGTAGGTACAGTCTGTTATATTTCTGTATTGCAATTCTGCTGCTTCTGTCTACTCTGTATGAGGAGAGTCACTCATCTTGCTAAAAAGATGGCTGATTGATTTGTTCATATGTAATTGCAGCAGTTGCTTCTGCATCTTTCCACTGTGTACAGAGTGTATTCTACTTCCTGTTACATGCCTATACTCGGTTTAATTTGATCATCATTTATCAGGACCAAAACTGCTGGGTCTCATTTATATTTTATCATCTTCAAAAGTGAGTGCTCATTTAAAAAGAGAAATTCACCAATACAATTATTTTTGATCTCATCAAGAAAGTTCTCATGGTAAACGTATACATACACATACACACAGTATATATTTGGCAATAAGACAGTTGAATGAGGAGGAATCTTCTTTTTTTTTCGCTGGCCGTTTTTATGGGAATGTTGATTTTTTTATTTTATTTGAGGATCGCGCATGTTCCACAAATATTCTCAGGGGTATCATGCAGTGGGGGACTCACCATGGTCTGATATTAGTCTTGACTTGTCTCCCCATGCCTTGGTCTTGGTAGCCATACTTTCTGGTCTTGTACACGTAAGCAAAATACTTATCAACACAGACATTTATTATAATGGGGCAACCTTATTTCTTAAATTGAAAATTAGCACACTGCAAATCTGAATTGAGGAAGACATGGTGCCGCCGACCCTCACACATTCAGTCATTAAAGAGATCCAATGCCGTCTTTAGTGGGAAGCAGTAAAGAAATGCCATAACATATCAGACTTACTGGTACTTGATTCATTATTTAAACTAGTCACATCCTCTTAAGTATCTTTGCATAATACATATGGTCTATTTGCTACAGTGTAAGGATTTGCATGTCATTGTATTATGCTAAGTTATTGGATGGTGCATAACATTTTAGAAAAATTCCGTCAAAATGGAAGTAAACATTATTTTTTCAATTCTGTACATACACACACACCCTACTATCTGATCATTCCCACCAAACTGCTGTCCAACACACTCCTTTAATGAGGCTGAGGTGTTTGGAGTTGACTGCCTTTCATAAATCATCTCTATTATTCATGCACATGAAGACATTTGTCTGTTGCGATGCAGCCTTTACCTCCTCCACAGACTTCTGGGATTAGCTCATTGATCATCAGGGAGTTATCAGTCTTTGTATCAACACTTTTTTTCTCATTAAACACCACCCTCCAGCGCCAGAGATATTTCCATTGGCTTCAGTGCCATTTTGGAGGCTATCAACCCCAGCATGATCTCTGAGAAAAGTTCACTCTTCTTAATTCTACTTTTTTTCCACTTTTAATTTATACTTCTTAGTAGCTAATTATCTGCTGCTGCTTCAGCTACTAAAGTAAGAAAGTGGCATGACATTTTAATATTAAAAGAAGTTGGCAATGATGGACCAATAACAACCCTTCAGCGATGATTTCCTTTTGAATTTCGACTCTGGCGAGTACTTTAATTGCTACTTTACTAAAGAGCATCTTCTTATTCAAAGCCATGATGCTACGGCAATTGAAACACTGAAGAATTGGCTTGGTATCTTCAGAAGTGACCTGCCCTTAAATATTCCTGTTGAAGGGCTGCTGCGATGTGTGCTACGAATTGTGGAACACATTTTTCTTTCCTCTATTAACCCTCCTGTTACCTTAGGGTCAATTTGACCCCATTCAATGTTTAATGTCGATGTTCTTTCAGGTCAATTTGACCCCAGGCTGTTTTTCACTGTGTCAAACATATAAGAAATATCAACTTTTTTATATATTTAAAGGGGTATTTAGGTAGTCAACAAACAAACATAAAGTACCTCACACTTAAACTTGGAAAACAATATTAATTCTAATAATTTTCTGGAGGTTTTAATTGCTAGGGTCAAATTGACCCCAAGGGTAAAATATGTCAGTAAATATAAAGGTAACAAGAGGGTTAATTCATCCATCTATTCGTGCATTCTTCATCTAGCATCCGTGTAGTAAGAACACTTCATCAAGCATAGCAATTTCTCCCATTAGTCGGTACAAAAGTTCTGGTATTTTGCTTGTTCTCACAACATAGGTTGGACTGGCAATTACTTGGTTGATCCTGTTGGCCCAGAAGGTTAACATCAATGTCGAACTGGCCACTCTGAGCTAAATGCCTTGATTGCTAACGCAATAATGGACCCATTCCTCAACTGAAACTCTGGCCTATATCTCTGCTATCTCATTCCATCTCTGCAGCATTGTTAACTATACAGTCAGTTCCGCTGCTCTGCTCTTCTTGTGAAGATAATTGCGACTGTCGGTCAGCGGATAGCATGGTGGTCTTTCTATCAGAGGATCAACGGTTTGATCCATTCTACTCCACTGTGGCTATATAGGACCGGCTTAATGACAGACAGCTCACAGACTCAGACTGGCTGTCTGTACTTATTTGCTGAACTACAAGCTCACAGACAGAGTTCAGTCACAGCCATCACGCCGAATTGAGTCACATGACTTCTGTTGGCATTGTGATGATACAGAGCTGAACTTACATTAAGTGCACTGATGTGTTTTTTTCTTGTTCATATTGTATGTGGTGAACAAATAATTTACCTTTAATTTTGCACTGAAATTAAGTCATTTAGTGTGTTCTTGGTCACATCAATTTGAAAGCTGGACCAAAGTGTTTGGATTTCATTCAATTGCAATTAGGTCAAATAAAAAGCCTCAAAATGTAAGTCCAGTCTGGACAGTCGTTTTCGCTCAACGCCTCAATAGGTAGATCTTGCCTGTCACCATGGCGGAGGTCAGGGATCTTGGGTTTAAAAGGTTGGTGGCCACTGTTCTACGGTGTATGAATGTAAGTCGCTTTGGATAAAAAGCGTCAGCTAAATCTAAAAAGATAAGATAGCAAAAATACTCCAGGGATGAGGGTTATCGTTCTTTGTCCATCGTGGCTCACATTACAATAGACGGGCCTTTAAATAGACCCGCCCTCCTGGGCTTGGCAAGCAATCAAGGTGGAAGATGAAACCTCAGAGATGGAGATCAAGTCTAGAAATATAACACGGATAATAAAAATGTGTAAGTATGTAACATGGGGCAGATAGATATGGGCCCGCTACATCAAAAATAGCAAATCTTGATCAGTACCCCTCTGAGTCCGATATCAACGCACGAGTCCTTCAACTCGCTCCAATTCAATCACACATTATCAGAGGAGCAGAGCAACTTACAGAATAAACCCAAATAAAGTCTGCGTTGAGAGGTGCTACGGGGTAGATGGACGGGTGAAACAAACTCCGGACTTCCATGCTGTAGACCGCTGTTGTTTGACCCGCGTGACGCCAGGTCAATGTTGACTTATTGTACCTTACTTTTGCTCCGTAACTTATGTACTTAACTAACGCCATGTACGTAAGGTATGTAACTGTAGCACCCCAACACTTTGAATTAGAAGGATGGGGTGGTTGGGTTCTTGTCTGTAAATTATTGAGCAGAATTGAGTGATCAATTGATCGACCATATGAGAGGTTAACAAGACTGACCACAGATGACCGCTTTTAGTGATAACACAATCAGTTTACTGGTTAAATTATGTATAAAATTATACAAGCAAAACTATCAAACTAAGGAACCGGATTTCTCCAAACAAATCCGTAACATCAATGACTTAATTCTATTAACCCCTCATTGGGCCCACACACACTTACGCACTCCCCAGAACGTTGCAGGCCTGTTTGGGCTCCGCCCGTTGTCCCTCTGTCGGCTGCAGCGTCCTCCCTCCACCGCGTCCTCCGTCAACAGTGCGCACCAGGTGAAACCAAATGACACCTGCGTGCCCAATCACTCAAAGTTATAGAACTTAAAACCAATCAAGACAAAAAAAAGTACATAAAATGATCTTAAAGCTACGAAGAGATTTTGCATAATGCCTCTATTCAGTTTATTTGTATAGCCCATTTTCACAAATTACAAATTTGTCTCAGAGTGCTTTACAATCTGTACACATCGACATCCCAGTCCCAAAATCTCACATCGGATCAGGATAAACTCCCAAACAACCCTTCTCTGGGAAAAAAAGGGAAGAAACCTTCAGGAGAGCAACCGAGGAGGATCCCTCTCCAAGATGGACAGGTGCAATAGATGTCATGTGTACAGAAGCACTTTATTCCAAGCCTACATTCAACAAAGGTACTTGTGTGCTGCAGTTGTAATTAAGAATGTCTTTGTGGCTTATTATTATTATTAATAATATTATTTTCCCCCAGGGCTACATAACGTACTTATTGTATTATCTGGTCTGGGGGTCCCCAGGAGGAGATGGGGAAACATTGTTTGGAATACCTTGCTCAGGCTGGATAGATGGTGTAAAACGTTTATTTTGAAAAGGCCCTGTATGCATGTAACAAGCAGTGTCGTATCAAACGGACACCAGAGCTTTATAGTTTGAAGCGTGGGGCCAAAGGTCGGTGTTTGATGAGGTGGGATGGAGTATTTGTTGGCTGCACTGAAATGTAGGGATATAAATGGAACATGAAAAGTATAAAGACACACAGCAATTTGAAAGAACATTGATCGGCTCTATGTAACCTTGACTTGTAACCAGACTAATATTTTCATGTGGAAATCAATAAAATGAAGCCCCGCACGTTTTTCTCGGGGCCCTACAGGACTGTCTCAGAAAATTAGAATATTGTGATAAAGTTCTTTATTTTCTGTAATGCAATTAAAAAAACAAAAATGTCATGCATTCTGGATTCATTACAAATCAACTGAAATATTGCAAGCCTTTTATTCTTTTAATATTGCTGATTATGGCTTACAGCTTAAGAAAACTCTAAAATCCTATCTCATAAAATTTAAATATTTCCTCAGACCAAGTAAAAAAAAAGATTTATAACAGCTGAGTGTTTGTCAAGGCTCAGGAAACCCTTGCAGGTGTTTCGAGTTAATTAGACAATTCAAGTGATTTGTTTAATACCCTACTAGTATACTTTTTCATGATATTCTAATATTTAGAGATAGGATATTTGAGTTTTCTTAAGCTGTAAGCCATAATCAGCAATAAATCAGAATAAAAGGCTTGCAATATTTCAGTTGATTTGTAATGAATCCAGAATGCATGACATTTTTGTTTTTTTAATTGCATTACAGAAAATAAAGAACTTCATCACAATATTCTAATTTTCTGAGACAGTCCTGTATGTGGTTTATAATATTGTATTATCACTGAAGCCAAGACAGTGAAACAAGTGGGTGTTGAGCTGTGTGGTAAAATGAATACGAGTCATGGAATCCTCTGAGTGGGCAAATATGAGCATCTCTCATAGGCTGGATTACAACAGATAGGATTACACACAGCACATGTGCCCAATTTCTTAGGATATTTGTAGATCTGCATCTTCTGAAGCATCTACGAGTATATATGAATAACAAAAGGAAAGCATTTTGGTTGGTGTTTGTGTGTGTATATGCTTATACAATACATAAACATATGTGTGGTAAAGGCAGGCCACAGGCAGCCTGCAATTAAGGACCCATGAAAAAGGGGCAGAGCTTCTAAAAAAGGGGTATGAAGCCTTTTCTTCTTGGGTAGTCAAACACCTGAGAGCAGCTGAGGCCAGCCTTATAAGTTCATTGTATTAAATCATAAATGTGTTCATTATACTTCGTGATTGGTGAGGGACGTTAACGTGGAGGAATTGCGTAAGACTCCAGAAAACTCGCTTGCATTTTTTCCACCTGTGGGAGGAGTCTGTAGTCCACCAATAGAGGTAGACCTACTCTCCCGATGCATGTTTTTTTAAAAATGTTTTTCGATGCATGTTCTTATAAAATATTTATGCGCATGTTCCTTTTTTTATATCAATGAGTTTATTTTATTTTTAAACAGTCCTTGAAGGAGCAACCACTGTTTTTCCCAGGCCGATTATATTTTAGTGTCGTTTTTAAGTTGGTCAATTGCGTGGGCCTTTTTATGTTTTTTATTTTAGCTTGTGGGATTTGCTGGGCTGAAGAGGGGACCAGTGTTAGAGCAGCCATATATTTTGCATGGGCGTTTTATTATTGTGCCCATGCACAATAATAAAATGACTCTGGGTATTGTTCGGGGTATATCACCGGGTCACAATTGGTGTTGTTGGCAGGATTAATATATAGACAGAGACTACTTGCCATCTGTTTTTTTCTTTAATTTGGCCCTGGGTTGTATAGTTATAGGCATAGTTAAGTGTAGTGGGAAAAACAGTGGTGGCATCTGCAATCAAAATCAATGGGGGGGGAGGGATAAGCTGTAGCGACTTCAGGACACTTCAAAGCCTCTACGGTGAACATTAGTCTGTGTATGGAGGACATTCAAGCCATCATGGATCAGGTACGGCAGCTTCATGCTGCAAACGAACAATTGAGGTCGCAGGTGAAAAACCAAAGCACCGTTTCACCTCATGCCTCCACCTCAGCAAGCGTCAGCAGACCTTGCTGCTGCCCCAGTACAAACTCAATTTGTGTATGTTCCAAGAGAGCGTAAGTGTCCAAAGTGTTTTGGGGTAAATTGTCTGTAGATTTGTTAACTGTTGAGAAATGGGTTGAAGAGGCTCGTAAGTGCCTGGCAGTTTGACAAATGTCCAAAGCGGAATAAATCTTTTTGCAAAAGCAGAACTTCATTTTCATTGTCCGACGGACAAAAAAAAGCTCAGAAAAGATATTTTCTTTACTTGCTGGAAATGACAGTTGCTCCCGCACAACTTCCGTTTTTCCAGCGCCGTCAGAGGGAAGAAGAATCTCTCAGACTATTCTCCTGTTTTAAGTCACTTATGGATGTGGTCTCTGGTAAAACACCCAGTGGCATTACTACCTCTGACCAGCTACGTGATCAGTTCGTAGAGCGTGTACATGATCTGTTACTGAGGGAGCTCAAACAGAGCATCAGTCAAAACCCGATTATGTCATTTACTATGCTCCATAGTATTGACCTCAGGTGGGTGGAAAAGGGAAGAAAGGAGTGGAAGCAAAGGCGCCATGCTTTTTCTTGCAATACATTCAACAATTTAGGGGACATCGATGTCGTTGATTCTAATGCTATACATTGCCACCTCATAGCGACCTAGATGAGCTAAAAGAGTGTTTTAGTAAAAAGCAGGTACAGCTAGATGCTATTATGAAACATATATGCATAGGGTTAGGGCTAACCCTCCTGAACACAAGGAAAGATGCCTTCCGACAACCACGGATAGAAGAGTCCCTGGATGCCTTGGGCGGGGAACATGGTTTTCTACACTTGACTTGGCCAGTCGATATAACTAGGTGTCCATTGCTGAGAGAGACAAGGCCAAGACCGCATTCTGCACACCATTTGGACTTTTCGAAAACCCTTTGGTCTGGGTAATGCGCCCAGTACCTTCCAGCGATTAATGGAGCACATCTTTGGTGATCAGTCTCTCCAGTCACTTTTGCTCTATCTTGACGACATTGTTGTTTTCTCGTCCACAGCGTTTGGAACTGGTCCTGGTTCGCTTGCAAGAACACAACCTGAAGAGAGGTTAGTACCTTGGGCACATAGTGTCAGCAGCTGGAGTGGCGACCGAGCCAGACAAGATCAGTGTCTTGTCACAATGGAAACAACCCAATACCGCAGCAGAGCTTCGGTCATTTCTCGGTTTAGCTTCTTATTACCGCCGCTTTGTGGAGGGTTTTTTAAAAGCTGGGAGCACCCTTACACCGCCTTGTGGCAGATGTAATTGGAAGCATACATAAGCCCAAGGGTCATGGCAAGTGCTCCATCACGGAGAACTGGAATGAAGAATGTGAACATCCTTGAGGGAGTGACTAGTCAATGCTCCGGTTCTTGGCTATACTGACTTTGCCTAATCCTTTGTTCATGAAATTGATGCAAGTCATGCTGGCCTTGATGCAGTCCTGTCTCGAGATCAAGGAGGCCAACGGAGACTTATTGCGTTTGCTAGCAGGGGCCTTAGACGCTCAGAACGTAATATCGACTACAGCTCCAGGAAGCTGGAGCTTCTGGCCCTTAAAATAATCCCCATAGCTACCTAAGAACAGTCAAGCTTGGGGGCTGTGGAACAGCGCCGGGATTGAGAGCTGACTGCATTTGACTTTGAGGTCAAATATCGTCAAGGCAATGCAAATAGGACCGCCTCGACAGCCTACCGGTGACGCAATATCTTCAGTAACCCCTGGCATCCAAGTACCCGTTATGATACTTGAGCAACAGCATGGGTCACAGAGTCTACCTTAGGACCATGCACTACTTTGGCTATTTACGCTCTACCAATGCAGGAAAAGGCAGATTCACAAACAAGTGATTGGTGCATTTAAGTTTCACTGGCAGCGTGCGACACGTCCATCAAAACAAGAATTAACAACAGGGCCCAAACTAGTCCACACAATAATGGGCTAAATGTGTCTGAGGGAGTTCTGCATCACTGCACCAGACCACCAAAAATGGGTACAGATGTCTTTCAGCTCCTCCTCCTCCCTGAGTGCTTTAAAGGCGAGATGCTCAAACAGATCCATGATGACCATGGTCACCAAGGGGGTGAATGGACCATAAACCTGATAAGGGAGAGATGCTTTTGGCCTAATATCTGGTCAGATATTGAGAACTACTGCCACAAATGTAATTGTTGCTATAGCCAATCAACCCAAAGTTAGAACATTCCCTGGTAACAATGGAATCAGACACCCTTGGAGATTCTGGCCATTGACTTCACCGTCCTGGAGAAATCTACCGAAGGGCGAGAGAACGTCCTGGTCACCACGGATATTTTCTCTAAATGTACCCAAGTGTATCCGACCTCAGACAAGAACGCCGGCATTGTAGTGCAGATTCTGACATAAAAATAGGTTTACATGTATCACATCATCACGCATATCCAGACCAAGGCAGGATTTTTGAAGAAAAACTATGAAAAGTATGTGGCACCAAACCCTACCACCCTGAGGGTAATGGGCAGTGCGCGATTCAACCGCACCATTCATGACTTACTCCATGAACACAGGACCTGACTCAGATCCTGTTTACATACAACACAACAGAACATGATTCTACCCACTATGTGTTGATGTTATATATTTTTTATGATGCCAAAGTATATATTTATGTAGGTGTGTGTGTATGCATGTATGTATGTGTATATATAGAGATCAATTTCAAACCAAAAGTGGTGAGACTGATTTATACGTGTTTACTACCCACTGCATCTTTCTACTGTGTGCACACACAGACTCACACACACACACACAAGCTCGCCCACATCCAGTACCTGTCTGGCAGACCTCCCCGGTTAACTGGGCTTGTAAATCATCTGCACAACATCAATGGAGAAACATTTGTCACCTCCAACGCCCGCCTGACTCAGCGTCTCTTTAACTGTCCTCAAGGAACACGGGACGTCGAAGGGGTCAAGGGGTGAATTTTTAACGAGGAGATAAAACTTCCAATTCTGCTGCTTGTCAGATGGGACGATGTATGAAGAGAGGTGAGTCATTCCATCAAGTAAAAAAAACTGGATTTGTTTGCTTTTAGTTTTATTTAGTTTTTTAACCACAAATTAGTTTTCAAAGATGATTGATTTGCTATCTGAATTCCACTCAGACCTCGTGTCCACCACATGTACACAAAAGGTGCCACTGATTGTGCCACATTGTTGGCAAAGTGCTTCTGCCAGGTTACGGAAAAATCAAATTATTACACTCGGAGAGCAACAGAGAATTGCAAAGAAAATGCATATAAGATATTTGTTGACTAAGATTTCTAAAAACATTTTTTTTCAACTTTGCTGAATTTAATTATTGTATTATAATAATAAAAAATTCCACTCGTATCACAATTTTTTTTGGTCATTTACTTATATCATTGAAAATTATGCACATTATTATCATGAGGTAAATTAATTCAAAGCCAGTGGTGGATCACAACAATACCACATGGTTATTCATATTCCTCCGTTTCTGGGCCGTCAAATCTATTATTGCCAACGTAGATGAGCAGCAGTCGGGCTCACAAGCGAATGTAAGACCCCCGGGTTGTTTTTCAAGGTGCAATGGCAGGCCCACCCCCGAGATAAAATTAGTTAAACTTTCGGAAACGCTATGGTGTACACCGCATGTCATGTGAGATTGAACGACCAGAGTTTACATATGTCTTTTCTTTCTACTGTAAATATGAGTGGAGTAAATAAATGAATGTTTCGTGCAGGGTTACCCCGGGCGTTACCATCTGTCCCACGGACTATTTCACCCACATTTTAGCTGGCTCAGACAAATAGAGCATTAAAGCGACCGTGAGGGAGTCGCAGTGCTCAAAGCTACCATGGGGGATTCACAGTGCTCAAAAGACTTCTGGTTTAGTGAGTTATGCTTACTGCTTAATTACCGCCATCATCATCGCGGGAAACGGGTTTTGGTTTCTTGTAAACGACGGGAGCGACAAGAGCGCAACCTCCCGAATACTGCGGATAAAAAGCTGTGAGCTGTTGGAAAAATAACTATTTCCACAGGACTGTGACCTTACAAGTCACTGGATGGTTGACCTTTATGGTCTGAAGGTCTTGCTGGGAGGGGGGCACCAGGAAGTCCAAACACTGATCAGTATTCTTCTTCAATCACTGATAATAAGTTGATCACAGGTACTTATAAGAGAGGAGAACTAATTTGCTTATCTGGAGCCCCTTCGCAAAGATTAAAAACTGCTTTGGGCCGGTTCGGACCACATCCCCTCCTGTTACCGTCTGTCACTCTGTATAAATGACAGAGGCTCAGAGATGGATCTTTGAGCAGCTACTTGGAAGTATGACTTGTGCCTGATTTCAACTCCTTATAAATTACCTGAATGATGATTTTATACTTGGTGTCGAGAAGTATTTTGCTAACCTGAACACTCCCTTACCCGGACTGATGAGCCAAGCGGCTCTAAGATAAAAAATGTCCCCTCTGAGCTCACATTCATCCCCAATGATACATTCCTAGATGCCCTCCTTCATGCCTGTGTAATTATCCGGTGTCACTTTGCCCGAGGCTTTTTCCGTTAAGTTGAACCCGGGAGTATCTCAGGCAAATTGTCCGTACTAAGCACATGCAGACCCATTTTAAATCCCATGACGCCAATATGGATGTTCTGCCCGGGATGGCGGTTGTCTGCTTGTAATAAAACCTCAGCAATGATGTGGAAAATTAGCACGAGAAAATAATAGTCAGGCTGAGTAATGAAGCTTGGTGAAAGGTTTAAAATAATAGAATCGCCACATGCCGTTGTTAGCGGATTGCCCGTAGAAAGCCGTGCAGCTGCGGAGACGACACCATATTGATCACCGTATTAGCGTCGGTGTGCAGTCTTACCAATTTTATTTATTCATTTTGTTATGGTGTTTGCACAAGTTTCTGAATCCGTATGTGAAGATAATGAGCTGTAACATCTCAATGAAGAAAGAAAACGTGATCAATTAAAACCAGTTATAGTTATGAGTCAATTCTCTCAGGGAGCATAAGAACGAGAAGGGGGGGGGGGGGAATAATTTAAGGCTATTGTAGGAAGAAAATGTGTGTGTTCTTGCATTACATAAAAAATGTTCATGTTTGGTCTTATAATAATGTCTGGCAGTAATTATAATTACCTTCGCATTGAAAATGCGGAAGGTTATGTTTTGATCGCCGTGTATTTATTTATTTATTAATTTGTATGCGTCTTCCTCGCATAACACAAAAAGTATTAAACCGAATCGCATGAAATTTGGTGGGATGATGATGTTATTATCCAGGGACCATTTGATTAGATTTTGGGATCAATCGGGTCAAAGGTCAAGGTCATGAAAAGGTCAACATCTTCTTTTTACCATAGCACGGTCAATTTGTATCTAATTGGCATGCAACTAATGCCAAAATGTTCATAATTCAATGCCCAATATTGTGATATGCGAAGGTATGCGCTCTACCGAGTGCCCGTTCTAGTTGAAGATGTTAAAAGGTGAAACACCACCGTCACTAAACATTTCCAATGTTATTTTCACTGCCTAATGCTACGTTCACACCAAAAGCGTGAGTTTCCTCGCGTGACCATTTGCCGTGTTCACACAAATGTTGCGAAGCTCCGCGAGGGGCGGGGCTTATGTCCGTCGCTTGTCTCCGTAAAAACTGTTATCTCCTTCATCCTTCATCCACCAGGAAGAACTAACCACTAGTTCTGCTTTATACTTGTTGAGGACATCACACAAACGTCAGAACATCTAACGCCCTCGTGTTGGGTTCATGACATCACCCGTAGGCTCACACAGCTCGGTCACTTTCACCGATCAAGTTAACTGTTACGTCTGAAAGACTTCCGCTTTCAGGGCTACGAGGGCGGAACATCTAAACGCTGTTATTGTGTTCATACCATTCTAATATACACTACCGTTCAAAAGTTTGGGGTCATCCAGACAATTTTGTGTCTTCCATGAAAACTCACTTTTATTTATCAAATGAATTGAAAATTGAATAGAAAATATAGTCAAGAAATTGACAAGGTTAGAAATAATGATTAATATTTGAAGTATTAATTTTGTTCTTCAAACTTCAAGCTCAAAGGAAGGCCAGTTGTATAGCTTATATCACCAGCATAACTGTTTTCAGCTGTGCTAACATAATTGCACAAGGGTTTTCAAATCAGATATTAGTCTTCTAAGGCGATTAGCAAACACAATGTACCATTAGAACACTAGAGTGATAGTTGATGGAAATGGGCCTCTATACACCTATGGAGATATTTCATTAGAAACCAGACGTTTCCACCTAGAATAGTCATTTACCACATTAACAATGTATAGTGTGTATTTTTGATTAATGTTATCTTTATTGAAAAAACAGTGCTTTTCTTTGAAAAATAAACACATTTCTAAGTGACCCCAAACTTTTGAACGGTAGTGTATGTTATTGTGTTCATAACATTTTTGTCCGTCTTGTTCTGTTTCAACAGCGGCGGGACAGCGATGACGCGCGGAGCAACTCAAGAGCTGATTGGCCTGAGTTTCGAAATTATCGGTTCAAAGTTGGAATATTTCAACTAGGAGCGAAAAAATTGCTCCGCTGAAAACAAATTAAAGTCATATTATTGTGGAAAGATGATACAATACCATCCAAAGTACAATTGCACAGAAAGTGCAATAAATACAATGAATCACAAAGTGACATTGATGTCACATGTTTTATACACTATAATAAAGTTTAAAAAAAGAAATGAACTCCGCCCTTGTCTGCAGGCATTGTCCTTATGGATTTGTACTTTTTAAGCACAAAAGAAATCAGCCAGACATTGAAATGCTACATGTCTAAATGTTAAACCAGTGGGACGGACGAAGAACTCGAACATGTTACACGGGTGAAGTGTCACACTCGTTTTGGCTCCGATGCAGCGTTTCGCTCCGAGGCTTTCTTCATCACAGAGACCGCCTTGTCAGACTCTCGTTTTTTCTCTCATAAATAATGCATTTAGGCTGAAAGAGTTTGCGGCCGCGCATCTTTTCATTTTCATTTTTTTTCTTCGTGCAATCCAGCAGCAACTCTGCATTTTTTTCTCTCCCAGAGCGGGGTCCACTGCCATCATGTGGCTCGTGAGATCATCCGTGCACAAAGTGGTCGACTCCGCCCGCGTTCTGCCGGGGCCCTTGCCCCCACATTGTTCATCCTCCACACCCCCCTCTATCTGACTGGAGCAGCCTCAAGACGACCGGGGTGGGACGTCTCCAATTAAAGACGGGTAATGATGAGAGTGAGTAAGATGAGAGGGGCACTCTCGTTACACCAACAACAGATGCTCTCGCCAACGCCCCTGCCAGTCCGCCTTGATGCCCACCGAATACATAATACACATCTCTTGTCTCTCTCCTGCTTCTGAGCTCAGCGCTCAATGCCAAGGCAGCCCACACTCGGCTGCCACATATCAATTTTTCCTCTCACATTGTTATTGAAATCAGTTTCTACGGTTATATTTTTAGAATTTTTATTATAGTCTTTTCTCTCATACAGAATTATTACACTGAATATTCCATGCCAGCCCGTACTTGTTCATGGCTCAGTTTTCTAAGAAAAAAATTACAATTACAATGTCGCACCCACTGAAAGGTTCGGTCTTGGCTGGAACACGGGTTAGTAAGAAGTCAAACATAATGTAAAGTACTCGAGTAATCAAAGTCCTTGTAGGGATGGGTATCATTTTTCTTTTCTTTTTCGATACCGGTGCTAAACCTGTACTTTTAAAACGATACCGGTGACTTAATGGTGGCTGAACCGATACATAATAATTATTTTTTAAAGCCCAAAACGACGATTGACAATGACGAAATTACAAACGTCTTCGGCAATATTCCAAGTAAAAGCCGTCTCATGGCCGCACTGACAAAAAACGGATATTAGACTGTCGCGCTCGTAGCTCGCGCTAGCTCTTATCTAGCGCGAGCTAGCTTAATAAATTAGGCATTATAACCATGTTTATTTGGACCCAAATGCAAACACACGATTCCAGGGATCTTTAAACCTTTTATTTAAAGCTCCGGAAACAGCGGGCAGAGTAGCGATTCAACAGACGGCCGGTAGGTTCACCGGGAGTCGGGCTAGCGGCTTAATTAGGAATGGGCAGGGTCGGCAACAGGAGATCGGTCTGTGGACAAGTGCTGGAGAATCTGGCATGAAAAAAACAAACAAAGAACAATCTGAGAAGGTGAGTCTGGAAGAGAGGAGCTTGATTAGTGATCAGAGGCAGGTGCGTGAACAGGTGAAGGGAGTTAGACTGACGAGGTGGGAGTGACTTAAAAATAGAGGGAGGAGGGGGTGGGGCTGAACTGTGACACTCCTAGAGAGGTGTGTTTACAGGAAGGATCTGATGATGTGATTGAAGACAGGTGCTGCAGATGAGGTGCAGGTGCCGGAATCCACGCCCACGACACACACACACACACACATACGTAACAGGGAATGAACACGGGATGAAAGAGACACAGGGAAAAGACCTTGAAGGACATGAGTCACGTGACACCCACATTGTGGTCCGCTCGAGTATTCAAATATGAGATTTGAAAACTGGCGAGGCTTTGAAGTCGTGTACAGGAGTCAATAACAAAATATGGTAGGCCTACGGTTGAATTTGAAATTCAATTAAACTCAGTAGAATTGTACCGCAGTCTACAGAATAGTTGAACGTGTTGAATGTGGAAATAAAATATATATTTAAAGTAATACTAGCATTTTTGGCCTCGCAGTTTGTGCAACAGTTCTTGAATGAAAGTTATTGTTTAAAAGATGATTAATGGATCTTTTTATTACAACTTTGTAATGATGATGATGACAAATAACACAATCCACAAATGATGCAGGAGCTGCTAACCTACTGTTAGTTGTGAATAAAGTTGAGACGGCTAGGAACAAGGAAAAACTTTGGAACTCCCCCCCTCTGCCCCCCAAAAAATAACACAACTGAAATGTATTTTAAAATGTCATTTTCAGAAAAGTTACTGCATTCTATTTGTGAAATGTAACTCAAAGTCACAGTTTGATTGGCATCCAACCTTGACCACTTTATGATTTCCTGTCGCTATAAAAAGCTAAAATATGTAAATGTTTGTGTGCTGACGACTTAAACGGACGCCTGTGATGTTGTATGTTGATACCGTGAATATGTGCAATTTTTTGTGTGTAATAACGTAAAAACTGTCGATTAAAATACATTTGGCCGGTCAGTCATTTTCTGGGGAGCATGTAAGCTGCACTGTACCCACTTCGGGGGGGAAATGGAGACGTACGCTGAGCTCCGTTTCCTCCTCAGCTCCGCAGAAGGAGCTGCACGCGGTGCTCTTATTGTCGGCCGTGTTGCTCGCATTATAAATTCTCACAATTAGCATCCAAGCTTTAATTTATAGCCGAATGTTGTCATCAGGGGCCACGGTCTGCGCTGGCCTCTGCCATCAATCTGATGGCCGGCAGGTAATGGCCAAGTTGCATATTGTCACAATTCCGATACATTATTTACTGAGAGACATTAAAGAGTAATGCGATTTAATAAATAGGCCCAAGGCTAGAGGGCACGAGCACATCCAGTCCAGTCATAATTCTCCTTGCTTTGATCAAGGAGATGCTTAATTCAATTCAATTCAATTCAGTTCATTTGTATAGCCCAATTTCACAAATTACAAATTTGTCTCGGAGTGCTTTACAATCTGTAAATCTTAATAATACATGAACGGTCAAATCAACACGTAGGGGCCTTTTCATCTTGCCAACGCTGCTTTTGGGAATTACTATCGTGACCACTGTCAACATATTCAATACTGAATTTGATTTTTCTTTCCTTTATTTTCCTTTCATTTTTTGTATGCCATTGCCAAACTTAGACCCCATTCAAACTGATTCCCCAATCATTTCCAGTGTGTAAACTATACATCCAAGTATGGTAGTTCAATTTTAGTTTATTTTGTATAGCCCAAAATTACAAGTTTCAAATTTGCCTCAGAGGGCTTTAGAATCTGTACACATATGACATCCCTGACCTTTGACCTCACATCGGATCAGAAATAAATCTTTCACGGGGAAAAAAGTGAAGAAACCTTCGGGAGAGCAACAGAGGAGGATCCCTCTCCCCGGATGGACAGAAGCAATAGTCATGTGGACACACACTCAATGAATATGACAGTATGTATGAATAATGAGTAGTAGGCATGGACCACGATCTAGATTTCCACAATCCATGAAACAGAAGGAGAAAGAGAGGAAGAGGGGCCGGGCGCATCAGCAGGGCCATGGCAGGAGGCAGTAGCATATATAGTATATATCTTGGTAACATAATTTTTTTTCATCATCCTCCTCCCACTGCTCGTAATATTTCCCACTTGATGCATTCTGTGTGTAACCCCGGTCCACAACCTCCAGGTCTGAAAAGTGTTTCAGGTCGCCACCGTAGTGTGGAAAGAATGAAAGTTTTAGCTTTTCACCCTTTCACATTATTAACTCCCTCTGAGTCCTCTTGACTTCACGTCTCATAGGGTCCATTGGACCTGGCTGGGTCTGATGCCATGGCCCTGCTGATGCTCCGCCCACTCCTCTCCTCAATCTGCCTGATGGATCATGGAGGTCTGGATCTTGGTCCATGCCTACTACCAACTATTCATACACTCTGTCATATTCATTGAATGTGTTTTAACTGTAATGATTCCTTCTGGTCACATGACATCTATTCTTCTGTCCATCCTGGAGAGGGGTCCTCCTCTGTTGCTCTCCTGAAGGTTTCTTAACTCTTTTTACCGCGAAAGTTTTTTTCTATTTCTTGGGAGTTTTTCCTGATTCGATATGAGGTCAAAGGTCAGGGATGGGTATGTGTACACATTGTAAAGCCCTTTGAGGCAAATGTGTCATTTGTGATATTGGGCTGTACAAAATAAACTGAACTGAATTGAATCCTTTCCACAATTTTCAGTTCATGAAAGTTGATTTTGGTCACCTATAAAATATGTTTTATCCAGCATTGTGTTGTACTTTCTCCACCCACTCGTTGCTTCTCGTTTCAATAAACCAAGATGGCGACCGCCAAAAAACATATTTGGGGGGAAATAAAATCCTGACGTCTCGGCTTTAACCCTCCTGTTACCTTTATATTTACTACCATATTTTACCCTCGGGGTCAATTTGACCCCAGCAAGTAAAACCTCCAGAAAATTATTAGAATTAATATTGTTTCCCAAGTTTAAGTGTGAGGTACTTTATGTTTGTTTGTTGACTACCTAAATAGCCCTTTAAATATATAAAAAAGTTGATATTTATTATATGTTTGACACAGTGAAAAACAGCCTGGGGTCCAATTGACCTTTAAGAACACCAACGTTAAACATTGAATGGGGTCAAATTTACCCTAAAGGTAACAGGAGGGTTAAACCAATGGGTGATGTCACAGGGACTACATCCGCCTCTTGTATGACATCTTGGCAGAACCCTTTAACCCTCCTGTCGCCTTCGGGTCAATTTGACCCGATTCAATGTTTAATGTCGGTGTTCAACAAACAAACATAAAGTACCTCACACTTAAACTTGGAAAACAATATTAATTCTAATAATTTTCTGGAGATTTTAATAGCTGGGGTCATATTGACCTCAAGGGTAAAATATGTTAGTAAATATAAAGGTAACAGGAGGGTTAAACATTGAATCGGGTCATATTGACCCGAAGGCAACACAAGGGTTAAACTGGTCAAATTGTCGACATCATATATTGGTGAAGAGCTGATTAAACAAAACGGCGCGTTATCCCGACGCAAAATCTCAAAAACAATCAAATTCTACATTATAATACGCTCAAGACTCCGATCATTCACCCCTCAGTGTCCCAGCTGTGGCTGTCCAAAGGCAACTCGTGACATTAGCGCTACAAAAATGACAGCTAAACATTTGAATGTCAATGGAGACCAAATGCTCTAAAATCAGCACATTAATATGCAACCGATGTAATTATGAATACAAGATACGGTTTGGGATGTCGTAATGGTGCAAGCGTAGATCTCTAGTCTGGAGTCCTCATCGTTGGCGTGGACGAGAACCAAGCGGCTGCCTCGTATCGTGGAAACCTCCATCATTAAAACTAGACGGCGGCGAACGAGACGCAAACACACAAACAGATGCTTTTCTTCTTCCTTGGAAAAGGAGCCATCTGCGCCCCTTGCTACCCTCTGCTTTACGTCATCTTTACGCCGGGCAAGTGCTGTAAGTGCTCCCACATCTGCTGCGGTTTATATAAGATGCAGATGCGTCATCTGCTGAAGGGAGAGACCCCCATCGCAGAGTTAAGTCCTCTCATCATTGATTCATATTCCTGGGGGGGGGGGGGGGGGGAGCAGATGAATTGTCGAGTTTTTATAATTGCACGTTTCTCCAAATGTGCAACCTTTTAATCTGTAATTTTTTTAACAATTGGATCATTTGATGTTTATTCAAATTTTTTTGACATACTTCGCCAACTCCAACTCGAAAACATATGATTCATTTGCTCATAACCAAATCCAGGTTAATAACTACCATTCGCCACCTCCAATCTATAACGAAAACACCTTCTTTTTAAACCTCCAAGGCCTGAGAAATGTTTGGGAGAGGGAGCTCAAATGTTAGGTCAGAAATTAAAAGATATAACCGAGGATATAGCGGCGTAGACGATGAGGAATACAACAAACTGCAAAACAGGACAAGCAACAACAAAAAATACATTGCACAAACGATTTTTTTGTTTTTTGGAAAGGGCTCTAAGAACTGTGATTTTCAAGCATTTCTATTCTACGATACAAATGACGTGCAAAACAAGAAAATGCTCCCGCACCCGAGATAATGAAGCATGGTGGGTTCAGAAATTGATCAGAGGTAATTCAAAAAAGTTGTGGGGGAAGAAACGGGTGTATGAGTGCTGCCATCTTCTGCCTCAAACTTTGCTGCAGTAGGAAATATGCAATAAAAACGTGTTGTAAAAAAAAAACTGCGAGGATGTATTTATGTCCAAGGATGGGGTATCGCCTTTTACGCCGAGGCCTCGTTGAAGAAGCCCGAGTGGAACGTGTCGGTGACCGGCTCTCGGTCGGAAGTCGAGCTCTGACTGACGGCCCGCAGAGGTTATCTGGGGGGGGGGGGTATGGGGGGGGGCTGCAGTGGCGGCACAGGTGAGTGCGCCTGGGCGCTCTGGAGTGTGACGCACCGTGCCTATGGGTGTGATGTGGGGAAAGATAGGGAGGGGGAGGAGTGGGTGGAGAGGATGGAGCAGCTTCGTTTTCTGGCTTGTCACACACACACACACCACACACACACACACACTGCACTGTTGCGCACGGTCAGCGTGTGGACGGCATAAACGTTCAAAGTGTTTCCACTGCAGGAATTACATATTATTTAACCGTGTTTTTACACTATTTAGTCTAAATATAAATTAATTAAAATAGTGCATGGTGCATGTTTTAAATGTTAGTCACTATTAATTGGATTTAACGAATATATATTTTTTCAGCAGCCTCTAATGTTTTACTAGGTGTGTTTGTGTAAGTTAACATCGTTACTACTGACGTGAAACAATGGTCAAACTAGTTTTGAGTACTGTATGCTTCATCACTGACATTGTTTAACCTGCAGTCTTAAATGTCATATCGTAAATGTCAAATATGGGCCGTCAGTTAAAAACAAAGAATTGTGACAAACCTTTTCTGAAATTATGGACTTTTTTTCAAATGGAATGATGAACTTTTGCATGCAAACAGAACTCCAAAAGAAAGAAAACAATCTTTAATTGTACCGATGAGAAATGGCCGGGTAGCTGAGGAGCGTCACTTCCTGCCACGCAGTCGGGGTGACACGTGTCCTGCGACATTGCGCGGAGGTCTCCGGTGACTTCCTGTCCACTGATGTGTTCGCGGCGAGCACCATGAGTAACGGCGCTCAATTTCCATGTTTTGACTTGAGAGGGGACATTTGATAAATAGTTGGAGGACCTGAGCACATAAATGAGGCATAAATAATGCATAAATTAAGTGCCATTTTATGGAGGGCATGTCAGTGAGTTTCTCCAATAACGGGAAGATTAATGACCTGACTGTGGAGGAAAGGGGGTTTGGGGGGTGGGGGGGGGATCAAGGGATGTGTCCTCACTCTGACTGTTTTCAATCAATACACCAGTGTATTTACAGAGAATGGATGGATGATGCAAGCAGAGCAAACCTCAGCTCAGGTTTCTGGGAGGGAGAAAGGAAAGGCAATTTAGTATGACGACTTACTCGGGAGAAAAATCCCTCTTCCTCTCCAGAGGCAATTGACATTTTTGAGGATTTTGATGCTTCCTGGAACGAATGTTTTGCCCTCACATCGCTCTTGTAAAAGTTGTACTTTAACACTTGACACGCATCCAGTAAGTTTTCTCAGAAGGTAACGCTGTAACATTAAAAGTGACTTTTTTAACGGTAGTAACATTGTAATGCAACGAGTTACTTTTAGAAGAAACTTTACCCAGAGCACGCTTGGAATGAAAATTGATTCTACAAATGTTACCGTCATCACAGACTTTTGAGTTGCTTTGCGTTGGCTTCGTCAGCAGTCATCTTTTGATTGGAGGAAAACAAAAGAATGGTCGAAGCCCCCCCCCCACAAAAAAAATTGTAGATACTGTACTAAATTGGTTCCAGAGGATGAAGAGTTGGCGGCTCTAGTATGTGTGTATATATATATATATTTATATGTGTATATGTTTATATATATATATATGTGTGTATATATATATTTATATGTGTATATGTTTATATATATATGTATATATATATTTATATGTGTATATGTTTATATATATATGTCTATATATATTTATGTGTATGTGTATATATATGTGTATATGTGTGTATATATATGTATATATTTATATGTGTGTATATATATGTATATATATGTGTATATATATATATCTATATCTATGTATATATGTGTTTGTATATATATATATGTGTGTATATATTTATATATGTATATATGTGTGTATGTATATATATATATATATATGTGTATATTTATTTTTATGTTTGACATTTATGTATTTGTTTTATGTTAATATGTCTAAACGAATAAAAACATGTAAGTGACAAAAAACAAAGAAGAGTTGGCGGCTCTGGAGATGGAAGCGTTGGTCGGTCCACCTCTTTAGTCCGGCCATTAGTCCCCCATGAGGTTGACACTTGTGATTAATGTGAAATGTACGAACTATTGGACAGCGCGCCGTGAAATTTGATAGACATTTACGGTCCTCGTGGGATTAATTGTGACAACTCTGTTAATCTTTTGACTCTCTTCATCTCAAATGGTAGGATGTACTGCGCTGTTCTCGTCTCTCGACACTACGGGCCATCATTCATCCACTGATGGCAGGGACTAAGGTGCCTCCTGCCCATCAGGAATAACTAACATTCCCACACACACACACACAATCACACACTGTTACTTTGCGACACGAGCAATTTGGGGTTAAGCATCTTGCCCCAGGATGCATCGACATGGACGAGCGGAGCCGGTGATCGAACCGCCGATCCTTTGATTAAAGGACGACCCTGCTCCAACTAATGACATCCCCATCACCCTCAGGAGTATATTGTGTTTCTTCCAAATTAGCAAATGAGAGCACACTAATACACTAAACTAGGACTAATGAGAACATGGCAAACATTAAACCCCTGAGCATCAGCACTCAGCATCAGAACTCTAGGAACGATGTCTCCGCCACCGTCGAGCTTCGCTATACCTTTTCTGCTTGCCAAGGCCTTTTCATACTCGCTCAGGAAGGGAGTGTTGTGTGTCCCCCGGGGGCCACAGCCGCATCGTGTGCCTTTGGGCTTGGATCTCATCGTGGCATAATGGCTTCGCGGCGAGTGATTCCCATCTCCCGCTGCAGGCCCACCCCCCTTCCCTATAGGCCACGGTGGCCTTGCGTGTCTACACCGCCCACCTGTAGCCCGGTATCATTTCGTCTTCTCGACATGGATGCCTGTCCGCGGGGCTTCGAAGGTGGCGAGAGCGTCGCTCATACTAATGCCGGTGGACAGCGATGTGCGCGTCTCTTCCCACCGCCTCCCACGCCGCGCCCGCTGCATTCAGACGTCGGCAGCTGTCCACTTCGGTTTCTGTCCCCGGAGCTCAGAGACGACCTGACACAGAAACACCCCCCCCCTCCCCCAACAGCCCCCTTGGACCACTTGGCCCAGAAACCCCCACCCCGGCAAAAAAAAAATTTGACGAGGAAGGTCAGAATACCCCCCCACCAGAACTCAAGAGCTAATCTAATGTCCACTGTGGCATAACTGATGACTGATGTAATTGACGTTGCATAACTAATCTTACATATCCCGGGAAGACAGATGATAGTCCCCCACCGCCCACCCCCACCCTCCCTAATGAGCTCAATACTTTAGAAAGTCTGAACAGGGGAAAAGGTGACCCGCTGGTCATCTAATCTAAACCGGGGGAATGACACTTCAAATTCATGGGGACAGTCTTGTTCCTTTGGAGTCCTCTCTAATTCGCCAAGGAGAAAAGGGGATGGCGGCAAATTGAAAATAATTGCGGTGATTAGGGCAACATCTGTAATGTTCGATGAATGTAGGTCAAGGGCAAATATCATCATCATCATCATCGGAGGGAAACTATCTTTGACGCGGCCATCTTTCCCCATTAACCGGCAGTTCTGACTCACCAGGGTGTCGGAGCAGCTTTCAAACTGACTTAGCGGTGCAATCCGTACCAGGTTTCATCATTTCTGGAAAAGAAAACAGTTCATCGGATTTATATCTTCGCATATTTATGTAAGGCATGCAAGACGATTCAAATGTATGACGCCGCTTTTTGGGTTTGTTTTCATTCCATTGATTTCCCCCCCCCTTTTTTCCAGTTGTAAATGCTATAATTTCTGCTCTTTATAATAATCAATATTCAGCTTACCAGGTGACCTGCCCAGTGACAGAGTGACGGATGTTTTTCAACATAAATGTTATTCCTAGTGCTGAACAGCAGAAAACTAAAGGAAGAAAAACGATGAGTTGTCTTTTGGAGTGTATTCACGTGGACTTCTGACAAATTCATATGTATTGTTCTCTTTGTATATTAACAGTTTTGTACTTTAGCTCAAGATACACAAAATATCAGTTTGAGATGGTCAGATGTTTAGACAGAAAAATCATTGTTTTTATCTGCCAGGTTATTGGAAGTTATCCATCTTGATGTTATATTCTCAATAACATCGATTTGTTGTCATTGATCGGATTTCAGATTTGTATTGATTAAATTAACTGTGTTAATATTATACATCCAAGAAAATTCAATGAAATTGTAAAAACCTGATACTGTCTCTGTAATGTCAACAGTTTTTTCCCCCCGACAGTTTAATGTCATTGTGATGAATGCTGAAATAATATTACAGCTTTTGTGGCTGGATGAACCAGATCCACTTCTTAAAAAGAGCATCCACGACTTGTTGTTGTTGTGTATTTTATTTAGTCAATCATTGCAAGACAATACAATATTATTCTATATAATATACAAAACAGAAAGACTGAAAAGCTATAGGTAGAAGCAAAAAATGCTTAGATATTCCTATCCTAAATTATTATCAAATAAATCAGATAATTAATATAAAATATCAAAAAATATCAAAATTATATATATGTATATGTATATATATATATATATATAGCCACATACATCTTCCATATAAATACATTTCAATCACACTTATAACCCTCAAGAATTGTTTTATAAATAATCCCTTTGAAAACCAAAAATGTGTTGATCATTCTCATATCCATTTCAACGTTATTCCATAATTGGACCCCTACAATAGAAATACATCTTCTTTTAATCCCTTTTTTAGCCTTTTGTACCGTAAACTTACCAACGTCTCTCAAATCATATTTCCACTCATGTATTGACTTGATCAAGGTCATGAGGAATTGAGGTTTATCTATCTCTCCATCTGCTCACAATATTACCTACTTTGTCCAATCATTATAAAATCAACTTGTCGGAGAGAACAAGCTATTTCCTTCACATATAAGTTGCCACTTTCGAGTTTGAACGATATTGTAACCATGTTTGCTGCTGCTTCAAAGAAATATCCCCCTGGGGATGAATGAAGTAAATATCTAATCTATAATCGAACTCAATGACAAATCCCCTTTGAAAACCACTTTGGAACGCCTTTGAGCTGCGACCACCGAGTGCCGTCACACTCCCTCGAAAGACTTCACAAGCACTTGACCTCCGTGAGACCAAGGATGCCTCCCACTGGAGACTACGACAAACGATCCATGAGGCCATGGAACGGGAGTCTTCTCGGTCATAGGCCACTGCCACGCCCCATTCATGGTTACTATAAATCGTACATATTGAACGTTCTTATGCGTTTGTCAGGTTACTCAAGTTCATAATAACAACACGTAGCAGCTGAATTATGTGTCTGAGAAGAGTCCCTGGGAAATATTCTGTCTGCTTCTCAAGTATAGAGACGCGCCTCATAACGCATCACTCACGTATGTCATCGGTATTGTTACACGAGGGAGGGGGACCGGCATCGTTGTACGGCCCAGTCCTGCGAGGAAGGGTGAGGAGATGGAATTCTTG
Organism: Pseudoliparis swirei; assembly: GCF_029220125.1. Taxonomy (NCBI): domain Eukaryota; kingdom Metazoa; phylum Chordata; class Actinopteri; order Perciformes; family Liparidae; genus Pseudoliparis; species Pseudoliparis swirei. The sequence goes on along the minus strand of NC_079402.1, from coordinate 5,247,823 downwards.
GAATTCTCGTCCTCCTAGTGTCCAGCGCCAATCCGAGGTCAGGATGATGCGATGCAAAACCCGTGAAGAAGTCTGTGTAATAAAAGGCTGAGCTTTTCTTGGGAGAGAGAGAGTTATTTTCCTCTTAACTTTGTGTCGTCAAAAGGACTCCCCTGTGATTGCAATCGCAGCGAGCTCTTGTACTTTGCTTGTGATCAGAGAATACATCTCCCCAGAACCAGAGAAGTTGTTGGCTGAATTCTTCTGAAGGCTCCACAAGCCATCCAATTTGATTCAGGCTTTCAGCATGAAGCCAAAGAGCGGGGCGATTGTTTTGGACCAGCCTTTGACTGACTCAATTTGTGAGCTGATATAAAAATGATTTACTGTAAGCCATAGTTGACCAGGCGCTGATCTACTCTACACACACAATCCCTTCTCCTTCAGTTTATCTCTGATGACTCGTCACGGTTTTTGTGGACTTCTTCTTACGGTATTCTGTGTGATCTCTTTAGCCCAGATGTCCAGCACATATTAGACTTCTACAGAAGTTTAAGTCCGTCCCCTCTACTGGCATCAGTGCCTCAGACTGTAAATAAGAAGATGACAAGGACGACGCCCTAAAGCATACTCTGCTTTATGGTCTATTTGACGCTAACTGAACATCATATTGAAGAAGACTTCAAACTAGAGATTTTATAAATGTTTAATGAGGTAATAAAGTGTATTCATTTTCTCATAGACATCTATACAACCACATAATTCACCAAATTAAAGTTTAATGCCGAGTCAGCACTGGCGTTATTCATCAGTCGGCCCCTAATTCACTATTTAGTTTATTCGCATCATTCGATTTATTTGTGCTAGATGTGCCGGAGAGGGGGCGTGGCTTATCTCCATAGCTTATCAGAATCAGAATCAGAATCAGAAACAGTTTTATTGCCAGGAATGTTTACACAAACGAGGATTTTTTTTGGCGGTAGGTGCAACATTTGGACATGACAAACAACAATCATCACGACAGAAAGACAACAAATAATGTGAAAGTGTTTGGGTGTGTGCTTCAAGTGATGTGTGTTTTAGTTAAAAGTGTATGTTACATGTGGCGTGTGTTTAAGTTAAAGTGCATGTAAATAAAGTGACATGTGTGTCGAGGAGGCCTCAAGTTAAAGTGCATGTTAAAGTGACGTGTGTGGAGGAGGCCTCCAGGAGGGAAGAAGAAGGAGGAGGGAGGAGGAGTAGAAGGAAGAGGAAGGAGCGGGAAGAAGGAGGAGAGAGGAAGGTGGAAGAAGAGGTGGTAGTCCTGGGGGTGACAGTCAGTCAGTGGGGGATCCGGGCTCCATTGATGAGCCCGACTGCCGACGGGAAAAAACTTTTGGTGTGGCGGGAGGTCTTTGTCCTGATGGACCACAGCCTCCTCCCAGAGGGGAGGGACTCGAACAGGGAGTGTCCAATAGTGGAAATAATCTCTATTTTTGCTTTATACTCAATGTGGAAATCCCACAAACGTCAGAAGATCAAACGCCCTCGTGTTTGGGAATCATGACATCAACTGTAGGCTCGCACGGCTCGGGGAATTTGCCCGACGTCTCCGGGAACTGCGTCTGGATGACTGCCGCTAGCGGTAGCCAGTTAGATTCAACGACGGCACGATGTCAGCGATGAGGGGCGGAGCATCGCAACTGATTGGATTTTCGAAAAACACACTCCGTCAGTCACGCACATTTTTGGAGTCGAAAAATGTAAACTCGTGCGGACGAGGCAAATTATTCTCGCCGCCCGGCAAAGATTGCCATCCATTCGCGTCCGTGCACCGACTTTGCATAAATCTACTTTCGCGAAGAAAAAAAAAGTCAACGTTTTTGGTGCGAACGTAGCACAAGACCACTCGCGGGACGGGTAGCACAGAGAGAGAACTGTCACTTGCAAACCTCTCACTCAACCAAAGGTCGTTCCGGTCCGTTGAGCAGGAAGGCGGCTGCCTGTTACGGAGGGAGGGCGGTGTCAGATTTGGCACTGACATAATTGGGCAAATTGATCTGGTGGGCCATCGGCCGGCGTGAACACTTTCAAACGGGTCGAACGAGCAGGGTTCGTACGGTCATGGAAAACCTGGAAATGTCATGGAATTTTAAAATGGTCATTTCCAGGCCTGGAAAAGTCATGGAAAAAAATGAAATCATAAAAGTTTGGGAAAAGTCATGGAAATGTGTTATAATCACATGTTCATTTATGCCGAGTTTGAAATAATTATTATGTTTTTTAAAGAAAGACGCTTAAAATATAAGCCGGTGTACGCTCTCGATACGCACAATGTTCTACATTTTTTATATTTATACCGAGATTTTTTTCCCCCTTTCTTCCCAGTTGTAAATGCTATAATTTCTGCTCTTTATAATAATCAATATTCAGCTTACCAGGTGACCTGCCCAGTGACAGAGTGACGGATGTTTTTCAACGTAAATGTTATTCCTAGTGCTGAACAGCAGAAAACTAAAGGAAGAAAAACGATGAGTTGTCTTTTGGAGTGTATTCACGTGGACTTCTGACAAATTCATAAATATTGTTCTCTTTGTATATTAACAGTTTTGTACTTTAGCTCAAGATACACAAAATATCAGTTTGAGATGGTCAGATGTGTTATAATCACATGTTCATTTACGCCGAGTTTGAAATAATTATTATGTTTTTTAAAGAAAGACGCTTAAAATATAAGCCGGTGTACACTCTCGATACGCACAATGTTCTACATTTTTTATATTTATACCGAGATTTTTTTCCCCCTTTCTTTCAGTTTGGTCATGGAAATTTGTTTTAAAGTCATGGAAAAGTCCTGGAAATCCATTGGTCAAAATGTGTAAGAACCCTGAACGAGGAGTTCCACTCTGTGCTGTTAAATATTGCTACGTTCCTGTAGCTGGCGACTGTCGTTATTTTGGAGGCGGAGACCACATGTAGCAAGGCAACGTTGCGACGCCGAATAGCCGTCTTCTAGTTGAAAGCTGTTTTAATGAGCTATATTTTGGGGGGGGGGGGGGACTTCTTTGATAAATTCGATCATAATAGCTCAGAGGTTCGTTCAGGAGCTCTTTCTGACTCCTCCCCCATTGTAAACCAGATTTTATCGGCAACACCGAGACCCGCTGAAACCCCTCTTGAGAGCGCCGTGCAACATTCCGGCTCCGACAGATCCTCGCGAAGCTAAGATGTGAGTAACATCCCGATAAAGCTCTTCCCTAATCTCACCCCTCCGAAGTCGAAGGCTTTTCCAGATCATTTGCGCTTTACACTATTTAAAGTGTGAATTGGAGCAGCTGTTTGAATCCCCAGAGCGAGGAAGAGCTCATTTTCGCTGCCGCAACGTGTCGGCCCAACTATCGAGTGCGGCGCTTGGAGAGAATTGAGGTGCAGTTTCAAGTGGCTGAGGGGGACAATGCATTGTCTTCAACGCACTCAGATGAGTGGGAGCCGGATTTGACCATTGTCAATGGTCAAATCCGGCTCCCACTCATCTGGGTGCACTGACAAGAAAGAGTGGAGGATGTTGCGGGGAGATAACCTCCGAGATAATGAGCTTTTATGCTAATATGACAACAAATAATATGTTCCGCATGCTGTTTGAAGAGTGCGTCATAATGTAAGTAATGCATTAATCGAAATGTATGAATGCAAATTACAAGGAATGGAAAAGAAGCCTGGCAGGAATCCAGGTTTGTTCACAGTATATAATTACAAACCAACCGTGAATGCTACTTGTTAATTTGTATCTAGATTAATAGGAAGCCTTTCCCGCCCTACAAATATTCTTAAAGCGTTCATTAAAGATTGCCAAAGTGCGATATTGTCGCCCCTCAGGCGGCAGAAAGAGTCGGAATTAGAGGTTCAGCTGGAGATATTTGTCTGTCTGCTGTAAGGAATTCATAACATCATTATATTCCACGTCTTCTTTAACCCTTGTGTTGCCTTAGGGTCATTTTGACCCGAATCAATATTACACCCTCCCCCCGCCTTAGGATTCATTTGACCCCATTCAATGTTTAATGTCGGTGTTCTTTCGGGTGTCAACAAACAAACATAAAGTGCCTCACACTTAAACTTGGAAAACAATATTAATTCTAATAATTTTCTGGAGGTTTTAATTGCTGGCGTCAAATTGAACCCAAAGGGTAAAATATGTTAGTAAATATAAAGGTAACAGGAGGGTGAAACATTGAATCGGGTCAAAATGACCCATAGGCGGGGGGAGGGTGTAATATTGATTCGGGTCAAAATGACCCTAAGGCAACACAAGGGTTAAACTATTCCGCAGTTACAGGAATAATAGCACAATGATTCACCAATGACATTGTCGGAGTTAAATCTGGTTATTAGGTATTCCCGGATCTTCTTGAAGGTCTTGAGGAAGATTTCCCTGCCTCTTTAAATCCTTCTTCCGGGGCTTTAAGTTCCCCTCCGTCTCATAATTAAGTCAGTATATGAGCCGTAAACACTGAACTCTCCAGAAATAAACCCTGAGAATTCTTCGCCATCTGCTCCGCTCCTCTCCGTATCCTCCGCTTCCTCCCGACACCGCAGCTCTCTTCCTGAATATCGGATCAATGTACCCCACAGCGTGTTTAGTTTCCAACTTAAAGTTACATTTTTCTGCTGCAAAAAGACACTTGTTACCACAAACTTTATGCCTATATAACCAGAAAAATCACTGCTCCATGGAATGAAAATGAAATGCAGGAAAAGAAAGTCACACAATAAATATTACAGTATTTTTTTACGATTTTCACAATAAAAGCACAAATGAGGCTGAAATAGATTAGAATGTGATGTAATGGTGAGCAGGGGAGTAAATAATGAATCCTGTCCTTCAGATACAGATCCATATATTAAAATATTTATTTAAAAAAAACAATGTAGCAGATTATAATACACACCAGTGCTTTTTGGTTCTCCTCTTCGCCCTCTCCACAGTCCCAATCATTCTTCCCCATTTTCTGTCTGCACTGTTGAAATGGGCCAGAAACTGAAAGCCAGGTATTAATGGATGGGCTGTCTTCTGCATAATTGGAAGCATTCATTGATTAATGATTTTGTGCATGCGAGCGTCAGAACGAGCAGCTCCTGCTGAGAGGGAGGATTCTGTATAATCAGCCGATTTGCTCCCATTCTCATTCTTTATGAGCGCCATTGCATGTCAGGTGGCCTCAAACTCTCATTGTTTAATGTGAGGCCATCATTTTCAGCCGTTGTCTGCTCATCACAAATGAAAGGCCACCACATGTTACATAAAGCGAAATCTTTGCCCGTGCAACGTGGATGCAGGATGGATGTGGAGCTTTTTATTGCGTCGCAGCAAAACTAATTTAGATCTACCCGGAGGAATCTTGGCAGCATGCTAATGTCAATTTTCTATCAGGGGTAATTTGTGTGCTATTGCACGAAAAAATGGATATCAAGATTTTCATCAGATTTGTATTCAATTCAGGTTTTTTTATAAAACCCAGAATCACAAATTAAAAAATAGCCTCAGAGAGCTTTTATGATATGTACACATAGGACATCCCTGTATCAGAAGGAGACAAACCCGTGGATTCAATCTGAGCTCTTTATTTATTTTCGGCTACGGGGATTTTTTTTTATGTATGTCACAACATTTTTATATGTGTTATATATTATATATTAGCAATATATATTTTTTAAGTGTGAATAAAACAAATCTTGTTTAGTTCACCAGTCAAAATAAAAATATATATTTACACTTCTTTTTAAGGTTTATCAAAAAAATGTAGTAGTAGTGGTACCCCACCTGAATTGAGAAATGTTTCATTTTTCTTTTCTCCAGATTTAAGATTGCAAAATTGGACTATTTGGTGACGCCTGTGGTTCACTGGTGGGTGCGTTTTATATCCCAGACCCCCATTGGAAAATCATCATTACAGTGTATCACGTTTTAGTAGCTATTGGCTGTTGGAGCTTACTCTTGTGACGGCAATAAAAGCCTCTTCATGGTTCACAGTTGCACGATTTGAATTCTATTTAGAGCAGTTGAAAAAAAAACTGTTCACGTCGAACTATCTGTTCACAGGGAAGCTTCCATCATGAGATCAAGTTATAATTATTAACGCTGATGTCGTCTCGTGGAAGGACACGAGACCCCAAATGTCATCGTTAATCCTTTTTTTTTTTACCCGCTCCTGCCTACCTTTATTAGATCAGTGATTTTTTTCTTCACATGCATTATTAAAAACCTTAAAGTGCGTTTTTCTGATGCAAGGCCATTTTTGGGACCCAACGTGGCCGGACGAGGTCTGTTCGCAGTGACACGGGTATTCTGAAGTCGACTTTACACTGTCACTTTTCTAGATTTCAAATTAGCATTCACTTTGGTAAAAAAAATACAAATTAAAGGCAGCTAGCAGAATATTGTTTGCATGGTTGTTTTGATTTTTTTTGCTTCCTTATTTATGATTATTATCCTGCTTTAACATTTAGATGTTTGTGTTTCCTTATGGCCCTTCTTGGCCAGATGCATGGTTCATTTTAACTTTATTTTTAGGTTTTATTATGATTACGCATTCTTACTTTTGAAGATTGTATTTCTGTAAAAATACCTAAATAAAATATCAAGTATATAAAAAAAAGTAGCATTCACTTTGGTAAAAAATACCAATTGAAGGCAGCTAACTGAATATTGGTTACACCCAAGTGGGTTTATTGTATGAAAAAATAAAGATGTGGTTAATATCTGTAGCATAACCACTTTCTAGTTAATACATTTCAGTAGCCTGTCATTATTGTAGAAGCTTTATGTCAAGTTAGGCATGTTTAAATTGACATTGTGTAGCGCTTCTAAATTGCATTCAATGTGAATAAATTTGTTTTTAAACCAGATATTTAAGTAAGCGATGTGATTATGGAATATAGATGTTATCCAGAATGTCTTCGTCTCAGCAATAGAAGCCGACTGAAGTGAACGTGTTTTAATCGGAGCTGAGAACACCGAGTGACGGACTCCAGTGAAACACGAAGCGCCGGAACGCATCGAGTTGTGTGCAAACGTTTTTCCGATCTAGTGCTTTTTTGAACTGTGTAACGAAACAAGCTCCGTTTTTTAACCCGCTTCACTCATCCCGCCAGGCCCCCGCTTGGATCGTTTTTACTTTCGCCCCATTAAACGTAAAAAGTATACACGGTTCATCTTCTCCGTCGGCGCTAATGATGTTTTGTGCATGGCTTACAAAATACCGTCAGGGTAGGAGTCTATCTTCAGGTGGAAAGCGCTGATGCTGGTTGTCGTGGCGATCGTATACTTCTTGTACGTCCATCGAGGGGGAGGCGTGTGAAATATAAGCAGTTTATGTAAACCATGCTCATCCCTCAGAGCCCAACTCTGGCTGTTGTTCCCTTACCGTCCTCCCCTCTGCTGCTCCACCACGTCCTGCAGCCAATTCTTCACACAACAGCACCCCCCCCCCCACCCCCACCCTCCCTCCCTGAAACAGAGCAAGACACTGGTCAAGCTGGAGCATGAATTCAGGCCAACCGCGGTTGATTGTGTCGAAGAAAGGACCAGAAAGGTGTTGGAAGTACCCGGGTTGACCTTTCATCCAAGGTCCCCTTAGCAATTGCAACGAAATGAATTTGCCAAAAAGCGATCCGGAAAGCACTCTCCTCCTTGTTTCTGGTCCAATAAGAATCTGCCGCCGCCGCCGCTGCTGCTGCCAGGTATTCTCCGTCACGTCGTTAAAATGCCGTTGCGGGGAACAATTCTGCAAAAACACCATCTGCCAAAAAAAAAAACGCAACACAACTTGTAGGTACGAGTGCTGCGATTCTCCGTCTAAAAGTCCAATTAGAGAACGAGTTCCAACAGAGCAGGCGTGTGCATCGCGTGCGTTTGTACACTACGTTCACGTTTTTTCTTTCTGCGTCTATCGAGCGAGAGGCCCGTAAGCTCAACAGAAATAGAACACAAAGTGGACCGCAGGCCAATTCACGATTAACATCGAGGTAGCTAGAGTGCAATTACGCATCATTCCTCGTAGTACTTGAGGCCGAAAGCGTTCCCATATGCGTCTCTTCTATATTATACGAAGGTAAAAGGTCGATGCGTCTGCTGTTGTTATCACCATGCAAACACTAAACAGCACCTCCGTATGTTTAACCTCTCCTTTCTTAGTATTTAGACCAGACTGGAACAGATGTGTCGATTGGTAGATTAGAGCCAATGCTTCCAGTTTATAGCTTATGATGAAGCTAATGTATATCAATTTAGAACAGCTTGTGTGAAGCTGAGCTTGGAATCAACTTGAATAGATTAAGGAAAAATGCAAATGTCTTTTTATTACCCATCTACCGTGTTTTTAGTGTTAAAACTGTCTTTTTTGACACGGAGATCTTTTTATAGTTAGTTACGTCCTTCAGATTGCAGTCCTGGTTAACTTGGCGACGTCTGTGGTTACCATAGTGAACAGGTCTCAGAATTCTCGGGGTTTGGAAAACACTTCCTTGAGCAGCTCCTCTGTTTCCAAACTCACGTTGTCTTGATAAATGTCAGGAGTCATCATCCACCTGATGTCACGCCCACCAGAGCACCAGCAGCTCACCGCGCGGCCGTAACTCCAGCGGCAAGCGCTCACCGCGGCCGCTCCTTTTCCCGCTCCGTTCCTTCCCGCTCTACGTCAAACTGATCCGCTGTGAGAAAAAAAGCCAAGAATCACTGCGGGGGCATTTTTTTATTCGAATGAAACGCATCGCAACAGGATCCTGAACAGAAGCCGCCGCGGGTCTCGCCACTGGAACGCTTTTAAGCTTGTATGTTAACAATGTGTAGCAAAATTATTTTACTTAACATAGAGAACTATATATATATATATACACATATACACACACACACACACACATATATACAGTGGGTACGGAAAGTATTCAGACCCCTGAATACTTCTGACCATGTGATATTTCAGTTTTTCTTTTTTAATACATTTGCAAAAATTTCTACATTCCTGTTTTTTTCTGTCAAGATGGGGTGCCGAGTGAACATTAATGAGAAATAAAATTAACTTTTTGGATTTTAGCAAATGGCTGCAATGAAACAGTGTACGTTTTCCATACCCACTATATATATACTGTGTGTGTATATATATATATATATATATATATATGTATATGTACATATACATATGTAAATATACATATATACATATATGTATATATGTGTGTGTGTATATACTGTATATATACACAACAAATTGGCAAATCATTTTCTATGTTTACTAAATTAATTTTGCTTCACATTGTTAACAAACAATATCTCATTACAGAAATGAGTTTCTAAAACAGTTCCTTGTTTATTTACAGCTGACTAATTGGCATGTTTTATGAATGAAAACCATACACACCATCCTTCTCTCTCTCTCCCTCCCCCATAACTAGAGTGAGCACACATGTACACCAATTAGAGGCTCCTCCTCGATGTGTCACATCTCTTTTAGATCCAAACAAATAATATATATATATATATGTGTTCATAGCATCACATCACGCTGCGGGGAGACATCGGGCTGAATCCGACCATATCGATCTGTTGTCGGCTTGGAGACGTCTCGGTAGATGAGGCGCACACCCTCAGATATTAGCAATGCCTCACAACCAAGGGCAACGGTTTCATCACAGCTTTAGGTGGTGTGTGTGGGGAATGGGCAAAGTTACCGATCTCAAAAAAGGGGGCTGAGAAGAAAGCCATACAGTGGATGGATTCTGGTCAGTTTGAAATACGGATTTAAAGTGGACCCGGGCCCTTTAACTAAAAGCTGAAAAAGCAATAACTGCTCTACAGTATAGAATCATTTATTGAATATCGTTTTATTCTCCTGAATATATATCGTATACATTTCGGATTGCGGCGTGGTCTCGGCGAGCCAAAGACAATTTTCCACCCAGGTGGACAATATTGAGAGTAAACAATCGCTCAGTAAGCACATCAATCCGTGGGGATAGAAGGCATGCCCTCTTCTCTCCCAGCGCACCTTTTTATTATTATGAAAGGCAACTGTGCCTGTGATACCCGTTTCTTTTTTCCCATCCCATATTGACGGTATCAACCGGAGCACAATGCCGAAAGACATAGAATCAATGAGAAAGTAATGGAAAGGAACTCTGAAGAGCTTCACATGAGGACTAAAAATAGCGTCACACCGATGTGATCAGAGCTCACACCTGAAGCACAAGAACCAGGGAGTGTGCTGTATGCTTTTGATGCCTTCATATCTGACATTTCTACGGTGTCCCCGCCCGGCTCTCACTTCCCCAGCTCTCTCTTGCTTTGTACTAAAATAACCTCAAAAAGGCCATCTTTACCGTCATGACGTCAGCGATTCTTTTGATCAGATCAGTTTATCAAGCATCGGGCATCCAACTACAAACGAGTGTCCTCCGTGTATCTCAGGAGCCGTTGTATTGTCCGTTCCATTTCAGGATTGATGGGTGTCTTTTGGCCAGATGGTGGCGCTATACAAATATATACACTTTACTTTTTTGCTTGTAACTTCGAAAATGTGAGTCTCAGAAACCAAAAATATTATTCCTGGATTATCTGCTATTTTTTAATTATACCCACTTGTTGTTGTTGTTGCTCTTCCTCCATAACGTCACCAAATGTAGCACAGAACATGTCTGGACCAAGTGGAGAAAAAAATTTCTCTTTTGGATGTTTGATGTTCCATTCAGCTTCAGTTGGCTCTCAAAGTTATCTCAAATGTGGGAAAGGCTTATGCTTATGCCCCCGAAATAATGTCATATATTCTCCATGCTTTGTGCTATTGCGACCACATTTGATGGAAATGTGCAAAATATGATGACAGGTGTTGTGCTATCAAAGAAAGAATCTCATTATCTCTCTTTTTATTCCATTAATAGTCTCAAACGTGAGAGGGACCGATGTCCAGAGCAGCGGTATGCTGTGCTGACGGGTGATGGGCAGAACCCCCCCACAGCCACACGGAACAAGCCCTTAGATACAAAAAAAATGAAAGTGGATTAAATGACAAGAGTGCCATTCTCGTCTTTCGGAGCACTTTCTTTTTTCTCCGACGCTGCCAACTCAGTTCAATCACGCACGAGCACGCTGACAAATTACGAGAGTTCTGCGAGTTCCGTGGCTGCTCTCGCATGAACTGCTCTTCTCCAGACTCGTACGCACCGATGCTATTTCTGCCAATCACGGTTGCCTTTAACACAAAGATAAAGCACAACTCTACAATACTATCTCCCCCCCAAAAAAATTCAAGAATAAAACAGCGAAAGGAGCACGCAGCATCGCATCCTGACATATATGACTCGAGCCACGGCGGCTAAACGCTGAAGACACTCGCTAAAGAAGAATCGCAAAGTGGTGGCTGGGGAATTTAAAAAACTGGGGCACAGATGACAACGATAACCACCAAGTCACTGACGCCTCGATAATCACAACGTTTATATAACTTATCCACAAGGTTCTGTACATGGACCAATTTTATTTACCTTTGGGCAATATTATCAGGAACTTCCTTTAAACTTAAACATAAAAAAAGATTTAACACCATAAAGTTATCAACTATATTTACAACTATAAATACAAGAAGAAACCAAAAAGCACAAAATTGAAGCATAAAAACAATGGGATGACCTGGAAAACCTGCAACAAACTGACCAAAAACTCAAGCAATTAACATCAGATTTTCTTCTTCCTGAACAATATCTGAGATCAATTATCATGTGGATTCTGACTCTGGCATCCAACACCATTGGGCTCCTTGGCTAACCACTCTGATCAACCTTCAATCTTAAAATTCTCTTACTGCATTCTTTCCAACTGCATTCTTACATCAAAATATCATAAATCTCTTCAAAAAAAATGCAAAAAAAAGTCTTAACGAGTCAGAAAAAAAAACTCGAACTCTAACTAGGCAACTGTTATTTGAGATTGGATCTAATAAACTAATAAGCAGGCTGCTCTAAGCTCCATCTCCCTCCTTGAAGCTAGACCTCACCAAATCACTAAAACACTCACTGCTCTGCACTCTGCCTGCACCCTCTAAAATCAAGTAAAAATAAAATTCTTCTTTTAAAATAAATCTCCTAAATTAAACTCCTACCATTCTATCTTACCTTGTTATCGTAGGATTCATATCACTAGAGAGCTACGCCCAGAGAGAGGACTACTTCACTAAATACGAGTCTTAAAAGAATTTCTAAGAGTCTTAAAAGTAGAGTGCAGAGCCTTTTTATGGAGCAGCCTTCTTTTTCAGTGGAGCCAGCAGACACAGTCAGAGGCAGACAGTCACAGTCACCGAGTTTAAACCTCACCTTTAAGACCTTGCTTATAGTTCTTTGACAGAGTCCAGCCCAGCCCTTGCCCTTGCCCAGCTGGTAGCTGCCTGGGGGGCGTTTATATTGCTATATAGTACCTATCTTTGGGGATTCTCTCTCTCCTTTTCTTCTCTCTTTTTCTCTCTCAATCACTCTGCTAACTCCGCTTTCTCCCACAGTCTTTTGTCCTTTTTCTCTTTACGTCCTTGGGGGTCCGCCTCACCATATCATCTATCTGCCCTGATGGCCTCTGCCTGGTCGCCTGATCTGCCTCATGACTAACTACGCCACTGTCCTGTTACGCCTGACTCCCCCACCCTCCTCGCCCTCCTCCCCTGCCTGATGCCTGATGGTCGATCGTGTGATATGCTAATGGAATAACTAACTATACACTATATCATATTCATGTAATATATTCATTTTAACTCTTCCTTCTGTCCTTCTGTACACATTACATCTATTGCATCTGTCCATCCTAGGAGAGATCCTCCCTCCTCTCCTCCAGGTTTCCTTTTTTTTTTCCCTGGTTATTTGGGAGTTTTTTTTCCTGGTGATGTGAGGTTTTGGGGGGAGGGATGTATATGTGTTGTATTTGTAAGAGACAAGACAAATTTGTAATTTGTGAAATTGGGCTATACAAATAAACTGAATTGAATTGAATTGAATTGAACAATACATCTCATTAAAGACCCTATCTGTAATTGCAGAATAGTGCTGCTGTTTTTTCTCTCTGTGTCAGCGCTGCTCTCGCTCATTGAATTGGAGACGTTGTCCGATCTTCGAATTGCTGCGAGAAACTTTTCTCGCGACAAAAAAAAAAAGAGGATGAAACTTCCAAGTCTGTCACTATTTTAAATCGCTTTTTTTGGGGGGCCGCGGAAACATTTCGTCGATGCTAATATTGAAAGTAATAGCAAAGCGGTACCTTTTGGGACCAAGCGGCAGCGAGAAGGAACTAGTTTACAACGTCGATAAAGTTTATCGTAGAAATATCGTGGTCGTACATTACAAGAGCGGATTAGGAGATTAAAACAGGTGTAGCAGGACGACGGATGGAAAGTCGAGAGGAAGCTGCAGCACGATGATACCCGAGAGGTGTGGAGGAGACTGAGGACCATCCCTGGTTACAATGGGAACAGTGGGGGATGGTGGACAAGGCCTGTGAGCTCATCAGTGCTACATTGACCCCCCCAACCACCCCTAACCCGAAATTTGACATAGCGGCCAACATCTCCCTCCTCCCCCCTCTCTATCTCCTCCACACGTTCCCCCCAACTGCAACACACCTGACCCCCTCGTGCCAAGCAACGATTGAAATTCACCGTGGCACTCTGGGATGGAGAGGCCTCTTCATGCGAGCGAACAGCCAGACCCCGAGCGGAGCATTCTCTGGCTGTAATTTAAGCAATAATACAGTTTTAGAGATTACGGCGATGCCGAACACAGTGAAGACACCTGAGGACGCCTCGCCGACGCCTGCCTCCTCGCTTTGCGTGAGCAACGTGGCGCCGATGCACCGATTTTAAAAAAACTAAAGCAGCCACATCGGCCTCTGAGTGCCGGAGCTGAGAGGAAATCAGATGTTTAGTACAAAAACAAAGATCCGTCCAAATTGAGAGGAAAAATTAAACATTATGACCACCGGTCATTCCAAGCTGGACTGGATCTGTTGTTCAGGAGTCTTCCCAAACTTCCGGATGACCAGTGGGATTGACCCATGACCCTGATGAGGAGGTTGTCGGCTCCGTCTTGTCTGGCTTTGCTTTTAAATCGGACTTGTTTTACCTGAAGCATGATGCATTATTAACTTCTTACAGTGTGTATTTAGTCAAAACAATATGTATATGCTCTTGATCTATCGCTACCTACCTTATTTACCAACCACTACCGATTTTGGGGCGACTATGGGTCAGTGGTTAGCAGGTCTGTCTTCCAATCAGGGGATTGGCCGTTCAATGGAGACACTCAACCCCATAGCTGTGTCTCGAGCTGTACGAATGTAACACGTAAAGAGTCTTTGAGTGCTGTTGGATGAGATGAACGACTATAGCTGTGAGTACATTGGGATTTGATGATTTGCTATAACTTCACACTGCATATAAAAGAAGATCGTGTGTAGATTATTGTTTGGTGATTTACTATATTATGAAAGGATATCTCTGTAGACTGTTTGATGATATACTATATTATTACCTTCGCATTCGAGAATGCGGAAGGTTATGTTTTGATCGCTGTGTATTTATTTATTCATTTATTTATTTGTATGCGTGTTATTCCCATAACTCAAAAAGTATTTAACCGAATCACATGCAATGTGGTGGGATGATTGGATATTATCCGGGCACCATTTGATTAGATTTTGGGATCGATCGGGTCAAAGGTCAAGGTCATGAAAAGGTAAAAATCTTCTTTTTACCATAGCGCGGTAAATTTTTATCCAATTGGCATGCAACTAATGCCAAAATGTTCACAAGACATCAAGCTCCCCACACTCTCGTGCCAAGTACCAAAAAAGTGGCTGCGGCGAAGGTATGCGCTCTACCGAGTGCCCGTTCTAGTTACCTTCGCATTGAAAATGCGGAAGGTTATGTTTTGATCGCTGTGTATTTATTTATTTATTTATATGCGTGTTACTCGCATAACTAAAAAAGTATTAAACCGAATCGCATGAAATTTGGTGGGATGATTGATTATTATCCGGGGACCATTTTATTAGATTTTGGGATCAATCGGGTCAAAGGTCAAGGTCATGAAAAGGTCAAAATCTTCTTTTTACCATAGGGCGGTCAATTTTTATCCAATTGGCATGCAACTAATGCCAAAATGTTTAGAATCCAATGCCCAATCTTGTGATATGCGAAGGTATGCGCTCTACCGAGTGCCCGTTCTAGTTAAAGAATGTCTTTGGATTTGTGTGACATATGATTGTGTATTGGCCACAGACATGCAGATGCTTGTGTCTCTTAGGAAGTTCCCACCCGGCTTGGAGAGAAGGGGGTAGCAGATGTCGCGATTTAACCAATCCACGACCACGCGTGCAGGAAAGACCCGCCGTACTGCAGGAGGATTTTAGCTGAACTTCAATCAGGTTTATTCAACAGAGTATCACACAAGCTGAACACGTGTACACGGGTCTGTAGGAAGGGCCTCCGCTCGCTCCATTCCTGACATTCAAAACGATTAGTTATGCATGGAACATCTTTAAGAGCATTTGTGATCGGATGATTATAAGTTGGGGCTTCTCCTGGTATTAGACTTTGAGAGCCTGTTATTGGTACGCATAATAAGTAGGAGGCGGTCCTTCTCCAGCCATCAGTAGTGTGTGCATGTTGTTTCTCGTTTCAGTGAATATGGGGTTAATTGTTTCTGCTTGAGGAGTTCATGTGCGGGACAAAGACATGATTCACTTGTTGCTTTTTGAAGCTTCACTACCGGCTCGGGAGGTTTAAGATAGTCTTATCTCTTCTGGGATGGGATGAACTGTACGTAGAAGGTCGTTTCAAGGATAGTTACAAAGGGCCAGTGTAGGTGTGTGTGGGGGGAGGCAGAGAGAGAGCCAATGTGTATGTATGTGTGTGTGTGTGTGTGTGTGTGTGTGAGGACAAGACAGGGCCAATGTGTGTGTGTGTGTGTGTGAGGGCAAGACAGGGGTGCTCAATACGTCGATCGCGACCTACCAGTCGATCGCGGCGTAGTATGGTAAATCGCATGACATAAAAAACACAACAGCACCTTAAAAAGTGCAATATAAAATAAATGGATTATTATTATCATTATTAATAATATATTCATCTACCTATCCAGAATGTGTTGGTGGTCTTTGTAGTCCAAACTATAATCGCAGGGCCGACCTCAGACCGCCTGGGGATCCCTGGGAAACAGCTGTGTGGGCTGCCCAGACGCCCCGACGCCTCGACGCCCCGCACACCTGACCTGGATAACTGGCAAGATTATGCATGCACAGACGCCAGCAATGTTGGCTTCTCCTTTTTTTTTTTCCTCTTCCTTGTTCTCTTTTTCTTCCACAATAGAATCTTTCTCGCTCTAATTCCCATTCAACGCAGCTCCAAATTATGTTCTGTCAGACTTTTTAAGCGACACCACTGTGGCTGGTGTTAATTATGCATAATAATCCACGATGCAATCGCGTCTGAGAATTTTATTTCAGAGAAGAAAAAGGCTGCCGAAGGCACACAGACAATATTTCCTTTGGGCTTTTTTTCCTTCTTCTTTTTTCCCGTCTCCCAGGCTGCAAGAAAGTGTTAACCAAATTAGAAAATGGAGGAAATAAAATGTGTATTTACATTGTAATCTATACCGGATGCCTTATTTCAAAGTGAGCAGGCCCGAGACTAATTAAATTATTATTCTATTAATCTTTGCCTTTTATAGAAAAGTGTATCCCTCATGTCCAGTGTAAAAAAAAAGGCTTATATTGTGCAGTTGTCCTCTGTCAAGTGCCACGGGGAGTTTTCCACCCAACATATATTTGTATTCCAATGTGAATGCGAGGTCCACCAGTCATGCATTTTTCCGAAAATACAGATCCTCTCACTTATTCAGCATTCTGTCAGGGAGAGCTGCGTGGCACAATTCAATTTACTGCTCTGCTCACGCTGCTGCCGGCAAAGAGAACGTTGCCGCTTATAAATATGGATTTGGTCCACACTAACTGCTTTCGGGAGTATTTTGGAAAAAGCCCCAGTTTCCCTCAAAATGTAAAACGAGTCATGTGTGTTTACTCCTGACACGCCACGTTCGTAATTGCCGGTCATCGGAGTATAGAAACCTCGGATTACTTTCACACATTTGGTCACACTTCCCCCGCCCTCCCTTCAGCACGCCAGCTCTAAAAAGGCATTGCCAAAAGAAAACTGAAATCACTGACAGGTGCGGTGCCCGGAACAACTTTACGTGATAACTTTCTTCCTTCCTTCCTTTCCGCCCCGCGTGGAAGCCCGAGACAGTTTGGCGTGCCCCCCCCCGAGCAGATGGGAACCCGAGACTTCCACGGGATGCACTCCTGCTGCGTTTCTTGAAAGCCTCGTGGATCAGACACGACGGGTCACGGTGACAATGCGGCTGCATTCGTCTTCTTTTCTTTTCTTTTTTTTCTTCTCCTGTGACTTGAGAATTTGACGACGCAAAGACCGAAGGGTCACTGCGGCGTGTGTGTTCGAGGAGGAGTCTGGAGACACTGGGGGAGACAGAGGGAGTGCCATGCGGATACAGACAGGTCATTTCCCATCCACGCGGGGGATGTGGGAAGGGGGGTGGGATTCAGAATCACAACGCCAGCTATGGATGCACCCGCTCCGCTCCCTTCCTTCCTTCCTCCACGAGGCCGCTCTTCTCTTTTCTCAACCCGCCTCTCAGAGGCAGTGTTCAGCCGAGTAAGCACAACCGTGCTGAAGAAAAAGTAACGACGCCATGTGGCCGGGGTGCTGCACTTTGATAAATATTGTATTTTATTCTCCCTCGTGGAGCAAAAAACACGGCTTCTTTCTCACGGCAAAAAAACTACTTTGTGTCTTCAGCCAATCGGTTCTCGGTCGCTTTGTGAATGCACAAGACTATCTCTATTTGGGAAATGTATCTGCAGGTAGGTATATATATATACAGGACTGTCTCAGAAAATTAGAATATTGTGATAAAGTTCTTTATTTTCTGTAATGCAATTAAAAAAACAAAAATGTCATGCATTCTGGATTCATTACAAATCAACTGAAATATTGCAAGCCTTTTATTCTTTTAATATTGCTGATTATGGCTTACAGCTTAAGAAAACTCTAAAATCCTATCTCATAAAATTTTAATATTTCCTCAGACCAAGTAAAAAAAAAGATTTATAACAGCTGAGTGTTTGTCAAGGCTCAGGAAACCCTTGCAGGTGTTTCGAGTTAATTAGACAATTCAAGTGATTTGTTTAATACCCTACTAGTATACTTTTTCATGATATGCTAATATTTAGAGATAGGATATTTGAGTTTTCTTAAGCTGTAAACCATAATCAGCAATAAATCAGAATAAAAGGCTTGCAATATTTCAGTTGATTTGTAATGAATCCAGAATGCATGACATTTTTGTTTTTTTAATTGCATTACAGAAAATAAAGAACTTCATCACAATATTCTAATTTTCTGAGACAGTCCTGTATATATACTGGCAAGAACAAAGGCATGGTGCCGTACACTCGCACTGTAAGTTTGCTGATAAGCATACTGTGTTTCTTTGAAATACTGTCGACCAAAATAAAAAAAATGCAGAAAACTTCCTCTCCCGTGCCTCCTGATTAATGATGTGCACACAGCAGCGAGAAGAACCGTTTGCTCTACTTTGTTTGGCCCAAGTGCAGCGAAGAAGTGCACTATTCTTGAATTTCTACAACCCCTTCTTCCCTTCCAGTCGGAGGATCTAATAACTTTAGAGTTTATTACCTTCGCATTGAAAATGCGGAAGGTTATGTTTTGATCGCCGTGTATTTATTTGTATGCGTGTTATTCGCCTAACTCAAAAAGTATTAAACCGAATCGCATGAAATTTGGTGGGATGATTGGTTATTATCCGGGGACCATGGGATTAGATTTTGGGATCGATCGGGTCAAAGGTCAAGGTCAAGGTCATGAAAAGGTCAAAATCTTCTTGAATCGCATGACATTTGGTGGGATGTTTGGTTATTATCCGGGGACCTTTTGATTAGATTTTGGGATCAATCGGGTCAAAGGTCAAGGTCATGAAAAAGGTCAACATCTTCTTGAATCGCATGGAATTAGGTGGGATGATTGGTTATTATCCGGGGACCATTTGATTAGATTTTGGGATCGATCGGGTCAAAGGTCAAGGTCAAGGTCATGAAAAGGTCAACATCTTCTTGAATCGCATGACATTTGGTGGGATGTTTGGTTATTATCCGGGGACCTTTTGATTAGATTTTGGGATCAATCGGGTCAAAGGTCAAGGTCATGAAAAGGTCAAAATCTTCTTTTTACCATAGCACGGTCAATTTTTATCCAATCGGCATGCAACTAATGCCAAAATGTTCATAATGCAATGCCCAATCTTGCGATATGCGAAGGTATGCGCTCTACCGAGTGCCCATTCTAGTTTATTCATGTTTTGTTTTTTTTCATTTTTGAGGTGATACGGGCTCGGGCTCGGAATGATGAAAGGTCTGACATGATGAGCAGTCAATTGTTCGAGCGAAAGAAAAAGAATTGGGCATAACGCGATATTAAATAGATGAGGGGCGCAGGATTTGGCGCCTTGATTTGACATTTGAGTGAGGAGTTGATTAGCTGTCAGTGCATGCCGGGGCGGCTCTGTTCTGGATTCTGGCTGCAACTAATGAGAAGAAATTATCCGTCGGAGGTCTCTCCTCTTGATTTTCCAACTTCTCCCTTCCCCTCGTCTCTTCGTCACCTTTCACTCGTCTCTGTCCCCCGAAGGTGCTGCTCACACGACCAGAGGCACTCGACTTGAGTTACACAGGAGCGTGATGAAGCAAGACACCTCGGCATTTGATCCAGCCCACGATTGTCAGATTAGTGCCACAGAACAGGGCTTCCAGTTACAGGTGAGTGATGCTGGCTCGGTACTCACCGCAGCTGTCACACAGTCAAATGACTCATGTTGAAGCGCTTTTTGACTAACAGAATCCATCCGAGAAACGCCACTTCAGGTGCTCCCCCATTCCTCCGGCCCTAATGGTTCTCTATAAATGGAAATGGTCACATCACTGTCTCGCCATGCTTGATTTATCGGCAAGTCCGCAAGATTTTTTATGGGGAGGGGGAGGAGAGGATCAGGGTTTTGTGTGTGACATATTTTCATAATGTGACATATTTCTGGGTTGAACTGAAACAATTTGCAGGGTATCGTTTCATCAAGTTATAAAAGTCATTCGACATGTCTGAATTTCTGGCAAACCACACCTGTATCACCTCTGTTATTAAGAGTTATGCTGCGCTCACACCAAAAGCGTTGCGAATTTATCACGCGAGCACAGAGAGAAATGTGCGCGATTCGCTGAGAAAGCCAATCAGCGTTGAGACGCGCCGTCGTTGGTGAATCTAACTGGCTGCTGGTACTCTAGTAGCGCTGGAACAGTTATTCAGACGGAGCCAGTGAAAGCCACTGAGTTGTGTGCGCCTACGGGTGATGTCATGAATATACATATATATATATATATATACACATGTATATATATATGCATATATACATATATATATATATACACACATGTATATATATATGCATATATACATATATATATACATATATATATGTATATATACACATATATACAGGACTGTCTCAGAAAATTAGAATATTGTGATAAAGTTCTTTATTTTCTGTAATGCAATTAAAAAAACAAAAATGTCATGCATTCTGGATTCATTACAAATCAACTGAAATATTGCAAGCCTTTTATTCTTTTAATATTGCTGATTATGGCTTACAGCTTAAGAAAACTCTAAAATCCTATCTCATAAAATTTTAATATTTCCTCAGACCAAGTAAAAAAAAAGATTTATAACAGCTGAGTGTTTGTCAAGGCTCAGGAAACCCTTGCAGGTGTTTCGAGTTAATTAGACAATTCAAGTGATTTGTTTAATACCCTACTAGTATACTTTTTCATGATATGCTAATATTTAGAGATAGGATATTTGAGTTTTCTTAAGCTGTAAACCATAATCAGCAATAAATCAGAATAAAAGGCTTGCAATATTTCAGTTGATTTGTAATGAATCCAGAATGCATGACATTTTTGTTTTTTTAATTGCATTACAGAAAATAAAGAACTTCATCACAATATTCTAATTTTCTGAGACAGTCCTGTATATACACACATATATATATATACACACATATATTTATATATATATATATATATATACACATATATATATATACACATATATATATACACACATATATTTATATATATATACATACATATATATATATACACATATATACATATATATACATACATATATACACATACATATATATACACACACATATATATATACACATACATATATATATACACATATATATACACATATATATATAGTCAAGAGAGTAGTCAAATAGTCAAGTGAGTAAACTCACGCGAGTAAAGCGTTGCGAATATTCACAGCATTAAAAGCTTTCAGAATTGTTTCGTGGAAGGAAGCTGGACAATTTATATATTTGGCACATATTTTGACTTTCGTCATTCTCTGACTACCAGCAGGTAAGATGTTCAGATATTTCCTTTTTAATGCTACTATGAGGTTGACATTTTTTATTCAAAAGATTCGATTAGATTAGATTCAACTTTATTGTCATTACACATGTACAAGTACAGAGCAACGAAATGCAGTTTGGCATCCAACCAGAAGTGCAACAGAAAGTATAATAAATACAGGATATACAGATTATAGTGAATAAAGCGCTATACAAGAGGGCGGCTTAAGGTCTGACCTGGTACTATTGGTAATAAGTTTTAGACAAAACAGTAGACAGATGAAATTAACATTAAATAATGCGAAGCTATAAACATAAACTATCTGGGGTTGCTGAACTAGTGCAAATATTCAGTGCATAGGACTTGAGAGTGTGAGGGAGTTTCAAACACCATGCGATACATTTTTTTAAACACTTAGCCTCATGGGTACTTTGCGTTTAGTGGCAATGATCAAATGTTATATTTCTAACAAGCTAAGAGGGTACACATGATACATATAATGTTTGCTTTTTACGTGTCATCAGGTTTGCATGCTAATGTTAGCATTTAGCCCAAAGAACTACGGAGTCTTTGTTCAGACAGCTGCGAGCGTGGCTGTCGAAGCCTCGGGCTTTTTGACGTGTCATTCTACAACAGAATATGTGGGAGGAAACACAATGTTCCTGCCTATTTACTTTATTTTATTCAGTTCAGGAATTGTAAAGTTCTTCGAAGACATAGGGGAGGTTGAGGTGTCTGGATGGGACCATTTCAGGGCATACAAAGTTCAGAAATAACATTATGTGTGGGAAGGCAAAAGTTTCCACGCACTTTCACAAACAAACTTTGCAAAATGATATTGATTCAAATACATAAGTGACAGAACTTCCCGACGAATACAAATGTGTCAATGCACATGTTTGTTTAAAGGACAAGTGTAAGAGCCAAATGCATGATTTTAGTTGTTATAATAATTTAGTTGAAAAGGGTAACTGAAGATAAATCTTTTTCATTATGATTTGAAAGAATGTTTAGGTTGATATATATAATTTAGTATTGTTTTTAAAAGCTGAATAACCTGTCAGAATATAAGCTTCCAATCAGATGACGTCACGTCAGTATAACACCTGCGTGTGTGACTGTCAGTCGGATTTGAGCTCAGAGATGTTGGAAGCGACATAGTTTTTTGGCCGTGTGAACATGTAACTCTACGTTTCTAGTAAACATTTATTAATGGAAGAACTACTCGTCTCACTCGCGTGTCAATTAATAGTTTCTAAGACTGAACTCAAAATTGTGGTACAGAAGACTCAGAACTATTCGGAGTGCCACTACAAGGTTGATTTGAAACCAACAAAGATTTGAAAAATGAATATCCTGTTCATCAGCAATTAATTTAACAAAGACGTACTAGCCAATCAGAGGCAGAGTAAAGCCAACTGCCAATAACTGTGAAGGGATTCGGCATGCGGATGACGCGGCTCTTCCAACATTTTCTTTATATTTACATCTTTGCATTTCTTGCACACTTTTTGCCGACGTGCCAACGGTGATGCAACCACGTGCCAACGGTGATGCAACCACGTGCCAACGGTGGCACACATGCCTGAGGTTGCATACGCTTTGCATGATACCAATGAGCAGATCTTGTTATTTTGGCAAAAGTTCTTCCGTCAATCATTAACATGAAGTGCCCTCTGACCTTGGCTGCCATCTAGACTTCGCTCCAGGAAACATGTGCTGGAGGAGTAAGAGAATCTCGCCCACGAGTTGGCTTCACCGTCCCTGCGGACCACGGACGTACATGAGTTATCGCTCAGCCCAGAAGACTTGATGAACTCTCTATGCTGCTTTCAAGCTCTCCATCGGAGCTCATCGGGGCGGGCTGGGGAGGTGGCAGCGTGATATCGCTGGTAGTGCCACACCATAAATTAGCCTTTGATTGTCGGCGAGAGTACATTTAGAGTCCAATTTTACAGCGGCGCCCTAAACATCTCTTACGGCGCCACGTGGAGCTCTGTAAATTTAGGTGAGCTAACGGAGATAATAAATGTGATTTGTTTAGCCTCTTTCACGTCTACTGTGCACTTCTTTAAGTGGCGAAGTAAGAGGAATGACCTCTCATAAAGTCCTAATTAAGGTAATGTGTGAATGCCCACTGGATGCTGATGGTGATGAATGCCGGTGCCTTCGAATCCACCCTGATGGCGAAAGTTGCTCTCGAGTTCAGGTAGTCCGCGGCAACCGATTATTCCACAGACGACGAGCCGATGCTCCTCCTGTGGGATCAACACTCAGTAATGAGCCACCAAAGCGGTTTGCTTTGCAGCCTCATTCTCCGGGAGAAACAGAACCGTGCATTCGCTGAGATCCAGAGGAATACGCTCAAACAGTCACTATGACAACTCATTCCCCTCAAGGCCAAAAAACAAATGTTTCCATTTGTGTGTAAGAAAGACTATCAGCTTTTGACATTTGAGCTGCAATTCCGATTGAACAGCTTGTCTCTTCGCATCAAGTCCATGAAAGCGAGCCACTTTCAAACAACGATGCGCTTTAATTTTGACAGTTCCAAACGGGTTTTCCGTGCAAAGAACAACAGCAGGGAAGGTGTGAGGATCTGTCAGGTTTATGTGCTCGCTGCGCAGAGCCTGTAAAGGCTCCGGATCTGCGCTTTCACGATGCTGAATCTGGGCCTCGGTAATTCATCACAAAGCACAGATTTCCAGCTGGCCTATTTAGTACTGTCCAGGCTCCAGAACATTTGGAATAGATTCATCAGAACAAACACATTCGCACAGGACGGTCAATTTGGAAAATATACTCCCTCATCCGAGTGTCCTTATCTTCCGGGATCTCACTGTTTTGATGGATTTGCGCTCGCCCCTTGGCTGAATGGCCTCCACGCTGAGCAGCTAGATGAGGCCTAATTTGCACTCAAAATGCCATCAAAGCTCTCATTAATAACTCCAATAATTCTCGACCCAGGGGATGAAGAAAAATAGGACGGAAATTGAATAAAACCTTGAGGAAATATTTTGAAGAGGTACCTCAGGTAAAACCAATAAGTCCTGAATAAGACTTTAATTTGTTTGTCATTAGATGACTGGAACACCATTCTACACCGTTGACCTCATCAGGCATTGATCAAACTCGTCAATAAGAAGAATTTGAGTTCGACTATATGTGGAGAGCAAATAACCTTGATAATTAAGTTTACGGCTGGCTTGTTGAAAATCTCATTCAATAATCGATATTTATTATGGTACTTCTTTCTTAAGCATCCTCTCTTTGGTACTTGCGAGATTCTCACTGCTGAAGCTTCACAGAAACATCTGGCTTCATTTTCATGACGATACTGTGAAATCACTACTGATGATCAAAGAAGTCTTCACATCACTAACCCCTCCATCACTTTGTGTCATCAGTTTTGTTTTTTCCACTGCCGAGGAACCACCACCTACAACAGATGATTGTTTTCTCCAGGCCGAGAACACCGCTGTCCACCTCGGTGTTCTCCCTTCACTCGCTCCTCTTTGTTCACTTCTAATTAACTGAGATTTTGCTTGGCTGAATTTCAAAAGGCCATCGGGGAGAGCTGCTCGGCTTGGCCGTGAGTCACTCAATCTTTCAACTGAATTATGGGTTTTTAAAAGTCAAGGCATTATGAGATTGCCAAATGGTGAGGATAGAAAAACAACACTGTACCAATTATGTGAATATTGTTTTAATTTAGGTGATGCGAGTGCGCAGCTTGAAGGGCAATTCAAGAGTATAGAAGGTGCCCATAATTCCATATTAGCATCTCTGTAAGAAAGAGGAAATTATTACGCTTAGTAAATGTTGGTTTGTTTACATTAAAGCAATATATTACGCATATAATGTAATTTTGTAACTTTCGTAAATTGCTCCCAGCAAAGTCTCATTTGATGAATAAAGTGTAGGATTAAACACATTAAAATACATACTTTAATGAAACAATACAGCAGTATATTGCCACCAAAATCCTTTAAAAAAATCTTTTTTTTTGTTTTACTGGGGAGAAAATTATTCAGATTGAAGGCAAACCAAAACAATCTGTTTAGAACAAAATATTGTCTTTTCTTTTCAATGATTTTGTCATGTCAGCAATATGTTACCACAGTTATTGAGCTGTAGGTGGCTCAAGGTTGCGTGGTCGGTCAAACCCAGTGCAACAACATTGAACATAAACATTAAATGCCATCGCCATTCTCTACCTGTCCACCAGAAGCGGACAGATTCCCCTGAATCTCATTCTCCTGCTCCACCTGTTTCCACGTCCCCTCATCATACCTTTAGTATAACCCAATACATAGCGTGTCGAATGCAGTGCCCCAAAAATACCAGGATGTCCTACTGCATCCGTCACATGTTGCAGTATGCCAGCCAACAGGGTGTTCTGGCTTAAATTGGAACCTCTTGCTCATTTATCCACTGTGCAAAGGATTGTGGGTCAAAGTTCAAAAAGCAATGCTCCGAAGAAGTGGTCTCAACTCATTGCAGACTGCATGGAACATTGCGTACTTTGTAAAGGCAGCTGCAGAACGTACCTCAAGTCAAAATCAAACATATGCGATTTTAGAACGCAGTGTCCGTTTCAACAGCAGAGAAAAGCCCCTAAATGTAATAGTTTAATAGTTGATATGTTGACTTTTCTTCAGGTAAGCCGTACTTTTAAAAAGTAAGTGTTCACACTAGAAGAAAACACAAAGACATACATAAATGGATCCCTGTAAAACAAATACTCTGTGCTGCACATGTGAAAAATATATGTGGAAAGTCCATACATTCACATTAGAGTTAATAATAATAACATTAGAGTTGATTGATTTGTTCTTTTTATTTTTATTTTATTATTTAATTAACTATATATGCCTTGTGCATGGGCGCAAAAAAGGAATAGACACATTGTGTTGTCATTGAATTCTTTATAGGTACTGTATATAACTACGTCGCAAACCCTTTTAGGGGTTTAGCAAATTCTGATAACGCTTGACCATGAGTACAAGTAGACTATACAGAATGTTAAAGACTGCACAAAGGTTAATAAGGTGCTTCATCCGAGCTGCCGGTGCCTTCCGTCGATGCCAATGTCATTTTCACACTCGGATGTAAACACTTCTAACTGCTGCTGCTGCAGTGGCTTTGAATGAGGGAGCCAGCTGGCTGCCGACAGTGTGGTTGTGTCACTTCAGCAGCGTCACACTGGACCGTCGGGGCCAGACCGCGATGGATCGTTATGCGTTCCACGTTGCCTCCTTGCGATGCTCGCTGGCGGTAGCGAGCATCGCCAATGGGACTTTGCAGACTGCCGACATTGACTTGTCATATAGCGGCGGGTTGGAAAGCGTAGGTGGAGCTAATTTGGCTATTAGTGGCTCTGTTCCAGTTAAGTGTCTGAGTAGGCCAGGCCAGGCTGTGTTCCCAATGTCCCAATAATAACTTTTTCTTTTAGTTGCTGACTTTACAAAGTGCATACTGTGACATGCATTATGCATCCAATTGATCACGGAGGTCTGGATCGTGGAATATGCCTACTACCCACTAAGCCATGGCCCTGTTGATGCTCCGCCCACTCCTCCTCTCTCCATCCTGCCTGATGGGTCACGGAGGTCTGGATCGTGGAATATGCCTGCTACCAACTATTCATACATTGTCATATTCATTGAATGTGTTTTAACTCTAATGTGTCCTTCAGGTCACATGACGTCTATTGTTCTGTCCATCCTGGAGAGGGATCCTCCTGTTGCTCTCCTGAAAGTTTCTTCCCGATTATTTTCCCCGTGAAAGTGTTTTTTCTCTTTCTTGGGAGTTTTTCCTGATCCGATGTGAGGTCAAAGGTCAGGGATGTCGTATGTGTACGGATTGTAAAGCCCTTTGAGGCAAATTTGTAATATGTGATATTGGGCTATACAAAATAAACTGAATTAAATTGGGGAATACTACTTTGTTCTAATATTGCACTTTGAACTCTGTATGCGGTATCCAAAGTGTCTTCTTGCAAACTAAACACTTTCAATATGGCGGCGAGAGTTTTGGAACGCACCCGGACCCGGACACATCTAAATGGAGATTAGCCGTCGTTAATGTGATTAATGATGGCTGCCGTTAGATATCAAGAGGCCCAATCTTTGTAAGGTCGAACTTTGGGAGTGATGCCGTCGTATTAAAAGGACATATTCCCACTGACGTCGGTGAAGCATTGACCGGCACCGGGTTTTGAATTAAAGCCACGGAGATGGTGACACATTTAGCGTGACACCAAATAAGCCAGAGAAAGCCAAAAGGCTGTTTGTTTATCAACACAGGATGTTACAAACTTTCATATATTGTGCAGGTTTGCGATCCACGGCAACTTCTGCTCCACTTCACCAAAGTAGGATTTTGTTTGCCTTAATAGGATGAATATTGCTCATCAAGCTATTTTCTGCTGCCTGTTTGATGAGTTGGGGTCTGCTGACTGCTAATTTCCCCTCTCATGCTCGATGCTTGTATAAATTTGCTGGGTGTTTGTTTGTCTGCTGCTGAATATCAGGTGGAGGTTTGAATGGATTAATCACACGGCACCAGATGACATATTGCCTGTGTGGACGTGCTTTGTATGGGAGTGGCCACACATAGATTCCACATAACAACTGGAATTGGGCTCTGAATATATTGAATATGTTGGTGTTTTATCACCAGTCTTTGCTCTGCTGTGCTGAGCTTGTTGTTGTGTGCTTGCAGGGAGGAATATGGTCAAAGCCCATTGACACCAGATACCAACTCTGTGCCGCTCCGTATTAACTTAACCCTCCTGTCACCTTAGGGTCATTTTGACCCGATTCAATGTTTCACCCTCCTGTTACCTTTATATTTACTAACATATTTTACCCTTTGGGTTCAAAGCAAACAAAAACCTAAAAAAATGTTTAGAAAAAATATTGTTTTCCAAGTTTAAGTGTGAGGAGGCACTGTTTGTTTGTTGACTACCGAAAAGAACAACGACATTAAACATTGAATGGGGTCAATTTAATCCTAAGGCGACACGAGGGTGTAATATTGATTCGGGTCAAATTGACCCTAAGGCAACACAAGGGTTAAATAAATAAGTTCCACGTTGGTTGGCCGACCGAAAAACGCCTCTTTCCCAGTTATGATAATGCAAGTGAAGTTATTGTCAACTTGCTCCCACGCTAAGGGCATGATTAAGCGACAATCTGTTATGGTTTTCCGGTCGTGCTCCTTCGATGATTTCACGGTTTAATTTCAGTTTTGTTTTGTCACGGCTCATTAAATTTTACTGAAATAATTGCAGGGCAAAAACAATGCACTGCAAATAACTATGTTTCAGTGAGATAACCTTCCATGTAGGTCTTAAAATCTGCCCTGAATTGTTTTTGAGTCTCGATTAGATTAGCTGGTGCTGACTGCAAGGATTTAATTAAGACAAATCAAGTTTACTTGAATTAACAACTTGATTGTATTGGGTTATATTTAGCTATACGAGGAACATATTGATTATATGACCTTTAATATTAAACTCTCCAAGTTTAAGTTCCAAGGTCAAAGTTGTTGGTCTTTTTGGTTGCATGATGGTATATTCTCAAATTTATCTTGGGACTAAAATCTATATTTAAGGACTGACTTTCTGTCCACATGAGTACATTTTACCTTTCACATTCCATTAATAATAATATTGCTTCACTCGACACCCTATTTTTTTTATATAATACAAAACTTCACTACTACTATTCAAATCTCCAACATCCATTGCGAATATACATCCATAAATCCACTTGGTATTATTGGATTGATAAATTATAGCTCCAGAAATTTATTATCATGTTTTCCAATTAACTTCAGTATCAAAACAGTTATCAGTGTTGTCTGTACCATTGGTACATGCCATACTTTTAAATGTGCCAATTTTTCACAATGTAAACCCCCAAAAATGGGGGCTTAAGCCCAAAACTAACAAATTGACTCTATGGCGGCATTAAACTTCCTCTTTACATCCCACAAACTCCCAAAGTTAGAGGAACTTTAGTGGCAATATTCTTTTTTAAGGATTGAAGGGGCAGTTATATTATAGATATAGTTTTATCTTATATCTATCGTTGATCAAATACGATTTGAAGTATTCACCGATCCCATCATGTCATGCAGTCCAGTCACTACAGGAGTCAAAGCACAAATGTATCCGGTCCATCAGTATTCCAAGTTGTGACTGAGATATAAATATTCTTCCTGGCAACAGAGTTCAATGTCCACTTTTTCATTTCATATTTTCAATGTATTGTATTTTATTTGTTTATTATTCAATGATCCTATTGAGTGTGTGTGAATTTTATTTTAATACGTTTTTATTTCTTTCGCGTTATTTAAAAAAGATAACCGAGTTTCACCTCTTCCGAGCCTCCTAAGCTTCCGTAGTCCAGTCTTTCTCTCACAATAGTTAGATATTGCTGAGCGTAAATTGTGGGGCAAAATCATAATGCACTATATTGTTATATTCCTTAAAAATGTAACCGGTTATGTTACAAACGGTAGCCTAATGGCCGATAATACGATAACGATGTCCACCTGTTAAGTCATTCAGATGGTTAAAAGATCATTTAAATATACGTTTTGAGGCTGTTTATTTGCCTCATGTTATGACTCATGGTTTAAGAATAGTTTGTTGAAGATAAGAATCGTTATA
This sequence comes from Pseudoliparis swirei, assembly GCF_029220125.1. Taxonomy (NCBI): domain Eukaryota; kingdom Metazoa; phylum Chordata; class Actinopteri; order Perciformes; family Liparidae; genus Pseudoliparis; species Pseudoliparis swirei. The sequence goes on along the minus strand of NC_079402.1, from coordinate 5,217,584 downwards.
ATTTAGATTTAACGTAGTCCTGTCTTCACAATAGTTCGATAATGCCGAGTGAAGCGGATGTACAGAAGGAAGACAATGTGGTGTTTTACCGTCTTTGGCAGCAGGAGCAAATAAAAGCTGGAAAATAAATCTTATGAGTCGACTTCTTCCTGCCCGAAACAAATCGGTTCCACTTGGAAGCACATTAATAAACTAGCAGCTGCTGACTAAGCCTTCTCAGTGGCCATTGAAACATGCTAGTTAGCGTAGCTGCTAAGCGTACCCATTCCTGTGGAAGTCAACGTACTTCGCATCACTTTGTTCCTGTTAATTATAAACACTGAGCTACACGTGTTAAATTCCTTATGATTGTGTTTGCTCATTTGTCTTTGCTTTCAGAAACATTATGAAGAGCAAAGAGTGACTCCCACAGTCCTGATTCAGCTGAGCAAATCTCCCATTTGCCATAATATAATGAGCCATCACTGTTCCTTTCGTAGAACGTGCTCTCCTCCATCTCCTAATTGAATAATGCAGAATGAATAACAACGTTGCAGAGCTTTGCTGTTGCAGCGATATGTGAAGAGTAAAAATACGGTGGAGCTGCTTTAGAACTCAGGTATTTATAGACATGTGCAGGTTGATAATTATATACTTGTGTAATAATGATAATATATCCTTTATTGATCCCCGTGGGGAAATTCTTCTTTGCATTTGACCCATCCCTATTTAGTGGGCTGCAGTGAAGCGTCCGGGGTGCAACTGGGGGTTCAGTTCAGTGTCTTGCGCAAGGACACTTCGACATGCAACTATGGGGAGAGAGGGCATCCAATGGGATAACTTGTGGTTACTGGACAATCACTCTCCCACAGAGCTAAAGCGTTCATTTAAAAACTGCACAGATATAGATTTTGATTGAGAGATGATTAACCGCCATAGCTGACCACCATGAACCTTTGTAATTGTCAGATATGGTTTTGGTGTCTGGTCACTTCCTCTGTGTATACCATGAGTGAATCTGGAGAGAAGACACACTGGTAATGGACTATAAACAAAGAAAATTACATTATAATGTATGATTATAAATGATCCGATTCTGATATATGGTAAAATATGCATCCCATGACTTTCCTATCCTCTTACTCCCTGCTGGTTACCCTGCGCTTCAATCCCCCCTTTCCATCCCGACATGATCGAAAACAATTTTTTTTAATGACTTACTCCCATATTTGTCAAAAACAGAAACACACACACACAGACAGATATTAGCTCTAAAGAAAACAGCACATGAGCAGAACTGTTTGTTGACTGGTGCTTAAAATATGCACCGGACTACTCAGAACACTTACAATGTCATACACACTGCACTTGTTTATGCTGATATATGGTACACGGTTGAACTTCAGTCAACTCCCTGCTTTTTTTAAAGTCCCTTTCCCAGCAGAGAAAAGTGTTAACCGCTCACTCTCAGCAGGTGCTTTCTCAGGGTTTTGCGCCGCTGACCTTCCAATCAGAACTTTACTCTGTCGGCTTTTGGACTCACGCTGGCTGCAAATTGTATAACGAGCTGTACTTTCTCCTGCTTAGCCACAGTCATGCCCATAACCCTCAGTGAGTGCTTCGTCCTGCCAACACAGCACTCTCATCTTGCCTACGGGGCTGAATCGATGAATCAACCGAAAGGACTGCAGGTGGGGAGGCAGAGTGTGTGAGATGGGCATGAGGAGGGAAACAGAATGCGAGGTTAATCCCCGCAGCTCAGTTTTATTTCATATCTGCTGTCGAGCTCAGTCAAGGAAACCTAGTCGTCATTTACTTCTGAGGCCACCTCAGGACACGCGTTGCAGCTTCAGCCGTAGCTTGTCATTGAAGGTCATTCGGCTAATTCCTTTACACACATTGGTCCCCGGCTGTCGGCGCCTTGTGCACTGCGCCATTTATCATATGACCCCGGCAGATAGCTTCAGCGTGCTCTCTGTTCGGCTGCCACTACGGGCCAGAAGAAAATCAAGAGTGCATAAAAGCGCACTGGCAAACGTGGTAAAAGACGCAGAGTTCTTAGTTGCAGCGCCAATCGGCACCGTGTAACACTGCCATGTGGCTTCCCAGCTTGACCTATTCGGCTCATTCTGTCAATTTGCGCATGCTAATAAACAATTATCATGCCAGCTATAACAACTAAATTGATGTTGCCCAAGGGAATATTGTAATTCAGATATGCATCTCATAAAATAGCATCTAATAATACATTAAATTACACTTATGCGGATGAATCGTAGACAAAGACCTGGATTATTGCAATATTCCGAAGAAAAACAATTCAAAGTTTTTACTTTGACTTCACACGGCTCAACATTGTGCATCGGTGTTGCTCGATTCCCACTAAATTACAGTTGGGTCAGTCTCAGACCAGCTGGCACTTGCCGGTAATGTTCTTCTAAGGATGCTGTTGATTGACTAATCAGCATTATAATAAGTGGCTGTTTGTAGCTTATGTTGTTAATTTTTGTATGGAGGACAATTTCTGTATTCCATTTATTCTAGGTGAATGTGCTATGGAAAACTGCAAAACGCTAATCTCCATTAAACGTGTCAGGCGTCAACATATAATCCAAATGCAACAATCCAAATGCCTTTTATTCTACATGGCAAAATGTATTTAAGATGACAAGCATGTTGCGCCTGACACAGGTCTTGCTATATATTGCACCAACCCGACAGTGCACCTTGAATTATGTTTGGAAGGAGACACGTTTAAAACCAGATTAAATTACCACCGGAGCCCTGAAGGATCCAATGACCACCTCTATGTTTAAGAGCAGCGCTTTAACTCCTTTGTCTTCATGTTAGAAATAAGCCAGAACGGTTTGCTTCTGAGGAACCCTTTTTTCAAGGGTTTATTGTAAATTCTAAGAACTTTGTTCATCCAACGAACGTCTTTCGGAGGAAAGAATTGTTGATGTTAAAAGACCCTCCAAGCCAACAGCCACAACACTGTTAGTGAACCATGACTGTTGTTGGTCGCGCTCCACAACACCAGCCTTTGTAGGATCCTCTTAAGGAACTCAAAGTTGGATCATGATGAAACCTTTGGAACACAAAACGGTTCTGGTTAGTATCTTACGGAGGTGTAAAGGTCCTGGATAGAACATCCACAGAGGGTTCTGGGTGGGAACCACTATACCAGTGGTATTCAATTAATACTTGATATAATTTCCATATGCAAAGGTCGGGTACATGACAATATGTTTAACTGACGTTCTGAGTAGTCCTATGTATATTGAAGTAGCCTAGCAGGTGTATCAACGTCTGTATGAAGTCCACAATTGCCTGATGTCTCAGCAAAGCATACACTAAGACCACGCTTTCTTAGTGCATACATCACGAAGGAGGTCTTATATGTTTGTGGAGCCCCATATAAGTAGTAGGCCTTGGAGCGAACCTTAGGGGTCTCACTCAACAACTGGAGAAAATCAATCATGCATACATTCAGTTTGAAATCATTCAAAGCTAACCGGGCTGCTTCATAGTACTCAAAGTCCTCAGCAGCGTCCACAAGTTCTTGGTCCTCATAATCTTCCCAAATCTCCTTACAGGCCAGGACTGTGCACGCAGTGTGTGCTAAGTAATATTAAGGCACACACAATGACTCACAGTTTCCACCCCGCCCATTGCCTGATTCTACAGCCAATGGGAGACACCTCTGGTGATGAGTCATCAGCCAATGACTCACTGGCAGTTGGGGAATCTCCGGTGGTTGCTGAACTTGAAGGAGTCAGTTTTCCAATTGAACTACATTAATTCTAATGTAGTGACTTTATTTGATATGCATACTATGAAAAACTAAATATTCTTCTCTCATTCCAAGTAAAATATGGGCTTTTAAATGTACTTAATTCATTTGTGAAGCGATGTCACCCAAGAAAGCCATGCTATTATATTCTCCTCATCTCCTAGAAGTAGTAATTTGTTGTAAAAGTAGTAATTTCTCCACCCACTCCTCCTCTCTACCTCCATCTGCCTGATGGATCGTGGTCCATGCCTACTACCAATTATTCATACACTATGTCATACTCATTGAAGGTGTTGTTACTTTTGTAATAATTCCTTCTGGTCACATTCTGGAGAGGGATCCTCCTCTGTTGCTCTCCTGGAGGTTTCTTCCCTTTTTCCCCGTGAAAGGTTATTTGTATCACAGGTTCACACGGGTAAGCTCGGGTGCAGAAGAACTGTCCGACTCCAGGTTGGAGAAACAAATGTTTTTACTTCAAAACAGACTGCTCATGAGTGAATCGACACATGGGACAAAACACACAACAACTGGAGCAGGTGACGGGAATGAAACAATCAGGAGAGGCTGTGGGCAGGTGCAGGGAATGATCAATCACTGGGGAGACAGACACACAATTAACAGGGTGTTACAGTTTGGGAGTTGATCCTGATCCGATGTGAGGTTCTGGGACAGGGATGTCTATGTGTATAGATTGTAAAATTTGTAATTTGTGAGAATGGGCTATACAAATTAAACTGAATTTCATTGAATATCTGTGATTATTGAAATCCCGCATTTCAGCTCTATTCACCTCTCTGTGAGCTTCACCGTTGGGCAGTGAATGAACGTCTGTGGCTCTCCGGTGGCTCCATCATGTTCGGCTCTATCGCTTTTTTTTGTCATGTCCCTTCATTTCAGATTTGGGTGGGTACGTTTGCTCAAAAGATTTGTCTCCACATTGCCGCGTTGCTGTTGCTGGAAGAGCTGCGCCTGTTAAAGAAAGAAGCGCTCCGACAAAATGTCATAATTCTATCGGTTCTCGGTCCAGATACAACGGCATCTGGGTCCAGAAGCGGACCGCAGCCCACATGTTAGCAACCCCTGCACTATGCCAGAGAAGAGTTATCTCTAGAACTCTCATAAAGGTTACTGGGGGAAGTCCTATAGTGATGGTTCTAGATGCAGCCCTTTATGTTGAGATGGAAACTCAATCAAAGGTTCTACCAGGAACCCAAATGGCTATTGTTAAGTTGTAATAGTTTATTTTGATAACATCTGCAGAGGTCTTATGTTTTAAATTAATACATATAGAAAGATATTATAATAGAAAATATTAGGGAGAATATTGATATTGTTATTAATGTTTTATGAAGCATAGGGGTAATGTTTACTCTATGCAAATGTAAATGGCAAGAAGTAATGTATGTTACATGAGAGTGACTGTATGTTAGTATTATAGATTGACGAGGCCGGTTGAATTCCGTCAAGTGACTTACAATAACGGACTTTTATTGTGAAAGTGACTTTAATGCGGACAATAACAAGACGGGACTCTTATTGTGAAAATACTTGTTTACCGGAAGTGACGTTTTGACCGGGGCCAGAGAGGAGTATGAAACTCCGTGGTTTAGAGAGATCGCCCCTTTTCTACAGGTGATCTCCGAGGCCACAAGGCTGAGAAGCCGGGAGCCAAGGAAGAGCGCTTTGAATGTTTGTTCTACACTTCCTGCCATTAAATGTTGATAACTTAATTCACGCGTGTCCGGAAGCCTGTTTTCCATCATCTGCGAAGTGCCCAGTTTCAGAATACTCTACACTATCTAATGATAACTAGCTGAATTACCCATATCGCACATATAAGAGTGTGCCTGCTAAACATAAATACACTGGCATTATCATTTGAGAACATCGTCTGCGGACACTAATCTTCATTCAATCAGTCATTTTGGTTTTCTTTGACTAATTGCTGCTGTTTGTTGTTGAGGTTTTTGTTTGGAACCAGTGGGATTAGTTTGGTGGCGTGTAACGCACAGCGGTGGAACACAGTGCTTTTGAAATGTAATCTATTTTCGACGTGATTTTGGACACATTTGTCGAATTGTGACGAATCCCCCCGGTGAACGCCGATGTTTGCTTACCTCCGTTGCCGCTGTTAAGCCAGCTCGACCCCAGCTCTCGCCCGCTGTGGTGACACGGCATGTGCACCTAGTGTTTGTTTCTTCTTTACACCCATGGGGGGGATTTTCTCTTCTTTTTTCTCGACACTCCCTGCATGTAGCTTTGTATTTCCTGCTGATGTGCTTTATTGCCACAGCAGGGAATATCCCCAAGAATAGTTTTGTGCTGCCTAGTCAAACTATATTACCATCTTTATTTTCTCCATGATGTCAATGCCATCCTCAGAACTCTGGTTGGTCTCTTTTTTTTTGCGAGTAGCGAGTTAATGCCCGCAACTATGCCCATCGCGGGGGGGGGGAGACTTCTTTTTCTGTCTTTCTCCTAAGTTAACCAACAAAACGAAAGTAAAGTGCATATATATACTGTATATATAACAAAAATATTTCCCAGGGCTACAATCCGATACCACCTGAGAAAATGTGTTTTGTCATCTGTTATCTCATGAAGATATATTGTTCTATGGAGTATGAGTCATTACCCAAACACATCGAAAGAAATGTAATGCTTTGCAGGAGGCAGGCGTGACCGAGAGCAACTGGATCAGCAGACATGTGTGTACCAGAATCAGAAAGTGTGTCGACGGCACCAAGTGTGTGTCGTGAGAAAAACGCAAGAATGTCTCAGTCTTGGTCTGCCGTCAATCAAATCTAAAATGAAATGTAGGGAATCATCATCTTTTCTTCTCATGTGACACAACTTTTTTCATTAGGTCTTTAGAAACAAGATATTTTGTTGTTTCTGTCCTTTTTTCGTGCTATTGGGGTTCATTTTTCTGCCTGCCCTTGTAGTTCCGCCCGGGCCTCTCTTACCTCAGCACATAGAACAGCTGTGCGACCATAATTCTGCTCCCATTACTTCTTCAGCGTAAAGCACTCGACCAAAGGTGAGAAAACGCACCTTCAGGAGCAAAGCTGTACCTCAGCCGCCCGCGGCAGCGTGACGCAATCACCAAGAGGCTCAACATGCTCCACTTCCTCCACCCAGCTCGCCGACATTTTCTCCTTTTGGCGGCTGCAGCGCGGCAAGCCAAATGGGAGCACTTGGAAAGGTTAGAAGCAATGCGCACTATCCATGACGCGAGAGGCCCTTCTACTACAGCTTGAAAGATGGTCTGCTTTTCAGTGCGGGGATGTAGGGAGAGGATCGGATCCCGGATTAGCGTCCGGTCGATCGTCCCCCGTCTACAGTATGCTGCAGCCGTTTCATCCTGCCACAAAAGCAATTTAGATAGAGGCGTTGTTTTGCTCTCTAGCGCCACAGTGGGGACACTCCTGAGCCAATAGCCCAAATCCCTCTCTCTACTCTCCCAGGGGCAGGCCGCAGAGTCCGGATCCGGGCGCCGTTGTCCCCGGACGTATGACCGATTACATAATCGAGAATAATTACCTTTTTCATTCTTTACGGCACTCGTTCAGCGGTGCAGGAAACACACCGACCAATTGCATGCATTGTAAACGAGCTCACGTGACGCCACACGGCCAATCAAATATGTGTATTCCAAGTGAAAAAAACCTGAAGTCATAGCATAGAACTATGAGGTCAGAAAACCCTGAAGTCAGTATAAAACCCTGATTTCAGAGCATAGAACCTGGACGTCACTGCATAGAACCCTGAAATCCGAGAACAAAACCCTGAGGTCAGATCATAGAACCTTGAAGTCAGAGCATAGAACCTTGAGGACAGAGCTTAAAACCGTTAGATCAGATCATAGAGTCCTGAGTCAGAGCATAGAACCTTAAGATCAGAGCATTATATCCTTAGGTCAGAGTGTAGAACCTTGAGATAAAGGCATAGAACCCTGAGGTCAGAGCATAGAACCCTGAGTTTAGAAAAACTTGAGGTCCAATTTTAGAACCCTGAGGTCAGAGTATAAAACCCTGAACTCATTGCATTTTAGAACCCTGAGATAAGGGCATAGTAGGCTACCCTGATATCAGAGCATAGAACCCTGAGATCAGAGAATCCAGAAGTTAAATAATCTCATAATATTCCATGCTATAGTTATCATACGTGCAGATTTAAGAGAGACCTCAAAGGTCATATGGCTGCAAAAAAATAACTTTAACACCTTGCATGCCTGTAGGACTGAATGAACCCCAACAGCAACAGCTCTCAGAAAAGCTCTGCCTACGCTCGTAGTGTATGTAAATTACAATACGTCAATGATACTATTTTTTCTTCTTCGTTTGTTTATTATTTTTTTCCACACATGCTGCCATAGGAGATGACACACCGTCTGGGGGATGGTCACAGTCTGGTTTACATTGTGCATTTGCAACAGACACCTCACGGCTATCTAACAACATGTAGGGGGACGTTTCAACTGGTCTGTTGATCGATGTTTCCCGGATTACTTACCACAGGCAGAAATAAAAATCTGTCTCTCTGCTCAAGTAGCACTTTCCAGTCAGACACGACTCTCCCTGCCTGTAAAAGTTTGAACCCATCATTGCCATGTAGGTCTGAATGTTGTGGAATGCGATGTGTGGGAACAAAGCTGTTTTCGGGCGTGGGTGTAGTCTCGTCACATTATTGGTTTCCCTCCTCCACAGTGCGGCAGATAAACGTCCTCACACATAGCTCCACTGACTTCACATCGCTCCATTCAAATGGTGGTTTTGATTTACCGAGTATCCACTTATCAAAAATCACAGCTGTTCTCAAACCGTGTTGAGAAGATGTTCCGTCACACTATATATTTCTGTCTATAACCAGCGTTCTCACAACCACCCCCTACTCTCTGTTATGCATTATTTATGTCACTGCTAAAAATATGTACATTCATTTGCACATTTTAATTTTGTACACATCTGTTTAGATCAGTGGGTCTCAACCCGGGTTCGACGAGTCGCTCTCAGGGGTTCGGCCGGGGGTCAAGACTCACACAGTACGGCCCGGTTCACACGAGCAATGTCGGGCCGTTTTTGTCGGCCGTCTCAAAATTGACTGCCTACATTTTGGCAACACACCTTTTTTTCTTTTTTCCGATCGTGGTAGACATGAAGAAAAAGGAACAGATTTTGTAGCAAATTCCTGAACTATCTGAAAGGCAGAAGTCACATTGATTTGCAGTAAAAATTCATTAAGTTATGTTTTTGTGCGAAATTCATGTTTTCTTGTTCATGGATCACTGATTTTGTGTAGAACTGATACATGGTTCATTTTGTGCACTAATAAAATACCTATGTTTTGAAGAAATCATATTATATTTTTCCAATTACGAAGGGTTCGGCTAACGCACCGATGAAGCTAGCAGGGTTCAGTACCTCCAATAAGATTAAGAACCACTGGTTTAGATGCTAAACTGCAATGTGTTCTATCAGTACCTGAGCTGTGTGCAATGTCAACTAAATCTAACTTGGTTCAGAAAAAAGACTTTTTTAAATGTATGCACTAGTGGATTAGACAACGTTCTTCCAACCTGAAACTGACAATCTAAAGCTGCATTCTCACCAAAAGTATTACGAGTTTTTCGCGTGAGTGTATTCCAATCAAAGTCAACGCACTGAAGCGAACGGATGCGAATAAAGCTAATTTTTCGCCGGCGCTAATGGAGAAATAATCAATCAGCCAACAGAGCCAATCGGCGTTGAGATTCTCCGCTTGTCATCTCCGACGTCCTGCCGTTGGAGATTAAAACTGTCTGCTGCTACTCTCACTTTCCAATACTGTACTTTGAGATATATATATATATATACAGGACTGTCTCAGAAAATTAGAATATTGTGATAAAGTTCTTTATTTTCTGTAATGCAATTAAAAAAACAAAAATGTCATGCATTCTGGATTCATTACAAATCAACTGAAATATTGCAAGCCTTTTATTCTTTTAATATTGCTGATTATGGCTTACAGCTTAAGAAAACTCAAATATCCTATCTCTAAATATTAGAATATCATGAAAAAGTATACTAGTAGGGTATTAAACAAATCACTTGAATCGTCTAATTAACTCGAAACACCTGGAAACACATTTTCAAATGTTTGATTTTGTTTTGCTGTTATAAATCTTTTTTTTACTTGGTCTGAGGAAATATTCAAATTTTATGAGATAGGATTTTAGAGTTTTCTTAAGCTGTAAGCCATAATCAGCAATATTAAAAGAATAAAAGGCTTGCAATATTTCAGTTGATTTGTAATGAATCCAGAATGCATGACATTTTTGTTTTTTTAATTGCATTACAGAAAATAAAGAACTTTATCACAATATTCTAAATTTCTGAGACAGTCCTGTATATATATATTGATAGAAGGATTTACAATGTGTATTATGAGGTAACGTTATACATTTCTTTCTCAACATTTCTGAATAGTAACAAGACAGACAGGTAGGTTTTCTCGGACTGAGGTTAAGAAACATATAGTGTTTTCTTTTTTTACAGTTGTTATGAGCCCAAAACAGCAATGCATCCATTAGATGTCAAGAAAAAAAGGGTGTCCTCCGGTATCACCAAAGTCGGTCTGGGGACCCCGAATGTCTGCGCAAAATGCCGTGACTACTATTCATGGTTAAGTGTCTTGCTCAAGGACAAATCGACTAGGGATGGAACTATGGACTCTTGTGTGCGAGGATCCTCATCCGGTTTTCATATTTCATGAAATTCAGCAAAATAACATCAATCTAAAAGGGACTAAACATTACTGACTAATGATTGATTTCACCATGACCTTGTAAAACTATTTTTTTTTTAAAAGGAATGCTTTATGTAGAGCACTTAAATAACCATCACATTCATGAGATAAATTGCCACTCTGATATGCTAGAATATACCCTGCGAAATGTGTTGTTGATGTCGGGGGTTCACAGTGTGTCTCTCAAAGTAGTTATAGCCGCCTGGCGGAGGCGATGCCACCTGCTGCGGAAATTTTCCGGAAGGTGTGCACATTTGCCCTTGCATCCAGCCCACATGAAGGAGAAAATAGCTCCCCTCTGTTCTGTAAACAACTCGTATTGAACTATTGGGACACATTTATGCAAACAGACGGAAGATAACTAGCTATGTTCAAGGCACACACAAAAATAGAAATGATTTTCCGCTTGTTTCCATACAGTCGTTCGCCTGAGTAGAGTTACAATAAGCGCTCGTGTAACAATCGTAGCTTTAAAATACATGAGGAAAGAAGTGAATGTTGAATGTATTTTAAACTCTAAATCTGTCCTTCTGTACACATGACATCTATTGCATCTGTCCATCCTGGAGAGGGATCCTCCTCTGTTGCTCTCCTGAAGGTTTCTTCCCTTTTTTTCCCCTGAAGGGTTATTTGGGAGTTTTTCCTGATCCGATGTGAGGTTTTGGGGCAGGGATGTCTATGTGTACAGATTGTAAAGCACTCCGAGACAAATTTGTAATTTGTGAAATTGGGCTATACAAATAAACTGAATTGATAAACTGAATTGAAAAATTGAATTGAATTGAAAGTGATTGATGTCGTGTAGAGTTTGTTTGCCGTAGATTTGTCTGACTCCATTAGATTTCTCATTTTGCATTTCTTTATGTCGTCACACGCGCACCCCCTCCATCACTTCAGATCGAGCTGCCAGTCAGCCCTTCTGATTTTCAAAGGCTCCAGATTATGAAGCGGAAGCTCTGAACATGTGCCATATTTCCATTCTCTGATCTTCCCTCCTCCTCTTTTTCAGGAAGCCCTTCTGCTTTTGTCTTCCTTATTTCCTGATTGATAGCCGGAGTGGCAGGCAGGGATACATCCGGCAACTCTTTAATCGCAGTATGACTTGGAACATAACAACACCTTCACTATACTAACATTTGGGCATGACACAATTCTCCAAAATCCACGATTATTTTTATTTATTTTATTAGTCAACATTTTTTATTTATTGTATTTTCAGCACTGGCATTGACATTGTCTAACATAGCCATATGTTAAAATTCAAACAATGGATTCATCATGTTATAACAATTCATTTGAACAGCCAATTGGAAACAAACAAAGACAAGATCCACTCTCCTCCAATCGTGAGCATCCATTTGGCCACGTAAAAAATGCATTAGTGTAGTCGGCCAATCATGACGGGCCTATCCATGCGGTCATGTTCAGAATAGAAATAATACGGTAATATTGTGTGAATAAACCAGAATGTCTTAAATCATATTATATAAACAGTTATGGTGAATCTTAATCTCTCTCTCTCTCTACTAATATGTTGAGTGTATTTGTAAAAAGAGATATTGCCATCATATTGTTGTGAATTCTTTTGGCTGCTGTAATCATGTATTGAAAATCTGATATTGTGCCAGCTGTTTTGAAAATTAAACCCTTGAGGCGCAGATGAAAACGATTTTCACAGCTTCTTTTTGTGTGGGTAAAAATGTGGAAATGTTTGTTTTTTTACACTCTTATCCTCAGACCTCAGCGTTCATTTTTTTTATCAAGAAAGAAATAGCTCCAACTCATTAACATAAAAATGTCTACAGTTCTATTTTTACAGGGAGGAAAAAAAAGAGAGGCATATGCTTTGTGGAGGGCTTGGTTTATTCTTTCCACGGAGTCATTGGGCCTTCTCACCTCACAGGGTCCGGAGGCGGTCCTGGCTCCTGGGCTCTGACTCCTTGCCCCTGCCCTCTGGCTTCCTTTTTTTCCTGATCAGATGTGAGGTCCCTGGACTGGGATGTCGTACGTGTAAAGATTGTAAAGCCCTCTGAGGCAAATTCTTAGTTTATGAGTCTGCGCTACACAAAATAAACTAAATTGAATTGTTCCCCCCTGTCCATCTTTATGATAAACTAAACATGTTCTATTCTCAACGGATACAATCAGTTATGATATGGTAAAGAAAACTATTTCTATTCCTTCTCGGCAAAAACACAAAGTTGCCGGTGAAACATGGCGGAGGTGATGGTTGGAATTGTGTGCCAAGAAACTGAAGAAAAAAAATTTATATTTCACTTTTTGGTGTTTGTGTTATTAGTCACCATTACATGTCTTTCAATGAGGAAGTCGCTTAATTTAAAAGCCCTGGGGAATCGTGATGACACATAATTTCCTTCCTCTTTTGCTTATCAGTTGCTACTCTGGCGAGCATGAAAACAGGGGTGTGGGGGGGGGGGGTTGAAAACAGACAGGAAATGAGCGAGGGCCGCTCTCTCGTGGCACGGTCCAGCTCGCCAGTGCACCGAGTGAGCTGACCTGCCCGAGGAAGATTAAAAAGAAGGGAAGAAAAAAGAAAAAAGGGTTTAATTTCTTCCATCTGAGAAAGTGTGCTTGTTAGAGCGGAGAATCCGTTCCCGTTTCCCCGAAACCTTTTGATCTGGGATTACACAGGAAGCTCTAAAAGAAGAGAGCGCCACGTTTTTTGGCCTGGGAGAGCCGGCGATGGAGCCGCCCGAGGTGCTCGTGGCCTCTGAAGAGAGAATAGAACGCCGAGTCTGCCGCGAAGCGAGCTCGCAAAAAAAAAAATGTGTGTGTGGATTATTGCATGATTGCCAATTTTCATCAGAGAAGAAGAAGAAGAAGAAGAAGAAGAAGAAGAAGAAGAAGAAGAAGAAGAAGAAGAAAGCGGCCTGCAGAGCTTGAAGCGAAATCCATTCCAAGTTTCAAGTTTCAAGTTTCAAGTTTTTATTGTCACATCCCCTTTTATACAAGTATAATCGGTTCGTGAAATTCTTATGTGCAAAACACCCGACAGCAGTAGCAGACTAAAAAAAGAATAAGAATGAGAATAAACTATACAATATCCACACACAAAAAAGAAGAAAGTATTAACAATATATATATAAAACAATGTAATAGAATATACATCATGGCAATATATATTGCGATTTGACCTGGTTAAAACATTGTGCATTTTGGTTCTACAGACCAGAATATCTTTCACTTATTACATCCAGAAGGTATTGTGCTATGTGGAAGGCTTCTGTTGATTTCAATAAGCTGTGACAAAACCAATTAAATTGAGTGTTTCTTCTCCACAGGATTCCAAATATTGAATTTCAGGAAATGTCCAGAGCCGGACCCGATCGTTCGGGGATGTTTGGCCAAACTCCAGGTGATGAATTGGTGTTGGTCATGTGAAGAAGACACACATTTGCACAGGGCTTTCAATCAGCACGCAAGTCTACACCGAAGATAAGAAAAACAAACACTCCGTTTTACGAGGAGACATTTTGAAATGTACACGCGTCTAAAATGTGTCCGTTTACTCAAAGTTGCTTTTGAACTTCAGTGTTTTATTTAATGCCGGGGATGATGGATGAGACGCTGTCTGAAAGCTGTCCTCTCTCCTTGGATATTATAAATAATGGTGTAGCTTCAAGGAGACATGGCAATGTTTGTTATTTGTACCTTATTGTACCCGCCCACCCCCCCCCCCCCCACACACACACACACACACACACACAAGTTCTCATACAGTCATAGGGAGTCGGGCCGGGTTGTGATGCTGCATTCAAAGTGCAGGCTCACGACTGTGAATGGGATCGCGTCCATAGTTTATTTGCGGTTATTTTTTTCCGACTGCTCGAACTACTCGGTTAGGGAAAAGCTTGTGGTGAATATTGAAATATAACAAAGTAGAAAAGAGTCCATTGTCAGCTCTCTATTTTTGCAGAAATGTTTCTTCCTGAACGTTCTCCACGACTGCAGATGCGATTAGAATAATTTCACTTCTCGCGATGTATACTTTTCTCAAATGCATTGAGATCTGGAGTTGGAGAGACGAGTCCCCCCCCCCCCCCGTCTTCTCGTTTGACTTTTTATTCCATTTCCAAAAAGTTTCCCTTTTTCTATTGTTGAAAATCCGTCAACAGACCGGAGGGGAACACCTGCTGTGGAAGACGGAGCGTGCTGCCATCGTTCAGTGGGCTCCACCCCCCCCACCCCCCCCACCCAAAGGAGCTGTTGTCTGCAGATGATGTGCGGTTGTGTTTTGCTAATGGCCTGAAATCAATAGGAATTCAGAGTCACTGACAGCAGACCTTAAATACCAAAATCACTCCCTTTTTTAAAATACATTTTGTTCCTCGTTGCTTAACAATGGAGCAAAAGAGTAATGCCCCAAAAGACTATATTCTTGCTGCAAAGTGTATCCATTCATTTATTCAATTGCCTCTCTCTCTCTCTCTCTCTCTCTCTCTTCCCCCCACCCCTCGCGTTCCCCTCCGTGGATTCACGTTGTGATCTTAACGTTATAAATGGCTTCTCCGGCAGCGCTTGGATTAGATTTGCTTGCATGAGATTCATTCCAGCCCTTAGCTCCGGTCTCGGTGCTCATGTGGCTTGTTTTCTTGATGAATGCCCCCTGCCCTGTCAACAGTCATTTGCGAGATCTCTTCTCATAAACTCGTCCGCAGAGGGGAGGCCAAAAAAAAAAAAAAGAAGAAAATCCTCCCTGCTGAATCCATATTGCATTCGCTCTGTTCGCTCCCGACCTCTGCCAAGGTCATCCGAGCATCCGCAAACAATATGCACGTATTCAAATAATTATTTACAATTATACAATTAGGAATACTACAATTAAAAGTTCAGACTCATGGGACAGCCGGCATGTGGCTTCGGGGCTGAGGGATTGGGCGTGGATGATGGGGTTTTGATTGATATGTTTGCTCTTCCCCTCCGGGGAGCCGAAAGAGGATTATTTAATGCCTATTGCTTCATACGGAGTGAAGTATTGATTGTCTGGGCCTCCATCTTGCCTTTGTCACACACCCTTAAGCCTGACAGCTCCCATGTGTTTGAATACCATGTCGTTATTTCTCTGTCAACGGGGGGTCACTTCCAAATGTGACGGTAAGCGTTCGGGTCTGGTTTGTTCAGAGCGGCGCGATTGCTCTCAAAGGATAAAAACTGACGTTATTTTGTCCTTTTTCATTATTCACAAATCCCCCCCGAAGAGAGAGCAAAAACAAACAACGGAGTTGTCCCGCTAACAAGTGCTGCCCGTGTGGCGGCAGCGCGTTCGGCTTCCGACGCAGAGAACTCCACCGAAAGCCATTAAAAAGCCATTACAGAGACTGTACTGTTGCGTTTGGGTGACATCGGCTTTTATTACGATGAGCGCTGCCGAGTGCAGTTTGTTCCGGAGGCAACTGCTGTGGCAGTTTGCGTCTCGCCAGAGGAGCTCCACGGCAGACGTCACTGAGCATGCTTGTGGGGGGGGGGGGGGGGGCTCCTCGTTTGCATCGACGAGAGAAGAGAAAGAACCGCACCGTAATTGTTTTGTTATGTGTGGAGAAGCATTTAAGAGCACAGAGGTAGTGGATTTTGACTATCGCTCTGATTCAACAATTAGCAATGTTCTCTACTCTCTTAATTAGGACTAATTAGCAATGCATTGTGGGTGAATTCATTATTTGAAAGTTAACTGAGCTACAGCTTCAACTCAATTCAGTTTATTTTATATAGCCCAATATCCCAGATTACCTACTCACCTCAGAGGGCTTTACAATCTGTACATATACTTTACATCCCTGTCCCAGGACCTCGCATCGGATCGGGAAAAAGTCCCAAGAAATAGAGAAAAAAAACTTTCAGAGGGAAAAAAGGATTTGGGTAATATAATAATATCCCTGAGAAGAGAAAAACAAATGCCAAATTGAAGTAGTAGACAACAGGATGGTCTTTGGTCTGTGTCTTGTATTGGGGAGGACTAATTTTGATGAGCCCCCATTCTTGCAAGTTTGTCCAGCTCTTATCCCAAAATGTCCTGGTTTTGGTGCAACAGCTCTGTATTAATTCAATTCAGTTTATTTTATATAGCCCAATATCACAAATTACGAATTCCCCTCTGAGGGCTTTACAATCTGTACACATTCGACATCCCTGACCTTTGACCTCACATCGGATCAGGAAAAACTTTCACAAGGAATAAAGAGAAGAAACCTTCAGCAGAGCAACAGAGGAGGATCCCTCTCCAGGATGGACAGAAGAAGAGATTTTATGTGTACAGAATGAATCATTACAGAGTTACAACACGTTCAATGAATATGACAGTGTATGAATAGTTGGTAGTAGGCGTGGACCTCGATCCAGAAAGGGGCTAATGCAGCCTTTATATTGGGCACATTTTAAAATCAGTCGATATTTATCATTGTGAAACTAACTCTGACTGTTGAAAGACACGCCATGACAGTTTGACTTCCTGGTGGGATGTCCCAGTGTAGAATGTTGGCAAATTGCTCACATTGTGTGCTGGCTACGCTCTCGGCACTGCGCTCGCTCGCTGGCCGCTTCCGTCATCAGCTTCCGAATTTAAAAAAACGATCGCTGCGTCTGCAATCGATGAGGGAAGCGGACGCCTCATCCGTGTTGCGTGTTGTTGATGATCCTGTGTCGCGTAAATAAGCTGATAAATGACTTGATGGCGTGATGTTGGATTAGTGATTGGACTCTTGTACTCGCCAACACCCGATTGGCCAGAATCTTTGGCTGTATCGAAGCCATTTACTCGACCGGTAGCAGTATCATAACTCTGATTTACACTTTTTTGTCAACATGTCAGGCTTTAATTTACCCTCTTTAAATAGGTATATTTATGTTCTGGACTCTGGGCTTTTTTAAAGGTGCTCCAGCTCCTAACATTTATGACACTTTGGAGATGAGTGAAATAAATTGCAGGGGTATAAAAAGTTTAGAAGTGGTTAAGAACACGGTCTCTAAGAAACTCTCCTCATCCAAAAAACCCAAAAGAAATTCAATTTTGACAAGAAAAATAAGATTGCTCAACATTGTTAGTCATTTTTAGTATTAAAGGTCTGCTGTCAGTGAAACTCTGAATTCTTATTGATTTCAGGGCATTTGCAAAACACGACCGCACATCATCTGCAGACAGCAGCTCCTTTGTGGACAGATCAACTCCACTCTGTCAGCCTGCGTCCAGTAAAAGTATTCGTCTGAGCCAGTGACCGCTCAGATTGTTGTACAAAAGCATCTTCAGATATTATGGAGTAGGACCCAACAAAGATTACCTTCCGTTGACCCTGTCTGTTTGTTATTCCGTCTAACCTATACTTTCTGTCTCTCTGAGGAATTATATTTAGCCGTGACATTTAAAAAATCTTTTAGAGGAAAAGAAGAATGAAAGCTACGCTTTCCAAACTCCGCCAACAACAGACTCTCAACATTTCACGTGACACGGTTACAAACAAATCGAAAGGTAAAGGTGAACTGTCGTCAATAACAATCTGAGAACCTGTTATTTAGTCATTCCGGCGTACGGTGATGGTTTTAAAATGCAACAAAATTACCTTACGACAGTGACGAGAAAGAATAAAGACAGGAATATGGGAAATAATGGTAGATCATAATTGATAAGAACTACAGAAGCTACGAGACACAACACACAAGTATCTTTTGAGCACCATGGCATGTGGCAGCCATTGTCATAACATCTGGCTCAAACACAAATTCAATGTACACAACAAAGAGGCAATTCTATGGTCTGCCTGCTTTAATGTTCCCCTATGACAGTTCAGGAATTCAGAGCTTAGGGTGAGGAATGGCATCTCTGATGAACCACACGGGGGGGAAATGATAGCATGTTTCAGCGCGATGGAAGATAAGCCTGTGTTTGTGGCCACGGGTGTCTGCGATTCAATCAAACTCACAGAGCATAACGCATCTGGAAGACGACGGTGTGGTTTTTTTCTTCCGAAGACAAACTTTGTTCAGTGTGCTAGCGAGGTAAATGATCGATAGTGACACGAGAACAAGAGTTACATGAGACGAGCTGGCAGTGATTGGCACCTTTTCCATTGAAGCTGCATAGGCCACATTTTTCAAAGTGTGAGAGGAGTCCAATAACTCCTCGTTCTCGAGTCGTCTGTAACAGCCACGGAGTGGGTTGTACTCTTCTGTGCCGATGAGTGGTTCACATAGGTGCTGAGTGTAGGAGGCGTTTGATCTAAACAGTCACTCACATCGGTTTTTATTCTTTTACTGGGGGAAGGTCATGTGTTAAGTCGTGTATGTGATCGTGGGAGTCTTTGAGGCCGTTGTGTCTAAGTGTGCACTTCTGAGTCTGTCCACAGCTAATCTGGCCCTTTACCGCTTATTATTGTACGTGGCCAGGTATGGCTGTATATAAGCTCAAGGACCTCATGGTGGCGGTTACTTGCACTCTCTCCAAACACCTTTCATTTCCGGTTTTAAAGTACTATTTACTGGCTGCTTAATCCTTCCTCTCTACTGTAAGCCGCCAGTAGGGGGCCGCTCGTGACAACTGTTAGGTTGTAATAGTTTATTTTGATATTGCACATGTACAGAGAGGTCTTATGCTTTAAATTAATACATATAGAAAGATATTATAATGGGAAATATTAGCGAGAATATTGATATTGTTGTTAATGTGTTATGAAGCATAGGGGTAATGTCTACTCTATGCATATGTCGATGGCAAGAAGTAATGTTATGTATGTGCATGGAGTGAATGTTAGTTTTAGTATTATTTTAGAACTGTTGGAGCCGGTTGAAGCCCGTGAAAGTGACTTAATTCAGACAATAGACGGGACTTTTATTGTGAAGGTGACTAATGCTGACAAAATGGTGGATGGGACTTTTATTGTGAAAATACTTGACCGGGAATGACATTTTGACCTGGGGATCATGACATTCGACCCCTCACTGTTCTAGCGAGACTTTGAACCAACGAGAATGTGTTACGGGTGGGACTAACCTGTGAGAATAGGTGATTGGCTGATGTTTTACTAACACACGATGCATTGTGAGACTCGCTCTCTTTTGTTCTGATGCTGGTTAGATAGAACACTTGTTTCTCCTTGGAACATTGTACCTACGGAGCCTTACATCACCACGGAACCCACGATCGTGAGTTTTGGATTATTTGTTAAACTTTTGTTTATACTCCTTGCCATTAAATACTAATAAACTTGATTCATCGTATCCAGTCCTGATTTTCCATCGAGCGCGAGGTGCCCCATCACAACTCTCACTCTTCACAACACAGCCGAGGTTATCGCCGCTCCCTTGTGTCGCAGGGACACAATGGGAGAAACACACTGTTACTGCTTGTAAAGGTGTATTTGGAGAACTGAACTACAAGTAGTGCACTCACTGCCGAGTGCTTCTCGGCTTCTGCTCTGCAGCTCACTTTTTTTTATTTTACTCTGGATGTTGTGTTGGGTTAACGGCTAACGGAACCAACGGTGCTGTACCACGCCGCCACTCATATGCTGCTGAGCAACCGAAAGCTTCGCGAGTTTTCCTTTTATGTTATTGCGTGATTATATAGTCTACTATGGGACATCCTCAATCCCACAATGCAGCAGTAGTCTTTACAGACACACCGAGAGGAGATGTACCTGTTGTGCTTCTTTTGGAACTGCGTGGAGTTGAGTGCAAACCACAGAGAAAAGTTCATTCTTTAAAAGAAGTCTGACCAGTGCTGTAATCCTTGTGAGACTTGAGAAATGCTAGCATTTTTGTTTTTTCATCTTTTGCCCTTTTCTGGCGTCAACATGTTTTTTGTGTGTCCACAAACACATCCTCACAACAATGTCTCTCGCCCCTCTCAGGTCCTCGTGCTTGGGTAATGACTAGGGATGCTCCTGATTGCTGGATATTTCTTCCAAATGGCTCTATTATAGTGGCCATTAGATCTAGAGATCATAAACACTAAGTGAAACATAAGTGATCACATAAAACACCTGCACTCAGTACGGCCATGAAGCCGCGATCGTGGCAATATGTGGTGTTGGCTTTTAATGGAAAAAATCTGAAGTTTTATAACATCATTTGATCTCTCATGCTGCTTTGTAATAGTTTTAGAGTGACATGCAGGGTATCCATAATCGAGTATCCTTAGTATTGTTAATATGACATGAATATCATAATTGTTCCTACTGGCTCTTCAGCATTTTACAGTCTCTCCAGCATTTCCTGTCACAGTGCATGGATTCATGGACATAAAAATGTGCAAAACACAGTCGTAAACAATCCGTTTAATGGCCTTTTCTGTTTTTCATAATCATCTTGAGATGTTAATTTGAAGGGGGGGGGGGGGACTACCAATGGAAAAGTAAGTTTCCAATCAATGCCATTTTCACCAGCGTCTAATTAGTCCTTTAGCAAGTTTAAAAAGAAGCAGTCAGGAACAGTCAAGAAGATGTATTTTAAAAAAAGTACACTTAAGGTAATGTGATTAGCAGTTGTTCACGGTCAATTAATAATGAAAGTGTGCTATGACACCATTACTCATTCCATAATAATAAAAATGTGAGTCCAGATTGCAGATCCAACTGTCTCGAACTCTAAAGTATTGATTGATAATGAAACATTTCTGTTCTGCCGAACACGTGTGACACGAATGATTAAAAAACACGGCTGATGAGGGTCCAGTGGACGACAAGTCTGCATGGTGGAAGTCCTAGAAACAGCTGTTTTTTGGGGGCTATCTCTATGTTTTATTCAAACCGTCCTTCCTGTATTCACTTTCACTTTCTCTCGGATACCCGTACCAACAAGCAGCACCCCGCCCCCCGCCTTCCTCAAGCCCCTTGTGGTCTGAAAGCAACCTAAAGAGATTTTGTCAAAGATCACTTTCTCCACTTCAGCAGTCTCAACTCCTCTTCCCCCCCCCCCCCACCACCACCAGTCATGATTGTATTCCCGTCACTCGGTCTCCGTTTGCCACTGTCGGGGCGAAGTCTCGCCATCGGCCACTGAACACAGCACAGGATTGCACTTGCTGCCTTGTAAGTATCTTTTATTAGTTTGCTCAAATAACGAGCGAGGCCAGGGAAGGGTCGCCCATCAACACAAGGGTTGTGGAGGAAAGCAGGCCGGAACCAAGATAGCAACACCGAGGTGAAACCCTTAGAGAGCGAAGAAATCAAGGTCTTAATACGGTCGCGGTGTCCACGGGCCAAAGCCATCTGGCAGCCTGAGAATGATGGGTTTGCTGAGGCAATCATACATCACTTTTCACCTGTATCAAACCAATTGGCTGGCCTTCTATGGACAGCTGCTCCCCTTGCACAGTGGTTGACACGTTGATGGATAATGGATAGACACAGCCTCCGTATGGCAGATAGGGACCAGATTCAGACCCTCATAATCCTCAATCCTTTTTATTTATTTTTTGAGTGTGTGTGTCACATACACGGGATAATCCATGCACAGACTTGTATAGAAAAAAAGTAGCTGACAAAATCCTTCAAATTAAGTCTTTGCCTAATTTTTTTTTTTGTTACGATTATACCGAGAAGACCACAACCGTGAAGCGGGGGGGGGGTCATTATAACGCGAGACCTCCGACGATGCTACGACGCGACGAAGGCTGATTGGCTGAGATGATAGCAGGTTTGTGACGATGGCTTTAGTCCTCGCTCGCCGCCTGCATGCAGATCGCGCTCCGCTCGAATCGTATCAGACCGCCCTGATTGTACTTTGTGCGCCGTCATCAGGGGACACACGGCAAAGGAACGGGAACACCTTCTGTCAGCCTGAAGAACAATTATCAGTCACATCTGCACGACTTGCAATATTACCACCTTTCTGCACTAATCCCAAATTCATTGTTTTTTATATTGCACTAAAAAGTTAGAACTATAAAGTTCAGTACTACACGCTACTAGTTCCAGCTGTGGAGACATTGGTACAGCTGACTATTTATAAAGCATTTGTAGTTCTATGTATTTTACTTGTGATTTTGCATGTATTTTATTCTATTTTAATGTTTTTGTACTATCTGGACCTTGAGTCTGAAATAAAACTGATTATGAACATACTCGTTAAATGTTCATGTGGTTACTGTTAAGGAATGACTGGGAGCCACGGGGAGTAGGACTCAAAAGCAGAGCCGAGTTAGTCGGATTCAAAACAATGTCTTGACTCGAACTGGCCCAGAACAAAAGGTAGACACGGACTAAATACACAGAGGAACGAGGCACAGGGCGAAACAATGAGGGCGGGGTCTGCAATCACACTGGAGGAAACAATCAGGAACAGGGCAGACAATCACAAGGACAGGAAATGCAGGGTAACAGAGGAAACGAGAGACAGGGACTTCAAAATAAGACACAAAAACTCCGGATCATGACAGTTAGGGCTTGATCACACCAGACGCGACTCTCAAAAACACGTCGCTAGCAAAACCATTGATTCCCTATGGTACGGTTTCTAGCGTTTTTCAGGCACGCCTAAGTTAAAATACTCTCAACTTTAAGAGCGAGGCGCGTAGACGCACCCCTCATCAATGTCACACTCGGCCAAGGCAGCCAATCGGATCAAGCAAGAGGCCTAAGGCAGCCAATCGGATCAAGCAAGAGGCCCAAGGCAGCCAATCGGATCAAGCGAGAGGCGGGCTTTCCTTCCTGTTTTCCCGACGAGACAATCATATTAGCGGTATTTAATTACGAAGAGTTTTATAATTCTAAATGGAAACACGACTCCAACTGACTCCTGCTCAGCCGGAAGTGAAACTGAAAGCGCTCGTCATCGAGACACAATTCGCGGAATCGATGGTGGTGTTCGCCGTACTCTTTCCTTTCTTTTTTCTAAATATCGTGAACTCAAAATCAACGGTTGGTTGCGTACGCAGGTGCACCGCGCTGTTTTGCCAAGGTGTTTTTGGAGCGGCTGCACTTTTAAAAGTCGCGTCTGGTGTGATCGCGCCCTTACTCTGTTTTCTTAAACTTCTTTTATATTTATCTTGTTATTTGTATAATACAGCGTGCATGTAACCAGAGTCAAATTCCATGTATGTGAATACATACAAGGCCAATAAAGATTCTGAGATACTAGTGGGAAGGAGTATCGTTTTTCTTTGTTTTTTAAGATTTCACGACAAGGTTTGCCGTTGTGCTCAGTGAGGTTTGTGTTTGTGAAGCGGCTTTATGATCGTCCTCGTTCTTGAAGCTGGAGAGCGTGAGGTTTTGATGTATTTGTAAAATAACAACAACATGAAACTCTTTTCGCTCTGTTTTTGTTTCCAATTCGCCAACTCCTCGGAGAAATATCTGCCTCTATCTGTTCGCTGAGCCTACAGGAAGCAGCCGGAAATGAAGTAAACTTTTTGTGATCTGTGCATCTACTTTGTACTTCTTCACTCCTCGACATCTCGGAGACACTCGGCTTCATCTCTCGGGCTCCTTTTGGTTATGAGTCACTCTGCAGATTCAAATGAATGACACAAAAATGTAAATCAACAAATTCATTTTGATGCGTTATTATACAATTTGATAAGACTTCAGTCATCCCCTGAGGGGAAATTCACGAGTTAACAGGCGTATTAAAAGTAATTAAAATGATCTCCACCTTTTACCAGCTGCAACATTGAAGTAATGAAAACATTCATTCATCAATAATTATATTCCAATAACACAAATATGTGCCAGCCTGCCTAATTAGTTCTTTTACTTTTGATATTGTTATGATTTTATTGAACTTCAAAAAAGTTTTGAATGCAGGATTTTCACTTATTACGGCGTATTTAAAATAATGGTGTAACTACCATATTAAAAACGTTTGTAAAACCTAAACTGTTGTAAAAGAGCTGCCAAGTGAGATGACCTTTCTTGTGACAGCCCAGTGGGACTGTGAAATATCTGAAATGTTGCGTTACATATGTCAGAAATGGGTTCTACGTGGGCTATTTATTACCAGTGGTCTTCTGTACCATATCTTTTGTATTGTGGGTTAAAGAGCTTCGAAGCTTCATTTCCTCTGAACCGTTCATCTCAGGTGTGTGTGTGGGGGGGGGGGGGGGGATTTGGCTGCTTTGTTCCATAAGCACCCCCCCCCCCATCACAAACGCCACCACATTCATCACGTCATAACACATGTAGACGGAAACAAATGGCCATAATTGTCTGTCCTTCTTGGGGAAGTGTTTTCCTGTTTTTGGCGTAGACCACGCAAATGTCCCAAATGAAAATTCATTATTACAGAGTGCTCACCGCGTGCGTGTGTGTGTTTGTGTGTGTGTTTGTACTATGAGTGTTGTGTCACTAAAGGTGGGCCGTATCTATTAACCCTTACCTGCGCCATAAACGGGCCATCTCTCTTGGTGGAGGTGATTATTCTCCTGCCTGTTTAATGGTCCTTACTGACGGCACTTAATGAAAATAAATGACCGACTTTGGGAACGCACGCAAACTCGGAGGCCCCCCCCCCTCCCCCCACCCACCCCTCTGTCGACGGAGTGCACCCTGTTGCCGTTGTTTGACTAACACGCATGTGAACGACAAAAAATGCATCGTGACGATTCAACTCCAGCTCTGGAATGCTCTCCGCGATACATTCTTTGAGTTTGGTCCACGGTGATGAACGTAGGTAGCTCTGTTTAGGAGCGCCCCCCCCCGGTCCAATGTGCAGGGGACGGAGTATAAGGACATTTAACACACTCCATTAGGTTTCCATTATATTTTTTATGCTTTGGGGGATCGGCTGAAATGAGCGATCAGACTTGCCCGGTTCTTTTCCGTGATATGCAAACAGCAAGATGACATGATTAAGGGGTCATTTGGTTAATTGCAATACTGCCAGTGTGTGTCGCATTCTTGGAAATGAAAAAGGTGCCGGGGGGGCACGATGATCCACGCGAGTCGCACCGTGAAAAAGAAGCTCGGCAAGTTATGATTGCTTTGAGCCTCTTCTATTTTTTTTACAACTGTCTTTCCACTGTCTGTATGCAGATTCAATTCAATTCAATTCAATTCAGTTTATTTGTATAGCCCAATTTCACAAATTACAAATTTGTCTCGGAGTGCTTTACAATCTGTACACATAGACATCCCTGCCCCAAAACCTCACATCGGACCAGGAAAAACTCCCAAATAACCCTTCAGGGGGAAAAAAAGGGAAGAAACCTTCAGGAGAGCAACAGAGGAGGATCCCTCTCCAGGATGGACAGATGCAATAGATGTAATGTGTACAGAAGGACAGATTTAGAGTTTAAATACATTCAATGAATGTGACAGATGATTATTAATGTACATGAGATGCGCATCAGTATGCGCGTTCGCTGTCGATTGTGGATCGCACAGTGAGCGGGTGAGTAGGGGTGGTGGAGGTGGAGGGTGGTACCACACAGACTAATGAGTGACTCATTTGATTTTGGTGAGATTTGGGTGAGAATTTCAAACGCGGGGGGGTAGTAAAAAGGGTGGGCTGCAAAAGTAAAAGTGTTGCGCGGCGCGTGACTGCGTGACATTCGCCATGTAATCAAGAGGCATTAATGTTGCAATTAAATGGATTTGCCATGTTAGCCTGTTGATAAAGTGGCCCAACTCAGGGGGCCCACAGTTTTGCCTTGCCAAGTACCCCCCTAACCCCCCCCACCACCCCGCCACACTGCAATCCTCATGCCTATGAAAGCGGCCCTCTGCAGCCATCCCCTCTTTCTCGTGCATTCCAGCCCCTTTAATCTCTGTCGTTCACGCACTCTGCCCTTCTGTCCGACCTCCAGCCCCTCATTCCCGATTCCCCGTGCGGCCCCCGCCCCCCTCAAACTCTCTCCCACTGCTCTCGTTCCCTCCGAGCCAACACTCCGGCAAGTATGCCATCTCTTGCCGTGACATCGTTTTGCCATCGCCGTCCCCGAGTGTCTGGTGATGGAGCCCCCACCCTTCCCAGAGTGACTTAAAAAATATATATATATATCTATATATAAGAATCTGCCATGCCAACGGTGTAGTGAAGCCAGACCACCATCTACTGCCTGCCGGGGGTTTTCCTCTCCTCTTCGCTACCATGCCCTCCCGCGGCAAAGACGGCGCAACATTGCCATCTGCTGCGGCTGCGGGGCCAGTTAACCAGCCCAAACCTCTTCACGTGTTGCTTGTTGTGCTTCTTCCTTCTTTTAATTCAACAATAGATTTGGATTCTGCTTTTTAATGATTGCGTTGGTCATTTCTTAAATCTGAAGAGGATCGGCTGAGAATAAAGCCCGACTATGGAGGGCAGCCCGGTGTCTGTTCCCGCTGTCCTCTACTGACACGTGTCCTCATCATGCAGCAGAGGTATACGAGACGGAGAGGAAACATTCACATCAAATGAAGTGGCATCAGTCATTTGTTGTATTGTTTATTGCAGACAAATTTGTTTGTTTTTTTGGTGCATAATCAATGAGCATATCTTGCCATTTGCTATGCAGTATGATTTCACAGCGTGTGCCAATCGATACTGCGAAAAATCCTGAAATGCCAAACACTCAACACATCCTTGAACCTCCAGCCCTTCTTACTTTTTTTTCTCTTCCTTTTGTTGTCGTTGTCTTCGCCGAAGAATACGCTTTCCCGCCCGATCTTTTTGATGCACTGCTGCTATACAGAAGCAGCAGTGAATGCACCAAACACCAGAATCCGGATTTCTAAAAAAATATATATATGTTCTTGTCCTCGGCCCACCTACGGTCTCCTATTCTCAAGGTGCGTTCACACCAAAAGCAAAACTATTTTTCACGTCGCCCAAAACGCGTTAGTTTACTCGCTCGACCGTTCACCGTGTTCTCACCATGAGCGCTGAGACGCTGCGCGAGGGGCGGGGCTTATCTCCGTGTCTCGTCTTCGTAAAGACCGTTATCATCTGCTTCATCCACCAGAATAACTAACCACTAGTTCTGCTTTATATTTGTCGTGGACATCTCACACACTAACGCCCTCGTGTTTGGGTTCATGACATCACCCGTAGGCTCACTCAGCTCGGTCACTTTCACCGATGAAGTCACTGTTACGCCTGAAAGACTTCCGCCTCCAGCGCTACGAGAGCGGAACTCAAGAGCCGATTGGCCCGAGGTGCGAGATGACCGCCTCAAAGTTGAAATATTTCAACTCGGGGCGAAAATTGCGCCGCTGAAAACGCGTCGGCCACATCGCGTCGCCCCAAACGGAAAAATATCGCGTCTATCGCAGCCACAAGCGTCTGTACGTTGACTTTTCGCAATCCGAGTCCGCTAGAGTTCTCTTTAAACATACAATTGTTTATCAACCAAAGTACAAACCAGAGACTCAAACGGACAGTTAAGCCGAAAAAAACAACCTAAAAACTCTTTTTCGCTCTCATCTCTTTTATTTTATGATCCACAGTGCATATCACATATATTATTCCCCCAGAATACTCGGGGTGGCTCTGTGTTGGCCCTGCCCTCTCTTGGTAAATACTGATAACAAGTGTGAATGTTGAATACTAATGTCAGGCGTGTAGCTGCTGTTGTGCTGACACAATATCTCTCTGTCTCTCTGGGCAAAATGCCGTCTCTTCTGATGCTTTGCCGGAACCTAGACATTACGGTCCCTTCAATAAATCAGATTAATATTAACACTTTTCATGAGATTCAGTCGCGCGAAGAAAAAAATTCGCTTTTGGTGTACGCACCTTTACACACAAACACACATTAAGACAGAATGCAATCGTATCATAGAGTTGTCAAGGTGACTTGCCACAGATTTCTAAAGCATTTCATGGCCATAACAGCTTTTCTTAAAAACATCAACTATATTTCTCTCATAATTGGTCACTTTAAATTCAGCCCACAAGTTTTATTGACATATTTGGGCGATTAATACGATTTAGTCTTCATGATTAACACCTTATATTAACATTGAAATGTCGCTGTTTTCGAAGAAAAGTGCTGTCGACTGCTGGGGAGTCGGAGGCAGATGTAAGCAGTGATTGCATATATTACGGCAACTTCTGTCAGACCAAAATGTCAGCCTCCACCTGCGATGCATGAAATTGTTTTGTGACGCTTTCCTGCATCAATGTGTCTCCTTCTGGAACATGTTGCAACAGTCTCTGACGTGCCGGACGGTTGCCGACGTTTGTCGGGTGCATTGGAGCGAAAGCATCTATTGTTTTTCTGCAACGTTGAACCATTATTTAGATAATTATTTATAGGCATACATTCCATATCAGTACTAACAAAAGAGAAACTAAGCTTCCCTTCATGGACCCCATCGCTAAGTCCCGCCCTTCGAACGAATGAATCAGATTGGCCAATCACAGCATAGCAAGAGACGGGCATTTATCAGGCTGGTTTCGTTGAAGTCCACTATAAACGTTGTGGAAAGGTGCGTTCACACCAAAAGCGAAACAATTTTTTCGCGCGACCGAATCCCATGAAAAGTCAACGTACAGACGCGTGTGGCTGCGATAGACGCAATATTTTCCGGGCGGCGCGTTTGGGGCGACGCGATGTGGCCGACGCGTTTTCAGCGGCGCAATTTTCGCCCCGAGTTGAAATATTTAAATTTTGAGCCCGGAACGTCTCGACGCTTATGGCGAGAACACGGCAAATGGTCGAGCGAGTAAACTCACGCGTTTTGGGCGACGCGAAAAATCGCTTCGCTTTTGGTGTGAACTCACCTTTAAAGTGATACTTGTTCAATGTAGTGGGAGATAGACATTTCTAAAATGTGACGTTCTCCTTAAAAAACCTCTGGAGCTAACATTAGCAGACTGTCGTTAATTTGTGTTGTCACTATGCTACACTAGGTACTGATGATGTACTGAATGTAAACACATTCTAATTATCGTAACGTTGAATTAGAGTCATACATGGCATTACAAGAACAACACTATTCTTTTAATTGTCTTCTGTCTTGATCTCCAGGTGATGTGGTGGTGTCACTTATCTGTAGCGGGAGCTTCTGGCTTCTTTTTTTTTTTACCCGGTTTTGTCATCCAAAATACATCCTCCAAATGTATTTCAATCAGGAGAGACCAGTTGGATAAAGACAAGATAAGTGTGTATTATTAAGAGGTGAAATGTGATGATTAAATCTTGACAGAGTCTCTGGTGCTTAGACTCAGCAAAAATATACCCCCCCCCCACACACACACACACACACACACACACACTCACACACACACATGGAATCCAGACCAGGAGGTGGTGACTAATTTGATTAAATTTGATTTTACTTTATTCATCACCAGGGGGACATTTCTTATAGCAGCAGCCAACATGTTTACAAATATACAATACAATTCAAATTAAATAGCAGGGCATACCCAATTCAGTTTATTTGATATAGCCCAATATCACAAATTTGCCTCAGAGGGCTTTACAATCTGTACAAATACGACAATATAACATTTAATAATTTAAACAAAGGAAATGAAAAGTTAAAAATAAAATATAAATGAAAGTGTATAATAGCAGTGGGCAGGAATGTTCTTGTGACAGTGGAGCTGAAGCAGTCTGTTGGAGAACGTACTCCGCAGGTGGTGGACAGGGTGATTCGAGTTATTCAATATGGACAATACTTTCTTCAGTGTCCTCTTCTCCACCACCTGTTCCGGAAAGTCCCGTTTCCAGAGAACGATGAAGCCGGCCTTCCTTACCAGTTTAGTGAGTGGGTTGGTGTCTCCAGCTCAAATGCTGCTCCCCCAGCAGACTACAGAGAAGTACACAGCACTGGTCCAACAGACTGGTAGAACATCTCAGAGCACTGGTCCAACAGACTGGAAGAACTTCTCAGAGCACTGGTCCAACAAACTGGAAGAACTTCTCAGAGCACTGGTCCAACAGATCGATAGAAAATCGACGTGTGCCAGTAATGATGTCAGCAATGTGTGGCTTAGCATAATTACGAGGGATTGTTAGAATATTTGATTTTCAGTAATCATGAGGTTTTATGATGGCACTAAATGTTTTATGTATTGTGTTATAATATCTCTCTCTCTCTCTCTATAGATATATGTATAAATATATATAATATATATATACACACAAATATATAGACATATATACAAATAAATACTGGATATAGATATATATATATATACATATACAGTATATATATACATATGTATATATATTTGTACATATATCTATAGAGAGCGAGCGAGAAAGAGAGAGAACAAATATGTAGAAAGAGGGGGGGGGGGGGGGAAGGCTATTGAAATGACTCCAAGGGGCATGTTTCTGCACACTCTATTATCCTGTAAGAGGTCCTTGGCTGAAAAGAAGCGTTTGATTTACAGTGTTGCACCTCTCCGTCAGTGTTTCCACAGCCCTTTGCTTCTTCTCAATGACTGTGTTGCATTCAACAGGATCCAGCTTGTCCTTGTGGGTCTTTCTCCTGTTGGAATGGATATAATTATATTACACAGAGAGAACCAAAGACAAGCTCAAGAAAACGATGAAAATAATCTTCTTTATTCATAGAATAACAGTTAAATAACTTGATATATAATACATGTTTTTAGTTGTGAGCCAAAATAAATCCACGGCATGAAATAGCTTGCTATTGCCAACGTGCTTCGAACAATGAAAATCCCCAAAGTGCTTCTTCAGCACTGTGCACCATATAAAAACAACAAAATAAGTACAGTCATTAAAAAGAAAAGTTGAAAGCAAAATGCTAAGAGGCTGGAATAGAATTGGAACGCTCTTCAGCGCTTGTCGCGCCATATATCATGAGAAGATTACAGTGATCCCATACACCGCCTGTTATTACAGCTGTGTCCCCTGAGGTTACATGTGCAGTGTGTACGCTTGAGTGGCTTATTGCTGCTTGTCACCGCTAAGAATGACATGGAATATGTTGAACGTGCACTGTGTGCGCACACCGTCTGCATCAAAGAACAACAGAGGCTGTTCCAGAGCCTGTGGCAAAGCTGTCGGTCACCTCAGGAGGGGAGATGGTGTTGGAGAAAATCACATAACTTAGTTTGAACTCCTTAGAGTGAGCCAGCAGAAACAAGTATGTAACTTGTTATGCGACTTGGTTGTGTATCAGATTTTCCTAGAAATGGGGATTTGGGGCAATAATAGAAGGGATGATAACTGCATCAGAAACTTCCCACAAATGACTAGCGGGTTCTGAAAAAGGTCATCTTGACCCAACCGGAGTAAATCGTGTGCCAGGTTCTTTCGGCAAGCTCGGTCCCGAGGGACCCCCCGAAAAGAACATAACATTTGGGAAGAAGGAAGAGCTCTGGTTACTGACTGCAACAACTGATTTGATTAGTGAAAGGTCTGATGGGAGGGCTGAATTTACACTACAAATATATGCTAAATATTCGATATTAAAGAACCTTCAAAGCCATTACACAGGATGTCAGTTATCAGAATCTGTAGGTCAGAGGAAGTGCTGAGCCCAGAGGGTCACAAGGTCTCTGTGGTGAGGGGCTTGTGTGTGGAAAGTGATCATGTGGGGAGGGGGCTAGAAGCCCGCTCCAAGCCCTCCCAACTGAGGTGGCCGGCCTATAGATTTGAACATAAACGCCTCTTTCCTTTGTCTATATAACATGTAGCAAAATGCCATATCGTCAGATTTTCTCAATTCGGTTCCTGAAAGTCTCCAGTCGTTCTAGGCGTCTGTTTTTGACCTGTATCTTGTAGAATAAACTTTGTGTTCTTATCAAGTGCTGAGTCGCTCAAACTTTTCTTCTCCATCATCATCTCATCAATATTTGCCAGTCAACAAAGAAGAGACAACACCAGCTTTATGAGGTCTTCCGGGACTCACAAAGAACATGCATTTTATAATGTGAATCGGTGAATGTGTGAGTCAATCAGAAATGCAAGAAAGTGCAGTCAAGGAATAAAGATAAAAGATGTGTTTGAGGTAGTGTCGTCATTAGATAGCCACAGAGTTACATAGCTAAATTACATGGTCACTAGTCTTTAATAACCTCAACTAAGGAATACACCATAGTGCTTATGGCATGTTAACACATGTTTCCCAAATCCCTGTATGCTTGTGTAGCTTGAAATCAAAAATTAAATGACCAGAAAGCAATGAATCGCAAATATCCATTGAACAAATAGACTTTTTTTGGCAGAACTGGCGAATTTGCATTGACGCGATGTGTTGTTCACGTGACTCGGAGGTTTCACTGAGGGAAGTGACACGTTGGCCTATGGTTCACTGACCAAAGCGTTATACTATTGATGTACTCATGGTACTCCAGCCTGGATGTCTGCGATGACGTTCTTAGGGGATGGGGGTGCTGCCTTAAAGCTTTTTCTCTCTTCATAGGAGAGAAAAAAATATTGCAACTGTGCATACAATTCTGAAAACCTTGAAGCTTGTCTAGCAACACAAAGTCTCTCGGCAACATCCACGGCTTTTAACCTCAAATAGAAATCTACAATCAACCAGGACTGAAATGTTCAGGGTTGCCACAGTCATTTCCAACCAGACAACGAGAAAGTTGAATACCTTTTGAAATTGAAAGCTCACTCCTCTTTTCTAAATGTGCCAGAATACCATCACATATTGCGTTTGCGGTTCGATTCATTAACTTCGGACAGATGAACCGAACCAAACAAACTTGAAGCTATCTCTACTGCAGCGGTCCAGCTCTTCATACCGGCTCTGACACACATACAGACGATCGTGAAAACATATTCCTAATGGTGATGAGTTCTGAATTAGCTTCATCATGAACACATGCTATAGTACCAACTAAATACAACAGTGATTATGGTCAGGTATGTTTTAATCATGGGTTTGTATTCTAAAACATACTTTATATTCTTTTTCTATCCGTCTCAAATCAGATTGAACACATTTCCAGCCTGTAGATTGACTGTGCTATCGCGACGGACTCATTTGGTGATTACCTTGGAATTACATGTAAAATTGCACATGTATTTTCTCTCCATTAAGGGTTTTTCTTTCTTTTTTTGTGTAGATTTTTCGTTTTTTTTGTATGTTGACCAACATGTCGGGGTTCTTTTTTTTTCGTTCTTGGTTTTTGGCCATCTTAGGTTTTCTTGCGTCACCAAGATATATATATATATATATACACACATATACAAATATATATATATATATATATAATTTTTTTTCCTAGATGGACATCAAGTTGTATTGAAGGAGACTTAGCAATTGAGACCAACAGCTCATGTTCACAATGTTAACTGATCTCATGACTGACCCACGCGGGAAAAAAGGTAGTAGTGGAAGGAGAAAGAAAAAACCCAGAGGTAATCAAGAAAACAAACCAGGGATAAATGAAGGTAAGCAGAGCAGAGCAAGAGAAGGAGCCAAACAGAGAACCATACGAGCTGAGCAGAAGAGCTGAGGCTGAGACCCGGACACACAGGTGCAAGTGATTAAACACAGGTGGATTCAATCAGGGGACGGGGCAGCAATCACACAGGTGGGAAAACGAAGGCAGGAAGTGAAGTTAAACACAGGACCCAAGAGTTAATTGGAACTTAAAATAAAACCGATAAACCAAATCAACAAGACTTTGACTACAGAGAGAATAAATCATTATTTTACTCTATTTATTATTCTTATTATTTGGCTCATTTTACCATTGACTTCCTGTTGGGAGAGAGAGGAGTCGCCCTCTAATGGCCATGAGAGAGAAAGCAAGTTTAAGGCTTTTACACATTGGCTTCACTTTTCACACCCGGAAGTTGCCGCCTGCGTTTAACCATCCAGGCAAAAATACAAAATAATAGGAGTTCCATGTAGTGCCCACAAGATGGGGCTAGTGTATCATCATATTTCAGACCTCCAAGCCCTCTCTTTAACACATGATGTAATGGAGCATGCTGTGAATGAATTGAGGACACGCATATCTCAGCTTCTCCAGAGCTGTTTGTGTCAAGGGCGTGACCTTTTATTTGGGTTAACTTTTATATATGGCGATCCGGATCATGTGGTAAATACTCATGCCCAGTAGATGTCTCCCTTTACCAATTAAAAAACAAAATGTCTCACTCAAATAAGAACATTATTGTAAACATAGTTCTGTCGTTATATTTTTGACCCTGCAAGGTGAAACCGTCTTTACCACTGTATGGTAATCGATCTGTAATCAAATTTTAGAGTTTGTGATCATTTATTATTATGTTATGTGTATTTATTCTTAATAAGATATCATTCATCAAGAATTTTCTCATGAGAATACAAAGTATAGTCAGTATATCAAACAAGTGTACATTTTGAGACGAGAAAAATGCAATCGCTCTATCAAATGTCTAAAAGGACAAAAAAACGTCCACAGTTTTGGTGAAAAGTGAGTCCTGTTCGTCGCAAGCAAAGACCCAAGGAGCCCGTTTCTTTGGACCACAACCTTTCCCCGACCGAGTTTCTTCGCCTCAACCTAACCAACGCTCTCCCACAGGAGGCGACTGAAAAGAAAAGCAGTCGCGAACAATGTTTTTAGAAGAAAAAACTATTTTGTTCTTCTTAAATGATCATTTATCTTGAAGGACTTTTTGTTCCTGCCACTCCGTCCTTGGTATTCAGAGCACTTACTGTGGTGAGCGTAATGCTATTCACCACTGTCAAGAGAAACCGGATAAGACACATATTTAAATGGGAGAAATGCAATCCCCCTTAAATCGGAACGGGACTGGCCTACTTTGAATCCCTGTCCCCCCTAATAGACCTCTCCCATGTGTGAGACCACACAGCCTCTGCTTTCTGTCTCCTGCATGGCCGACGGCCCGGCGACGGGCTCCTCTCAGTCCCTCTCAGTCCATCCTAGTCCCTCTCAGTCCCTCTCAGACTCTCTCAGTCCCTCTCAGTCCCTCTCAGACCCTCTCAGTCCCTCCCAGACCCTCTCAGACCCTCTTACTCCCTACTTTTCCTTTCACTCATCAACACCTCAAAGGATAACAGAGCGCTGGTTGGCAGGAGAGAAAGGTGCTAAATGAGTGTCTTTCATTCTTCCTCTTCTTTTTCTTGTCTCCATGAGAGGAGTGAGCTGATGGACGACGGCTCCTCCGCCAGCTGAGCAGAGACCAGAGGGTTTTATTTTCTTCAAACTTGCCACTGTACTATAAATCACACACACAGAAAAATAATGGTTATTTAAAAGGCTTTGTGGTTCCAAGAAGAACCATCACCTACTGAAGAACTATTCTTTCGCTTGAGGCACCATGATAGGTTCGTTGAAGAACCCTGATTTGAAAGGTTCTTTGTGGAAACAAAAATGATGCGTGAAAGAACCGTGTGGCAGCTGTCCCCAATCTGGCCTCGGCTGCTGGCTGTCTGGTAATCAGTCAGCTGCTCTGACTGATTGGCAATCAGTCAGCAGCCGATGCTGCTTGTATAAAAGGGCAGCAGAGCTGGAGGGAGGGGGAGAGTGAGCAGAGGCGCAGTGTTGCGGTCTGCTCGGTGTGTGTGTTGCCGAAATAAACATGTCATCCAACGAAACCTCTTGGTGCCTGGCTGAT
The DNA here is from genome assembly GCF_029220125.1 of Pseudoliparis swirei. NCBI lineage: Eukaryota > Metazoa > Chordata > Actinopteri > Perciformes > Liparidae > Pseudoliparis > Pseudoliparis swirei. The sequence continues at coordinate 5,181,585 of NC_079402.1, read as the reverse complement.
CCTTGGTGCTGGTGGGGGAAACCCACAGGTAGCGACGTGAGACCTGCTACAAACCGTTTTTTAGAGGTTCTTTGAGACACCTTTATAGGTTATTTGAATAACTATATAAGCAATTAGTTCTTTAAATAACCCTGGTTTAAAAGGTTCTTTGTGGAACCAAAAATGGTGCCTTAAAGAACCATGTGTTGAAGGTTCATTGAGACACCATTATAGGTTACATTACTTTGAAGAACTATTTAAGGAAATGGTTCTTTAAAGAACCCTGGTTTAAAAGGTTCTTTGTGGAACCAAAAATGGTGCCTTAAAGAACCATGTGTTGAAGGTTCATTGAGACACCATTATAGGTTCTTTGAAGAACTATTTAAGGAAATGGTTCTTTAAAGAATCCTGGTTTAAAATGTTTGTGGAACCAGAAATGCTGCCGTGAAGAAACATGTTGTCAGGTTCTTTGAGACACCTTAATAGGTTCTCATCACTCTGAAGAACCATTTTCGGTTCCAGATGGCACATTAATTTTTCTGTGTGCAGGGACATGTGGGACTATTATCAATGGAGGAGCGCTGAAAAGAGTGACTTCATGTCAAATGTTCACGTTTCCATTCCCATGCTCTCCAGGCATGATGTGACCGGCACCGTAGCGCGCTCGCCCACAAGTCTGCCGCATTTTGGAGCGAGTCTGTGGCGCCACACTCGCAATTGACAGCTAAATACTGCTGCTGGAGTTGGCCTGCGGAGCGGAGTGGGCAAGAAAAGTAAAAAAAAAAAACAGAAGTAAATCGAGATGGGATTTTAAATGCCTCCTTTTTCAAAGGGGTGGGCTTTGCTGCGCTGTCTTCCTCATCACCCGTCACATTGGCCTGTCTAATGATGTTTAATGACAGTGCGGGGGCCCGGCGCGCAGAGCGAAACACACTGCCAGCCATTGTGCCTTCCCGTCTTCCTCATGATGACTTGAGCTAAATGTTATGACGCAGAGGAGTATTTCCAGTCGCCATATTCTCCCCGGCCAACTTAACTGTCTGTCAAACGGACGCCGAGACGTGGGTCTCTGCCTCTTCATCGGTGGAAGCATAGACCTCATATATATATATATATTTCTATGTTTGTGTGTGCCGCTGCATAAATTGCTGGTTTAATGTTAAACCCTTCGAGCGTGGTTAAGCTCAAAACACACCGCCGTCCAGCTGAAAACAAAGAGGCTTTTCTTACTTTCACGGAAAGTTGAGGAGATAGAAGGTCCCTGCTCAGAAAGCATGACTTTAGTTTTTGTGTTTGTGCCTGTGCGTGTGTATACGTGTAATCTTCTCATACTTATTGCCCTGCGTTGATGATATATGGACGGTGCGTCAAAGAGCACATGTGATTTCATGCCCCCTTTCAAAACCTCAAGTGCCAGTTTTTGGCCTTTTAATTAAAAGCGAAGTCACTCCGTGGTGTCCTGCGTGAGGCCCTCCGGGTGCATTAATTATAATACCTGGAGCGGATCCGGGACCAGTCGGGTCTTGAAAAAAAAATAGAAAGCGGCTCTTGCACAAGTCGGGAAGTGTTGGAGACGGGTAGGGCTTCCCACGCCATATTGTCTTTGGCTCTGTACACAAACCCGTCTTTGTCTCGCTCACAGAACCCTCGAGTGGAAAGTGATGGAAAACACAGATACTACCTCATTATTGCCAGTGTGAAGTAATGTCAAAAGGGAAGCGTGGTGGTGATTGGGGTCTATATGATTTCTAACTACATTTCGTACATTGTGTGTTCACAAAGAGGGGCTTCCAACTTATTTCTTCCCAGTCGCAGCTTGTATGCGCCGTCGGCAGCATGTTGTATCGTGTCACATGGCTGAATACTGTATCCGCACGGCCAGTATTAGGATGTCTTCGACCATTTGTTGTTGTTTTTATACCAAATCTTTCAGCAATTGCAAGGCTTTTTTTTATAAATGAAATGAATTCAGATCATTTTGTCCATACAGAGAAAATGAGGAATTTCTCAAGGGTTGATTCTGGAATTGAAAAACATTATATGATCTGTTCTGCGCAAGACGCCTTGAGATTTAACCAATGGCGGTGCTTTTTAAGCCCTTTTAGTTTTTTGCCGTGATAACCTTGCACAACGCAGCCTTTTCAGTGGTTCAGTTTGCTCATTTGATTAGTTATTAACTTTGAAATGACAAAATCTAATTAATATTAGAGTTAATATGGTAAAGTTAATAGAGAGGAGCATTTTCTTGGAGAAAAAATAACCTATTTCGTTCCCCATATAGTGCCCTTCGTTTTTCAGGAAATCCATCTAGTGATTGAAAAAAAAGTCCAATTAATGTTATTAAATTCTTTAAATTCTCTCTTGAACTTCCCATCACTGGCTGTATGGTTGTTTTTATTTTATTATTTTTAAATCTATTGTTAATATTCTGTTTTGTCTTGGGATCTTTGGCTGGGATGAGGAGATACAATCATAAGGGTGGTTCCATCTATGTATAATAATGAAACAATGTGCTCCCATCGGGTTTCACATCAAAGAGAATAATGACGGAATAAAAGAAGAAAAATGTGTAGGTGAGAAAATAAATATTTTTTCCTCACAGATCTGATCTCAATTCCAATATGGTAAAATCAGCTGTCAGCAGGGTGTCTGCCGCTCTGCAGGTGGTAGTATATTCTGATCCCCTATCGAGCTGTTAATGCCTTCAAATTATTTATAATAATCTGCTGCTTCATTTCGCCCTGCGTTATTTCGTCCTTCGTTCTCGCCAAAGAGTTGTCAGTGACAGAATGAGACCATGAAACTCTGACGGGGTCTTGTTCTAATTCACTTTTTTTCAAAATCTGATTATTCTTCGAGGTGCGAGCAGAAGAAACATTTTATCTTCTCTCACTGAATGACAGCACATGCTTATTGGCCAGGCGGTGGACAAAACCTTTTTGATTTTGCGGATAAGAGAAAGTTTATTGGTGCGAATAGAAATTATTTAAAGTATTTCTGTGTCTGCTGCTCTTAAATTTAATTTGAATCTACACTTGAACAAAGTGCCCAATTAAAATACAATGCTGACATATTTAAATCTGTTAAAACTGGCATAAATTGTCTAACATTAAAAAAATAATATATGTGTATTTATATATATATACAAATGTATATATATACATATATTTTTTTGTATATATATATACAGACATATATATATCATTTTTTATATTAAACAATTTATGCCGGTTTTAACTTCACTTACTCATTTAAAAAAGAAAAATAATAAAATATATATGTATTTATATATATATATACACCTACAAGAGATTGAGACTGTGATAATTTCACAAAATGTTGTGCAACAAGCAGGGTAATTTATTAGAAAGCGGCTCCAGATATATTCCTCCGTATTTAAAGAAAATCTCCCGCAGGCCACTGAAAAACGATCCAACAAAGCCCACACGAAGCGCCGGTCACAATATCATCAGTGATTTAGCATAATTGTCCCTTGACTGTCAGACAACTGGGACGAGCCACAGCGCTATTATGGTTTGTATTTCACCGTGGAAGCTTCATAATATCCCCCATAACACTGATGCCGGATAGAAACACCGAAGTATAAACAAGCGGCGTCCCATAGGCTGCCCCTTCATGTCTCCCATCTTCAAACTACTTGACCTGAAATGCATTTTAATTTAGCCAATGACGACTCTCAGCCCCTCTCCGCATCAGGTCATGGAGATAGTCAAAGAGATCTGTAACCAAGGTAACTCGCTGCCGTTTCCCTGGTACCAAGCTGGATCAACAGGCTCGCAGCCTGACATTATTAGACCTTCCAGTGTGTTCCCACTATACCGAGTCCTTTTGTGTTCTTCGAGGATGGGCCCAGCTCACTGTTCAATCCAATTCGGTTTATTTTGTATCTCCCAATATCACAAATTCAAAATGTTCCTCAGCGGGCTTTACAATCTGTACACATACGACATCCCTGACCTTTGACCTCACATCAGATCAGGATAAACTCCCCAAAAAACAACAACAAAAACTTTCACAGGGGGAAAAGGGAAGAAACCTTCAGGAGAGCAACAGAGGAGGATCCCTCTCCAGGATGGACAGAAGCAATAGATGTCATGTGACCAGACCTCCACAATCCACGAGACAGAAGGAGGTAGAGAAGAGGTGGGGGGGGGGGGGCATCAGCAGAGCCATGGCAGGAGGCATCAGACACAGCCAGGTCCAATGGACCCTATGAGACGTGGAGTCACAAAGACTCCGGGGAGGAAGTAGAGTTAGTAATGTTACTAGTTGCTAATCTAGTGGTGCAGTGCAACGTTTCCTGTAGTATCCCATCTCTCGGCGCCATAGAAAAAAAGGCCACAGCAAAGAGCAAGAGGGAGAGTGGAAGGAAGTAGAACGCAATAGCGGTCCAGTAGGATGGCTTATCTCATCAGCCCACATCCGCTGAGTGGGCCTCCCCCCCTCCTTGTAACTCCGGTGGCGGGCCGCTGGCTGTGGCGTTAACCCGAGGTGGCAGCCAGCCAAATGTTCTAGAGTAGGATGGGTTCAAGTTTAGGCCCCCCCCCCCACCCTGTGACCCTGGAATGATAACGTGAGGGGTCGTGAAGAAGTCAGGAAACCATTGTTTTTTAGAAATTCCAATTATGTAGTTATTTAAGTCGACTGGGGCTTGCGTAACCACACACACACACACACACACCACACACCCCACTCTATCTCTGCACCGAGAGGCCTGCACACCATCATCCCATTAACCACATGCATGCTGGCCAGAACCACGCAGTGAGGCAAAGAATTGGGAACGGAAATACAAAGAATGATACACGTAGGAGGAGAAGGAGGCGGCAATGGCCGGCGACGGCTACAAAGGTTTACGACTTTTCCTTCTCCGATCCTTTTGCATTCCGAGCTGAAAGCGTTCGGTGTCAACAGATCGTGGCAGTCTGGTACTTTCCTTGCAGGCTGGTTTGATTTCAGCTGCGGTTAGTCGTCTGCTTTCTCTTTCGCGGAAGACGTGGTGGTGGCAGGCTTTGTCTCCGCTGTAAAGCATCCTCCCGTCGATGCCTTGAAATCGACCAGTAAGATATCAGCCTCCGTCTGACCTCCTCCGGCCCGCCCCCGGGGTTCGAAACGCCTGCCGAATAAAACCAAAACGTGCGAGAACGGAAGTGACGAGCGGTTCGCCAGACAGACGGCCACCGACGTTTGACTTTTTTTTAAATCAACTTCACCGACTCGCGCGAAGACGCAGCGCGATTCCGTAATTGGGCGCGCGTGTTAAAGCTCGCGGCTTCTACCTCTTGGCGTGTCAATGAAAGGTCGCGCTCGCGGTAATCAAAAGATGCGTCCCTGTTTACGAGCCCGTCGTCGCGGTTGTAGTTGTTGTGGCCGCCGAACCGGCGTTCACCCTCGCAGAGGACTCGTTAGCACCACAAAGCAGCGGAAAGAAATATTACACACCAAAAGAAACAAGAAGTGAACAGAGGGAGGCGGTAAAAGCAGAGGAAACTAGAACGGGCCCTCGGTAGAGCGCATACTTTCGCATATCACAAGATTGGGCATTGAATTATGAACATTTTGGCATTAGTTGCATGCCAATTGGCTAAAAATTGACCGTGCTATGGTAAAAAGATGTTGACCTTTCCTTGACCTTTGACCCGATCTATCCCAAAATCTAATCAAATGGTCCCCGGATAATAACCAATCATCCCACCAAATTTCATGCGATTCGGTTTAAAACTTTTTTTGTTATGCGAGTAACACGCATACAAATAAATAAATAAATACACGGCGATCAAAACATAACCTTCCGCATTTTCAATGTGAATGTAATAAGAGGGGGTGTGCGTAAGAGGTGAGGGGGTGATCTGATGAAGGGATTGTGATGGTATACGGTGTGTGTGTATATATATATATATATATATGTGTATATATATATAATCAGCATCAGAACCAACGGCACAGATCTACAAACATGGATGTTTATCAAAGGTCTTCCCAGAGGTTCCAGCCGGCGGCCCACGTGCGGGGTTGCAGTGCCAAACTTGTCCTGACGGCCTTCCTATGGAAATGTATAATTTCTTTTGGTTGGGATTCTGTCCTTCCTGGACCGAATGCCGCCACACAGAGAGCTCAATGCCAGAGGCTTATTTACACATAATAAGCCTGAGTGCACAGGAAGGAGAGTTTCTCATCTGCAAAACAGTTGCATCTTTGTCCCTTTCTTTTAAAAACCACAATCAAAACGCCTTGTGTGTGTGTTTTTCATTTCTCTTCTCATTTTTCATTTTTTCACAACAACGTTTTTTATGTAATTCCTTTCATGAAGTGGGCCTCTTGTTGGAAACACATGCTTTTTTTTCCCTGTGTTTTTTTTTCTCCCCCTGGCTTCTGGACAGCCAGTTCCCATACATACATACCCTTTCTTTTACTCTGCCAATACCACAGAAACCTTTTTTTCCTTCCATTTAGATGCCTGAAGTCAATACAAACCAAAGGAGAAAGAAGCTCACGCCAAGAGCGAAGGCTTCACAAAAAAAAAAATTATATAGCGCTCGACACCAGAGGAGGATATAAAAGCATGTGTGTTCTGATCACACGAACGATGAACGGAGCATGACTTTATCACCATCATCTCTTTTTATAGCACACTCTTTCAATGTCAATCCCACGCACATTAGTTCCATCCTCATTGTTTAAATTATCCATCAAGTCACCGCGAGGGGTTGGTGCTCTTTTCTCCTCTGCCAGTGTGATCAATTGGTGTATGTGGCATTACTCTTATCTACAGCCTTAGAGGAAGGCTATATATATATATATATATATAGCTGCTCTGCTCGCATATGACTGTTAATTATGTTATAAATACTGTAAGCTCTGTCAGCTCTGTTGCAGTTGCTTGCACTGTTTGCATTGTTGGCGCTGTTATCACCGTTAGCTCCTGTTGCTGTGAATTTCCGAATTTATCACCTTTAGGTTATATTATTATTATTTTGTTATATTATTATTATTATTATATGTTGCAGTTGCTCGCACTGTTAGCATTGGTGACGCTGTTATCACCGTTAGCTTCCAACCGTGGGCTCAACTGTTGCTGTGACTTTCAGTATGTATCACCTTTTAGGTTAGATTTATTTATTTTTATTTTTTTAATTATATAACGGACAAGTCCTGAAAAGCTTAAATAAAAAATGTTTGGTGTGTTTACTTCATAAGTAATTTTAAAGGCCTGAATCCCTCGTATCCCAATGATTCTTACTATGACTGTTGGGAACTGACATGAAGACCATTTCAATTCTTCCTTTTTGCATTTTTATTCAAAATGACTTTAGTTCAAAGAGAAATAATTTATTTAAGATTTCAGGGACATTGAATTACTAAATTGTTAGCAAAGTGGTTAATCTGTACGACAGACATAACAATAACATACCAGGGTCAAACCTTTTATTTAGCATCCTAATTTATGTAGGAATATTTAACCTAAATCAGAGCATGCTGGGAAAGTTGAGCTCCAGTAGCATTGTGAAGACGCTCTACATTCTCCTGACAGAAGTAGAAACCTTCAAGACGCTGTGATTTGCCTTTTCGTCCCCAGAATGATTCAAAGTGACTGTCGTGATCTCTGTTTGAGGAATCCCTTCTGTCGGGTTGAATAGAAGTCAAATCCTGCATAAGCAAGCTCTAAAAATACTGGATCAGAAGCCCAGGAGTTATCACCACTGTGCCATTTTAACTAAATACAGTCTCCTGAACTGGGATAACCTCATTAAACTCGCCAATATGTGTCTCGTTTTTAAAGTTTTTAATGATATGGCTCCTCCCCCACTTGGTGAATTTATTAAACAAAAAACACAGAGTAGCAGACAAACTAGATCTGTGGAGAGAGGCGACTGCGTCATCCCATTTAGGAGGAGTTATTTTAGTCAGTCTGCCCTTTCAGTGAAAGCAGGACAGCTCTGGAATGCCCTGCCTCTGAATATACGCACTAGCAGAACTTTTTACTCTTTTAAACACGGCCTGAAGAACTGGCTTTTTACCAGTCAGATGTGTGAGCATGAACTGTGACTCCCTCCTCTGTGATTGTGTAAATAATTATTGTTTTTATGTCTGTTTAAAAAAATATATATATATCTTATGTTTTAATGATTTTATGAAGAGGCCAGTATTTTATCGTAACCTGTATGTTTACTGTTTTTCTATTATGTTACCGTGTTAACCTCTTACTCCTTTAGTGAAGGCTGTAACATTTGGCCACAGGGACCAAAGCTGAAATTTAGCCTAAGCTAACGTTAACACATTTACCCATGGGTTGATTAATGTGTACGGTCCCTGTACAAATAAATAAATAAATGAAATGAAAAAAATGAAGGCCTGTGTGCAGCTGAGCTCGATGCGGTTATTGCTCCAGAGCTGTGTTGGCCAGGAGCTTAATTATATACAGGCCCTGTTTACACTCCAGAAAAATGAGGCATTTTATCTTTGGCTTTCAAGATGGTGAAACATGTAATTAAAGTAAACCACCAACCATCATTTCAGAAGACTAAAAGCTGGATTTAAAGCCGAATCCCATTTGTTTACTCGGGTTGTGTTTACACTGGACTAATGGAGCAGTGGTGCCTGCACAGCAGTATGCGGCACTGCTACGACAGCTGTAGGTTGATACATGTGTAATGAGGAAGATATCGTGGGAGGTTCATTTGCTTCATCTTCCTCCTCAATATGTTCACGCGTCACCGTCGTCTTTCGTTAAAGCCTCTATAATCGCGACTCGGAGAATTAATAAAGCGGCAAGCGACAATTTGCCCTATAAAGATAAAGTGGCGTAATGTCAGCAAACCTTTTAGCTCTGGCGTTGGTCTACCTGTGTTAATCACGTCCACTTTTGAATGAAAGTCCAGTTTTGAGACATTTTTAAACTGAGATATATAATAATCCTCTTCCATGTTGGCAGTCTGACGTAGCAAAATACAAAAACAAACTGACTCGACTCGCCTGGCACCTCAGCGTAGAAGAAGCAGCAACAAGTACCTGTTGGCTCACTAGCGCCCCCTTCAGTGAGGCAGAGTATTATCTGCCTCACCCTGCGCCTTTCACTGCGGCTTTATTTCCCATCAGCAAAAATAAATATGTCACTTACAAACATAAAACTGTAATGGTTAAAGACCTTAGCCAGACTGTGGGAAATCAGGGCAAATAAACATATCTGCAAACATAATAATGGCGACATGCAGAGATACGGCAACCCGCACGGGCCAATTGCATCATCAACCCAGCTTGTGATGGATTGCGCAATCAGAGGCTCGGCTCGACTCGTCGCCTCAACTCTCGGTTCATCCTGTATTTGAACAGGAAATAGGCAAATTCAGCGATGTTGACTATTACATGTTCGAAATTAGTCATACATAAAGATCGGTGGACAAATATTAATATACATTTGATGTTATTATTATTTTTTTATTTTTTATTTTGTACTTTTTTTACTCATGACAGGTGAGGCTCTCTGCCTCACCTGCCTCCCCTGACCGCACGTCCCTGGTGGGCTACAAGCTTTGTCCGTTAATGACGCAGCATCCCGTCATGCGCGTGTTTATGTATCTGCACTCGGCAGGTATGTATTTGTAGGTGTTGCGCTTCATGTGCACCTTCACAATAAAAGCCCCGGACCGGAACACTGGTGAACTCATATCTTACATTAGGTTGTTCAGCTGTAGTAAGACGGCATTGAAGGTCTAGTCAGCTCCCTAACTCTCTGGCCTACATGTGTGGGTAAAATAAACATGTTCTGTTTGGAGAGAGAGATAGGGAGCTGTATGGGGGGGGGGGGGATGGAAGATGTGATGAAAAGGGATTGTGGTGATGAGAGAAAGAGGAAGAGACAGGGGGGATGATTTCTTTTAAAGGAGAAAGCAGTGGGCTTCGTTTTAGCAAATGCATGTCACTAATTACTTCATTTTGGTGATAAGATCAATGTGAATTTTATTCGAAACAGTCAGTTGATCTGCCATTTAAAGGATTAATCATACAAAAGTGCACAACAAGTTCCAACAGTGTCCTATTTATATTGTTTTCGGTTTTTAATTCTTAGGCCCTGGAAAACTGTGTGGTGTGGTTTAATTTTTTATATATACACACATATATATACACATTTATATATAAGTATGTGTATATATATATATATGTTTTTCTTTTTGCCATTTTTCTTTTTGTCATTTACAATGTTTTGTCCTGTTCTTTTTTGTTCAGTGAAATTGCAACAGAAAAAAGTACAAAAATACAAATTTCCAAGAACAAATGATGAATCAAAGACACAACTGAGGGATTACTCAATAATAAAGACTTGTTAAAGCCTGAGATGGGCTCCAGATTGTCTGTCTCTCTCCTCCCACATCCCCATCTCGTTTTCAGCTTTATCTCTTCTTTTTGTTCGAGAGATGTTTGATCTGCTCTGCTCCTCTTGATTTATGCCAGTTGTGTTTGCTTTCTGCTGAGAGACAGCGTCCCAGCGTCGGCTCGTTGTGAGTGATCAAAATAAAACTAAAAGACGTCAAAATAACCTCATTCTGGGCATCACGGCAAGTAATCCTGTCTGGGTTGTGAATTTAAATGTTGGAGGAGTGGAGGGATTTTGCTTTTGCGCACACGTTCTCCTCCGCACTGTCACGATTTTGAAGAAAGGATGAGGTCGGCGATTCTCGACCAGGCGAGTGAAGCAAAAGCTGGTGTCTTTAAATGTTGCATTCTCTCTACTGACCAGCAGGGGGGCGACGCCTCTGGTTGTGAAAATAAGTCCAATTGTATAGAAGTCTCTGAGAAAATGAGTCTTCTCTCTTGATGTATTCCCTCATTAAACATTGTAAACAGAAGTTTATGGTCTCAATCTGTAGTTTCAAGTCTTCAGTGACGCAAAAGTCAATTTTTTATATGAAAAAGTGAGAGAACCCAGTAAAAGCTCGATAGTGTATGGTGAGGAAATATAACGAGTATTTATTTGGATCATTACAACTGAAAAGGGCGTAACACTTATTTATAACCCAGTTTATTTATTTTGTTCTTATTTTTATGTCATGTTTTTTTATTTTGGTAAGTGGTCATCGGATATTTTCCCTCCCAAGTGAAGGCCTTGAATTAAGATTAGAGAACCTCAGGAATAGATTGTATCCTACGTGTCGCCAGCGTATGGTTTTAGCAGCAGAAAAAAAATGAAGAAGAACATTTTTTGCTGTTGTGTGACAGCACATGGTTCATGATGTCTGTATGATTCATGCTGAGCGGAAACCTTTGCTCCGGTCCACATCTCTGACACAAATGTCAGCACATGCTAAACCAATAGCATGATGTCACAATGACATATCTGCCCTGACAGATTTCTGGTGACACATTTCACGTGGCTTCGTTTGTGTCAGCCCATTCTGACAAAAAAAATTCTGACATTAAACTGGATTATATGTCATCAACTAAACGTGTATACGTCTCCGTACATCAACCTTAGTGGTAATGACTTTATGAACTTCTTTAATGAAAAGATTTTAACTATTAGGGACAAGATTAATAATCTCTTGCCCATAACCAGTGCCAATCTGTCCTCAAGTGGAATGGCCTTGGAAACCGCTGTATGCCCTGGTGTATATTTGGAGGGATTTTCTCCTATCAACCGTGACCAATTATTTTCAACGGTTTTACCTGTCTCTTGGACCCCATCCCGCGAGGCTGCTTAAAGACGTTTTGCCTTTAATTGGCGGCTCTCTATTAGATATTATCAATGTGTCTCTGCTAACAGGCCACGTACCACACTCCTTCAAGGTGGCTGTTATTAAACCTCTCCTGAAGAAGCCCACTCTGGATCCAGAGGTATTGGCTAACTACAGACCGATCTCTAACCTCCCTTCCTCTCCAAGATCCTTGAGAAAGTGGTCGCAAATCAGTTGTGCGACTTTCTACATCATAATAGTTTATTTGAGAAATTTCAATCAGGATTTAGAAAACACCACAGCACCGAGACGGCACTGGTGAAAATTACAAATGACCTCTTAATGGCAGCAGATAAAGGACTCCTCTCTGTCCTGGTCTTGTTAGACCTTAGTGCTGCATTCGACACCATTGACCATGACATCCTGTTACAGAGACTGGAGCAGTCGATTGGCATTTCAGGCACGGCACTAATTTGGTTTAAATCCTATTTATCAGATCGATCTCAGTTTGTATTTGTAAACGATGGCCTCGATAACCACCAACGTTAATCACGGAGTTCCACAAGGTTCTGTGCTTGGACCAATTTTATTTACCTTATACATGCTTCCTTTGGGCAATATTATCAGGAAACACTCCATAAACTTTCATTGTTATGCAGATGACACTCAACTATATTTATCGATAAAACCAGAGGAGAGCAACCAACTCTGTAAAATTCAAGCATGTCTTAAAGACATAAAACATGGATGACCTGCAACTTCTTGATGTTAAACTCAGACAAAACTGAGCACCTCAGAGATCAATTATCTGGTGATGTGGATTCTGTAGACGGCATTGCCCTGGCATCCAACACCACTGTAAAGAATCTTGGCGTTATCTTTGATCGGGACTTGTCCTTTAACTCCCACGTAAAGCAAATCACAAGGACTGCATTCTTTCATCTACGTAATATTTCAAAAATCAGGCACATCTTGTCTCAAAAGATGCAGAAAAATTGGTTCATAGCGTTCGTTACTTGAGACTGGATTACTGCAACTCCTTATTAGCAGGCTGCTCTAATAAATCTCTTAGGTCCCTCAGTTGATCCAGAATGCTGCAGCTCGTGTTCTCACTAAAACTAAGAAAAGAGATCACATCACTCCTGCACTAGCTGCTCTGCACTGGCTCCCAGTAAAATCAAGAATCACTTTTAAAATTCTTCTCTTAACCTACAAAGCCTTGATTGGTGATGCTCCATCATATCTTAAGGAGCTTGTCACTAAATGCGGGACTACTTGTAGTTCCTAGAGTCTTAAAAAGTAGAATGGGAGCCAGAGCCTTTGGTTATCAAGCTCCTCTTTTATGGAACCAGCTTCCAATTTCAGTCCGGGAGGCAGACACAGTCACCTCGTTTAAGAGTAGACTTAAGACCTTCCTCTTTGACAGAGCTTATAGTTAGGGCTGAATCAGGTTTGCCCTGGTCCAGCCCCTTGATATGCTGCTATAGGCTTATAGCTGCCGGGGAACGTTTAGGATGCACTGAGTACCTATCTCCTCTTTTTCTCTCCTTAAGGATGAATTTTCATCTCTCAATCACACGTTACTAACTCTGCTTTCTCCCGGAAGTCCTTTTGACTTTCGTCTCATGGGGTCATCGGACCCTATGAGACGGCATAGATCTATCTGCCTGATGGATCGTCTGGTCCGGAATTCCTGCTCATGACTACGCCACTGTCCTGTTGAGACTCTCCTCCTCCCCACCGCCATCTGCCTGATGGATCGTGGAGGTCTCCATCGTGGAATATGCCTACTATGAACTATTCATACACTCTGTCATATTCATTGAATGTATTTTAACTCTAAATCTGTCCTTCTGTACACATTACATCTATTGCATCTGTCCATCCTAGGAGAGGGATCCTCCTCTGTTGCTCTCCTCCAGGTTTCTTCCCTTTTTTTCCCCTGAAGGGTTATTTGGGAGTTTTTCCTGGTCCGATGTGAGGTTTTGGGGCAGGGATGTCTATGTGTACAGATTGTAAAGCACTCCGAGACAAATTTGTAATTTGTGAAATTGGGCTATACAAATAAACTGAATTGAATTGAATTGAATATACATTTGGGGTCGCGTTTAAACCCTGAGAAACGAAGACGTGGAAAAATGTGACGACGCCTCCGTATTAAGTTGTTGTCGTTTCTTCTCCCCCCCCCCCTCCCAACCCCCTGTTCCCAAATGTGCATTAATGTTCATCCGCAGAAAATTACCAGCTGTACGTCCCCGAATCCGCTCAAGTGGGGAAAAGCGGTGGTGAAGATCAAAGCCAACGGCGAGGGCCTCGGCATCAATGCAGACATCAAGTACAGCGTCATTAACTCGGAGGGGGCCAACATGTTCTCCAAATCCACGGAGAGGGACGCGAGAGAGGGCGTCATCAACCTCAAAAAGGTAGCAACACAGACATGTGACCCTCGTCTCCCTTAGACAGTGACTTAAAAAGGGAGACGTCACACATTATTTGTATTATGCTGTTCGCCTGAATATACCCGTCTTCATTGGTCCGTTTTAACACCTGTCTCTTTAAGACCCGCCTCTTGAAAACAAGCCTGCTCTAACCAATAGTAGGATTTATTTTGCACTCCAACCGTTCTGCACGTGATATTCTATGATGAATGTATTCTGCCAAGCCTTACAAGCTGAAACGGCGCTATAGAAGTAGATGCAGGCGACGTTATTGGCTAGCAGCAGCCCTTTGTCATCCTCTCCTCTCCTTCCAGGTAAGATGAAAGAGGTGGAGTATGAAATGCACAGGAGGAGAGTTTACACCCAAGTGACTTAGTTCTTTATTCACATCCTCAACCCTCCCCCCCCGCCCCTCTTTTTAAAAATGTTTTTTGTTCTTCTTTCAATCACTCTAACGTTCTCAGCCACGGCGCGGCAGGAAGAAGGATTTTCTTGGCAGCTTCCCTCTCGTCAGCGCGTCCGTCTCACCCCTTCTCCGGCTGGTCGTCCGTCTTTATGTCCGTCGAGCTTAAATCACTCCCTTTGAATATCGCTCCGTGGACACGCATTAAACCATCGTCATCAGGCGGCACAGATAGGAATATATGTATATAGCTGGTGCTCAGCTACCTACCAGTGGCGCTCAGAGGTTGTCCATAAAATATCTCTCCCCATGCAAGTTCATATCTGAAGGCCCTCTAACGGGGCGCATAGCCCCCGAGACCGGCATGCTTTGTGAACAGGTTTCTGAGGGAGCTTTCAAGGACCTGTAAGCCCATGGTCCTGATGACCACATATCTCTAGTCATCTGGACCCAACTGGTAGGGTAGCACCAGCGGCTGCTCCACATATAACTTTAGAATGATCTCAGAATTCTCCCCTGCTACGTCCGACAATGATGTCATTCTTACCTCTCACTCAATTACAGGAACACAGGCTTGGATTGGATGCAATACGTTTCTTTATTCACAATCACAGCACATTAGAACATTAATACAAAGAAAAACTAAAAACACAATTCGAAATAATCAGCAGGTAAATTAAATGAGCTGTTGCACGGAGGATGCAGCGAGAACCGGCGTGAGCTGCGGCAGAGAGGCGGCAACACGAGGCGGCTTTGGCTGCGGCAGCGGGAACCAACCAGCAGCCGCAGGGACCAGTCCTCCACTGGACTGGTCCCTGAGAGGCCAGTCCTCCACTGGACTGGTGCCTGAGAGACCAGTCCTCCACTGGACTGGTGCCTGAGAGACCAGTCCTCCACTGGACTGGTCCCTGAGAGGCCAGTCCTCCACTGGACTGGTGCCTGAGAGACCAGTCCTCCACAGGGTTGGACAACCACTTCTGACTGTTTAGGATTCTTAATTGTTCTCAAAGCATATATGGTTGGATTCAAAATCTCACGATTTATTTAATTCAGTTTATTTTGTATAGCCCAGAATCACAAATTGCTGATTTTTCTCAGAGGGCTTTACAATCAGACACAAACATTTTATATATATTTATATATATATATATAATGAAGTTCTTTATTTTCTAAAACATTCAAAAAACAAAAATGTCATGCATTCTGGATTCATTACAAATCAACTGAAATATTGCAAGGCTTTTATTCTGATTTATTGCTGATTATGGCTTACAGCTTAAGAAAACTCAAATATCCTATCTCTAAATATTAGAATATCATGAAAAAGTATACTAGTAGGGTATTAAACAAATCACTTGAATTGTCTAATTAACTCGAAACACCTGCAAGGGTTTCCTGAGCCTTGACAAACACTCAGCTGTTATAAATCTTTTTTTTTACTTGGTCTGAGGAAATATTAAAATTTTATGAGATAGGATTTTAGAGTTTTCATAATCAGCAATATTAAAAGAATAAAAGGCTTGCAATATTTCAGTTGATTTGTAATGAATCCAGAATGCATGACATTTTTGTTTTTTGAATTGCATTACAGAAAATAAAGAACTTTATCACAATATTCTAATTTTCTGAGACAGTCCTGTATATATTATATTTATATATATATATTAATGATCTGAGGACTGTAAAACCAGCCCTTGTGAAAATATCAGTTTTTATTAGTTATTGGACTTTAAAGCTTTTCAAATATACAGAGGAGCAGCAGAGTTTAAAGGTATGTTAGTCCATATTTATTTGATAGACACTCCACCCTGGAATACAAATGATAACAATGACAATTAATTAAATCAGATCATCCTCAGAATAACAACTGATACTTTTCTCCAATTACTCTCGGGGCTTCTCAACTCCTGTCACGTCTCCAAATCACCACCTTTTCTGTCTCTTCTCCTTCCCTTGCGTGATGATCTCGCTTTTCTCTCCCTTCTCTCTAATTATCCAGCCTATTTATTTTTTCCTTCATTCATCAGTCAATAACCACAGCCAAATTGCAGGCTTTCCGCTTTGATGCTATCACACTCCTGACATCGTGAATGGAAACGGCGTCTCTCTTAATGTGCATCGACGGCCACGCTCGCGGCTCTTTGAGGCCGCGCTTTTAGCTGGATGTTAACATCAAAGAGTCCAGCTGAGGCTGATGGAAGTTATATTTCTGGTATTTGGTCATAAAATAAAACAATTTGACTGGGTCATGGGGATTAGATGAAAAGTCAAGGGATCAGAAAAGTCATTGCAATAGATGCAGTGTCAAAATATAAAACAATACATCCAGTTATTGTCGAGGCATCGGTGAGGAAAAGTCAAGTCAAGTTTTGTGCAAATCCAATAGACTGAAAAAAATAAAATAGAATATGAAAAATACTAAATGGTTTGGGTTCAAATAATAACTCACAATGCAACGGTGAGGAGCAACTAAATGTGATCTATTGTTTTTTTTCTACAGAGACACACATTCTCCATATTTTTCCTGTCGCTCACTGAACTTTCTTTTTACAGGACAGAATTATATTAAAAACATGTTTAGGTTTTAGAAAACCATCCTGGTTGAACGTACATTTAGGTTTAGGCAACTCATTGGTCCATAGATTGTTGGACCCTCCCACCCACCAGCCACACAGGGACCTTTTAGATATGAAATACTTGCTCTGACTGTGGTGTGGATGCATTTAATTTGTGTGTCCACCACAAAAAAATATTTTTTTACCTATTTATATCCATGAAACCATTCCGTTATCCAAACCGCTTATCTTTCTTTCGGGTCGCGGGGCACTGGAGCCGATCCCAGCTGACACTGGGCGAAGGCAGGGTCCACCCTGGACAGGTCTCAGGGTCCACCCTGGACAGGTCTCATGGCACACAAAGAGACAGACCACCATTCACATTCTCACCTACGGGCAATTTAGAGTTCAATTAACCTGAGCTGCACGTCTTTGCACTGTGGGAGGAAGCCGGAGGGAACCCACGCTGGCACGGGGAGAACATGCAAACATTCCCACAGAAGGACCGCCCCGACCGGGAATTGAACCCCCTCTTGCTGTGAGGCGACAGTGCTAGCCACTACACCACCGTGCAGCCCATGAAACCAATACATTGTTTTTTCGTGACTATTTCCCGACCATATACCGTGCTGAATAAGCATAACCACTCTACTGAACAGACAAAAAGCTGACACTGAGTTTTCCTCTCACACAAACGTGAAAGACCCGTGTGTGTGTTTGAAAATGAATTCACATTTCCATCCAATAAATATTGGGATTCCAGCCCATTAACATAAACAGTTGTTGATGCTAATTCTCCATAATCTCCTTAATTGAGTGTGCAATAAAACCACGGCTGCAGGACAGCGCGTAACGAGATGGCCTCATGAGAAGAATGCCAGTCAAACCTCAAACTAACGAATATGATATGGAAAACGAGCCGGAAATATGACACTTCTGTTTGTTGATTTAAAATGTCTCAGTCTCATCTGATATTGATTATCTCTTGCTATTTTTACTCTCTACAGGGGACATTTCCTACTTGTATGCTCGGATTGAAAATCAAGCAGACAGAAACACGCTTAAAGGCAATGCCAATATTGACAGGACAGGTCAAACCCAGATTCAACAACATCCATTTCAAGACTTCAGATTTTATTTTTAAATGACAAATTAAATCCAGGAGGACATCAACCACACAGAAAGTAGGGGTTGCATAGATGAACCACCAGCATCAGTCCCTGTTGTGGGGGATTTTGAAACATTTACAAAGAATAGCTTCCCCTCCACCATGATTACTCAGCACTTTAGTCCGTGTTTTCTTATTAATAAGCACAGGATCTAAGTAGCACTTTAGAGGAGAGACCGGATGAATTATAATATGATGACTGCCTCTCTCTCTCCCTTTGTCCTACGTTTGTATTTTGTCCTCCCTCTGTCATTTGCTTCCCCTGCCCAGAGCTAGAGATAGTCCCAACCCCTCCAAAACATACCACACATGCACAGATGACTGTTGGTGACCGGGATTGGAAATCAGCTAAGTGGCAAAGGAATTAAGAGATTGAAGAAGTAATCCTCCGGAGAAGGAATTGCCGCTAGTCATGGTATGCTGTCATCACTGTTATTAATAAAGACATGAGGGATTAAATCAGGAAAAAAGTTTGTTCAGGGTCACAAAGCGAGCCTTTGTTCAATCCCAACCCTAAACACAGGGAACCCTGCTTGTTCTGCAGAAGACAGATTGAAACGCGTACATTGTGTTTGTTCCAGCGTGTGTGAGTGTTTGGTGCTCAGTGGGTAATGCGTCTTTTTCTTGAGTATTCTACCTTATAATCATACCAGTGACCAGAGTACCTTTTGTTTTAAATATTATTATTGTAACATTTAATTCAGTTTATTTTGTAAAGCCCGTTCTCACAAATTACAATTTGTCTCAGAGTGCTTTACAATCTGAACACACAGACATCCCTGACCTTTGACCTCACATCGGATCAGGAAAAACTCCCAAATAACCCTTTCACGGGGAAAAAAGGGAAGAAACCTTCAGGAGAGCAACAGAGGAGGATCCCTCTCCAGGATGGACAGATGAATAGATGTCATGTGTCCAAAAGGAATCATTAGAGTTAAAATACATTCAATGAGTATGACGGAGTGTATAAATAGTTGGTAGTAGGCATGGACCACGATCCAGACCTCCATGATTCATCAGGCAGATGGAGGTAGAGAGGAGGAGTGGGCGGGGCATCAGCAGGGCCATGGCATAGTTGGTAGTAGGCATACTCCATGTCTCTCTGTAACCATATAAACTACAAATATTTAATTGTTTTGGTTTCTTCTTCTTCAAGCAATTTTCCTAAATTCCACAACAAGTCCCGAAAAAAGACTTTGCAGTATCACTTTATTGAGGTCTCATAGCTTTCTGCTCATACAGCAGCCAGTGTTGAGTCCTTTCTCTGATCACCTGAAGAGAAGCCCTCATCTAGTCTGCTCCCTTCTGAGAATGATATCTGGGTATACATATATTTACATTTTTCATCCTCATCACCAGCCACTTGTTTCCTCATCTCTCGACTAGGAGTGGGCGTCTCGATCCCAAAGAATAAATAATACTACGTCTTGTTTTGACGCTCGCGTCAATTGGGTTGGATGCCAAAAAGAAATGGACCCGTGTCATGTTTGATTACTTTCTGGGTGCTCGTCGTAGCCCGAGCACTCCTTCTGCCTCTCGGTGATCACCTCCTTAGTTCAGAGACATCACACATTCACATGTGTTATTCATCACTGGAAACTGTCTTCTGTTTTACCATGCATGGGATTAAGTCCCTAACGGTTAATAGAAACAGGAAATGACTATATCGGTATCGACATTGGTGATTCTGGCCCCGCGTATCTCTTTGTATCGGATCAATCAATCAAAATCTATACTCTGGCTGGGAGGGAAACTTTCAGAAAACGACATTCCTTTCAACAAGCCGTATTATGGTGCGCAGGAAATTCCACCTCGTCCTCTTCCTCTCTCTCTCTCTCTTTGCATCGTCTTTCTGTTGTGGCTTTTAGCAGCACACAGATCGAGAATGACAGGTGATTGCGCCCCGTCTCGAAGCCAAGGATGAGGGCCATTACCCAGCTGTCCTTGGGTGGGAGACATCCATCTGCTCTAAGAGGCGTGACATGGCCAAGTGAAGGTGATGATGTTACGAATGAGGCTGGCGGGCAGCACAAGGTAAAGAGCTGGCCACTCCGTCACTGGGCTCAGTTGACAGGGCCTTTGTACATCAAGTGAGACAGGCCTTGCGAACGTGGGCAAGGTTAACCTGAGTGATATCTGGAACTGATGGTGAACTGAAGTGACCATATACTCAGAAAGGACATGATGGATGAATGAGTAGTATGTGGGGTATGTGGAACTAATTATTCTGGCGCTACGAATGTACAGTAGAGTAACTCGGCGGCAGCTCAATGCTTGTTCCACGTATCGCACCCTGGCCATCGACTGCCGCCGCGGGAGAGACGGTAAGCAGCGAGATATCCCTCAGCAGAAAATCCCATTTTGCTTTCATGCCTCAAAGGAAAGCAGATTTTGAGTCGCAGTAAAGCAGCATTTGATCTGCTACGTCCATTCGTTTCATCCCT
The DNA here is from genome assembly GCF_029220125.1 of Pseudoliparis swirei. NCBI lineage: Eukaryota > Metazoa > Chordata > Actinopteri > Perciformes > Liparidae > Pseudoliparis > Pseudoliparis swirei. Next base: position 5,160,908 of record NC_079402.1, on the reverse strand, counting down.
TCGTCTGCCAGAAGGGCTTAGGTGAGCTAAGACTGCGACGATGCCACAGCAGGCCAGCGTTTCTCACCAGGCGTAAAAAAAAAAAACGCCCAGCGACGGAAGCCATCTGGACAAGAACGGGGTCATTCACTCCTCCGGCAGCCAGTTTCCGACGTGAAAGTGCAGCAGCAGGACTAAGCTGTGCCGACAAAACGCTCAGAGGACGTGCCCCTCTCCCTTTTTCGGGGGGGGGTCCTTTGAGGTCGGGATGCAACGACGTCATTGGCTGCCACGTGTTGGGTGTGGTGGAGGGAGGCTCGTCTGAATGAGGAAAAAAACAAACAAAGGGGCTGACATCCTCCTTGTTTTTCAGAGAACCTGTGGCTGACGAAATTGAAGTGGGCAGAGTGAGGACAGGATGACCCCCACCCCACCCGACCCCCCTCACAGAGGCGTACTCATCTCGCCAGCTCTCCTCCCCTCCGCTGGGCTGCCAGGCGGTAGAGCTGTCGGCTAGTGAGTCGACTAATGGATCACCCAGCTGGCCGGAGACGTCATCAGGCTACAGTGAATTATTCAGCTTCCAGAGGGCTCTCCGCAAATTATTTAAAAGTGTTCGGAGCAACAAGGCACAGACCCAATGAAGTGCCACCAGTTAGTCTAGTTTCACCCATCGCCTTAAAGCGCTCTGCATGTCCGGCCTCAGCCAAACATGATGATTCAAGCCTGTGTGAAGAACCTGCTCTGAATTCAGATTGCAGAGTAAACCCCCGCCGTGCACTCTGCACTGGAGTGTTGACTTGACACATGAGATCATGTAGTCGGTGCTGTCTGAAAAGTTCAGCACTCGACGTTTTCCTAACTCACTGCTACTTCGTGTCATCGGATCTGAATGACGTAAGGCACCGAGGGTAAGCACCCGGAGACCAATCTGCCAGTACAACCTTTTTTTTGACATTGAAATCCCGTTTCTGTCGAAGGAGACGGCCTCGATTCATCAGTCCTTCTGGGTTGGTGTCCTGGCGAGGATGACCGATTGGAATTCCACGTCCGTATACATCACACTCGATCCTCGTCCACTCAGCAAAGGGTGGATAAATCACTCCGTCTGGGCCCGTCCCTCAGCAGGCCCCAGAAAGCCTTTTAATAACAGGCTCAAGCTGCCTGCAGTGCCGGCCCCTTGATTGTTTTGAGTAAAAACAGATGTGGTTGCCTGTCTCAGTGCAGAATGCTCGACGGAGTTTTCGAAAAAATCCCCGTGTCACGGGGCCTTAGCCTCCATGTTGTCTTCCGAAAACATCCGGCGCCGCTAGGAGGCCACCCGAATGCCTCCCCGCTCCCTATGGCCTCTGTCGGCCTCCGAGACAAAAAAAAGTATTTCAAACACAAATTTGGAAACGGGCTCCCCCTCTCGTAAAGCCCACTCGTCTGGGTGAACGCATTCATGCCCCGAGGGCCCCCCCCCGATGAAATAAAACCCCAGCGCCATGCCCTTTATGCGAGCCAAAAACACTGGGCATGTTTATTACATCTGACCATCTGGGTTTTTACATGTCTGCCGGACACAGCCGCGCACTCCCACATAGGTCAGAGGTCCTGCCGACAGCCGATAGCTTGTTAGCGACATTCGACTCGAAATGCCAACGACACATGATTGACATGTTGTTGTTGTTTTTGTTGCCAGAATGTTTTTTTAGCTTTGAGGCGATCCGGCAGGTACCCTCCTCCATCGCACTTCAGAACATCCCTCGTTCTTTTCCGCCGATCAGCCGATGACGAAGCGGTCTCTCTCTGGTGGGAGACGGATGCCTCTGCAGCGGGGCGACGGACCAACGGCATCTCCCCGCGGGCTCCTCAGTGACTGATATTCCTCCCTGATTTGTTTAAACAGTCTCAAATGTCCCTCTCCCCTCCCCCGGTTGCACATGTGGTGTGTGTCCTGCCGGAGCCCTGAGCAGTGGTCGAGTTCCACCTTCGGGCCAGAAGTTCTAATTAAAGCAGGATGGGCCCGTAGACTGCCGTTTCAGATGACGGAGGCCCGGCTCGCCCTCTCCCTGACACACACAAACCCACCAGCCGGCCGGTGTTTACCCTTATATTCTCCGCTGGTCCAAATTGTTTCTCACGCCGCTTCTCTCTTTCGGACTCTGGTATCCATCGCCGATATGTCCCACCCAGCCCAACATGTTCTGCTAAATAGGGAAGGAAATATTTACCCAGCGCTGGTGTGAAGGGGTTGCGACCCCTGGGTCAAACCGGAGGTCAGCATGTCGGCGGCATGTTCACGGAAGTGCTTTTAAGCGCGTCGCTCGCGTCACGGCACAATGGGAGCAACAGGTTAGTTTGTGGGTTAATAACATTCTTTGCGGTATTCTGAATCTCTGTATTGCACATGTGTTGGTGTTAATGGGATATTATGTGGTAATGCACCTCAAGGGGGTGAAGGATAAGTGGATTCAGAGGCTCTTCTGAAAAAGAGGCATCATGAAAAAAAACTCTCCACAAAAAAACTCTCAAGCCGATGATGATGTGGTGAAAAAGAATATGAATCAGTAAATGCCGCAAATTCTTTTAAATCACCCGTGAATACCACTTAAGGACGAATCTGTACGTACGAGTGGTTCTTGCATGAGACTCATTGGGCCCGATAACCAAGGCCATTAAAGAATAAGCAATTATACTGACAGTTCAGACACTCAAGGTCAGAAACGCAATCCCACATGGGAACATGACAGTTATTGCACCATGAGGATTTTCAAAACCCATTTGCTAATTCTTTCTCTCTTTTCCTCGGTGCACTAGAGATCTGTCCAATGACACGGGAGGAGACGGCGTGCTCAGTCTGTTTCGAAGTTTCCAGTTTTGGAAGATACGGCGCTATTATGCTACAATGTGGATTTTATTTCTTCACTTTTTGTTTTGTTCCGCCAATTCAGCTAGAAGTGGCGTCATTGGATGAAGTAGGACTCACAATGGTAAAATGAGAGGACCTTGTTCTATTGTCTCTGCCATGAAACTGAAATAAACACGTGGACATTTAATCCCAGTACTTTGTGGAGCACATATTTCTCCAGAAAACATATCTCTGTTGTATAACCTCGCCGGTTGCCAAGGATGTTAAGATTTCTTTTTTATCATTCTTTCTTTTCTTTGAAAAGAGCATGCGTTTAGCAATTATTAAACGTCGTATTACCAATACGAGCCCTTGACAAAAGATAATGGGTCAACAAGAAATAATCATATCCACGAGGTTAGCTTGACCGAACAACCGAGCTATTTTTCTTTGGTATTAATGGGTTTTGGAAACCTATTTTTTCAATTCAAAAATCACTGAAAGAGAACAGCATAACAGGGACAACGCGTTCTTATAATAGTGTGAATGGGATTACATCGTACACCGTCGGTACTTGGGTGTCTCATAGAAAGGTCAAAGGCTGCCTCGCGGGTCAGTCCCTTGGCGGCGGGGGGGCGTGACAGAGCGTCAATATTTGACGACCTGGGAATGAGAGCGGGCTGACGATGAACAGGGGCTCCAAAATCACATCATGCACTCTGTGGATTGGCCTATTACTGTCCAGGGATTGAACTGCTAACCCTGAGATGTCCAAATATCAAATGGGTCCGTATACCGTGTCACCTTAAGTGTCCGTGCCCTCGTGCCACAATGCTATTGATAGAAAGATATAATAGATCTCTCCTTGGGCTGCAACGGGGTCGACACTCTGGCTCGTGACTTTTATCAGGGTCAGCTGTGATCTGCTTATTAGCAATTTAATAATGTTTCTTTAAGGTAAAGACAAACCAAAGTGGGACTTGTGAAACATTCTGCAAAACTCTAAATGGTCATTTCTTTAATCATTCTGTCCAGATTCAGTGTGTGTGTGTGTGTGTGTGTGTGTGTGTGTGTGTGTGTGTGTGTGTGTGTTTATTTGCGTGTGTATCTGTGTTGATGGAGGAACAAGGGAGTTCCGGGAGAGGCCATAATGTTTCACCAATGTGTTGGGATGTGGTTGTTACACCACCACTCCTTTCTAGCAGTTTAAATTTGCGAATGTGGTAAGAAAATATATATATGTATATACAGATATATATATACATAATATATATGTATACATATATTTATATATTTGTATATACATATATATATATACATATATACATATGTATAAATATATATATATACATATATATATATGTATGTATTGCCTTTGAGTGGGCTTTTGTTGGTTTTCATGTTATTTGTGTTACTCATTATCATAATTTAAGACTTGGAACAAAAACCCATTTAAAACCTTGTTTCTTCTATTTCATATTTAATACATATGACATCGAACAAGAGAAAAGGTTTTAAATGGATTCTTGTTCCCAGTCTTGAATTCGGATAATCATCTATTCATCATGGTACTCAGTCAGTTAAAAAAAGAAAGAACAAATACACTTCATTCACCACACAGTATGCTCGGTCCGGCTTATTCAGCATGCACCACCTGCATGTGAAGCCCTGATAATATTCATAATTCCTGCTCCTAAACAATTCCCTGAAAATCACAGGGGTGGAACACAGTGGTGTTGAAGTCCCTCACACTCGTACAAACAACCAGCAAACAAACCCCGACCCGCAGAGGCATTGTCCCGGAAGGCACCAGCTGCATGAGAAAGTCCTGTTTAGGAGTTCAGCCATGCACTGCTCTCTTTCGATTGCCTTACAACTAAAGAAAGCCAGGATTTCCTAATGCCCAGAATGGTGGAGCTCTCGACAGATTGATCTGCAACGGGGGACCGTCCATTCTTTGCAAAGGGAGCCGGCCAGAAAGAAGTGTGAAAGAGTTTACTTGAAGGGCGGTCTGAGATCGACTTTGTCAGATCTCCAGGGCAAGTTGCAGCTGACAGGGGAAGACATCAATCTGTGGATCGGACTGTCTGCCAGAGGTCGAGGCTCAAGATGGACCCCTTCTGTCTGGACGTTAGCCTGGGTGAGTCGAGCACATTTTAATCTGAAATCAGGCAAAAAATAAGACGTACCGTCATCGTTGGAACCTTTTTTTTAAATAGCTTTGCTCGTTGATGAGTTATATTTTATTTAGAAATGTGTTGGCTCAAGGAATTTGCTTGTGACCTTTGACACATTCATTACATTATCAAAATAAGACTCTTGTGTTCGAAAATTTCGCAGATAGATTTGACAGCTTTGTAAAAATGCATGTTGAAGGCAGTACAGAGCACACGTTCAATTTAAATTGAATTAATTAAATTAATTTTGTATAGCACAATTTAAAATTAGCCTCAAAGGGCTTTAACATCTGTACACATAGACATCCCTGTCCCGGGACCTCACATCTAATTATAATAACAATTCAAACTTGTATAGCGCTTTTCTAAATACACAAAAGACGCTTAGTCTATCTAGTTAAACATCTAGTCTATCTATAAGTTAAAAGATGGACGGTATACATTTGTTTTGGCATCCATACACAGTTTATATAGCTTAACAAGTAATAGTCCAATGTTGCAAGTATTTGCAGCTACTGCAATAATAGCAGCACTATATTCATGGTGGTTTGAGATGTCTGGAACCATATGAATCATCTTAAAGAAATAAAAAGGATTTCAAATCGATTCGATTTCGTACACTGGTTTCAGGCCGTGACTTGGCAGCACGGAAGCCCCTCGTAGCACAGAGAAGCTCCGCTGTGTTGGTTTGCCAAGCGAGACCGAAGATTATTGATTTTTCAAGTGTGTGTGTGTGCGTTGTCTAACTGTGTGTGTGTGTGTGTGCGCTTGAAGGGGGAGCTGGCACATATACCCCTGGAATGCAAGCGGTTGCTGTTGCAACAGGTCTGACCATTTACAAGTCAACCGAGACTACCGAACATTCACGAGTGTACTTTAGATTGCTGCATACATATTAGGTCCCTGGAGACACTTTGTACTGTAGGTCAAAGTTTTTTTCTTCTTCTTTTTCTTTTGTAAGAATATTCAACCCACATGTGCATAAGGTTAAAGATGAATCTACAGTCAGCCATTCATTTCCATCCTCATTACCTTCGCATTGAAAATGCAGAAGGTTATGTTTTGATCGCCGTGTATTTATTTATTTATTTGTATGCGTGTTACTCTCATAACTCAAAAAGTATTAAACCGAATCGCATGAAATTTGGTGGGATGATTGGTTATTATCCGGGGACCATTTGATTAGATTTTGGGATTGATCGGGTCAAAGGTCAAGGTCATGAAAAGGTCAAAATCTTCTTTTTACCATAGCACGGTAAATTTGTATCCAATTGGCATGCAACTAATGCCAAAATGTTCATAATTCAATGCCCAATCTTGTGATATGCGAAAGTATGCGCTCTACCGAGTGCCCGTTCTAGTTCTTCTGTGTATCTGTCCTTGTGCAGCTTTACGGTCAATTAATATACAAAATGGACACATAGTCGGCATCAAAAAAAAATCCCGTTAGCTTATCAGAAGGTCTTACCCATTGATCACCCAAAGTTCTGCTCCCCTCACATGGGTTTGCCCGACTTCCAACTATTTGTGAAGAGAGTCAATAGAGCTCCAACTGTACGGGGAGAGAAAGAAATGCCAACCCTTTTAGAAGAAAAGCGGGTTTTAATGGGGATTTGGCGAGCTGGTCCCAGACGGGAGGGTTTCATCTTATAAATCATTCACTTTGTTTGGCATTCTTTGGGTTTTTTTCATCGCAAGACACATGTTTTGGTTGGAATAAGAGACAGAGTTGGTCCAAAATAAACTCACGCAGAGCACTTCGCGTCCGCAGATTCATTGCTTTCGGTTTTTTAGCGTGGGCAAATGAAATGTGATAATTGATAAAGCACTGGAGTGAAGTGTGTGCAATATTACCGCACTGGCTCCGCGCCAGCGTTTCCTCAGTCGAGCTTTATTTCGACATGGTTTTGGACGGCCTCGAGCGTTCGAGTTTCCAAGACATAAATCATGGTCTGGGCACGGATTGCTGCGAGAACCTGTGACAAAAATATCCCAGCTTGCATCTTATGAAAGAAAGACTGATGAAAGAAAATAGATGTTCCATTTTCGAGGCATTACTCGAGGCATTACGTCATTACGAACGGTGGGAATTTCTGAGAGATTTTAATTTAACGGGACACTACGCTATTCCCGAGTCTATTTCGTGTGCCGAAAAAAAATATGTTTTTTTTGTTTTTTTGTTTACTGATCAGGACCTAAGAGAGAAAGAGGAGAGAGTTACGCTAACACACTCGGTCAGGCGGCTGTGAGGTATTGATCGCACGGAGTGTGTGACAGTGATGGGCTTTGACAGCCCGCCGCGTGGACCTGAGTGCGAGTCAAGAGGGGGGGCCACGCTCCGTCTTCCGGGCCCACCGGGGTCACTCGGGCTTCGCGTCCCTCGCCTGCGCGCATGGATGCCCGCGGACACGGGGATGAGAGCCGAGGGGAAATGTGGCTTCAATCTTTAACATTTAGGGATAAGAGCATCGGCTAAATGTCGAAGATAATTCACCCTTAAAGTCGTCTCGCTTCGCTTCAAAATCAGGTTTTTATATTTCTTTTTGGTAATGTCAGTTGGTACATCTTACAGTATGCTTTTTAACACTGAAGCCCACTTTATATATTTATTGAATGTCTTGTTTTGAATCAGTAATGTCTTTTTACCTTAGTCTGAGTCGCCAACTGAATTTTATGGACGATAATAAACATCCTTATCCTTAACCACTGGTTTCAATGCAGAGGATTGTGGGGAAAAACAACACACACACACACACACACAATTTCTCAGAGCCGTCAGTTCCGTCTTCAAATTACTTGCCCTAAAGATATTCATGTAACAACTGTATAATAATTGAAGCTAAAAACATGTTCCAATTTGAAAGTCTGCTGCAGCTTCGCCTGGAAATACCTCAATCCGATGGTTTCACGTCATCTCTGTTTGTTCAGTTGTCCACGGGAGGAAGTAGAACCACAAAAAATAACTCTTTAATGGGTTTTCAGAAACATCGGCAGCTTTTAGTTTCTCGGAAACTACGAGAAAAACCTGCTGTTGAGAGGACGTTAATAGCCTCTGACTGTAGTAAATGCATTTGAGTTGAAGCTTTTCGTGGTCATTAATGGTAACGGGGGGGGGGGGGGGGAACACTTGTCATTCGTTAGGGCACGGTTGTCCCTACAAAGAGAATTGTAGGCGGCAGGCAGCCCACGTGAGCAGGGGTCCCCAACCCCCGGGCCGCGGCCCGGTACCGGACCACAGCTTGGTTGGAACCGGGTCGCGGAAAAAAAGTGAATAAATAAAGTTTACAATTTTTTTTTTTTAATCAGTCGGAAAAATATATTATTTTGAAAAAGGACCGGATACACCCGTGTGTACGTCTGAGCCGCGTTCAGGAGTCTTAAAGTTCGGGTTTATCGCTGCAGGCGAGTCTCACGCGCCGAACCCTCTGCTGGCGGCACATTTCAGTGACAAAGAATCTTAAAACATATTCAACCTGCTCAATGAATTCTGTCACTTCAGGGAAATGACAACTGTTTTCAAGTTGGCCGATAAAGTCGCTGCTGTGTGGGCGAGTGAACAGCGGAATATTCTACATGTTTCAGACGTTGACCGGGTGGAAGAGGCTTTTAAAAGAGTTTGAGCGGTACTCCAACCACAAAAGACCCGACTGCAAAAGAATAGACCTGCAACCCATTTGTAAACAAACCCACCCGGTGAATCGAGCCCGTCCGAGCGAGAAGAAAATGTGTTGGAGATGCAAATGACGGTGGCCTGAAGGGACATTTCACACAACAACTCTGCCGGTGTTCTAATGACAGCGACCAGAACTCGGTTAGGAGCAGCGGACCAAACACACGTCTGTGTCGCCGTCTCCATTAGCGGCTCGTTGCAGGTCAACAAGCGCACGGCTCACACTAATTCGGCGTAATGATGAGTTGTAGTTTTGGCACTTTATGCCCTTCGTATAATTGTATGACGTCATATTTATTACGTCATTTATATTGCCGGTCCGTGAAAATAATTTCTGACATGGAACCGGTCCGTGGCTCAAAAAAGGTTGGGGACCGCTGCACGTGAGGACGTCTTCAGGGCTTCTTATTTTGCTCTGCCCAGATGAGATGTCTTCGAGTAAGACTGTTGGGAAGTGAAGATAAAGCTTTAGGATTTGTGTTATATAATAATATCCCTGAGAAGAAGAAAAGGATGCCAAATTGAAGTTGTAGACAAAAGAATGGTCTTTGGTCTGTGTCTTGTATTGAGGAGGCCTAATTTTGTTGAGCCCCCATTCTTGCAAGTTTGTCCAGCTCTTATCCCCAAATGTCCTGGTTTTAGTGCAACAGCTCTGTATTAATTCAATTCAGTTTATTTTACATAGGCCAATATTACGAATTTACGAATTTTCCTCAAAGGGCTTTACAATCCGTACACATACGACATCCCTGACCTTTGACCTCACATCCGATCAGGAAAAACTCCCCAAAAATAGGAGAATTTTTTTTTGCATGGAACAAAGTGAAGAAACCTTCAGGAGAGCAACAGAGGAGGATCCCTCTACCAGGATGGACAGAAGAATAGATGTGTCATGTGACCAGAAGGAATCATTACAGAGTTACATAAACACATTCAATGAATATGACAGAATGAATTAATAGTATTAATTCCAGTTCACATATCTCACATCCCTCTCTGGGTTCACGATACATTTGGAAAAAAAACATTTACGTTCACTACTTAAAGTTTAGATTTTTGAAGAGGCAAAGTGGGGGAAATATATCATACAAAAGGCAATAATATCCATGTATTATTTCTCAAACAGAAGGCTGATATCAATATACTGGACATATGTGGGGGGTGTGGGGGGGGGTGTGCTCTGCTTTGAATTTGGGTTTCTACTGAGTGATTTATGGGGAAAGAAATGAAAACGCAAACCTCCTGGCACTGGCGGCGCAGCGCAGCGGCCCGTCGTGAGCGTAAGCTCCGGGTGTGTGCGATCCGAGGCTCAAACTAATGAGCTGCACTGAATGAGAGCTTTCATCAAATCCAATTTAAACACTGTAAGCAGTGTTTCAGCCTGTAGGAATCACTCAGCATGACTGGCTCTGGAATGACCTCCAAATGTGTTTTGTGTGATTGCTGCCCCGCAGCCACAGTCCCAGTCCCCCCCCTTCCACCCACCCCTCCCATTTCTCTCACACCAACCTCATCTCACAGGAAATGTGTACTTATTTGTTTGAAGATAAACGTCGCTGTTATTTCTGACATTCAAAATCACGACCGTGCTTTTTTTCTTCTTTTTTTACACAACACAGTAGAATGTGGTACAGCGTCTAAAACCTGAACTTTCGAACATGAGCGTACCTCCGAGAAACAATAAGTAACTAGAACGGGCACTCGGTAGAGCGCATACCTTCGCATATCACAAGATTGGGCATTGAATTATGAACATGTTGGCATTAGTTGCATGCCAATTGGATACAAATTGACCGCGCTATGGTAAAAAGAAGATTTTGACCTTTTCATGACCTTGACAGTGACCTTTGACCCGATCGATCCCAAAATCTAATCAAATGGTCCCCGGACAATAACCAATCATCCCACCAAATCTCATGCGATTCGGTTTAATACTTTTTGACTTATACGAATAACACTCACGCATACAAATAAATACACGGCGATCAAAACATAATCTTCCGCATTTTCAATGCGAAGGTAAACAATGCTCACATGCTGGTGTTCAGCAGATATAATTCATCCCATATTCATCATCTGAGCGACTTTGCCAATCTGTACTGAGCACAAAGTACAGCCGAGGCTGACGGGAAAGCCATTAGTTCTGCACGTGTTTGATCATAAACCAAAGTATTGGACGCATTTGTTTTACTTAATCTTTGATCGCCAGAGTTATTACAATTCATCCCAAGGGGGACGTAACTCGACACGCCAGATGGTTCGTTGGCCCGAGAAGCCGCCGGCACATTCAAATAAATACTTGGTCGGCAATTGGATGAAACATCTGTCCATAAAACTGAGAAGAAAAGCGAGAGAAAAAACATCTTCAGTGTCATTATGTGTTCTGATCATGCTAACGCTCCGGCAGCAGCTACACGCTGACGTCTCGAGGAGCCGCCGCTGTTGTTCTGGGTACTGATTGTTCAGGCTCCGGCTTTCAAGACACAAAGGCATTAATGTCACCTGACGAGAGGGAATGCTGTGATGTGCCTCGTAATATTGCAAGACTGAGCTGCTGTGCACGGTAAAGGTGTCGATGCCAAGATGTCTCGAAGAATGACCAAATTCCATGTCAAGGCCAAGCCCAAATATTAACACCAATGGGGTGTTAGAAATAAGTTCATCAGTGGGGTCACCTAAAGTGATTAGGATGCATCCTCTGGCAACCACGAATGTGTGAACAGTCTATTCAGTAGATGCTGACATGTTTGACTGGAAAGGGACATTTTGACCCACTGAAGGCCCACGTTGAGGAGGAATGATCCCTTAACCCTCCTGTTACCTTCGGGTCAATTTGACCCCATTCAATGTTTAACCCTCCTGTTACCTTTATATTTACTGACATATTTTACCCTTGGGGTCAATTTGACCCCAGCAATTAAAACCTCCAGAAAATTATTAGAATTTATATTGTTTTCCAAGTTTAAGTGTGAGGTACTTATTGTTTGTTTGTTGACTACCTAAATAGCCCTTTAAATATATAAAAAAGTTGATATTTCTTATATGTTTGACACAGTGAAAAACAGCCTTGGGTCAAATTGACTCGAAAGAACACCGACATTAAACATTGAATGGGGTCAAATTGACCCTAAAGGTAACAGGAGGGTTAAGACAGTCCAGTTCATCCTCTGGACCATGACTGCCCGTAGTATAGTTGATCGTTTTCAGGGGCTAAGAATGATTGCTATTGTTATGAATGTTCTTGTGTATTCCATTTGTTTTAGTTAGTCTATTCATTATTAAGTCTATAAGATATCAGACCCCCACCCACACACACACACACACACACACACATGGCCTCCTGCCTCCTTGGCCCTGTCTCCTGCCGAGGCCCTGCTGATGCCCCTCTTCTCTACCTCCTTCCGTTCATGGATCGTGGTCCATGCCTACTACTCATTATTCATACACTCTTATCATATTCATTGAATGTGTTTATGTAACTCTGTAACGCTTCATTCTGGTCACATGACGTCTATTCTTCTGTCCATCCTGGAGAGGGGTCCTCCTCTGTTGCTCTCCTGAAGGTTTCTTCCCTTTTTTCCACGTGAAAGTTTTTTTTTCTGTTTTTTTGGGGAGTTTTTCCTGATCCGATGTGAGGTCAAAGGTCAATGATGTCGTATGTGTACAGATTGTAAAGCCCTCTGAGGCAAGTGTGTGAATCTGGGCTACACTAAATAAACTGAATTGAATATATATATAGCCATAGCTTATGAGTGACGTGCTTTCAGCATTTGGAATAAACAAAATGCCACTTTTAATAAAGACGCTCAGTCCGGTGGGGTCTTTTGTCTTTGACAAGGTGTTATGGATGCTCCGTGAAGCCGAGCGCATTCTGTCCGGAGCTGCTGGAACTACCATCCCAAGGCTAGAGCACTCCCGCTCATGCTGGAAGTGATTATCGCAGCCGTGGCAAGCCGGGCAGAGGAAATAAACAATATCATTCCGAACCGACAGCCGTCCACAGCAATAACGGACACAAAGAGAAGCGAAGGACAGGCAGTCGAGATCCTGTCGATCCGCTTGAAGGTGGGGGGAGGGTGGTGTTTATAGCCTCCGTTATTTTGCCTCTTGGTATATTTTATTGGAATCGGGATGAATAATGCATTCTTAGAAAATTAGACAATGTCCTTGGTTTCTTGAATGCCTCTTTTAGCCAGCTGGCAACCTGTCGCCACTGCTTAGAAAAAGGTCTGATTGAATTCTATATCTATATTCAGCTATAGACAGAGATAAGGTTATGAACACAGACTCTTTACAGGCAGTTTATTTGACATATTGTTTGTCAAATTTATTCACATAACCAAGGAGGATACGTTCCTTTTCATGACAAATCCCAAAAGGGTGGCACACAAGTTCTTTCCTAATTTACACTACCGTTCAAAAGTTTGGGGTCACTTAGAAATGTCTTTATTTTTCAAAGAAAAGCACTGTTTTTTCAATAAAGATAACATTAATAAAAAATACACACTATACATTGTTAATGTGGTAAATGACTATTCTAGGTGGAAACTTCTGGTTTCTAATGAAATATCTCCATAGGTGTATAGAGGCCCATTTCCATCAACTATCACTCCAGTGTTCTAATGGTACATTGTGTTTGATAATCGCCTTAGAAGACTAATGTCTGATTAGAAAACCCTTGTGCAATTATGTTAGCACAGCTGAAAACAGTTATGCTGGTGTTATAAGCTATACAACTGGCCTTCCTTTGAGCTTAGAGAGAGAGAGAGAGAGAGGTTGTTTGAAGGGGGAAACTAAGCATTGAACAAGTCCCTTAGAGATTCCCAGTATTCCCACAATACCACAGTTCAATTAGTCACTGCTCATTAAAGACTACGAGTCCCCCGTGGCACGCCCCGGCTGCCGCTACACCGCCGGTTCTGAATCTTTATTTGATTTCATATTCCGACATCAGAGGAATGTTGAAAATGCACCGAGCGTTGCAAGGTGGGGAAACTTTCCGTGGGAATAATGTGTGTGGCAGTGTGAGAAGGGAATTTCTTTATATTTCTTTGATGCTTTAATAAATTCTCTCATTTCTTAATTGATTGAGATTTTAAATTAGACCCAACACATTTTTCAACCGCAATCATGCAAGTCTTTATATAATATCTACATGCCATATAGTATGTGTGTATATATATATATATATATATATATATATATATATAATTATGGCATGTCGATATTATATATTTATGTCTTTGCATAATATCTACATGTCAAATAGTATAAATATATATATATATGGCATGTAGATATTATGCAAAGACATAATATCCATATATATATATTATATTATATATATATAGTATATATATATATATTATATCATATATATATAGATATAGATATATATATATATATAATTGAATAATATTGAGAACAGGTTTTACGACAGCATTATGTCTGTATGGGATGATTTTGCACTTGAAGATTCTGGTCCAACGATGACGTTGAGTGCCAGAAGAGGCAGGAGCTACCGTATCCATAACGAGGGGGATGTGCATGTAAAGTCACCTTGAAATGTTCTAGTTTTGTTACTTTCCCTTTTCCTTCTCATGGGCCCTTTTTTATCATCCTCCTCTTCTGATCCCCTGTGACTGGAAGCAGGCAGTGGGGACACATGAGCAGCTCTCCAGAGATCTACCCCTGGCGCTCTCAGGTCATCCGCCTTCGGTGGATCCATTTACCGGGCCGGGCAGCTGCCGCGGGAGGTTTGAGCCCTCTTTTAAAAAAAAAAAAAGAAGAAAAAAAAAAAAGGCCACGTGAGGCTACGGTTACAGTGTGCAAAGAGTCTGAGGTAGCGGTGGAAGAGAAGGAACAGCTCAGGGCCGCCCGGGGAGGGGGGGGAGGGTGAGGGGGGTTGCTGCGGACCTCCTGCCGTGAGTTCAAAGAGAGGTTCCCAACAGCTGTGGCTCCTAGGGTAGGTTTAGAGGGCTGGTTGGAGGTGTGTGTGTGTGGGGGGGGGTAACATGGCAACCCAATCTGACCTCAAACTCCAAGTTGCTGTGTTTGTCTTGATTTCCACATTTCTTTTCGGGGAATACACACTCCTCCGATTTCATCACGGGAGGAATTACAGGTCCGTCTGATGCAGTGTGGGGCGTCACGTCTGAACCGCGTCTCACGGGGCAGCATCCCTTCATGCGATGGTTGGAATGTATACACAGCATTCCCCCTTTTTAAACGAGTGCAGGCACCACGATGCAGCCTGGCATGACTCAAGGTTGCCTCAGCAGAGGGAACCAGGCTTCATCAGAAACTGGGAACACATGCAGCAGAGTTAGGACAGCCCAGTCGTACATACACTACCGTTCAAAAGTTTGGGGACACTTAGAAATGTCTTTATTTTTTCAAAGAAAAGCACTGTTTTTTTAATAAAGATAACATTAAATTAATCAAAAATACACTCTATACATTGTTAATGTGGTAAATTAATATTCTAGGTGGAAGTGTTTGGTTTCTAATGAAATATCTCCAGGTGTATAGAGGCCCATTTCCATCAACTATCACTCCAGTGTTCTAATGGTACATTGTGTTTGCTAATCGCCTTAGAAGACTAATATCTGATGAGAAAACCCTTGTGCAATTATGTTAGCACAGCTGAAAACAGTTATGCTGGTGATATAAGCTATACAACTGGCCTTCCTTTGAGCTTGAAGTTTGAAGAACAAAATTAATCCTTCAAATATTAATCATTATTTCTAACCTTGTCAATGTCTTGACGATATGTTCTATGAAATGTTCAATTCATTTGATAAATAAAAGTGTGAGTTTTCATGGAAGACACGTGACCCCAAACTTTTTACCAGTAGTGTATATATTTCTTTATTCCAGACTCACTTGTCCATAAAACAAACAAACACAAATACAAAAACAATATTTGAAATACAATAAAATACAAGGACACAGGTCCAACCATTGCAGCTAAAAAGTCACTCGCGGTGAAAAAACAAACAAACATTTGTTCCATTGCTTCCAGAAACAAGACGAATAGCTGGTATCACTCAGTGCTGGGTCAGCCAAGATCGAAATTCTCTGAGACACTCAATTTATATATAAAATTCTTCAAAACAGCATGAAAAGCGGGAACATTATGGCTCACAAACATCTAGCATTTAGCAGGATCCTGAAACTGTACAGTTTTAATGTAACAGTTTAGCTCCACGCCTTCCTTTTTGTAATAGTTGTTTTCATCCTGTCACACCATCTCGTCAATCCAACTCCCCTCACCTGCCTCTGATCACCTCGTTAGTCCCTCATTCCCTTCACCTGGTCCTCACGCCCTTCTCACCTGCAGCCCATCCCCTCATTAGTCCCAGTCTACTTAGGTTCCTTCACTTCCACTAGTTCTCTGCCAGATTGTCTTGTGTTTTCGTGCCAAGTTCTCCAGTGTTATTAGAGTATATTCCTGACCTGCCTGTTCTGACCCTGCCTCCCTGCCCTGACCTCTGATTCTCTGCCCCGCCCCTTTTTGGACTTGTTTGCTTCTTCGACTGATCTCCCGGTTTTGACCCAGCCTGTTTCCAACCAAAGACAGTATTCTTTGTTACTCCTGTCTGAGTCGTGTTTTTGGGTCCACTCTAATAGCGTCGTGACATTTAACCCTTGTGTTGCGTTAGGGTCAATTTGACCCGATTCAATATTTAACCCTCCTGCCGCCTTCGGGTTAATTTGACCCCATTCAATGTTTAATGTCGGTGTTCTTTCGGTAGTCAACAAACAAACATAAAGTGCCTCACACTTAAACTTGGAAAACAATATTAATTCTAATAATTTTCTGGAGGTTTTAATTGCTGGCGTCAAATTGACCCCAAGGGTAAAATATGTTAGTAAATATAAAGGTAACAGGAGGGTTAAACATTGAATCGGGTCAAATTGACCCTAAGGCAACAGGAGGGTTAAAGGGGGAAGTTTAGCCAATTATAGCTGTGTTAAATATAATTGGTTTGTTTCGGTCAAACTACTCGGGTTGACCACTTCGGTTTCAGTTCTACTAGTTAAATAGTGGCCGGTTTAGCATTTCGGGTTGACACGAAGCACCAAAGAAGGCAATGTCGTGAGTTTTGACAATGGCAATTATGTTATCACTCTGTTTGTGAATGTAGCCTAAGTGGTTGTATTGTCTTTGTTTTCAGTTTTACACACAATGCGTAAAAGGAGGAAAAAGTAAAGTACTACACTCTGTCTTCTTCTTTGTCGGGGGGTAGCTAGGTGTTAACTCAGAGTTCACACGCTCTGCACGAGACATCATAATAGCCTTATTTTCACAGTTGTCTTCGTATTAGTCAAAATGGTATTTATTTAACACTTGTACAATGCTAATATAGCAATAACGAGCTGTTTCAAACGAGCTGATTGTCCCCATCACTAACGATGAAAGTGCATCTGGACCCCTGACCCTCTGAGCAGGAGGAACGACTGCAGATATTTACAGCTTTTAAATATTATTTCGGGCAATCGTTTTGAGATAGATTTAAAAAATGGTGAACCTATCCAAAAATCTTGAGCAACAAGCTCAAATCTTAGTATTCATTTCAATATTTTGACATCAAAAATGAATAAATACATACTCGAATACATTCCGGGAATCACTCTTTGTGGTTACTTCTCCAGTTTCTTCATATATTTTCCAATCTCACCAGATGCTGATATTACAGTATTACATGACATATACCCCTAATAGAAGAATAACATGTGCGTGTTTTATAACAAATATATGAACTTCGTTCAAAATCGATCCTCTCGCATCATCCCAAAATAAATAAAACACCGTGAAGTAAAAGGAGCCCCTTTTCCTTCTTGTATTTCCTGAACTCTGATCCAATAGTAGATAGTCAGCGTAGAGTAGAAATGTAGAACATGTGTATCTGACTTTTCAATCACCCTGTCTATTCTTGTCTCCTCGAGTTAGAATGTCCCCGCAACACGACACTGTATAAATATGTGTCCGACATAACTGCGGGCCCATTGAGCCGATCCTGTGGCTCCGGCTCCAGCACAATGGCCCCTTATCCCAACCAGGTAACCCGACACCCGCCTCCCCGGCCATTATTGATGGCCTCGTAAGTGTTACAGTTACAAACCAATTACTCTACCATTAATGTTAGATGAGCTGCTCGACAAGTACAGCTCGATGCTTATCGGCCTCCCCCTGTTACGTGCCGTTTACTTTCACTAAATTGGGCGCCCTTCTCCCCGGGCTCTCGGTTTTCGCTCGTTAATGAGCGGGGAGGTGAGAATGACAGCCGGCGGTCTCGGGGGGCGGCGTATCGGCGGGGAAAATGCCTGTCAGTTCAAGGGGTAAGGAAGTCAAGAGGTCGAGCGACACTGTCCCCTGTGTGACTCTGGGAAATCTGGTGACCCGGTAAAGTGATATGACGCCAACGAAGAGGAGGGGGGGAGGCACAGCTGAGAGGTGTAGGGATCGAAATGAGTCGCGCTGCCACCTCCACATGTGGTTTTTACCCGCCGCAAAGAAACGGTGCGTCTTCAGGTCGATGAAAGCTGTAACACCTGGGTGACACAGACACACACACACACACACTCAAACACACACAGGCTTCCCTCCCAGATGTGTGTCTGAGACGTGCCAGGCAGAGGAGAGACAGTTCACAGATCAAGTCAACACCTTTCCCGTCTCCATCAACAGCATCTGCTGAGAGACTTCCATCAACACGTCCTCTCAGCAGCAGTTATCTGTTTAGAGGAAGGAACTGCAACTGAGTGTACAGTTTTCAATCTTTAGCGCTTCTCTGGGAGGAAAAAAAGACACTCATTTAAATATTTTTAATGTATAAAATGTTCTTGGCCATAAAATATTTTTTCTTTGTGAACATAAACTTAAAAAATATATACATATGTCATTTTTTGTATATATATAAAATGTGTTTTTAAAATAAAATATATATATATGTACACAATATGTGTGTACATATATATATATACACACAAATTATAATAATGATATTAATATTTACAAATTATTAAAATTGTCAATAATTGTCTTTAAGAAAAATATAGAATACACCCAGTCATATTTGTCGAATAGGATGTCTGAGCAAAATATATGCTTTCCCTGCACTTCCTGCATGACCTGTCTGCATGTATCAGCTGAGCTGGGGCCGAATTGTTCTGGCCCCAGAAGAGGAGATATACAGGTCTCAAAAAAAAGAATATTGTTGTGAAGTTTATTTTTTTTTTGTGTGCAAAAAAAAAAAAAAATGTCATGCATCTTGATTTCATTACAATCAACTGAAATATTGCAAGCCTTTTATTCTGATTTATATTAAACAAATCACTTGAATTGTCTAATTAAAAAAAACACCTGCAAGGGTTTCCTGAGCCTTGACAAACACTCAGCTGTTATAAATCTTTTTTTTACTTGGTCTTTAAAGAAAAAAGGCTTGCAATATTTCATTTGATAATAAAAGAATAAACATTGATTTTTTTTTTTTTTTTGCATTACAGAAAATAAAGAACTTTATCACAATATTCTAATTTTCTGAGACAGTCCTGTATATATAGATGGGATTTATATTGTATATTTATATTATATGGTATATTTATATATATCATATTATACTGAATATTATTGTATGATATATATATATATATATATTAATATACAGAATTGTATGAATAAGATGTCAGTGTTGGAATAAATGTTAGATATTTAACTACAAAGTAGAAATGCGTGTTTGATACTTTTTTTCCATTAAATCCTGGGATGTTTACTGAAATTGATTGGAAGACCTTTGCGAATAACTTCTGATTACATGTTTATGTCCAACAGGGCAGACACACATGCATGTTATGAAAACCATAATGGGAATTTGGGAGGTTCTTTTTTAACTCCCCCCCTCCTCGCCCAAGTCTTGGGTTTTGAGAGCTCAAGAGCCCTTGAACACACCACCAAATGGACACTTTTGTAGCACCCAGATATGTTTTGTCTATCTCACTATTCAAATATTCTGAAATCATTGGCGAGGGCCAAATTCCCTAAGAAAATAGCAGCTGCACAGCAGCGTTGTAGTAAAGACCACCTAAACCGAGTCCAAGACCAGAGTCAAGGACACACACGAAGGGGGTTGAGACCAAACCCCCCCCCAGTGGGAGATATCCACCAGTCACACAAATGTGAAACATGCAAACCATACTCTTCAAATTGATCCGTATGATCCACATTGCCATAAAAACACCCTCCGAAAGCCGACACACGTTCAGCTCTTTGATTGCCGCGAGTCCTGGAGTGGATCACGAGAAACGTCTCAATCAAACAACCCAAAGGCCGTCGCAGAGATGAATTACACGTGTGGGAATGTTGCCGTGTTTTCTATAAGCAAACCAATACAAAACACTGACGAGCTGAGCTTAAATATCTTTATTCGGCACTCCTTTGCCGTTTCGTTGTGTGTGTGTGTGTGTGTGCGTGAAGGGGCTCAAGGCCGGTTGACAGCCCTTAACAGTGAAACTAAGTTAGAAATGACAAATGAGTCATCGGTTGCATTTTTTGAAGGGGGAGGTTCCACGTCAGATCGCGGTAATGATGTCATCAAATGGTTGAGACAATGCACAGGCCATTTAGGGATTTTTTCGGGAAGGACAAGGACGTCGAAGGATCTTTAGACCGAGGGCGACCACGAGTGCCACGACACACAGTTTGGAAAATCACAGCAATGTTACTCGTAGTCTCTCGCTCTCTCACTATTAAACACACACACACACACACACACACACACCTACGTCTCCATAGGTGGGGCTGCTGAATCCATACATCAGCAGCTTTGCAGAGGAGCATGTCCTCAAGAAGTAGATAAAGAGGAAGCAGGCATTTCCTCCTCAGGAGGGATGTTTCCTCTTTGCGCGTCCTGTCTGATTAGTGAGAACAGCACGTCTCCCCAAAGAAGTGCACCGCCAGATGATCCGTCGCCACGCGTTTACAGAAAAGAGGTTTCATGTCGTACAGCATGTCGGGAAAGACGCTAAAACATTGAACCGAGACGGGAAGCGTCTCTATAATTCATTACACATGCTACAGCCTGCACTATTTCATGAAAGCATGAGAAGTGGATAGTAGATTAGAGCCATGAGGCTTTTTGTTGACTCTCTCTTGGGACTCAATGGAGGGAATTGATCGTGTATTCCGCAATGATCGTCGCAGAATAAAATGTTCGGAAACGGTGAGATTTATTCGCAAAAATGGTAAATTAACTATAAAAATAATAATGAATGAATAAACTAAATATATTAATAAAATACTATTGTTGCACTGTTTTAAAAAACAAAACGAAATGTTTGTAAACGCTGAGATTTATTCCCTAAAATTGTAAATTAACTACAAAAATAATAATGAATGAATAAACTAAATATATTAATAAAATACTATTGTTGCACTGTTTTAAAAAACAAAACGAAATGTTTGTAAACGCTGAGATTTATTCCCTAAAATTGTAAATTAACTACAAAAATAATAATGAATGAATAAACTAAATATATTAATAAAATACTATTGTTGCACTGTTTTAAAAAACAAAACGAAATGTTTGTAAACGCTGAGATTTATTCCCTAAAATTGTAAATTAACTACAAAAATAATAATGAATGAATAAACTAAATATATTAATAAAATACTATTGTTGCTCTGTTTTAAAAAACAAAACAAAATGTTTTTAAACACAGATTTATTCCCCAAAATTGTAAATTATCCCCCAATAAAATAAGAATTTAATAAAATTAAAATACTATTCTTGCTCTGTTATAAAAAACTAAATAAATGTTCGTAAACACACAGAGATTTATTCGCAAAAT
The DNA here is from genome assembly GCF_029220125.1 of Pseudoliparis swirei. Taxonomy (NCBI): domain Eukaryota; kingdom Metazoa; phylum Chordata; class Actinopteri; order Perciformes; family Liparidae; genus Pseudoliparis; species Pseudoliparis swirei. The sequence goes on along the minus strand of NC_079402.1, from coordinate 5,139,397 downwards.
AGGAAATTCTCCCCCCCAAAAACAATAAAATTATAAATAAAATACTATTCTTGCTCTGTTTAAAAAAAAATTTGAAAATCTACTTTAAAAAAAATATACAAAATTGTTGCAACATTAACCATGGCCTTGACTGCAGAGGAACTTTTAACAGGGAGGTCCCCAAGTTTTGGGAAATCAGGAGATCGACTCGTCTCCTCCGGTGCCCGTCTGGGGGCCGCTGAGAAGGAGATGCTTTATCTAAGTGTCCAGCGAAAGTGGGGGGAGAGTGGCTCACTGAAGTTTATGGAGATGTATGGCCCTTTCTCCAGGCCTTAATTGCCTCCTCCTCAGTGGGTAGACCTGGGAGGCCCGCTGTGAGCAGTGACCAGCACCGGGGGCTCCTGCAGGTGGGCCCGCCAAAAAAACGCCATTCACCGGGAACTTCGTTATGGAGACGAATGGTGTCGCGGAGCGCTCCGAAAAGCAGACGGCGAAACAAAAGGGGAGGAGGAAGAGAACAGCAGAGAGACAGACAGCTGGTCACTTCAACTTGGCCTTCAGAGACGCTACAAAAAAAAAAGAAGAGTTATGGTAGCCTTGGCTTTACTGCCGCCAATTAAATATCCATCACTGAGCAAGTGCTGTGCTGTAATAAAGTAGCGACAGAAAGACACATTTGAACCTAATCGGAGGACATAGATTTTCATGGTGACGAGACCAAAACCGGAAATGGCCTTTAAAGAGTAAATCTTCCTTTTCTTCTCTCTCTCTTTCCCTTTAATCAATTAGATAACGATGAGATTAAAATCTCTTGTTTCTGCAATTAATATGATAACAAAGCTTCTATTTCAGATGCATACACACAGGTTTTCAGTTATCAACTGAAATGTATTTATTTTACATTTGGCTAAAAATTACAATATATTTATCCAGTAACATTCAAACAGGACCTGGCTTACAACATATATTGAAGTTCATAATGCAACAAACGTACACATAGCTGTACTGGGGATGCAGTTAAAAAAACCACTGTTTACAGTTCCAGACCGTCAATACCACGGGGGTTTCAAAACTCTTATTTTGTTGACTTGTTTATTGACTTCCTCGCCTCCTTTATCCACATGGCCATCAACATATTTCAAGATGATAAGATGATGACGTTCACCTGTGTTTAAACACGCACCCAGCTCCACAGCGGTTCCACGATTTTTTTTTTTTTTTTTTTTCCTTTTTTTTTTGTTTGGTGTTACATCTTGTCCCATCTTTTTGTTTTTTTGAAATGAAGAATTTAAAAAAAAAAAAAAAAAAAAAAAAAATTTTTTTTTTTTTTTTTTTTTTTTTTTATTGCCAAAGCAACAAACTGACAAACGTATCCTCCGACAGCGTTTTCTGTGACACCCCAAATCCCCGGAACTAGCGGTGGGAGAAAAAAGAAGAAGAAAAAACCCGCTGTGTTGCGAGGGGATGTCAGGACCGTTGGAAAGGACGGGCTCATGTCTCTTGCAGTGGAACACGTCTGGCGTGACCGGCTCTGTGACGAGCCTCGGACCGAGATGGCTGTGAGTGCACTAATGACTACGACACAGTCTGGTCACTCCATCCATGAATATTGGATACGCGCTGTATCGAAGCACATGTATGTATGTCTTACCACTCCCTTCCTGTTTCCTGTCTGCTGCTCATTGAACTGAGCTCACCTAGAACACAGCGCACACATGTTGTCTCGGGGGAGGCCTGAAGAGGGAGGAACGGAGGACGCTGTGTTACGAGTGCTGGAACATTTGAATACTTCAAATAGCCAATTAAGTAAAGTAACAAAATGCAAATGCAACATTCACTTAAGTATTAATAAACACGCTCTTATCGGCTTCGTTCCATCGCCCACCTGCCCGGTAAAGCTTCGGTCCTGAGGGAACGGGACGTTATTTTGGTGTTCCAAAATGCAGCAGAGTGGTAATTAGAAGATTAACCTCTGTTATTTTTGTCATTATTGTGCAAAACAAAAAACCTCAGACCAGGTACCTGGCAACAGGCCGCAATTAACAAATGAAAAAGGTTCTGTGAGCCATCTGGATAGCTTATTTTTTCTTTTTTTCCCCAATGTGCTTTGTGGTGTATGAGCTGGAGAGAGAGGACTGATGCTACTCCATTATTCTGCGGCTATCTCTGATTGTCATCTCGGGCCCAGTTCGTCAATGACTCGACAACAGATGAAGGCACTCTAAATGGTTTCCAAGAAGAAGAAAAAAGGATGAGGACAAATGCATTAGACATCACACTCATTTCAGCTCTCCACAAGAAACTTTGATCCAATTATACCTCCGTCCTGTTCATCATGTCGGTCTCCATCCATTGCATGTCATTGTTCAAACTGTATTACTCTTATTACCTTCGCATTGAAAATGCGGAAGGTTATGTTTTGATCGCCGTGTATTCATTTATGTATTTGTATGCGTGTTACTCGCATAACTCAAAAAGTATTAAACCGAATCGCAGGAAATTTGGTGGGGTGATTGGTTATTATCCGGGGACCATTTGATTCGATTTTGGGATCGATCGGGTCAAAGGTCAAGGTCAAAGTTATGAAAAGGTCAACATCTTCTTGAATCGCATTACATTTGGTGGGATGATTGGTTATTATCCGGGGACCATTTAATTAGATTTTGGGATTGATCGAGTCAAAGGTCAAGGTCAAGATGATGACAAGGTCAATTTTTATCCAATTGGCATGCAACTCATGGCAAAATGTTCATAATTCAATGCCCAATCTTGTGATATGCGAAGGTATGCGCTCTACCGAGTGCCCGTTCTAGTTCAGCATTTATTCAACATTCCTGTTCCTGACCAGTGTCTGGAGATACACCTCAGCTTTAAAAGGTATAGTAACCAAAGTGACCAGTCCTCAGTGGGATATTGACTGGACTTCAAACCCGAGTATTTTCTACCTGTCATTTTCCAACCCCTTACACCACATTTTCTGGAATATTCATGCAAAAAATGGATATAAACATACAAACTACGTCTTGTGGACCGAGAACGATGTGGTCTCTCGATCAGGATCCCGTCCTTTGACCACTCCTTTCAGTCCAGCCATGAGTCATCTGCAACTCTGTTGAGTCCTCGCAGCTTGTATTCACATCATATGTTCAACATCCACTTGAGGCCGATTGCAGTTCCGGGCATTAGTGGCCACTTAGTGGTCACTAATGCTCAGAGGTCCCTCTCTGCTCACATTCGATGGGATCCGTTGGTTCGTATTTGTGGGAATCTGTGATCACAACTCGGGACCAAAAAAAAGCAACCACCAGCCACATAATATGTCTGTGGTCGCCACATCCTGAAGTGCAGTCAAATATTTGGGATCAGAGTTGGGGTTTGATAGTATTTTGTGAGGTAGATAAAACATTTAATGAGAACTTGAGCTGAAATCTCATGCTCAAAACCACATTTTGGAAGAAATGAATTGGAACTTTTTAGACGGCATCGGGCGAAGCAAATGCCAGTTTAGTTCAAGTTTGGGATTAACGACTCTAATCCGTCTGTTGTGCAGCAGAGTTATGGAGCCGCAAAGGAGGCTGCAGTGGATGGTGAGGTCCACGAAACGTTGGGTTTTGGAGTTGTTCATTCCCCATAAACCCATCGGCAGTCGTTGCTGGTTTCTGGAATCTCTCCAAACTGTAATGCAGTAGTTATTTTTAACCCAAACCACCATATTCCCTCAAACGTGAACCAAACCATGACTTATCCTACGCCTGGTGCCTTAATCTAATCAAACCTGAAGCTTCAGTATAATTTTGGAAGTCTGCTGTCCTGCTTTTTAATTCTTTGATTTGAAGAACTTGCATGCCTCTCTTTCTTTCTTTCCCAAGGCCAGATGTAGAAGACTTCTGAAAGAATGACGGCAAAACCCCGGAAACTCGGTTCTGGTTGCAGATCCAGATGTTTGACCACCTTGGACTCACTTGCGATCAGGTCGCCCACAACGGCCAAGTGTAAAACACAAAAGGGGGGGGGGGGGGCAGCAACGTGCTCAACGGGCCGGAGGCTCCACTCTGCCTGACCCAGTTGCTGGGAACTGGAGCTCCGAGCGCTGCAGTCCCCGCGGTGAGGAACCCCCCTGCCTTCCCCCCATTCCTCCGTCTAATGAGGACCAGAGGAGAGGATATCAGGCCCTCAATCAGCCGCAAGACCACTTCACATGTGTTTTGATGAATCTCTGCTGATGTGCCGAGTCCCCGTCATTCTTTTTTTTTCTTCTTCTTTTTCCGAGCTCCGGGAGAATCGCGCCTGCCGAAGCCTTATCAGCGTTCCTCGGAGGATGCGGCCGACGGCTACCTACCACACGGGTGGGGAGGGGGGGGTCCGCCGCTGACAGACGGCCAACACTTCGCCCCGTTTGATCACGTGATCTTCTGCTGGGCCAGATTGTTTGTGCGATAGCAATCACATGCTGTAATTTGTCGTGAGGCCTGTTGAACGCTTCACCGCTGCAGGGGAGTCGACTGAGGGCCTTTTCGATCGGGGGAGGGGGGGGGCGGGGTTCTGCATGTGATTGACAGCAGGGGGTTTTCTGAACTAAAAAAAAAAAAAAAGAGTGGATTGTGAGTTTGAGGAAAGTCTTTTTGCTACCAGTGCTGTCACGACGGTCGTAGCCTGAGAGAGAGGACCCAAACGCCAACAACGCTCCACATGAACTTTAATCTTCTTCACTCAAAATAACAGGTCAAACACGCAACATGAGAGGAACAGGGTTGAAATAAAAAAGGGACGGTGCAGGTGATCGGACACAGGAGGAAACAATCAGGCACAGGGAAGACGATCACAGGGACAGGAAGTGCGGGGAAACGGAGGACGCGAGAGACGGGGATTTCAAAATAAGAGAGGACACAAGACACAAAAACTCCAGGGTCTGCATGTGCGTTGTAACGCTCCGAGGCGTGTGACCAACCTCCGCCATGGAGCACATGTTTTGAGGATCTTTACGTTGCAGATGATCGTGTGTGTGCACGCCAAAGCCGATTCTCTGGTTCAAGCTTCTCGAATGTGTTTTTTTTTACAGCGTTTAAAATGAAATGCCTCTGGGTTTTGGACGAATGCCTTCTACTTTTGGAAGAACAAAAAGAAGGAATTTGAAGATGTCACATTGAGATCTGGGAACCTTTGATGAACATCTTTTTACAACTTTCACATACTTGAGTAACAATAAAGAGACTCAAAAAAATGACTTATTTCTGTTTCTATTCTTTTCCTTTCGAATACAAAGCAGTGAAGGCACACACAGATCAGTCATGTGGTATTAGAGGTTATTCATCGAGAAAGGCCTGCGAGATGAAGTAGGGCTTATGAATAAATTCTGATGGCTCTTTAATAGATTTTCCAGTCTGTTATCTTTGTACTCTTTTAATGTTTCATACTTTCGAATAAAATGATGTTGAAATTGATATTAGACATGAGTTATGCATACATGCTGTTGTTTTGATTGCATACAATAAATTAGAATCAATCCTAGGCAACTGCCCTAATCTCAAAACTATTTATCAATTTCTAAAGTGCCGTTATTACTCATGGGAGTAAAAGAACTATCTGCGTGTCCGTCCATTGCCTTTCCAAAAGTCTCGCGCAAAAGCTCTCGTTGGCAGTGACATTGCATATATATCACATTCTGTGAGGATTTGCACGCACACACACACACACACACACACACACAAAGTACAAGTTGTTCTTCAACAGTACATTGGAAAAAGTGAACTAATACCATGTAGTCAGATGTTTTTAAAAGGGATTGTGTGTGTGTGTGTGTGTGTGTGTGTGTGTGTGTGTGTGTGTGTGTGTGTGTGTGTGTGTGTGTGTGTGTGTGTGTGTGTGTGTGTGTGTGTGTGTGTGTGTGTGTGTGTGTGTGTGTGTGTGTGTGTGTGTGTGTGTGTGTGTGTGTGTGTGTGTGTGTGTGTGTGCGCTTGTGTGTGCAGGTGTAATAGATGGTGTTCAGTTTTGGGAAAAGAATATTACATATGTATATATGTATATATTTTCAATTCTCCACAGCCTAAATGTGCAACAGGTTTATATCCAGATGTGAGTTTGACAAACTTGGATATGGTTAAAGATTTATATTTATTGCTATTTTTATGGAATCGTTCAGAGACTATGACTGGACTCATGTTTTGACCATTTCATTTTGCTTCAAATATGTGTTCCTTCATGCTGTTGGACATATATATATATATATATTATTGTTATTCTGAGCATGATACACATATATATATATATGTATATATGTATATATATATGTATATATGTATATGTATATATACATATATATATGTATCATCCTCAGAATAACAATAATATATATATATATGGTATGTGCTAACACTTTATTGAAGCTCTGTGACGCTCATACATCTCATGTACATTCCCCTGTAACTCATCACAATGTGTCTTTTGAAACCTTCGAACTTAATAAAATAACAAAATAATAATAAAGTTGTGTGTGAATTGAGGAATCCGCAATTCATGCCACTGCAATGAAAGAAGAGAACAATCGAAAAATGATCTCTAATTTTCAGATTCAACACCAGTGTCACCGGCTCTAACTGAACCCACGAGCGTTCCCATCGTCGTGTGAGTTCTTTCTTTATTTCGTCAGCAGTAGGGATGGAAGGGTAGTAAATCGGAGGAGAGAGCTATTTAGAGAGTGACTGAGGCCAAATTGAGAGGATGAGATGAACGCGACTGCATCCATTTCTGCTGCCAAACCTTCCCGGATAACGGGCGCCGCTTTCTACCCCGTGAAATACTCGTGATTTATTTTCCGAGACGCGTGAAAAAACCAGTAACTTTTAAAGGCTCTCTGAGGCGCAATCTGCCCAAGCAACAGCAATCCGTACCTTTTTTCCAAGGTAGGAATGAGAGAGAAAGTGGGGGAGGGTTAAAAATACACCGTTAGTTCCAAACCGACTGGCATATTTTTTTCTCTCTTGTGAAATAGTACATTTATTTTCTCGCCGTGTAAAAACACACATAATAGTTTGAAGAGCACTCAGGGGTGCATTTTGTTAATTCACCCATGTAACAACACTTCAATATATACAGTCTCTTTATATAAAGAAATGTTCTGCTTCCACTCCCATGGAGCAGGGACCATGAGTGAAAACAGGAAGTTGGAGTGGTTTTCTTTCCTTTAGTTTTCACCCATACACTCGCCCCCAAACGCGGGAATACTACGATGTAAAGTGTGACTCTACACAAAAAAAAAATGTTCAGAGCAAGTAAAAAATTTAAAAAAGCCAATAAAAACAAAGTAAATTGGCAAACCGCAAACAGAGCCTGAATGTGTGGTTTGTGCGAGCGGCCCGAAAGCAGACCGCGCCGGGCGGCTTCGCTTTAATACAAAGCATCGGTGTTAGAAGAAAGAGAAAAAGAGAGAGAGAGAAAGAAGATTAAAGTTGCGGCTTCTTCCCCTCTCGACCACGCGGGCCGGTGACGTTCCTCTGGGCGACGGTTTTTTCCACCGAAAATAAAATAAAAAGGAGCTGAAGCGAAACCGCCCCCGTCTCCGGCGCCCTGCACGACTGCATGCTCGTTGTGCAACGGTCCCACACTATTTACTCGTGTTTCCTCTTACCAGCTTGTTGTTTTACACTTTCAACATCCTGCACACGGGGTGGGGCGACGCGGCGGCGGCGGCGGGGGCTGACGCTGCTGTTTAAAACTCCCGTTTCATTTACAGTGCCAACCTTCCGCTTATGACCCCCCCAAAAAAACGTCTTCTCTTTTTTTTGTGAGAGAGGAAGTAAAACATGCTTTAAAATCAGTTTTATTTATAGGAACTTTGTTGTGATTTTTGCTGCCATTTGCGATTATTGACCTGAGGAACGCTTGAGATGGCAATGTTGGTGATTTATGGAGCAACGTAACACGAATCCAATACCGACACTCTAATAATGGGGATGAGAGGATAATGGAGAGTGAGGGTCCAGAGAGAGGTCAGAATCCTCAGTAAACAAATGTCTATTTAACCATAAACAGAGCGTTGAGGCCTCAAGCCACAGTGGTGACGGATGTTACCTCAGGTGACATCTTTAAGCCCTGTTTATGTTTCCTTATGCAAACAAAGCATCCCATCGTTTATCATCGTGCTATTATCTGTAATGCAGAGCCCCGTTATGGACTCACTCTTTCGCACACTTTCGCTCGGTTTTCAAGAGTTTAAGAAAATCGTTTTTTAACATTTTTTTTATCACTTCCTCCTAGAGCGTCGTCCCGCCTCCTCCCAGACGGACGCGTTGCCGCCACGTCCGTCTGAGAAATTCCCAAAATTGCGCGCAGCTGTAAAGCGTTACCAGCGCTTCCTGTGCGAGGCGATTGTCACGATCCTAAAATAGCATGCGTCGCAAAAAAAAGTTGTGCAACTCCAGGGGGGGGGTCCAGTGCCTCGGTTACATCGCGTTCCCCGGACAGACGGTGTCATTGTCTAGCTGGCAGGATTCATAACTGCGCGTCTGCGGTTGATTGTGATGGAGTGGGTTTTGTGTGATATGTGACGGGGGATGTGTGTGTGTGTGTGTGTGTGGGGGGGGTGTACGACTGAGGAAGCGCTGGTGGCTTTATGTGAATGGAGCAGAGAAAGGTTGAAGCTATGGTCACTGTGTGGCTTGGTTTGCTGTTTATTTTGTTCCGCTCCACTTAGTGGACTTGTGGGTATGGAGAGAGGGAGGGGTCACAGGGGTCACAGGGTTAGGAGGTCAAACTGAACTGCACAAAAGGCAGTCAAGCCCCCCCCATGCCCTTCCCGCTTTGAGGATGTACACCGTAAGGCAAACAAAGCGAACCAGTGCTTTGCTTCACTCTTTGAACATTCCCATTCCCACACCGGAAGTCCAAGAAGCCGCGAGATTGTAAAGCAGTGAAATGCAACTCGGCGTCACTCCGACAACAGCGGTCGTGTAAAGTCAGTCCTCGTTTCGCGAGGAACGTCCAGTAATTTCCGATCGTATGATCTGTGATCTCTTAAAACTGTATTTAACTTGAATGCTTTTAAACACCGAGACATTTGCAGACGAGTGTTTTGCCGCCAGGTGTGTAACAGCCTCCCCACAGGAAACCACTCGGGAAGGTTTAGGATTCAGGAAAAGAGCATGGTTTGGGTTGAAATTGTTTCAAAGTTGAACTCACAATAACACATTTGGGCTTCTGGTCACCTCGGGACACAAACAGTGGTCTCCTTGATGAAAGGCCAGTATTTTGACAAGAAGTGCTTTGATTGGTCGGAAGTTCAGACCGTTAACCGTCCACCCCGACCTCCGTCCTTTCTACTTCCGTGCGTGTGATTATGTGGACTAAATAGCAAATGATTTTGTGGAACATATATAAATTACCGCCCATCACTTTTTCATCGGCACAGCTACGAACCGTGTATCAGAACCGCCTCCGGGGGTTCCTCATCTCATTTCCTGAAGAACGAAGGGGAAACACACAGTGAGATGCTCTCAGACAACAGAAACAACAAAGAAAGGAACGCTGCAAACGCATTCAATCCGATTAATCTCGATTTATAAAGATCTACCTTCCAGCAAAAAGCCTTCTTTGGGGGGAGAACAACAGTTATATATATATATTTATTCTTCAGCTGGCCTCAAGATGATCGCCTAGATTTCTAACAGATGTCTAATTGAGAGAGAGAATAAGTAAAAGTCAGATTAAATGCTAGTCAGGTGACTGTTGTTCCAATCCTTAATCCTCCTGTTACCTTTACATTTACTAACATATTTTACCCTTGGGGTCAATTTGACCCCAGCAATTAAAACCTCAAGAAAATTATTAGAATTAATATTGTTTCCCAAGTTTAAGTGTGAGGTACTTTATGTTTGTTTGTTGACTACCTAAATAGCCCTTTAAATATATAAAAAAGTTGATATTTCTTAAATGTTTGACACAGTGAAAAACAGCCTGGGGTCAAATTGACCCCAAGGAACACCGACATTAAACATTGAATGGGGTCAAATTGACCCGAAAGGTAACAGGAGGGTTAGAAAAGCTGTATACGTCTAAATGTCAGTCTTTATAATATTTAATTCCAAAATGGAGAAAACAAAGGACAGCAGAGTGGGCGACTTGTTTCAAAGGTTTTTTCCTGTTTCAGGAACACAACAGCAGCGTTAACTCACTATAGTCACATGAGTCGGTAGTGTTGTTAGTCATTAGTGTCTTGAAAAAAGAAGTCAGATTGTATAGAAGTTGATGAGAAATATCCCTTCTTCTCACTTGACCTCTAGTTCCATGTCTTCTTCAATAGAGCATGATGTCATTTAGTGAATTACGGTTTGTTTAGAGTTAAATAGATGATTCACCTTGGGATTGACAGGCCGCTACCTCTACCAGAGCCGTGTATGGCGTCTCCATGTGACTCTTCAGCAGTCCGATTATGTTGTTGTTGTGTAATTTATTCAGTCAATCAAATCAAATACAATACAATATTATTCGATATAATATACAAAAGAGAAAGACTGAAAAGGTATAGGTAGCAGCAAAAGATGCTTATAAATTCCTATCCTAAACTAAAATCAAATAAATTAGAAAATTAATATAAATTAAAGAGAAATAACATAACAACAAAAAAACAAAAAAAGACTATATATATATATATATTATGGTCACTTTGGTTTGCAAAAAAAGCCAAGATGACGACGACCGTAATCCAGCACGGTGACGGGGTCACTGTGGGTCAGGGGTCAGCAGGTCCGTCTTTCAATCAGGGGGTTGGCGGTTCAACCCTCGCACTAGTCGATATGTCCTTAAGCAAGACACTTAACCCTTGAATTGCTCAATGTAGCTGTGTTTCTGGTGTATGATTGTAAGTCACTTTGGATAAAAGCGTTAGCTAAATGAAATGAAATGTAATGACGGCAACAACGACGGATCGTCAGTGCCGGTAGTTTCCGTGATTCTCTAGTCGCCGTGAGCCGTTAGCGGATGACCAAGCGTCGGTACGTGACGCATTTAGCTGCCGGTGATCCCCCCTACACGACTTTAAGTGTCGAAGTTTGCAACATATTGAAGATAGGTCAACAAATAAGTCTGAGAACAACGTTTGAACACCTTTCTGCACAGATGAGGTCTGAGGATTTTCACTTCCACTTCAAAGCTACTGCTGTCGGGTGTTTTGCACATAAGAATTTCACAAACCGATTATACTTGTATAAAAGGGGATGTGACAATAAAAACTTGAAATTGAATTGAAACTTGAACGGGAGGAACGACGACGGCGAGCCAAAACCCATTTCAATACACGAGCACCTGTTGTTTTGAAGACCAACGAAGAGAAAAGCATATCCTTTCACTAAAAGACCAGAAGAGACGCTGACGTCACTGCATTTCTTTTCTTTTATTACAGTGCACAATAGAGAGCAACGGGAGAACATCTGGAAATGTAACCTTCTCCTCGCGAGTGCGCTGCATCGTCTAGCCTGCGTGGGCCCGACAAACTCAAAGCATTGTTTGGACCTTGTGGAGGAGAAGCGCACACGCAGTGCACCTCTACAATGTCATAAGAAGCAGAATACTGCCGAGTACTGCAGGGGGATGCAAAATGTACACGCGGTTAAGGTCGAGGCTGGAAGAAAACATTTCTCTTTTTAGACAATCTCCTTTTGTGCACAACCGATTTTTCTGTTTTTTTAATGTTCTCTTTTCGAATGAAGGGAATGCTTTCGCTTCACCTCCTTCCTTCGCCGGAATCTGTTGCTCCTGCATTTCGTGTTGAGTTTTAATGCTTCGAGCCCGATTTTTTTCAAACGCGGATAACCATATAATATTTATACTCCGTAAACAAAAACAACAAAGAAATTGGAAAACAAACTCTCAGACCCCCCGACCCCTGAAGTGTGGAATTATACAGCAAAAACAATGAAGATAAAGATGCCGCACGCTTCCGACATGCTCGTCCTCCGCATTTGTCAGGCGAAGTGAGCGGTGCTGATACGGCCGCGCAGCAGGATTTTCATTTTTTTTTCTCCCGGGCGTTGCACAACAACATCATCGTAAATCCGCCAACCAGAGCGCTGAACGGGGAGCATTGTTGTCGAAGAATCCCACTCCAGCTCTAGTTCCACGCTCGTTGTGTTGTGTGATAATAATAAAAAAAGCATGTGTTGCTGAAAGTGTGTGGGAGACGACGAATGCACTACTGTCCAAAAAGTCTGGGGGATGTTGTTGTTGTTGTTGTTGTTGTTGTTGCTGCTACAATTCCAGTGTGTGAGGGGTCTGCACTGCAGCCGAGACACTCGGTTTGAACAGAAATGTGAATATGCCTGAAAAGAGAAACATGCTTCTGTGAAATTGTTAATTACATTTTTGGTTGGTTTGGTGCATCGTGTGTCAAAGAAATGATAATGATGAAAGACTGCCGACATTGTTGATTATAATCTATAAAAATATTCTGATAACTTTGTTTGGTTCCTGCTGCTCATTCGTGAAAAGAAACATATCTCACACAATTTTTTTTTTATATATATATATACATATATATATATATATACTAAAATATGCATTATTTGAACTAAGAAATATTAAATAAAACTAATAATTAGTTTAAAAATAAATAAAAATGTGTCAAATACTAGTTTCTATAAATTGTGATTATAATAATAATTGAATTGCAACTATAATATGAATAAGAATTAATTGTAATGTTTTCTACGCTGTAATGTTTTGCTGTGTTGTTGCACGTTTTCCGTCCCCTCCTCCCACCATGGTGTCATGCTGCACATCTTTAAAAGCCCACAAACGTCTCTTTGCTCTTCAGAGGAAGACGCTGGCTGTGAATGAGTGGCGTTGTGCAGTTTTACCCTCAAAAAACATGAAAGTCACTTGTTCAGTTGCAGTTGCAGCGTTGATTGAGTACTTTCCATTGCGCATGGAGAATTAGGTCAGAGTGAGCAGTGAGAGGAACGTAAAGCGGGAAGAGGAACAATTAATTCAACCAGTATGACTTTGTCAGGAAAGAGAGAGAGAGAAGCTAACTTCGGTTGAACTTTTGCTCTCCAAATAAACAGAAATATCTTCATGTCGCCACTCGTTTGAAACAAAGCATTTTTGTCATTAATCAATTTGAGTTGGCAGTGTTGAGTCAACTTTCTATCTCTCTTAATCTCTCCAGTGGGACATTTTTTCTCTTCCCCCCCGGCATCCTTAATCGCCAACCCAAGAGGGCATTTAACTTCTTTGCAAGCCTCTCTGATTATTGTTCGAGGCGGCAGTGCCACGTGTCAGAGTGAATTTGAGTCATTACAATAGCAAAGAAGATGAATGGAGGTCAAACACACAGGTCACTGCCTCTTCATCATTCTCTCGAACCATAAATCTTTTTACAGAAAAAAAGAATAGGGAGCTTTTAAACATCCATGTGATTATCCTCCAGGCCCAAAAAAAATTTAAAAGATGAATGACGAATAAAACAAAGATTCATTCAGAAGATTAAACTTGAACAACAAATGTTGTTGTTTTTAACCCTTGTGTTGCCTTAGGGTCATTTTGACCCGAATCAATATTACACCCTCCCCCCGCCTTTGGGTCATTTTGACCCGATTCAATGTTTCACCCTCCTGTTACCTTTATATTTACTAACATATTTTACCCTTTGGGTTCAATTTGACGCCAGCAATTAAAACCTCCAGAAAATTATTAGAATTAATATTGTTTTCCAAGTTTAAGTGTGAGGCACTTTATGTTTGTTTGTTGACTACCGAAAGAACACCGACATTAAACATTGAATGGGGTCAAATTAATCCTAAAGCGGGGGGAGGGTGTAATATTGATTCGGGTCAAAATGACCCTAAGGCAACACAAGGGTTAAACAGCTGCTTTTCATTCACCGTGCTCGCACACATTTGCAAGGCAGCACACAAAACCTCCGTACACGGAGTTTAAGATGAGTCGCAATTACATAATCGGAGAAGGCTCAACTCCCTGCTCCAATAACACGGCATGTGAACGGTTGTTTTCGTAGCGCCACGCTCATTTCTGGGAGGAAGTGAGCCTCGCAAGAAGGTAATAAATGGAGTTTCCTTTTTCAAATCCACTCCACGCCGACCTGAGTGGATGACAACCCCTGATAAGGTTAAACAAACACCACGGCCTCTCTCCGCCTCAACCCACACAGCTACTGGAAGTCACATACAGTGCACACAGTGGCGGGCCGTCAGGGCCAGCAAGGCCTTCTCTGCTGGCCTAAACATCATCAGAATATTATATTTTTTTTAAATAAATGTTCCCACAAATATGTATTCAATTATTCCCCAGAATAAGAGTTATTCTCTTCATTTCATAGCTTTCCTCTTGGTTGCACTGCTTCCAGCCCCAGGTTGAGATTTGGAGGGCTGGTCTTTATGTTAGATCTTTTATCCAATCATATTCAGCCATCGTGTGTTGCCAGGGGGCTAACATCTGCCCTTAGGCCTGCAGAATCAACATTGCGGGCGCTGGTAGCTTCAAGTGAATGGGAATGAAAATGTTGTGTCAACCAATCAGCTTTAGAGTTGGCTCCTCTAGGCCTGCTAGCTGGCCCCGGAACCGGCACAGGAGCCAGCTAGCAGGCGGAGTGCTGCACGTCTTTTGATTTGATTACCAATATTGAGAGGCGGGGCCTATGGGCAGGTAAATGCAGAACCTCAGAACTAGGAAACTGAATTTGATAAACGAATTAATTCGCGTACTACTAAGCTGTTTTTCCAACCCACAATGGCGGAAGGAGAAGATATCGATTTGGTCGAGGATATAATTATAACGCCATTCTCAAGACGAACTTTAAGACCGACGCCGACGCTACAAAGCCCGTTACAGGCGGGGAAGGGGTTCGTTCGCCACGTTCAAAGTTCCAACTACGAGCGCTACCTATGACTCAGGCTCCGAGAAACTCTGCACACCGGACTGCTGGGAATGCCTGTTGCAAGTGATCGATTTGGTGTTTGGAGCCACACTGGCTTTGCAAACTTGAGTTGTCTAACCGAGGCAGCAACGAGACACCAAAGTACGGCTCGGCACTTACAAGCAATGGTGCTTTGAAAACGTTTGGGGACACCCGAGTGGATCTACAGATCAACGAACAAGCGCGCAGGGAAACGGAGCTGCACAATGAAAAGGTGAAGAAAAATAGGGAAATATTGAAAAGACTCATTAATTGTGTCATGTGTTTGGGTAAACAGGAACTTTCATCTTCATCATCACGGTGAAACTGCTTTGGGTGATAATGCGCTGTTTAGTGAACACACTGTAAAAGAAAGTCTGACTTAAAGCTCAAAGTTTGTGGACCAGAAATGGATAGAAGAAGAATATTAATATAACTCTGTTGCACTCGAGTATGTTCTTGAATATTAGTTGAACTGGACTGTATTGTACTCTTCCCCTGCAATTCTCTGAATAAAAATGTCAATTTCAAGGTGACGCAACGCCTGGTTATACTGCGTCTTTGTCTAACTGTATAGTGTCTAGAGCCATGGCATCATAATGATAGTAATAAGAAGTGGATTAATTTGGGTGGGACTGTGTAGGACCTCACTGAAGGCCCAGGCCCCAGGCCCACGGCCCGCCACTGAGTGCACACACATGCGCACACACACCGAGTCCAGCCCATCGTGGTCAGTCGTCTGTGACTGGTTGTGTTCACTGCAAAAAAAGAAAAGCTGCTTCAATGCCGATTGTCGTCACTGTTTTTACATCCAAAGGTGCCTTGGGTGTGGAATGAAGCAAACACGTAGGAGCTAATTTAGGGTGACCAGATTTGAGTTTGTGAAAAAGACGACACTTCGTCGCCGGTGGGGGGGGGGGGGGGGGGGGGGTAGTGTATAGCATGCCGCACCATGACCATGTGAATGCATACAAATGTCACAAACGAAATGACAAAAATGACGCAAATGACTATTTGAACATCTATTTATTGAACTTTAACAAAACTGCAAAGTGCAAATGTAAAACAAATCTTTTTTGTGGCATTTAGTCCAGCGCTTCTTTGATGTGTCTTGTCCATATCTTGAAGCAATAATAATAACAAATAAAAAAGATGTCATGTGCTGTAAACAATGCAACTAGTGGAGGCGGCGAGGTGCTCAGTGTTGCCAGATTGGAGATGGTGACGTGTCGTACCAAAGGCTCAAAACGGTCGTATTTGGAGGATAATTATCGTGTATCTGGCAACCCTGAGATCGGTCGACCAATGACTGTTCTCTATACTGTCAGAGCTCACGGAAGAAGGTGGAACGTAAGGGAGATACCATTTCGAAAACTTGTAAGGGGTAAAAACTAGTTTGTGAAAGACCCAGAGAAACACAAATATCCGACGAAGCAAAATCCCGGACGTTTTTGGAATCCCTGCCGGACGCATTTTTTAGGTTTCAAAAAGAGGACATGTCCGGGGGAAAGAGGACGTCTGGTCACCCTAACTAATGCAGTAGCACCACATGGAGAAGTCCACGTGGAACTCCATTTGCGAAGCAGAACCACATGGAGAACAAAACCAGCTAGCTAAACAACACAAGCTAGGACTTAGCCGTGAGCTAACTCCCAGCTCACGGCTAAGTCCTAGCTGGGAGTTAGTTGTGAGCTGGTGTTACTTAGCTAGCTGGTTTTGTTTCCACCCCAACACGTTGGGGGGGTGGGGAGGTCTCTAAAATCACAAGACAGTTATTCGCCTCTTGCAATTGTTGGTGGGACGCAGTGCGTGACTTTACAAATGTTTAGTTGACATTAAAACATCGTCCGAGCGAGGGGCCACATCAGCTATAGTTAGCATAACGTTAGCTTGTTGCCAGGTGAGTTGATGTTAGTTGCCAGATCTTGCGACGAGATGAGAAACGGCTCAAATTAAATGCTACTTTGAGTGTCTGAATGTTTGGAAGAAACGCGGTTCATGAAAAATGTTTCCAATTTCCTTCTCAGGACTTCTCATTAGTCTCCTTAAAAGGATTGAGGGGGGGGGGGGATCCCCAAGTCACATAGAGCCAGTATACTAGCTGTCAATGGGCCGTCTCTCTTTCTGAACCGTCTCTGGTTTCATCCACGGCTGAACATCAAGGAGGAGGAGAAGAAGAAGGTGGAGGAGGAGGAGAAGGAGAAGGAGAAGAAGGAGGAGGAGGAGAAGAAGAAGAAGAAGAGAGAGAGAGAGACCCATTGTGAGGGCAGGACCCTGCTCTGGATTTGGGTCAGTCTTGGGTTTTTCCTCCCGCTTCTCCACCCCTCACTTCACAGATGTTGAAGAGGTCCATTTTGCGGTTGATAATAAGTGATTAGAGCTCGTGAGGATTCTCAGATTAAAAAATGTGTCCTCCGGCGAGTGGTCCAGCTACAACCGGACTGTCACCGGTTATTTCTGCCAACGCGCAGATGCAGGCTTTTTTTGTATCCTCGCACCTGCACAGATGCATACGCCGTAAATAGCCCAAGAAATCGATTTTAATCCTCGTCATCTTGAACTTGGAGTTTCGCGTTGATTTATTTGTCTTCCGTAGTTCCTTTAGCGCAAACCACAATCGATTACTCGACCTAAGAAGGTGTTTTTGTTGTCGCTTTGGACGTAATTCCAGATCTTTACCTCAACCGTACCCAGTTCTGTGGCCTTAACCCTCCTGTTACCTTCGGGTCAATTTGACCCCATTCAAGGTTTAACCCTCCTGTTACCTTTATATTTACTGACATATTTGACCCTTGGGGTCAATTTGACCCCAGCAATTAAAACCTCCAGAAAATTATTAGAATTAATATTGTTTCCCAAGTTTAAGTGTGAGGTACTTTATGTTTGTTTGTTGACTACCTAAATAGCCCTTTAAATATATAAAAAAGTTGATATTTCTTATATGTTTGACACAGTGAAAAACAGCCTGGGGTCAAATTGACCCCAAAGAACACCGACATTAAACATTGAATGGGATCAAATTGACCCTCAAGGTAACAGGAGGGTTAAGACAGTCAAGTTGTTTCCCGTGAAGACGGAATACACGAGTTCAGAAAAATAGATATTTCGTGCTGCTATCAGGTTTCAAAGTAAAAGCATTTTCTTGGCCCGTTGTAAGAAAGTCGTTGTGCCTCCTCCTTCGCTCACCTGTTGTCCAGCATGGAAATGATTCGACGAACGTGCACGAGCAAACTCTTTAGCTGATACGATATGAAAGGGATGAGGCTCGACTCACGGCTTCAGAAGGGGTTCGTGTTTAAACATGGGAAGACGTCTGGCACCATAAATCATTTTTTTAAATAAACGTTCCGCTCCGTCATGCTGCCACTTCTACTGTCTCCCCCCCCCCTGTGTGCTTTATGGGTTATGCACTTAAATGTAAAACTGAACCGTGAAATATTAAAGAGACATGGTTAATTAGAGCATATGTCTGTAATTTACAGCAGTCTGTATCAATAAGAGCCGGGAGACATTTTTTATATGAAAACCTTTCGCCGGTGGTCTGTGAATCCCGCGGTGAGAAACAGAGCAGGACTACGATTGGATTTGAACTTCTTGTGACAGTCGCTGGGTAAATAAAAAAAACATGGCCATGAGCATCCGGTTCTTCCCTCAAAGAACTCTTTTGTCCTTCTGGGGTATTTTTAAGGGGCCGAACGTAACCGCCGTTTCCTCCGCTTCAACTGTCGACCGTTACAACTGCACCGCCAATTATTCACTCGGATAAAGCAGAGACGACACCTAAACACGAGATTCTCCAGAGGGCTGTGTGTCACACAAACACCCCGCCCCACCCAACCCCACCCCACCCCTTTCCGTATCGCCTCCAAAGCGTTTATTCACACACGCCTCTCTTTGCCGTCGGCGGAAGCGAGGGGGTGACTTTGAGCGGGAGATTTACGGCAGCTTCGTTCGTCGGGAAGACGGATGGACCGGCGACGCTTTTGGGGCCCTTTGGACGGGACTGAGACATCCGCCTCGAGCCGGAATCGATGCACGAAGCTCGTCCTGCGTGACGCTCCCCCCCCCCTCCCCGATGCCGCCGGCTGGCAGGACTTGTGACGTGGGCGGAGTTTACGCTTCGGGTCACCTCTTTTCAAGCATAACACAAGCTCCTCCCCTTCGCATGAACCGATCGCCCATTAATTTGATAGGAGAGGTGGAGGATGGATATGATGGAGGACGCCCCGGATCCCATTACCTGCCCCTCTGGTGTCAGTTACAGGGTGAATTTCATGCCTCATATGGAACCCGGTAGCTTGTTTATAATGTATTAAAATGGCTTTTCCCAAAGATAAAATACATTTTAATCTGCATTGATGTTTAAAACAAACAAAAAAGCACCAACATTTTGAGGAGAGGCATTAAGCACGTTTGACATTTTTTGCTTTTCTGAATAACTTAAACTGTTGCTAATGATTGACTTGTTGTGAATCAACGAATATTTATACATTTTTTATTGTGTCAATAGATATCACATAGCCGTGCCTGTTTTCTAAAGCACCTCCACTCGGATTTAATCCCTGCTCCTCCCGTGACATTTTATTTTCTCTGTTCTTGAAAAATCACCTTTTTTTATGAGATCCATGTGAGGGGGGGGGTGCACACAAGAAAAATACTCCCCCTGGCCCCCTTCCCATATGTATACTGTACCGTATATGTGAGAAGAGGCTTTAAAGGCGCCTGGACGAGCAGTTATTTCATTTTTTTTTTACTAGACTGAGATACTGCTCCGCCTCCCCACACACTGCGCCCCATTCAGTGGCTCTGGCTTACCGCCCGTTTATACGTCTCCTGTCACACTTTGGAGGAATGTTCCATTCGTTCGACGTGCGATTTCGATGTTGTCATTTTGCGGCATGGGAAAAAGAAGAAACCTCAGTCTGTACGTGGTTGCATGTGAACAATGAGCAGACAGAAGGCCCAAGTCATATTGTATGGGAGTTTTTATATGGAGCAATCCCATAGGGTCCGTTCTCTGAAGCACTTAGTGTTTTGCAAAGACAAGAACGGAGAGAAAGAAAAGAAGTAAAAAAAAAAAAAACTTCTGTCATGTGGTCCTGCTCTCCGTCCCGCTGTGGAAAACATGATTAGATTTCGTCCAGGAGTCCATGTGCGTGCGCTATTGTTCCTCTGTCTTGCGGCTTAACCTCTCTTTTTCACTTCTTCTAAGACGTAAGAACAAAGACGGGTGCGTTGGAGAGAAAAACAAAAACAAATGTAGATCCTCTTTTTCTCTTGCGGTCCGGCAATCTTTTGAAAAGGGAATATAAAAAGGTATTTAAGGAGTTCAGAGGGCACGAAATAGGTAAAAGAAAACGCCAAGTTTGATATCTGATGCAAAATACCAGATCACCCTAATGGAGAAGCGTGGAGCGGATGCAGGATGTAAAGGCTATTTTATGTTTGAGTCATCATCCAATTCCAGAAAAATTAATTTAAATTCCTCACAGTGATTCATTCCAAAACAATGAAGTGGAAACTGCATGTAAAAGAGAGCTGTAAATAATCTGTTAATCTAATGCTATACATACATACAGGCGGCATGTGCATGAGCCTTCAACTAGCGAGCCTAATGAGAAAAATGGGGCTAAATTATGCAAGCAAATACAACTGTTGGTACAGCAAAATAAGAGAGACTACAAAGAACACCATGGCGCCTCGAATATCTCTGCAGTCTCTGGCTAATTCCATTGTTTCCAGACAAACCATAACAAAATAAAAGAATAAGTCCGGCTCCCTCCCATGTGCACACAGCGGGCGAGCGCGAGAGAAACAGAGAGCAAGTCCGTGGCCTCCCCGACACGTTTTTTTTCTCTTCATCTCTCGATATTAAATATTCTCTCTCATCCTTGGTGTGGAGCTGTAAGCGCTTCAGGTTGGGAGAGTGTCTGTGTGTGGGGGGAGGGGGTTTAGTGGGGGATGGGAGAGGTAGAGTGTGCTTTATTTATTTATTTATTTTTATTCCTCTCTTTAGGAAACTAGATATATTTAGAAATGGGCACATTAAAGAATAACGAGATACAAAGAGAGGCAGAGAAGAAGAAAAAAGAAGCGAACCGAAGATGTAAATCCCGCTCCTTCATAAATCACATTAGGAGAAAATGATAAGGGGAAAGAAAACCAGGGAGAGATACTTATGCACAGATGGACCGGTTGGTCCATAACCGTTGAAATATTAACAGCCATGGCGTGTGCTCTGAGAGGCCTCTGACAGACCCTCATTTACAGCACGGGGTGAATCTGCAGATAAACCTGGCAAGTTTGGGTTGAAATCATGCTGAGGTCAGGATGGGTAACAGATACCTGCCTTATTTATATATATATATATATATAACCCTAACCCTAACTCATATACATATATATATGTATATATATACAAATATAAATACATATATATATATATATACATTTTACTTTTTACTTCTTTTGTCCCAACATGACTGCTAAAGATATTTATACGTGTGAACAGGAAATTGAGTGAAATTCAAAAACACCACCCTGCACACAGAAGAATGACGGTGCCATCTGGAACCGAAAATGGTTCTTCAGAGTGATGCCATAGAAGAACCATTTTTGGTTCTACAAAGAACCTTTCAAAACGTGGTTCATTAAATAACCATTGCCTTAAAGAGTTCTTCAAAGAACCTATAAAGGTGTCTCACAGAACCTTTAAAAAATGGTTCTTCAAGGCACCATTTACTTCAAGAGTTCTTCAAAGAACCTATAATGGTGCCTCAAATGAAAAAATGGTTCTTCAGAAGCTGATGGTTCTTCGTAGAACCACAAAGCCTTTTTAAAGAGCCATTTAAGAACCATTATGTTTCTCGGTGTGATCTACCTGCTCGGTTGCAGCCAGTTGCCAAATAAGTCTGATGACATGTGAACCCTGTTGGTGCTTTTACAATCAGAGAATGGTGTTTTAAATAGACCGCCATACACAGCGGAGATGTGCCGACAGTGAGCACCGCCCGAAGTCCATCTTCCTCATTTGTGTTACATAAGGTTGTGTAAGTCGGGAAAAGAGCTGAGTCTGCTTTTTTTATTTTTGCTTCACCATACACAGTTTCACTCTCTGAGATAAAAACGTGATACGTTAAAAGACGGGAGTGCAACCGTCTGCCGGATACTCTTGAACATGTGAAAGAAATGATATGCTCGAGTACTGCACTTGTCCCGTTTCTATGAGATTGTATAGATTTTTTTTTAAAGGTGGTAAATTCAATTTTCACACCATAAATAATAACCAGCAAACAGCGATTTGCTTCATAAAGACACCGTGGAGTAATGTCTCCCTGAGCCGTAATACGAGACATCATCCATAACTCATCTCACCTTTGACAGTCAGGGCATACCCCTCTCCTCCACAATCACCAATCTGGGAGTTCGGTTTGACCCCCACCTGACCTTTACTGACCATATAAAATTCCTGTGCAAAACCTCCTTTTATCATCTAAAAAACATCTCCAAACTCCGCCCCACTTTAACCCTGTCAGACGCAGAGAAGCTCGTCCACGCCTTTAGACTGGACTACTGCAACTCCCTCTACACTGGGATCACCGACGAGAACATCACCAAACTACAATAGATCCAAAACAGCGCTGCCAGGGTCCTGAGGGGAGTCCGGAAATATGACCACATATCACCCATTCTCCAATCACTGCACTGGCTCCCCGTTTCATTCCGGATTAACTACAAGGTCCTAGTACTCACATATAAGTGCATCAACGGACATGCACCCCTCTACCTACAAGAACTTATCACTCCCCCAACCTCCACCCGCACCCTCAGATCCACAGGCCGCTCGCTCCTTCGGGTCCCCGGCACCAAGCTCCGCACCATGGGCGACCGGGCCTTTTGATCGGCAGCGCCACGCTTGTGGAACGGTCTCCCTGACCACCTGAGGGCAACTCAGACACTGAACTCTTTTAAGACTGGCCTAAAAACCTTTTTATTCAGGAAGGCATTTTTTACCTTGAGTTAATTCATTGTCAGCTATTACATTCTTATCTTTTTATTTTTATGGGTTGTTACCTTCGCATTGAAAATGCGGAAGGTTATGTTTTGATCGCTGTGTATTTATTTATTTATTTATTTGTATGCGTGTTATTCGCATAACACAAAAAGTATTAAACCGAATCGCATGACATTTAGTGGGATGATTGGTTATTATCCGGGGACCATTTGATTAGATTTTGGGATCAATCGGGTCAAAGGTCAAGGTCATGAAAACGTCAAATTCTTCTTTTTACCATAGCGCGGTCAATTTTTATCCAATTGGCATGCAACTAATGCCAACATGTTCATAACTCAATGCCCAATCTTGTGATATGCGAAGGTATGCGCTCTACCAAGTGCTCGTTCTAGTTTTAACTATGTTTTAATCGGTTTTATTTGTTTTCACTATATGTGTGGCACTCTGAGATTCTTTGAAGGAAGAGTGCGATAAAAATGAAATGCATTATTATTATTATTACGAGCTTCTCTGTGCTTAGTGTCTATAACCGGGCCCCGCGGCGAGGGCCTTTTTTAGTGCACGTTGGCGCATGTGAGCCGCTGGCCGCCGCTTTGCACCGTTCCACAGACTGTGCAATTATGTAAATGCACATGCAGATCCCACTGCTCTGATTTCATGAAGAAGAAAAAGAATCAAAGAAAAAAAGTTGTGTTTTCTTCATATGATGACAGTTTTCATGAAATTAGGGTTTTCAAAAATTGCAATATATGACCTCGCTCGCAGAGTCGTGATGAATCGCAATATATTCCATCAGGGGCGGCTTTAGCTCAGTGGGGTAAGAGGGCCGTCCTTCAACCGCAAGGTCGTGGGTTCGATCCCCGCTCTCCCCATTAGCTGCAAGTCGAAGTGTCCTTGAGCAAGGCACTGAACCCCCAGTTGCTTCCGAGGTGCTTCACCGCAGCCCACTGCTCCTTAATAACTAAGGATGGGTTAAATCCAGAAAACTAATTTCCCCTTGGGGATTAATAAAAGTGTATATTATTATAACCCCCATTTAATGATGCGCAGCATATCGGCGAATAAAGTTTATGATCCAATTTCACTGAGGATTTTTTTTTTTATAAGGTTTAGCATTTTGCCAAATAAGGATTACATTTACTCAGAATATTTTATTTTCTATACAAGAAACGCCGGCGTAGAAACAAATGCTTTTCGGTCAATAACAAGCTTGGAGAGAAAGAGGAGCGTGAAGTTCAGTTTTCTTTTTTAAGGGGGTGGGGGGGCTGCTGGCGGTCCTCTGACTTTGTCCTCTGGCAGCCCTTGTTTGCTTTCTATTAAAAAGTCCTGCATCTAAAGAGTTTGGGGATGACCTATCGCATTACATAATTCATTCATGGAGCTTGTGAATAATGGATGTTTCTGCCCCAGTTGACGCCGTGCCAGAGGTGGAAGAGAGCACCGCTCGGCGTCCACGCCTTTTTGCATTCTGTGCGAGCCGAGCGCCGTCGCCACAGGTGTAGTCTTTTACTTTTTGCACCCCTCCCCCGCCGCGCGCCTCGGCCACACGTCACGATTGCCAAACAATGAGACGTCGGCGCGACGGCTCGCTGTTTTTCATCAATGTCGTGTCGCTTCTTTTATTTGCACTGAGAAATCACGTGGATCAAAATCTGCATTTGTCGTCGTTTAATTCGTGCTGCTCTCCCCGTCGGACCCGACTGTCCATGATGATGTTTTATCGGGCCTTTCGGGCTCATTCATCCCCCTCCTTTCCCTTGTGTGGATGCCAACGAGGCATCAGGCCATGGGAAGCCAGTGTTTCTGTGGAGCTGGCGGCTACTCGCTGCTGCTCGTGACTCGGCGTGAACACGAGCTTTATTAATAAACAAAAGCTGACGTGCTTGTGGCCTGAGAGCCAGCGAGTGATGGGACCCTGAGTCAGAAACATGGCGAGGCAGAAGTCGTCGCCGCAGTCGGTGTCATTACCAGCGAAGCGATGAAGCCCGCGGCGGCCTGAGGCTGCTCATCAGTACTTGTCAACTGGCTTCATTAGTCACCGTCCAGTTGACAGGGGGGGGGGGCTCTTGTAAAGGATATATCTCGCCCCCCCCCCCCCCCCCCCCGCACCCCCGTGAAGAGCCAAGTGTCCGCGCAAATAGGTTGCTGACCTCCAGAGTGTCTCTGTGGTCCTGAGGGGGGCCGAGTGGGACGAGGGGCTCGCGGGCCTCTCCTCTCTGCAGAGGCCTGAGCGTTGACCTTCCCCTGACCCCCGGCAAGCACAATGAAGCTAGCCGGCTGGCGACTCCTGCACCGCTCTGATGAAATGACAGATTCCCCAGAAAGAGAGAGAGAGAGAGAGAAAATAGTCCGCTTGGTTAATCATTAGGAGTTGAAGGGGGGGGGGGGAGTGAGAAATTAATAGAAAAATCTTGGCAGCTTTTTGATGCCTCTGCCTTTTGATTCCGTCTCCATGTAACGGACAGCAGCCCCTCAGAGCCGAGGTTTCCCGTCCAGCAGGCGGACGTGTGATGGGTGATGAGCTTTGATGTTCGCCCCCCCGATCACCACGATCACCACGATCGTCAGCGAGACGCGTTACACCGGCGCTTTAAAAAATATTTATTTAATGCAACGCAAATTCACTGACACCCGAATTAGAAAGACTGCAATGATTCAATTGAATCAACAGATTTTGAAAAGGTGTTGGAGGATGCTCACTTAAACGTTACATATCCAAAAACCAACCTTAACATGGCTCATTTAATTCTACATGGGTATGTCTGTGGCTGTGGGATTTGTTTTGTTGTTTGGTTCAATGTTTTGTTACGTTTGATTGACAGCGTATCAAATCTATCTTAAATAATAATTCATTGGCAGAAAGAAACTGTATTATCAGAAAGGGCTGGGTATTAAACCTCAATACTTTTTGAGTGCTGATCAAAATCTTTCCTCGGAGCTCAACTGTAACAGAAACAAAGACCGCTTTGCCGGATTCAGATGCCAAGATCAGACCGTATTGCCTCTCCAGATGGTCCCAGTCAGATGAGATGAATATCTAGAACTATAGTGGGGATTGTGTCTTTGAAACCTTTGTTGTTTTGTTTGTTGAAATTCTCCTTCCAAACAATAAATCAAATGCTTTCACAAAGAAAGGACTGTAAACTCGTCCAATTATTTCATTCAAGCTGAGAGACTTGTCAGATTTCATCTTCAGGCAAATGTGAATGGACAGAAAGGGACGAGAGACACACTTCTTGGATCTGGAATCAGTGACACAGGGAACGTGGTCAAACCAGAAGCTAAAGTAGCGTCCGAAAGATATGAATATTATAATAAATGGGACTGTTAATGTAGCATGATCCTGGGGTTAGTCTTGACAGATTATTTCGTGATCAGATATTTTCAATTCTGTTCTTTTTTTATCCCAAAATAAAGAAAAAAGCAGTTCCAAATAGGTACTTCCTGAACGGGTGAGGGTACTACCGAGGAACATTTTCTTCTCAAGAACCCTTTTATTTGAAGAGAGGGTTTTTCAAAGGTTCTTTATAAGTCCAAGGATTTCATTACGAAACTTTTTTCATCCTAAGAATTGTACGGGAGTTGATGTTGAAAACATTTAAAAGGGATCGCCCACATTACAGTCAACAAACTCCAAAAAATTGTGATTGGCTCTGCACCACATCCGCCCAGGGCCTTTAGGGTTTGAGATGAAACCTTTGGAATATGAGTAAACCCTGGTTGGGTTCTCGGTAGAACCCCCTGGGTGGGTTCAAGGATAAAACCCTTGGAATATAAAAGGGTTCTCGGTCGAACCCCCTGGGTGGATTCTCGATGAAATCCTTGGTATACAAAAAGGTTCTCGGCAGAACCCCCTGAATGGGTCCTTTTCAGACCCCTTTGAGGATGGAAAGGTTCAAGATGGATGGAACCATTACACAATAGAAAGGTTCTCAATATAACCTCTCATCCGTCCCCCTGCAAGCTGAAACCTCGCACTGATGGTTTACGGTAAAACCCTTTGAGTTGAAAGGGTTCCCGTTACAACCTTTCCAAGATGTCCTTCCAGGAACTAAATGCACTAAAGTCGTTAGTTGTTTGGGAGACAGAGTAAGACCAAATTTAATCAAGGACACATTTATGTAATCCCACAGGAATTCGGAGAAACATGGAAAATGATCTGTGACTCAAAAAGAGGATATGGGAACCATGCGCTCTAATACGACAACTGTTACAAATGTTCGTCGTGTGTGCACACTCATCAGATGTTCCAGAGCTGGAGGAGGGTGGAACAAACAATGGCGAGTGAGAGCCAGAGTGACACAACCTTCACAATGAACACCACATGTTGACGGCAATCCATCAGAGACACCCCGCGCATCACTGCGCTACAATAGCTGACTTCACTCACTGAAGACGTCCATATGGTGAAGCAGACCTCACTCTGCCCATGAGGTACAACACTCTTAAATATACGAGCCTTGGGTGACGAGGGCCCCCGCCCCACCCCCGCCGCCCACCCCCGTTGTGCTCTCCACAAACAGTGCGCTCAATCGCATTATCATTACAGAGCAAATCAGTCACATTAAGCCTTGGCGCTGTCAATTGCCCCGTGAAATCTCAGCTGTGCGCTGCCAAGACAGCGCGGCCAGGATATAAGACGCATGTGAAATGAGATTTGCATCAACAGTGTTGCTCCATCACTTATTTATTGTGTTGCTACCGCGGTCGGGACTTCATTCACATGCATTGTCGTAATGATGACGTGGTGACCCCATCGTGCTTTCAGACAGTATGGGTTTTGGGGGCGGGGGAGTCGGGGGCTGGCAAAAAAAGAGCATATTGGAGCAGGTGGCGCCTCCTTTCACGGGCCTTTGTAGTGTGAATCATTACATGGCTAATCAGTGTTTTTTTCTTCGATTGGCGAAGGAAAGATGGTGAAGATTGGAGGAAGTGAGCCAACAGAGGAGCATGTCTCTGCCACCAGAACCCCCCCTTCCTCCTTACAAAGAAAACAGGACATGAGGACCAGCCTCTGACACATTACGTTACTATTTGCTTTCACCATCCTCGTATTTGTTTTGCTTTCATTTCTGGCATTCATCTTTCAACCTGGACTAGTGGATTGGCTGGAGTACAGTCATTAGGGTTCTGGAGCAGTTTTGTTCTTGAGAGCCAATAGAAACACACGCTGTTATTTTGTCCATGTCACATTTCATAA
This sequence comes from Pseudoliparis swirei, assembly GCF_029220125.1. Lineage (NCBI taxonomy): Eukaryota > Metazoa > Chordata > Actinopteri > Perciformes > Liparidae > Pseudoliparis > Pseudoliparis swirei. The sequence continues at coordinate 5,111,302 of NC_079402.1, read as the reverse complement.
TGGGTTTAATACATTTACTCATTTTAAGCTAGACCAAAATATATATTTCGCCAGTTGTTTCAACCACACTTGTTGGTTTGTTCTGATTGAATGCCATCATCATGTTACTTAAACCTTGTTATTTGTCTTTTAAACATTTTTCACTGCATCAATGTCTCTCAGAGTATCGTAAAAGTGAAGCTCCTCAGTGGGACTGGGACACTTTTAGAAATAAGGGTTCTAGACAGGTTCTTCGTGAAGGGCTGATGTTCTCCCAAGGGCCCTTTGCTGCTGAAGAACCTTTCTACAAAAGGTTTTTTTCAGGGGTTCTTTGTCGAACTAAGTCTTTGTCGAAGTTCCATTAATAACCTTTTTCACCCAAAGAACCCCACTGGAAGATTGTTGAAAGCATTGATGTCAAAAGTGATCCCCCGCAATCAAGCCCACAACCCCATAACACAGTGATTGGGTCCCATGTTGTTGAGGGTTCCACTGCAGCACATCCGCCCTATACAAAGGCTCTCAGTAGAAACCCCCCGGTTGGGTTCTTGATGAAATCCTTTGAATACAAAAATGTTCTCGCCAGAACCTCTAGAGTGGGATCTTGTCAGCCCTCTTTCAAGGTGGAATGTGCTGGACTGTCTGAACCGTCTCAAAGGGTTCCAGGTGCAAGGTGCATGTTGGGTTCTCTGTAGAACCCTCTGAAAGGGTTCCAGGTGCAACTTTACAAAAGCTCCAACCAGGAATTAAACGATATTGAGTCCAAATGGTCGATCAAACCTTACATCGATGGTTCAAGGTACAGTATGAGACCTGTAAGGTAGGTTGGGTTCTCTGTAGAACCCTCTGAAAGGGTTCCAGGTGCAACTTTAAAAAAGGTTCTACCAGAAACCAAGAAGAAGCCAACCAGTCGTACCACATATAAACAGTTTTGCAAAAGTTAATGTCTTTCTTTATTACCTTCGCATTGAAAATGCGGAAGGTTATGTTTTGATCGCCGTGTATTTATTTATTTATTTATTTATTTGTATGCGTGTTATTCGCGTAACAAAAAAAGTTGTAAACCGAATCGCATGAAATTTGGTGGGATGATTGGTTATTATCCGGGGACCATTTGATTAGACTTTGGGATCGATCGGGTCAAAGGTCAAGGTCAAGGTCATGAAAAAGGTCAACATCTTCTTGAATCGCATGAAATTTGGTGGGATGATTGGTTATTATCTGGGGACCATTTGATTGGACTTTGGGATCGATCGGGTCAAAGGTCAAGGTCATGAAAAGGTCAAAATCTTCTTTTTACCATAGCACGGGCAATTTTTATCCAATTGGCATGCAACTAATGCCAACATGTTCATAATTCAACGCCCAATCTTGTGATATGCGAAGGTATGCGCTCTACCGAGTGCCCATTCTAGTTCTTTATGTTTTTGACTGGCATGTCATGAGTGTCCCCAGCTGCAACTTAGAATAAGAGCCTGACTGACAGTAAGGAGATCAAGCATCTGTGTATGTTTCTCCGTGGGTAATGTGTGTGTGTGTGTGTGTGTGTGTGTGTGTGTGTGCAAGCCTTTTTGTGCGCATGCTTGTACGTATTTGTATGTACACTTGGATGCGAGGTAGTGTGCTCATTTGCATGCAGGTGGATGATTATGAGTGTGTGTGTGTGTGTGTCTGTGTGTGTGTGTGTGTTTTGCAGTGGGTAGGAGCAGACTACACAGGCATGGGGCTTCAGCTCATGTTATAGTCTGCTGTCACAGTTCACTGAAGGACCCGCACACTGACAGTGTGCACACACACACACACACACACACACACTTTCATCTGAAATATCATCGATGCATTGGGGCAGCTCAAAGACAACACGTCTCTATTCCTGCTCCTAAAACCTCCCGGCACCGAGCAAACTTCCTCACTCAGCTGCAAAGTGGCATTCTGGGACCATCGCTTCACTCATCTCCAACGAGTCTTCTGTGGTCTGAAAGCCTTTTGAAAAAAACTTTTCTCTTTTTATGACTGTGTCATTGGGAAGAAGTGAAGCACTTTCATATAAAAACAGTAAAAAAATATAGAAGAAGCATTTGTTCTTGCATATTTTGCGCGGGGAGAGAATTACTGTAACTCCATGAGCCGTTTTGTTTACACTGTTTGCAACTTGTGTATTGATGTGTCTCCATAAGTCCAATACAAAGTCGAGGGTGTAGTTTATTAGTTATTTCCTGTGGAGAGGGGAGGAATGGCAAATTTGGAGGGTTCCTTGCCTCTGAGGTGTGAAGGAGGCCCTGTTTTGTGTGTGTGTGTGTGTGTCCCACCCCCCCTAATCCTGCAGCATGGCCTCTTGTTGGGGGATGGAGGATGAAGGTTGTGTGTGCAGAGGGTTTGTGGACAGAGAGGAAGAGGGTCAATCATGTTTGCAACAGGACAGGCTTCCCCCCTTGAAGTGGGAGACAGTGGTAGGAAGTGTCCAGATTTATGGCTCTCCGTAGCCGGCTTCACCGTGGCAGTTGACCAGCCAGCAGACAGACGGGGGGGAGAGAGTGTGAGAGGAGCTGTAAATCACAGTGAGAGTGTGGTTCAGACACACACACACACAAATGTAGCCCTATGCTCACAGTTCACAGGCAGATAATGTGCGAAGGAGAAGGGGGCGTCTCTCCGGCGAGATAGAGCTGTCTTGGCACGAAGAGGTGTGGAAATGAGCTGACTTCTTTTTCCTTCTCTTTTTTTCTTCTTGCTCGCCTTTTGGAACTTAACGATTTCTAGAGATCTCGGGAAAACCAAGGGCATTCTTTTGAGGCATTACATTACATTTAATTTAGCTGACGCTTTTATCCAAAGCGACTTACAATCACGTTACGTTAATAGACCTTAGACGCAGCTTCAGGGTTAAGCGTCTTGCTCAAGGACACATCGACTAGGGTGGGGATTGAACCGCCAACCCCCTGATTGACAGGCACATTGAAAAAAAATTATCAACTCATTCAAATTAAAAATTAAAAAACAAGGGGGGTACCCCCCAAGAGCGTCTATTCAGCCCAGGATGCACAATTTTAAATGTGATTATTGGGAAAAATTACTATTTTTTTTACAATACTGGATCTGGATAACGACCTGGATCCAGAGCCGCATGAAAAACAGCAATATCTTTTGGGAGAATCTGGATGATTCGTGCAACAGTTTTAGATGACGCCCTTGAATGCTCAGATGCGAACGTGTCACCAATATTTGCCCCATGATTGCGTAATGTTTTTTTAGATTTGTGTTGATCTATGTGAAGTCGATCCCGACTACAAATTTGGCGATTAAAAAGGCAGAAAACATGGGACTGAAACTCGGGACGTTAATTATTATGACTCATGTTAATTGCTTTTTATGGTTCTTATGAACAGTGTGTATTACTTAGCTTTAATGGTTTTTATGACTTGATTTTAATGGTGTGTATTACTTACTTTTAATGGTTTTTAATACTTAGTTTTAAATAGTATATTCTTCTTAAATTTAAAATGCTGTACTGTAACTTTGCATTGTGTATATTTATCCTGTACTGGTTGTTATTGTTTTATGTTTATTATGGTCTGTCAAGGGACTACAGATGCAAATTAGCTGAAGCTACACTCTGCTACGGAACATCAACTGGTGACATTTATGTTTTAACTGTTTATGGTCCATTTTAAATAAAGATAATAATAATAATGTTCCCAACCAACAGGCAATGTGATGACGACAGTCACAACTTTTTGTCTGATGGGTCAGAGTTTTGAAAGGTGCAGAGAAATGATGTCAACTTGTAGGGAAGTCAAATAAAAAAATTGTGATGGCTGGTTATTTTTTCAGCCTGATCCCAGCACTCCACCTTCCGCAGCTGGTGTCGGTTGGATGACATTTGTGTTTAGTGTTGAGAAACTTTCCAAAAGGAAGAGTTTTGGCACAAACGGGCTTAGCGTGTAACGTCTTAAACCCAAGACATTTGTCCTCCGTGCCGTTTTTATTTAAGAAGTCTTGGGGGCCAAGATACCGAAAATAAATACATATTTTTTCCTTGGGAAATGTTCCAACAAATTTCAGAAGAACTTTTTGATACCTCGGCTGAGGCAAACCAGCATGGGGCTGAGTCCTATAAAAGATGGTATGTGTGGGATGTCTCACTGGCAGCAACATGAGGTCCTGGGAGGCGGGGTTAATGCAGACAAGTAGCATCACTGTGACTCTCTGCAGGCCGCCGGCTAACTGGGCTTCTTGCACACACACACACACACACACACACACACAATGTCTTTCCCTGATTTATCCACAGGCCTTCCTTTCAAATACAAGAAAAAAATACTTGTATTTCAGTAAAAGAGAAAATGTATTGCCTAACTCCGAGACGCCATGTCGGACCCGCAGAGGGTTACTGTTAGCTACGGTCTGGCGTGGTCATGTGCGTGCGCGGCTGTCACCGCTGATCTGAAGGTGTCCCTTTACTCCACTTCACGCTGATGTTACTCTCAGTAAAAAACAACCCTCTCCCTGTCTCTCTTTTGAGCACCACGTGCCCCCCCCCCCCCCCCCCCACACACACACACACACACGCGCGGCAAGGCGGGGGCGTGGCGAGGGCGTGGCCTGCGCGTCTTCAGCAGATGGGGTGGTCGCTTGTCATTTTTTTAGACCGCTGCGCCGACATGGACCGTGGCCCGGTTAGATCATCCATCTTTGTGGCGGCTGTGAGCCCCCCGCCCCCCCGCCCCAACTCGCTGAACGCGCGCTGTGCCCCGTGTGTGCACAAGATCTCTGGCCCCGGCGGGGGAATGTTTACCCAGCTGAAGTCCAACAGAGTTGCACTCTCTCCCAGCTGTACTGTACGAAGTGCAGTGGAAGTCACTCGGGTCACATCTATTGACCAATATCACACAGACGTGCAACGACTTCTCTGGGGGGCCGTAGCTTCATTAAACCTCCTAATGTGTGTCGATTCAGATTTACTTATCTGTATATTTCTTCCTATATGTCATTGTAAGGCCTGCTTTGGTTTTTCCAACTCCTACCGCACATGTGCATTTGTCGCTGAAGCAAATTAAAGCATTACATGTCATTTAGCTAACGTTTTTTTTTATCCAAAGTGACTTACATCATGTTACAATCATACACCGCAGACACAGCTACAGAGAACCATTCAGGGTTAAGCGTCTTGCTCAAGGACACATCGACTAGGGCGGGGATTGAACCGCCAACCCCCTGATTGAAAGACGGACCTGCTAACCACTGTGTGGATGTGGATGTGAAAAGCACATCGGCCAAAGTCATTTTGCTCCACCCCCTCCTTCTACTACTTTACTATTACTACTACTACTATTACTACTACTACTACTACTTTACTATTACTACTACTACTACTACTTTACTATTACTACTACTACTACTACTTTACTACTACTACTACTTTACTATTACTACTACTACTACTACTACTACTACTACTACTACTTACTATTACTACTACTACTACTACTACTTTACTATTACTACTACTACAACTACTACTACTACTACTTTACTATTACTACTACTACTACTTTACTACTACTACTTTACTATTACTACTACTACTTTACTACTACTACTACTACTACTACTACTACTACTACATTTAACAATGAAACAAGCTGTCATCAGGCATCTGTATTCTCAGTTGCTGTACACAGCAGTCTCACTGGAGACTGGTTTATGAAAAAAAGAAGAAAATATTACATCCTGAAGGTGACACGTCACGCATCTTTGACAAGAGCAAATTCCAATTTCTCTGCTGACTTTACCTTCCAACGTGAACTTCCATCACCTTCTACTCTTTCAACACAGAAGGCCCGAAAATAAAAATATATAAATCAAGGGAAATGTTTGACGACACCTTCAACCCTTCCGCGCGGCCATAATTCAGCCTCCTCAACCTGTCGGGCTGCAGCAGGCGCACGGAGCTCCATCATCGCGCAATAACGCCTGACTCAATGGTATGGGCGAGGAGATGATGCGCCGCATGGGGGACGGTGATTCCCCCCTCCACCCCCCCCCCCCCCCCCCCGCAACACGACCGGCTTCTGCCTAGTGCCCGGGCGAGATTTATTGTCGCATGCCGGTTTGAATGTAGCCAATTTCACTTTTAGTATGATATTAAAGAATGATGCATACCCGAGCGCCGGATGAGTCCGTGCCTGCACCGCGGCGACGTGGAAGAAGAAAGAAAACACACACAAAAATAAAACAGCAGATGTGTAATGTAATGTTCAATATTGATAACAGCCCTGAGCGGAATGGGCTCTGATCATTTAAGGAAAATATCCTGCAGTCTTTTCTTTTTTTTACTGCCATTTCCTGGCCCCGGGCCTGGATTCATGTCATCCATCAGTTGGATTTGATGGGCAGATATCTACAAAGCTCTTATCACCTCCGCTGAAATGAACTCTGTCTGTGAAAACAGAGCAGAGCAATGGGGGGAAATGGGCTTCAGGGGGCGCTTTGTTTCGAAACCGGGGAATTGTGTCTGAGATCTTTGTGAAATAGGTTATTATACAAGAAAAATAGAAAGACAGACGTCGTCTAAAATCCCAGCTGCTGTCGCTGAGTTGTCTTTCAATGGACCGTCCGCACGTTTTAAGCCCATTTTCATTCATTTACAAATTGGATGTATTTGGCACTTGGATGGCAACGCTGTACAGAAATGAACCCGAAACATATCGCACGAGAACGGATGGAGGAGATACACAGCAACAACTACAACAACAAAATCGGCAAATCTGTAACAGCTTTCTCCATTTTCAGGAAAAGAAACCAGCCGCGTTTATGTCCGTGTGCGGTGGTGGTCCCTCTTCCTGCCTCCGTGTGCGTCTCCCCAGCAGTTCAGTGTGTCAGCTCTTGTTGATTTCCGCAGGGGAAGTTGTCTCTGTGCTCTCCTCAGACAAAGCCCTGACCCAGGGGTTAAGGAATGTGAACCCGGGGGCCGTGACGATCAAGACTCTCCCTCGGGGGCGGGGGGGAGCGGACAATGCCGAACACCTCAGCAAACGCCCTAATGATCTCACATGTTTTTTTGTGTTCCTCGTAGCACACTCTCTTTTTCTTCTTCTTCTTCTTCTTCTTCTTCTTCTTCTTCTTCTTCTTCTTCTACAAAGGTCAGGCATTTCCTCCTCGTAATGACCAAATCGACGATGCGTCCGACTGCCCGTTTTGAGTAGTTTCCTCTATTTGGCAAAGAGGCCGATCTTAATTTGAGATTCCAACACAAAAAAAATTAAGATAAATTAGATTCCAGTTATGCTACAACTGCAAGTCGACCCGTTCCAAAACCGCTAACACCAGCCCAGTGAGGATATATGAGGACACACACACACACACACACACACACATAGAGAATCCTTGCTGTTCGTTAATTGAATTCCATCGGGACCTTTGGACCAACGGTTGGACAAGCTGTTTGTAAACTCTGAGCAATTCTAAAGAGCATTTCTGTCTTCTGACATTGCATTGGATGGATAATTGATCCGGGGTGGAGGGTGGTGTTGGGGTGGGGTGGGGGGAGGCCAAGTACAGTGTACGATTATCGGAACATTCCTCAGGATTGACGCCATTGTCATTGCCGCCGAAAGAGGTTATATTCACTTTTACGGATGAGCTTGTCGTGAATGGTTCAAGTACAAAGGAGACCAAAAGGCCCCTTGTCTCATTTATCACCCACTTTAAGAGAGGGAGAAGGAGGAGGAGGAGGTTGGCTGTCAAAGCAACCATAGCAGAGTGTAGCCTAACGGTGGTCCTCCCATCCCCTGAGGCCCAAACGCGTCGCTTGAAGTGGAGGGAAACACGGCCCGAGAGAAAGAAAGAGGGAAAGAAAGAGCGGAGCCAAGAGATATCTCGATTTAAAGAGGTGAGTTTAGACTCTCCTCCTCCTCCTCCTCCCACAGAGGGTGTGAGCGGTTGGGGAGAGCCAACCGCCGACAGCCTGCAGAGGACTCATGCGGGTGGAGGTGAAGGGTCGGAGCGCTAGTAATCACGGCCCAAAAGTCGAGGATTAAGTAGCTTGGTGTGGCTGGGGCCGATGACTGGGATGGGGAGGGGGGGGGGGGGGTTTGAAAAGGCCGTGTTGTGTCTGTCTTCTATTACAGAGCGGAGGCTCCCGGGGGCAACGCAGCCTCGTGAACCTACACGACTAATGGGATGTCCAATGGCTCCTCTTCTCTCCCTAATGAGCGTTCTCCGACCCCCCCCCCCCACACACACACACACACACACACACCGATTAAGTCGCTCAACATCGCCGCGCGCCAACGCCGACACCCCTCTGACGACTGACGATTGTTTACTCGGCAAAGATAGATTGAAGGACACGTTCGCACAAAAGAAAGGCCTTGGGCGCAATAATAATCGCTCCTCGCGCATCTGCACACCTAAAGCACACACACACACACACACACACACACCTTTATACAGTGCCCAATCAGACTAAATATTTTTCCTTTTTTTCTCGCGCAACTGCCTTTGATCTTTGATGTGTGCCATGCATCGTATTAATTATGCATCTCGCCCTCAGTGCAAACGCAGTTAACTCCTTCACATGCTTAACCGGAGCGGGGCTCTCGTCATGGCGGGGGCCCGGAGGATGGCTGCAGGACGAGTATGCATACATACCGCTCCCATATAGTGCACTGCATAGGGGGTTTCATAGTGTGTGTGTGTGTGGGGGGACTCTCCTTCGATCTGGCCATTTTTCACTCTCCTGTAACACGTGCCGGCCCCACTGTGTGTGTGTGTGTGTGTGTGTGCACAGGACAGGAGGGTCGAAGGAGAAGGAGGTGCACGCAAGATGGATGTGGCTTGAATTAGGCATGAACTGTCATGTCCAGAACAGATACAGCAGCAAGGGCAGAGGTGGAGAAAGAGAGAAAGAGAGAGAGAGAGAAAGAGAGAGCGAGAGAGCAAATAGAGAGTTGCTCCAATGCAGCGTTATGCAAATACTGTCAAAACTATAGCTGGAAAAAAATTCATTGATTTTTTTTCCCTTCTCCTTTTTGTGCCATGTTGGCAGATCCCACAGTATGAATCGCATAAGCATTAGCAGATGTGGTGTTGGGGGGGGGGGGGAATGGGGGGGGGGAGGACTTTTGAGACGAATATCAATGTGGAAATATTTTATACGCACAGCTTTCTTTTGTTTTCGTGCAAAAACAATGGGTTATAATAGTATAATAGGTATAATAATATTTATTTTATTTGGTCAAAAACAGTTTGGGGGGGGGGGGTTCTCAATATTGGTCGTTTTCAAGATGCAACGTGATGAAAAACAGTACATCCAAATCTCAATGTGCAAGAACATTCTTGTAACAGTCATATCACTGACACTGCAAATAGGCATGGACTTTTGTTTGGGGGGGGGGGGGCTTTAATCCATCCATCCGATATGCAGAGAGGGAGAGAAAAAGAGAGCGAGAGAGAGAGAGGCTAATTGCATCAGTGGAGAGAATCCTATGAGGCCTGAGCCTAACATCTATCTTGAGCCCTCAGCCCCTGATTCAACAGATGTGACCAGGTTAGAATAACAGGAGATAAGCAGCGAGTGGAAAGAAGTAGCTGCTGCTCAGCGGAGAAGAAGAGGCTCCTCCGCGTGATCTTTTTTTTGGGAAGAAAAACCCTCCTCTCAGAGCAGTCTGCAGACTTTTAATGACAACTCCAAACAAAACAAACACACGCTATTTCCTTGTTCTTCACGCGCTTCTAAAGTTCCCGACAAGACGCGCCGGCCTCCCGCGTCTGTGAGCGTGTCGCTGCAGCTCGGCGCTACGTCGGTGGGAGTACCCCCTGCAGGGTCCCTTTTCTCTCTCTCTCTCTCTCTCTTTTTCTTCTTTGCAGCGCACATCCAGTAGTTGGAGTTGTTGCCACGGCGAGCGCGCGAGAGAGGGAATAGGAGAGCGCGAGCGCCGCAGCAGCAGCAGCTGAGTGAGCAGACAGGAGGGCGACAATCGTTTCGGTTATCTTTCCCCGAGACTTATCACGCGTCGGCCTGTCACTTTTACCGCTCCGCGCCGAGTTGGAGAGAGGGAACCGCCACCGCCGCCGCCGCCGCCGCAGCAGCAGCAGCAGCAGCAGCAGAGCCCAGGTCTGGTCCGCTCTGCCCGGGCAGAAAGAAGCAGAAGAAAAAAGGAGAGAGGAAAAGAAAAAAAACTCCCCGAAACGCGGTCGTCTCAGCGGGCATGAGCTAACCTACCAGACGGTCATGGAAACCAAACCGTTCCTGTCATTGGGTAAGTTTGTTTGTTTAACGACTGAGCCTTGTTACGTTTGAACATGTGTGGGTTACGATGGGACTTTTTTTCCCCCCTTCTTCTTTTTCTTCCTTTCCTTTTTCTTCTCCTTCTTAAATCGACGGATGAGTGTGAAACGTGTCCTCGCGCTGTGCCGACCCCCCCGCCTCATTTCCCCTTTGGTCTCCTCTCTTGACAGCGCGTGCCAAACACATCAACATCTTTGTAGCGGACGTTGTCTTCTTTAGTTCGCAACTTTTAAGTTTATAAGCAGATATGCTATTTCTCTCTGTCAATCTCTCTCTCTTTCTCTCTCTCTGTCTCTCTCTGTATCTCTCTCTCTCTCTGCGCGTCGCAGAGCTCACGTTGCGGAGCGAGCCGATGACATCTCGCTTCGATACGGAGTGACATGTCGCTCCGGAAGGAAGCCGTGCGCATACCTCGCGTGCGCCGCAATTAAATGCGGGATAGTTTTTTCTTTTCTTTTTTAAACTTAACTCACAACTTTAGTTTTTTAGTAAATGTTTACGGGAAAGAAATTGCGTTAAAGAGAAGGGTTGCATAAATAAAAAAATATGTTTGAACTTGCACGAGCAGTTTCCTTTTCGTTTAAGTGTCGTTTGCTTTTTATCTAGTATAAGTGTTGCGTTTACTGCGCCTTGTTAATATGAGTATTGTTCTTGTCCTTCACGTGCTTCCGTTTGACTTTGAATGCGCAGGCTGGCTGGTGGGGTTTTAAACAGAGCCCGAGCAGCATAGTGACTTAAACTCCAACGAAACGCAAACGAAGTTGCTCGACTCGTTCGCCATCGGCCTGAGTTTGTCTCCTCGAACTCAATATTAGCTCAGCCAGGTACACGCGGGTGACACGTGCAGGTGTGGGAGAACCGCGCCGCGATCTCAGCGCGTGTGTGCGCATGCGTGTGGGTGTGCGAGGACACACAAATGCTTGTTTAAATCTGCGGAAGGATCTGACACGATGCGAGGTGCTGAGGTGAAAGGTACTGAGCGTGGCACTATTTATCGCAGGGAAGTGTAACTGTCACGTGCGTTTCCCCGTTCGCCGCATACCACCAGGAAGAGGGCATTTGTGCAGCTGTAATCATTTCAATTAGTGCACTGGAACTTCCAGAACAAAAAGTTTGAATACCTTTTCTCAAAAATTCTCTGAAACTATAAATCCCAAGTCTCCAACGGCTGCTTTTTTATTTTTTTAAACTTTAAATTCATTTTCAAGCACACACACACACACACACACACACACACACACACACACACACACACACACACACACACACACACACACACACACACACACACACACACTGTCACAGTTTTGTCAAAGTAAACAGAGCAGACTCTTGTCACCCCCCCTCCCCTCCCCCCTCCCCCCAGGCAGCAGCGACACAGTACAGCGCCGTGGGCCAAACCTGTTATTGTGTCTGCCGTCTCTTTTCACGAGGGCGTCGCGTTAAAACTCCGACACGACGGTATATCCTCGGCTCCTGAGCCCGGATGCACCGAAAGGAGGATTTCGCGGGAATAGGGGGAACACACACACACACACACACTATTGTTGCAGATGCACCGTCTTGCGTGTCCACGTTGGAAGTGCTCCAGCGAGGCCTGAATGTGCACCGGAAGGGATTCTGTTCGTCTTGATCTGGACGCTCCTTAGAGTTTTGCCTGCCACTTTTAATTGTTCACACACACACACACACACACACACACACACACAGACACATGTGCCGCATCAGCAGCTCCTTCGTGGTCCCAATCCACGGGCCCTTGGATCGGCGGTTATACTTAGCCCTGCTCCCATCAAGAGGTCCTCTTCTGAGTACCGATCTGTAATCGGCCACTTCAAGGACGCCTTCTGCGATCTGCCAAAGTCCTCGGGAGCACATCGATTAGCCGCTCGCTCTGCGTGATTGCCCGTCCCGCCGCGTTAGGCTCTCCTGACGTGCGGCCGGCACATCTTTACAGTTCTGGATTGGGTGTCGTGGGAAAAGTGCACGCTCACGCCCGAGTGTTGCTATTTGTCACCTCCTTAAGAGGTGTGCGCTGTCTTTCCTGAACCCTGTTGGAACTAAACTCGTTTGGTGCTTTGTGTTTCGGGGAGCATAAGGTACAACCAACACACACACACACACACACAGAAAAACCAATGAAGTTCATGGTCTTTGATGAGAAAGTGAGATTTATGACACTCTGTGTGTGTGTGTGGGAGACTGACATTCCTTTTCTGGCAGTAACTCAGGAACAAAGGTAACACAGGGAGAGAGGGTGTGTGTGTGTGCGGTGGGAGTGGGCTGGTGGAGTTACACTGCCAAAAGCATTTGGCCAAGTTTGTCTTTTTACGGCCGTCCAGTTTTGTGATCCCGATGTGACGCTTTTGCTCCCCTTTTGAGGAAAGGGGCTGCAGCTGTCATTTTTATTGGAGGAGTTTTACAGCGAGACTTAATGGCTTAAAGTGACAGCGCTCTCTCTCTCCCCCCTCCCCTTTCTCTTTTTCTTCTTCTCTTTCTCTCTCTCAATCTCACCCACGAGGCCTTTTACTGGAGCAAATCAAAGAAAATGCGCTTTTTTTTTGCCCACCCTCCGACACTTTCCCACCCCTCACCCCTGCCAACATCCCAAACCAAGCTGAACGAGGCTTACGCTCCAATTACGACCTGTGTGTGTGTGTGTGTGTGTGTGTGTGTAGGTGTGTGTGTGTTTCTTCTTTCCTCAGAATTACACTGACTTGGAGACCAAGTTCTTGTTTCTTGGAGCATCATCGGCGATCATTACAAGGCATAAGGCGGTTGGCTTTGGATATACCGGCGCACATTTCGTCCAGTCACCCCCCCCCCCCCCGCAGCCTCTCGCTTGTTTACGCTCTAAACAATCATTTCCGCGCGGCCCTCTCGGCGCACAGAACGGCTCGCTCGCAGGAGGTCTTTATTGATAACGGCCCTCGCCGAACTCTGCACCCCGAACCTTGACCTCTGCTCCTCGAGTGCTCGATCATTCCAGGAATTCCCCCTTCGGCGTTCAATCTGTTGCCGGGAAGTGTTTAAAGACGGGAGCCGCGTCGGTCTTTGTTTCCGCGCGTCTTACTTTCTGTCCGTGTCCCGTCGTTACTTTCCATCCACGGTGACGAGACGTCCTCCGAAATATTTAGCCCGCGGCAATGTGAGACGCAGACAAAGCCGCAAATCGACACATTTTTAAAAGCCTTCTGGCATGTTCGCTCAATATGCAACGAACCGATCGTTTCGCCGGAGTCGCCGGAGAACCTTTCGGTGTCGGCGTTTATTGCGGCAACGCTGAGATTGAAAGGGTGCAAATCGAGGAAGAACACGGTGTTTTGTAGAGGTGTTGTTAACCCTCCTGTTATCTCCACATTTACTAACATCTTATTACCCTCGGGGTCAATTTCTCCCCAGTAATTAAAACCTCCAGAACATTATTTGAATTAATATTGTTTTCCAAGTTTAAGTGTGAGGTACTTTATTTTTGTTTGTTGACTACCTAAATAGACCTTTAAATAAATATAAAAGTTGCGGAAGGTTATGTTTTGATTGCCGTGTATTTGTTTATTTATTCATTTATTTGTATGCGTGTTACTCGCATAACTCAAAAAGTATTAAACCGAATCGCATGAAATTTGGTGGGATGATTGGTTATTATCCGGGGACCATTTGATTAGATTTTGGGATCGATCGGGTCAAAGGTCAAGGTCAAGGTCATGAGAAGGTCAAAATCTTCTTGAATCGCATGAAATTTGGCTTATATGTTTTACAAATTGACCCCAAAGAACACCGATGCGTACAAGTTGTGTACAGGATATTGAAAACATATCATGTGAATTTTATGTTTTCCCAGTTGTCCCCAATAAATGAGGAAAAGTCGTGAAATATAAAGCAAAATTAATGTCAATCAATTATTTTTTTGAGAGACATTAAACATTGAATGGGGTCAAATTGACCCCAAAGGTAATGGGAGGGTCAACAACAAAACAAAACCCCCCAAAAAGGCGAAACGAAATAGAAACCGTGGCTGTCGGAGGTCGACTCGCCGATCGACCGTAACGCAGGAACATATTATGGCTGTTATGATGTGCTTTGTAATTAAGTAAATAGATATGAGCACATAGGCTCGGATGGGTATTCACTGGAGAGGGATGCCGAATGGAGCGAATCCCAGATACGTTATGCTCCTCCACGTCGTTATACCTCCGTTATGCACACATTGTGTTTATCCACACTAATTATAATTGGCCCCGATGAGAACCACAGATGTAAAAGAAATGTTGATTTATTCCCCTTAAGTAGCCGTGAAGAGCAAAAGCAGCGGGAGGGAATAGGATGATGTTCTCTCCCACATGCAGATGACGGGGTTGCAGGAGCGAGATTAAACTACAGCGCGTTGTTGTTGCTTTACACGCCGTCATAACAACACGCCGCGCGATCAAAAGGCGGAACGACGCGTTTGATGTCGCTTCAGAGAAAGAAACGGATTCCAACTGTGACGTTTTTTTGTGGTTAACTGTATATTCAGGTGGACACACGCACACACAGCAGCCCCACTTTCTTTTTTCTCACACGTACTGAATAACACACACACACACACACACACGCAAACACACGTTAACACTCGCCGTCGCCGTAGAAACGGAGCGGGGTAATTAAGATCGTGTCTGTCTGCCGCTCCATCGCAGTTTTCTTTTTGAGGTCAAAGGGAACGAGAGGAGGTGTTCCAGCGCGCCCCGCCGCCGCCGCCGCTATGTTCTGTCTGTCACCTTGCCAGATGGCAGCGGGGGTGGGGCTTCCACGCGCTGTTGGGCACGGGGCCACGGAAATCCCACAGCATGCAAAACACCTCGGTCATGTCCTGTGTGTGTGTGTGGGTGTTTGGGTGTAAGCAGGAGGCAGCAGCCTGGGTCATGTGCGTTAACACCTACACGCCAACAGTCGCACATCTGTACTTTTTTTATTTGCATGTCAGATTAATTGAAAAAGAAGCCGCGGCCGCGATTCTGGAGGGACGTTGGCGGGACACTACAGTTCTGGCGCAGGCCACCTTAAGAAATGAGTGATGCATTCAGTCCATTCAGTTTATTTTATATAGCCCAATATGACAAATTAAGACATGCCTCAGAGGGCTTTACAATCCGAACACATACGACACCCCTGACCTTTGACCTCACATCGGATCAGGAAAAACTCCCAAGAAATAGCAACAACAAAAAAATCACGGTGGAAAAAAAGGTGAAGAAACCTTCAGGAGAGCAACGGAGGAGGATCCCTCTCCAGGATGGACAGGAGCGATAGACGTCATGTGACCAGAAGGAATCACTACAGAGTTTACGTCGACATGCAAGCACAAGCATGGGGATGTCGTAACTTTGACATGACTCTCACCGATTGCTGCGCATGAGAGAGAGAACACAGATAACATGCGCGATAGCAGGGTTCCTCTGTGGGGGGGGAGGGGAGGGAGAGAGAGACTGTGACCTCCACACACACACACACCTGTGTACACGTGCACACACAGGCAGACATGGGCAGCACATGCAGAACGTCGGCACAGAAGTCTGGAGGGCTCCGTCTGTCACCTCCGCTTGGAAACCTCTCCGGGCCCGTCTGGTTCCAGGAATGTTTCCAACGGCAGGAAGGGTGTTTCTTTTTTCTTTTTTTTTTTTAAGAACGGAGGGGGCGTGGCTTACTATATGGGGTGGAGGGGGCGACCATAACGGCGACGACTTTGAAGCTTTGGCTCTGTGTTAATGTATGTTGAACATCCACGTACAGAGCACCCTCTCTCTCTCTCTCTCCCTCACTCCCTCTCCCTCTCTCTCTCTCCCTCTCTCTCCCTCTCTCTCTCTCTCTCTCCCTCTCTCTCCCTCACTCCCTCTCTCCCTCACTCCCTCTCTCTCT
This sequence comes from Pseudoliparis swirei, assembly GCF_029220125.1. Classification (NCBI taxonomy): domain Eukaryota; kingdom Metazoa; phylum Chordata; class Actinopteri; order Perciformes; family Liparidae; genus Pseudoliparis; species Pseudoliparis swirei. Next base: position 5,095,137 of record NC_079402.1, on the reverse strand, counting down.
CTCGTAGGTGTCCGTTCCCTCCCTTCCTCTGCCCAACAACGTTCAGTCTATTTGAGTTTGTTTTATTGGCCCAGTGAGGGAAACTCGCCTTGCAGACGGGGCTTGCAGTAAACTCAGCAGAGTAGAGCCGTGTCAAACGGAAAAGCAACAAGGCCACAGGACCCGAGACGCCTGTGAAACGCACAATAAAATAATGAATTAATAAATGACCCATCTGGACCCCAGTGGCACCAGAATGCAGAGCTCCACGACTTACGGTTGATAAAAGTCGGAAAGACTGAATGAATGAATGCAGAAAGAGCATTTAAGTGGCGACGGAGTAGAAGTGTGTGTGTGTATGTGTGTGTACGTATATTCAGTGTGTGTATTTATATATCTGCTGTGTAGGGGGAAGAACGTTGAGCAACCAGGTGTACGAGACAGACGGGAGACAGGCAGGTGCCGGCCGGTTCTTTGTCGTCGCCGTCGTGCATACCTGAGCGCTGACGGTTGCCCGTGCAAAAAAAAAAAAAAAAAAACACATTAAAAAAACCCGACTCAGTTCAAGTGTTACACTTGGGATGCTGTCTTCAGTTTCAGTGTGGAACAGGGGGGGGGGGGGCTGCTGCAGATTAAACTGGACGGATAGAGTGCAGAGGGCCCTTTTATTGGCAGGGACATGTGCAGCTGTGTGTGTGTGTGTGTGTGTGTGTGTGTGTGTGTGTGTGTGTGCCGGCATGCACCAGGGATGCAGCTCACCTTTCTCATTTTCATCATCATTGAATAATGTGGTTTTTTTGACCACTTTATCATTTAGCCTATTTAATATATATATATATATATATATATATATATATATATATAAAAAAGATGAATTAACAATTGGTTGCTTTGCACGATGTATTAAACTCAGACGTAGGAGAAGTACAAATGGCCAACTTTGAGCTTGTGACAAAACGACACGCGGATGATTTATCCACCGCCAGCTGCCCCGTTTGCATGAACCAGAGTGTCAGAAAGGGGGTACGGTGTGTGTGTGTGTGTGTGTGTGTGTGCGTGTGTGTGAGCGCTTTGGCATGCAAAAGTGTACTGCATGCTTTTACGCTTTTTATGGGCCATGTGTGGCCGATGCTGCAACATGTTGATGTGGCGGTGGTGGGGAGGTGGGGAGGTGGGTCGAGCAGCTGAGAGTCAGTACGCCGTGTCTGTCTGGGAGGAGAGGGGAGGGTCAGGGGGTTGCGGCTGGGTCACGCTCCCCGGGAGAGGGTGAGGAGAGGATGGAGGGGGGGGGCGTCAAAACCCAAACCGCCTGCGAAACAAAAAGTGAAGGCGTGTTGTTTTCAGCTCAGGTCCTGTTTCATTTTGTGCATCAGTGCAGCTATTGTTAGTCACAAATTAATTGTTAATTGATCCAAGGAGCGATAAAAACAAGGCACTTAATCTGCCTCACACACACACACACACACACAGGGAGACACATGTGCTGTGTGGAGAATGAGAGTGGATGTTTATTACAGGATCCTGGTGGATGCTAAGGTGCCCCGGGGGCTATTAAAGGCCTCACTTAAAAGGCACACTGATGAGGGCTGCTTGAGGGGGTGGAGGAGGAGGTGAGGAGGTGAGGAGGGGGGGGGGGTGTAGAACAAGAGTGAAAAAGGAAGAAAAGACAAGTTCCCGGAACAGCGAGCAGAAGGAGGGGACCGAACAGGGCGAGCACATCTGGATTGCCTCAGCAGAGTATTTGTGCAACATCTGGAAACATTGCCTGGAATTTAAGGGGTCCCTTTCTTTCCTTTCTGGGTATTTTATCCCTCCCTCCCTCTTTTTGTTGTTGTTTTACTCCGTCCTCTCCTCCGTCCTGTTTTCAGGATCTTCAAAGTCAGAGCCCGCCAGGCGAGTGAAACCCTCCCGTGGCAACGCACGTCCAGCCCTCGCTTTTTTATAGCGGGAGGGAAATTGGGCCCATGTGACCGACTCCCCTTTGCGCACGTCTCGGGATAATTAAGTGGCACTGAAGTGAGAGGGCGCCCATCTGTGGACCCAGACCTCGCGGGCCAAACACAACTCATTAAAAAAATAAATTAAAAAAATAAAATAATAATCCCTCCACTTTCCGCTGACGGTAAACTTTAAATTCAATCGTGAAAAAAAAAACCTTCGTTTTTGTCCTTGACCGACGTTGACTTTTTTTTCCGTCCAGCATGAAAGAGCCACTGTGCATCATCATAACAAACAAACAAACAAACAAACAGGCTTCCTTTTGTGTGATGTGAAAAAAGCTTTTTCAAGTATTGGCTTGAAAGAGAAATAAAAAAAGCACGCACAGAGAGGTGTGAAGTCCCCGAGGGAGGAGAAAGTCCCCGTATTGTTTCAACGCCCTCAGTCGATTTGTGCTCTCACTGCCTCCGAGGCGACATCACAGGCGGATCGAGCCCCCCCCCCTCCAGTCGGTGGGCCTCCTCGGTGGGCTCGGCTGACATGCAGGTGTAGCGCGTTCGGAGGCAGGGGGTGGGGGAGGAGAGCGCAGAGATGGATGCTATCGCAGTCTCCCTCTGACAGGCCTCCTGATGCCCACCCCGCCCATCTCCCCCATCCCCGTGAGCGCTGCACAGGCAGGAGCAGGGCAGTGATCAGAGAGGCGATGGGGTGAGAGAGGGGAGGAGGAGAAGAAGGACGGACCGGCAAAGAAGGGAGAAAGGTGAAGAGACATCCAAGGATTACGATGCAGTCAGGATTACATCATCTACGTTATTTTGTTGTTCTCAATCCAACATCAAGAAGAAAACGTCAAGTTCCCATTCAGACTTCCTCCTTTATCTGGTTATCTGGGAGGAGGAGGGAAACATGCAGCCTGCCAATCATCTCTCTCTCTCTCTCTCTCTCTCTCTCGCTCTGTGGACGCTCAGCTGAACTTCCTTCTGATGTTGCTCTGCTGTTGGCCTCCATCTTTCTGCATGACTGAGCTGACAAGTTGGACTCCTTTCTAGGAATGCTGATGTTGAGAATGCTGTGTGTGTGTGTGTGTTTGGGATGTTATGACAGAGCAGTGTCATGCAGCTCTATCTGTGTGAGGATGTGTGTTCATGTCAGTTGAGTCATTTCTTTAGATCGAATATCCAGCCGACAGGAACATGTGTAAAGACGCGTGTCCGACGCCACGTGAGCGTTTTGATTGGTCTGGGAATCGGTGGATGACCTTTTTTTCCTCTTTTTTTTTGAAGTCGATAACGCGTTCAAACATTTTTAAAACTAGATGTCCGCTGCCGTTTTCCAGAGCGGTAATGTCTTTGAATCTCTTATTGAGGCCAATAAACACTCCAAAAGGACAAAGATATATTCAGTGAATATTATAGGAAACAGAACTTTTGGGGAATCGTTACGTTTGAGAAACTGGACCCAGGAACGATTTGTATTTTTGCCAAATTTTCTAAAGGGGAGAAAGTCTCTTTTTCACATTCATACTTTGTATTTGGGGTTTTCTACTAGAATATGTGTGTGTGCTTTGATGTTAACCTCCCCCCCAATATTTATGCATTCAGTTCTAATCAGTTTGTGGATCGTAAGTAGAACTAATCGGCGAGTATTTTGATCAACAATTAATCTTTTTTATATGGCATTTTTCATGCAAAAATTGCGGAAAATGCTCTTTTTCAGCCTCTTGAATATGCATATTTCCTCCTGTTCTCTCTTTTCCATCAAATCAAAATGAACATATTTGGTCTTTTCATTCAAAGTTGCTTGAAGACGTTGCCTCGAAACCGGGATGGATATGTTTCAGTATTTACTGACACTTTTAACAACAATTAATTGGCAGCTTAATCCATAATGAATAGAATCGTTAGTCATAGTTAGCTACAGCTGTTTTTTTTTTTTTCATTACTATTATTATTATTATTATTATAAAGAGCTCTTGCCCCGGGAGCCAGATTTAGTATTTTTAGGAGCGGCCTTCTGCCTCGCTGGATCAACACGTCTTGCTGGCATCTGCAGGTAGACCCGAGGCTGATATCATGGATGACATTAGGGTGATGTCATGGATGACATTCAGCAGCAGCAGGAGGAGGATGAGGAGGAGGAGGAGGATGCCGCAAGCCCCAGCGGAAGGTGCCTCAACCTCAGTATCGTAAAGGAAAGCAGAGCCTTTGGTTTATGATGCACCCGTCACTCCTGGCCTACGCGGTAAAACTTCAAACGCATCTCTTCAAGTTAACCGGAGCATTTAATATCTTACGTGTAAATGGTGCGCCTGTGGAAACCAAAGTTTAAATTCCTAAAAATCTGAGGAAGAACTAGAATGTCAAAGGAAAAAGTCCCAACTCACATGCTGTTGCTCAACTATCTTGTGTTTGTGGTTCAGGGAATGTAAAGTCACACATTAGTACATGTTTTAAAGTCGTCATTTTTGGAAACTGGAAAGATTTTGTTCATAAGGAAGGATGTGGTCTTCACTGCAGCCGCATCCACAGGGTCACATCCACGATTGTCGTCTCAGGGTCTTCAGTGGACCACGTCCAGTTGAGCTCCACTTATTGAGGAAAACAATTCATACGGTGAGGCGTCCGTTCCGTTCTCCCCCCTTTTCTTCCTCCATCTCTCTTTTTCATCTCTCCATTCTTCTCTTTCCTTATTGTTTTTTTATTGTTTTATTGTTATGACTGATCCAAGGATGTGTCTTCATCCTTCTCGGTTTGTTTATATAACTATGTGGCCATGTGACGGGGGGGGGGTGGGGGGGGGCACTGACGGCATAATGATGTCTTTTATCGCTGAGGTCGTCCGTCCTCGGCCTTCTCGCATAATCTTTTTCTGCGGAACCGGAACGTCAGCTGAGGTTATACCGAGCACGTCGGGTTTTGTTTCTTGTCTCCATGGCAACATGGTCTGTTGGGTCTCCTTCTCTTCTCGGCTTTGTTTGGCACTGACCTCTGAGCCGCCGCATCCTTTTCACCCCGTTGCCTGATTTTGTTAAAGATGGATTTTGTTTTTCAAAATTGTTTAAAGCGCCATCACCGGGTTTTGTCTTGAATTCTCTTCTTTTTTGTGTGAATTAAAAACAAAATACAAAACGACACATCACAAATGGCACGGATCATTAACAGATGAATACAGGGTTAGCTTATATAAAAGAAACACGTACAAGTGAGTCTAGCCTTCACTCCATTCTAAGCCCGAGGAGCCCGGGGTCTCTTGAACACATACGCCTCTTGGCGCCTCGTCCTCTGAACCGTCACCCCAAAGACTTAAAGTTGCATCATCACCGTCAGAGCGTCGGCGGGGTCTCAGGTAATCTGAAAACCCAGAATCGACAACGTCTGACACAAACGTCGTCTTCTAATACTCGATTCCTTTGGCCAGTTGAAGGGCCAAGAGTCCGTCCTTGTTTCGAGAGTACGGCGTCGTCTCTGTGCGTCAGAACGCTTTCATGAGACTTCTTCTTTTCTTTTTTTATCAAAGACCTTTTTTCCTGGCCACAATTTGTTGAATGAAAATGTATATATTATTTTTGCTACACTGTTCTCTTTGGTTGGAGTTGTTTTCACAGGTCACACATTTGCAGCAGACCAAACTAAAAAAGTATTTGCGGGGGCGTGTTCGAAAGGTGCGTTTCTTCATCTTGATGCATGGAATCTAAAAATCTGATATTGCTGTCAACGCTTTTTTCCTTCTTTTTTCTCTTTGACGTTATCAACGGCGCTCTTTTTTTTTGGTACCGAATTAAAGGGTACCTGTAGTGAAAGCGAATATGTAGCCAGATCAAAAGATAATGTGTTTCTAAAGGTTATTCATGCACTGACGGTCCAGTATTCAATAACAATACGTAGTTTAGGCTGTTCAAAGTCCTCAACTCCGACATGCGACATTGCACTGGAGCTTGAATATGTCGCGGGTGGTGTGACGTCAAATCGTTGAGAGATCGACAGCCAGCCACAGCGGATGTGTTCAGATACCAATATAAACAACGTCGAGCGCACGCAAACAAATGCTGAGAGATTGAGAATATGGACGATGAAAGATTGTCTGATTCAGCAACTGGATACTTGTTTGAACCTTTAAAAGCAGACTATCCCCATTTAGTGAATTGTGACAGCGATGATAGCGATGATTCAGATGAAGTTGATGCGAAGGACCGCGGTCCAGATGCTTCACCGTGCGGACCGTGCACGCAAGTCGGCGGACGTTTGGTGCAGTTGTGGGAAATGTGTGCCACAGAAAACAGACATAGAGTGCATTTGTTGTAAAGAACACAAACTTATGTCCGATGATATAGTGTCATTAGACCTCATCTGCTTCACACAAAAGCGTGAGCTTGATAGCTACATCGCGCATAAGCCAGCGCTGGAGATGTCTTTCATTGATGCAATGATCGGCCGACATGTTCGGGGGGCTAGTGACTTTTTCTTTGCTCCGTCCGTCCCGATGCGCGCAAACCGGTGTCGGGAGCTCCGCGCGCACGAGACGGCGGGCAGAGGACTGTCAACGCAACACGTAGAGACAGAAATGACGTGCTGCTGCTGTAATGTGGCGCTATAGAGAAAGTGACAGGGGGGCGGGCCAATTTTTTAATGTCATGCGATCTACCAATACTACGCGCGATCGACTGGCAGGTCGCCGCGATCGGCGTATTGAGCACCCTGATATAGATTGTGTAATTCTTGAGGCCACCGATCTATCCCAAGAAGCAACGCGTGTAGAAGTGGCTCCGGATTGGCTGAATTCCTTTCAACGACTCAACGTCATAGTTAGCTTTGACATGAGTAAATAACTAGCAAAATGGCTGCGCCCTGAAGCGTTCACGGACTCGGAATGTTGACAAAGAAATGTAAATCCTCGGGCTATGCGTGACTTGTTGACAATAGCGGCGGGGTAAATATGATTTATTTGATGCGCCGAATGGATGTAGCACGTTGTTGTTTTGCACTACAGGTACCCTTTAAGCATTTTTTTGTTTACCGGCTGCCACGTGCTATTATCTCTCCGCAAGTACCAATTGGTGAAAAGCTTTCAACGTCGAGGCTTTCATTCGGTCACAATGAAAACATTACCCTTTCTGAATCTATTTCCGTACAGCACAGACCACATCGTGAATCACAAACGGCAGAATTATATGCATTACATTGTATTAACAGCTGGACAGCGAAACTGTCAGGGAGGAGGAGGAAGTGTTTTTTTTTCTTTGATAATGGAGCCGACGTATTCAGTCCAGTTCTTTGTTTGTGGCCTACGCACATTACATTATGTGCCGGAATTTGAATTCCTGTTAGTTCCTGCCTCGAGCTGTTTTTATTTAATTTGTTATACATTTGTATGGAAGGACGGTTGCGTCAGCCTTCTTCACACGGACCAACCGACGATAGTTAATGGTTTAAAAAACATTCGATTAATAAAATAAATGTTGACAGCAAAGATCAAAATGTGCTTGTAGGTGCCAGGTGGAAGTATGTTTAGTTTGAATAGTCACGGTGCAGCAGTCATGCCCTTAAAACGTTGACGCTGGAGCCAACAAACTCTTCCTTCCAACTTTGATGTGTGTGCAGTGCACCCGTTTCCTGTCAGGATTATTTCAATACATATATATATATATATATATACAGTATATATATAATATATGTATATATATATATAATATATATGTATATACATATATGTGTATATATATATATTTGTATATATAAATATATGTATATATATATATTTGTATATATAAATATATATATACATATGTATTTGTATATATGTATATATTTGTATATATATATATTTACTTGTGTGTGTATATATATATATTATATATATATATATGTATATACAAATATATATATATATTTATATATACACATATTTATATATATATTTATTTATATATATATATATATATGTTTGTTACATTCGGGTATCTACTCCCTAATGGACCTTTACAGTCAACAGGCTAGAATCCACATTTCTGTTGTTTTTTTTAAAGCCCCCATCCATATTTAATGCCTCCAGTTTAAAGAGGCATTTTAGCCAAAGTGTTCACTTAATCTCTGTTTCTAAAACTGTCCTGCGACCGGTCTGTCTTGTGTAATTCTTATTCGACGGCATTATGAATTTGAGTGTTTTTTTTATCGTCGTTCTGTCTTTTTAGTGCACAGCCATGCGCAGCAGCTGTGCCTCCAGATGTTTTCAGTTCAGGTTTCGGAATCATGTTAATGTTTCACTCGACGGGCTTAAATACACCGTTGCCCCACGATATGTTTTATTTGTGTTTTAAGGAGCTTGAAGGAACGCAGCCGCTTTTCAATTTAATTCTTTCCATCAAGGAAATTCAATTTGTTCCATAATTAACGCTAAACACTATTTGCCTCTTCTTTCTGCTTTGTAACACTTTAAATAGAATAATCTGGGAGTTCTTTTGATTGTAGATTGGCATTTCCCCCAATTGTCTTTTACATTGAAAAGTGCTTTTTTTCCATTTCTGAACTGAACAACATTTTCGAAAAGAAGTGAAAAAAAAAACAGGCCTGAAAAAAACTGCTGTGCCAGAGTGCGTGTCGTCGTGCACGATAACTGGGCTCGACAGACACAAACACAAGATGCACAGATGGGAGGAGGTTAATGGGAGATTCCGTGCTCCCCGTAGAGACCACAGACCGGGTCTGTCGAGTCCTTTTTCAGCAGGCTGACAGGAGAGCGTGCTCTGGGGCCAGTGAGCGGGGCTGGGGTCAAAGGTCGCCTCTCTGTACTTACACCTCACCTTCGGCCTGGGAGCCATTCACACTCCTCGTTTTGCGCTCTGGGGTGAGCAGGGCTGGGGTCAGGGTCGCCTCTGTGCCCACACACCTCACCTTTCCTGGGGGGCCATTCACACTCCTCGTTTTGACATGGGGCCCCACGGACTACGGCCAGCATCGCATCGAACCGTCATCATCAAAAAAAAAAAAAGGCTCCCCTCCCAGATTAAGCGCACGCAATCAGGGCGGCACTCAAGGATGACCCCTCCTTCCTCTCTCTGAGAGGCGATGTTTCACGGCCGAGAAAAGGGCCCGTGTGCCCGGTGCCACGGGGCCGTTGGCGCCGGCACGTCGTCCGTCATGGGAACGGCTACTGTACAGATCGGCAGGGGGATAGCATCTTTAAATGCTTCCTTGTGTCCGTTCCCCGGGTGAAAGGAGGAGCCTCTTTTCCTCCCGCCGAGTCCAGAAAGACGTGAGAAAGATATCAAACCGAGAAGAAACCAAAAACATATGATGATACATGTCTTTAAACTGAGAGGAACACAAAGTTAAGGTTCGGTTGCCACGCAACGCGATGGGAAAAGGCAAAGAAGAGAGGGGATGGCGTTCAGAACAATGTTTACATGCATTTCGTCCCTGTTTCTTGTCTCTATTGTTACAATTCAGTAGAAGAAGAAAATCCATGCTCCCTTTTTTATGTACGGCTTTGAAAAGGTTGGTCAGCTCCACCTTTCCCCACGTTTCTGACGCCAAATGCCACACCGGGGAAACACGCCCCGTCCATCAGACTCAGTTTTTAGACAAAGTGGGAAGGCATGTGTGTTTTTCTTTGTGTGTGTGTGTGTGTGTGAAAGAGCCGTTACAGAAAGGTGCTCTTGTTCATTTCAAAAGCGCCTTGGTTTAAGTCTCTCAAAAAAAAAAAAAAAAAAACACGGTGGCTTAATAAGTCATTCAATAAAGCTGTCCAGTTAAAACTCTTTTTTATTGCCAGACCTCAAACGGCTGGTCGGTGTTGTGACTCGGGGGTGGGGGGGGTTTTCACCGTGCCGCGCGGTCTGGTTTGTTGTGGCTGAGGACTCTGAGCAGAATGTCTCCAGGCCAAGGTCCCCATGGGTATCTGTGTCTGCAGATTCTGTCTAATCTCCCATCAGGGCTCGAAGGAGGCCCTCAGGTGGCCGATGTTGCCCTAATTCATCCAAGGCCGCGCCCCTCGTATCTGGGTACAAGTAGCGTGTCCTCAATATACCAAATACTAAAGATACTGCAAACGGGTCTGCTGAGGGACCCTCAAGGTCTCATCAATGGGGGGGGGGGGGGGGTCTACATTTGGGCAGTATTTGAACCCAAGACGATCAACCCAGGCAGAGAAAACATGTAAACGACAACAAAAAGATGTAGGAAGTCTTTTTCTTCTTTTTCAGCAACTATAACAACATTTCAATGTTTCTGAAATGAACTCGGTTATGTCACCGTCTCTTAACTTTTAAGTTTCTTTGAACTTGTTCTGCGTGTTTTGTTTGTAACTACGTGTTTCTCACGTTGCTTGGCCGGGTCACCCTCGGAAAAAGAGATTTTTCTCATCTCAGTGGGATTCACCTGGATCAATATAGGTTTTAAATAAATAAAATAACGGTGCGATCGGCATCTCGTTATTGACTCCTGTAAACTGAACAAGTTCTGCTTTGTCGTCGCGATGCGTCGGACTTCGTTCTGGTTTCGATAAATAAGACCTTAAAGGCCCGTTTTGAATTTGCCTTCATTTATTTTTTCTCATTCTCTCCTTCAAAATGGATCTCGTGTGAGGAGGGAGGAGGTGAAGACAGTTTGCTGACGGGGCAGATATCCGCTCGGTAGCATCCCGCGCTGATGAGAGGGAAGAGGAGCGTTTGATTATCAGCCGACGTGGTCCTGAAGCGTCTCTCTCGGCTCTTCACCGGCAGCTCCCCGAAGTAAAAAGAGCGGGGGAGGGGCGGGGGGTGGGGATTTGACAGAGTGGTAATTGTTGTTGTAATGAGACTCCGGTGCAGAGGATTAGCTCTCTTTAGGCACAAGCAAACATCCGACGGTCATTAAGAGTCTCCTGCCCGGCGTCTTCTCATTTATAGGAAAACGGCAAGAGATGCAAACACAGAATGTGTAAGGCACGCTTTCGGGGAGAGATTGGACGCATGGGGGGAGGGGGTGATTAGGGCTGGAACTGCTTTTCATTATTGACTGGTATTGCTGGTATCAGTTAGTGTCGCAAATATTCCCAGGTGCTCATTAACTTGATGTTTCTTGTCGGATCGATAGTCCGGAAACCAAGGCGACAACGAAAAGCCAACGCCAACGGGCTCGAAAGGTGCATTCTCTCCACCGGCCAGCAGGGTGCGACTCCGCTGGTGGCGAAAGGAAGTCGGGCGGTATAGAAGTCTATGAGAACATGTGTAGTTGTCTCTTGATTTGTTCCCTCGGTGTGGTTATTATGGTCTCAATCTCTTGTTTTAAGTCTTCTTCAATATAGCATGATCTTCATTACGTACATGATGGTCCAACAGGCCAATAGGCAGGTTATGTTTTGGGGGCGGGGCTTGTGATTGACAGGTCGCGACCACGGCGGTGTCTGGTCTGGGTGTTGTCCGGTTGTGCTAAGCTCCACCCTCTTATATCACTTGTGGTTGCAAGAAAAACAAGATGGCTAAGGCCCAAAAACTAAGATGTCTGAATGCCACAAGCAGGAAATGAGCAAGCGGTTGATAAATTCTCGGCGAATCGGCGTTTCATTCATTGCCACGTCTTCTTTCTCGAGAAACGGAACGTCCAATGACGCGCGGGACAAACGCCGGAGTCCTCAAGGTCGTTGCAGAGGTCGGACGGGAGGAGGGGGGGGGGGGGGGTGCAGAAGTGTCTTTTTTAACGGGCTTTCCCTGTTCCCCGCGTGGCGCTGTGAGGCGTGCCGCCGGACGCCGCTGAAGGCGAACGGCATTCACGGCGGCGATTGGCGGCTCCGGTCCGTCTCGGCCCCTCGGAGTCCCGCGTGGGAAAGGCCTTTTTATTTTATTTTATTGCACCTGGGAGATGCATTAAGGGCCCAGTGAACTTTGACCTTGGCGCTCGGATCACCCAGGGCAACGCTGGGCACGAACAATCCCAATCCCTCATATAAACGCTCGAATGAATGCGACGCATTCAAAGGGCTGCAGTTTGTGGGATCTTGTAAACTCCCCCTTCGAGCGCCTCCCCCCCCGACGCCTCTGGCGAGGAGCGAGGGAGCGGCCCGTCAGCCGGGGTTTGTTATCGCGGCACATTTACACAGCTCTGTTTCATTAGAGCCTTGTCATTAGGCCATTCTTTTATTAGCCCAATATCGGGGGGGGGAGCCCTTCTTTCATTAGAGGAACATCTCAAAGACGGGCCTTCATTAGCACAAGGTTGTAAACGCCGGATGCGATTTCATTAGCGGCCCGTCTTTAATGAGGAAACCTCCAGCGTGTTTACACTGCTCTGATCTTCCGTTTTTTCTGGCGTGGTTAAAAGTTAAAATATTCTCAACTTTAAGCGCGAGGCGCGCCGCTCATCAATGTCACACTCGGCCAAGGCAGCCAATCGGATCAAGCAGGAGGCGGGCTTTCCTTCCTGTTTTCCCGAGGAGAACCTCATATTAGCGGTATTTAATGACGAGGAGCTTTATAATCCTAAATCTAAACACGACTCAAACTGACTCCCGCTCGGTCGGAAGTGCAACTGAAAGCCTCGCCATCGAGACACAATTGGCGGAATAGATGGTGGTGTTCGCCGTCCTCTTTCCTTTCTTTTTTAAAATATCTTGAACCCAAAATCAACGGTTGGTTGCGCACGCAGGTCCGCTCCACAGGTGCACCGCGCTGTTTTGCCCGGCAGGTATTAGACGAGGCGTTTTTTGGTGCGGCTGCGTTTTTTCGAGTCGTGTCTGGTGTGATCGAGCCCGAACGCGGCGCGGTCCTCAGCGCTCGCGGGAAAAATATGAATTGAACGACGAGAAAAAAGACGAGCCCGAGCCCGCCGTCGCACTTTCATCACTCACTGCACGGCTCGAAGGGGAGGCCGGAAAAATCCAAATATTTGTTAGAAACCGCCGTCTGACGACTCGTTTTTGTGTGATTTTAATTATTTATTCACATTGTAAAAAAATGGAGAAAAAAAAGGTGGACGTTCCTTTTAACTTTCAGTAAAATCTCAGGTATTTACGTTGAACATTGATGATTCATAAGAGGCCAGCTTTCAGTGCTGGAATTTTTTTTTTATATACACATTTTTAGATTTACATATTCATTTTTTTGATGGTGGGGAGCCGCTGTCTGTTCAGTTTACTCCAGATGTATATCAAGGTCCAGTTTGACCGTGAGCCTGCGTGGCTCACATGTCGACGCCTTAATGCTCAGCGACACCGCTCCGAGCTCCACGCCATGTGTCATTGTTTGACCTTCAACCTCTTCTGTGCAACCGGGAATGTGCCGTGTTCCTGGAGAACCGATTCATCTGGTAAAGACAAGCAGGTGGGGGATATTATAGATGGAGCCGGACCTTTTTTTCTTCTTCTGAGGTTCTTGTTAGAACAAACCAAAAGTGAAAATATCATCAAGTAGGAGGAGTACTTTGGATCTGAATAATCTCAGCGGTCGGAGGATATGACATCTGTAAATATTCCGGTGTACAGATGAGGGAAGAAAAAAAAAAGATGCAAGATTCGGTCGACTTCAAAGGCCTGTTGCTGTTGACTCCATGTTGTCTGGGAAGCTTGGAAGAAAGAGGCAGGACGGACCCTTTAATCTGTCTTTCTCTTCCTAAATTGCAATGACATGCTGTATGTGTCCTTTGTGAACATATCCATTACGACTGAACAACACAGTCTTGACTGAAACCTGCCGTTATGTAACACCCGCGCCCTTTTCCAACGATTTCTTCAGTCACCGCCGTCGCAACATTTCTCCCCTTTTTCAACATCTGACCACAGCCGCGGCGTTTTGTTGCCGGTCATTTGCTCGGCAAACGGAGAGGAAGCTGGAGAGCGCATCAGGCATTCCAGACGGCTTACAGAGGGGAACTAATTCAATATCCCTCCGCCTGTTCCTTTAAATGTCACTCTCTGAGCTCATCCGGAGTGACGTGTTTTTCATGGTGGAAGTAAAGGCGCTTTATTGGGCTCAGAAGGCGGTGACAGGAGGGTGGGTGGGAGGGGGAAGGGGAGATACTCAGTCTGCTGCTCTTGACGTTCGCTGGGAATCTAAAAGGTGAAGAACAAGTAACATTTGTTTTTTTCATTGGGGATGTATGCCGGTGCCGAATCCTCATCTGACTGACGTGGGGGGGGGGGGGGGGGGTTGAGCTTTGTGCACACGTTCCTTCTTTGAGGCCACGATGTCCACCGTGAAATGCCAGCCATATGACACATTTTTTAAGTCCGCGGCATTCAGGAAGGAAAGACCTTCCCAACCACACGGTCAGAGTTCACGGCGTATTCTCGATTTTTTTTTTCCATGTGGGATCTATAGCAACTTGTTGGTGTGTTTACTTTTTGTCCAATGTCGAAACGCCGTGATTTAAGAGATATTCTATCAAAACGGTTCTACTGTAGGTTCATTTATTGCTCGTTTCTCTTTGCTGGAGAACGTCAGTGACGGGTGACTGCTGGCCTGGAGGAGGAGGAGGAGGAGGAGGAGGAGGAGGGGGGGGTATGTACAGCCTACTCAGTCACTTCATTGTGCCGGATAATGACTTCCCTATTGAAAACGAGCCCCCGTGACCCCCAGAGACAGACAGTGAGACGGCCTCGTCGAGCTCCCCGAGGCACCCTGGGCTCCGATGCGGCGTGTCTTTCCAGAGAGGACGTCCGTACCCGGCGTTCTGTCGGGAGGTCGGGAGGGGGGGGCGCTCTCTGGAGGCCTTGGGTGCAGCCACAGAGCTGCTGCAAACTGGTGAGGGTGGGATTAGGGTGTGTGTGTGTGGGGGGGGGGGGGGGGTCAGAGCGAGAGCTAGCTGGCTAGAGAACTGTGAATGTGAGAGGTTGGTCTGGGTCTACATATATTTTTTTATTTTTACTTGCGTCATTTGCCTTTTTTTCTGCCGGAGTCCTCCTTTTTCTGTCTCCTCATCTTCCCTCCCTCGTGTTTTTTTGTCGCTGCAGGGTTCCTGAAGCCCCAGTGCTCGTTGGCTCACCCCATGCAGCGAGGCCGCGCGGGCGAGGCGTGTTCCTGCTTCAGCGGCATGTGCGCCCTCCACCAGCGCCGCCTGTCCACAGGTAACACTCATCGCGTGGAGGCCCCCACGCTGCTGCCCGGGTGCTGGTCGGCCCTCGGGGAAAAATGTAGGAGAAAAACCAACATGCAACTCATCACAAACTATCATCTACACACACACACACACACACACACACACACCAACACCTGAAGTCACAGGTGTGTGTGGCCAGGGGGTCTTTTCGGAGGCAGCGGTCAGTGTTTCTCTGCTTTACGGTGTCCTTGCATGCAGAACATGTGTTTTTTTGCCGATGCAATTCGTTAACTTCTTCTTCTCATGACCACGCGTCTGTCCTCGACCGCGCTCACGAAGCGCTCTGCGTCGCCTGCGTGGACTTCGCTCCTTCAAGCGGTTCAATGTTTTTTTATTTTATTCAAATAAGGTACAGGCAAATGTTATTAAATGTTCCTTTGAGCCAGTGCTCCGGCGGTCACGAAATCTTTGTCTCCGAACCGGTCCAAACGAGGGAAAACACTTCATAGGTCCATGAAAAGGCTTGAACATTTTTTTTTATTTTTTATTTTCCAGCAAAGACGTGCTGTTCCCCTTAAGGACTGCAAACACAACAACAAAGAAATCCAAGGTTCTCTTTTCATTAATTCTAGATAACAGCAAACATAACAAAATGCTGTACTCATTTGAATCTGATAAATATATATATATATATAAAACGATTGGGAAAATACATGTTTTCTTTCTTTCTTTCTTGCCTCCATTAAAATGTCCTTCAGGTCTTTCCGGTCCTTTTTAAAAACATTTTTTTAAATGGTTTATTTAATAAGGGACAGTGCACATTTATAAAAACATTGCAGTAAATGTGCCAGAGTTAGCCAAGAGGCCATTTTTCATCTGTAGTGCCCTTCAGGGCATTAAAATCATTCCATCATATCTGCCAATAGGCTGAAAGAAAAGACAACATTGATCACGACGATCAAAACACATCACTGCAAACATGTCATTGTCATGTGAAAGAAAACCCTTTTATTCTTCTCTTTGGAACCTGAAGTACCTTTAACGTCTCGAGAACCCACTACCCTCGGTTCTCTCTCTCTCTCTCTCTCTCTCTGCTTCGCTGTTTCATGGACGTGTTTCGGCACGACCGGTGAGCTGTGCCGCCTTTCCCACCGGCGTGAGCCATCTTGATTGATTGCAGCATTTTTTACTGTCACAGCCTGCAGTAAAGGGGGCGGACGCACTTCCTGAACAAGTTCCCTCCGCCTCACACACCACACCCACGACCTGGTGAACCACACACCACAACGCGTGGTGAACTTAGGACCAACAGGAACTTCAACATGGGCGGCGCATCCATTCAACCATCCACACCCTCAGAACATTCTACGACAGTAGTGTCAGGCACATTCTGGCATGGAACTGCACCGACTGCACCGCCCCTGGAGAGGGGAGGCACAGAGGAGGTGGAGGGGGTGGCGCGGTCATACATCGTTGTCTGAGTGTCCCTCCATCCTGGACATATACACCCAGCGTGCGTGGCCAGGCCAAACGCGAAGAAAGAAGCAACCCACCACCGCCACAACTGTTCACCCTTCTCAGGCGTCAGGCGGCGATACCGTGGTATCAAGTGCCGCACAAACTGAGGGAGGACTTCTTCTTCAGGTCAGGCCATGCTGCTGCTGGACTGAGACCTCATTAACAAACACTATACACCAGAACATATTCTTCTGATAATATATGCCAGTGTATATTTATTTATTGTATATATATATATATTATATATATATATTGTATGTATATATATATATATATATATATAGTCTCAAAAAGTGTATTTTCTGCTACTCTGCTGTGTGTTTTTTTTTTGCACATAAAATTCAAACCGATTATACTTGTATAAAAGGGGATGTGACAATAAAAACTTGAAACTTGAAACTTGAAACTAGGAGCATCTGGACCTGGATGTGTAGTCTCGCCGTCAGCACGCCAAACGTTCTCCTCCTTTGTGTTGTGGCTATTTTGAGTCGCATCGGATTATTTTGTCTAACCTCGGTTCCAGGGGCAAACGCAGGAGGAGGAGTGAAAGTGTTGGAAAAAGAAAAAAGGGTTTTGTTGTATTTGTCTTCTCGTGAGAGATTAATACGCACACTGTGCCAAGAGCAGCGTGCGCTTCCAGAGAAAGGGAAGTAGCCGCGAGGTCATCGCAGCAGAGGTCGTGTACCGCCGCTCCGGAGTCTGAAGTTTACCGACCCTGTAATAACCCTGGCGTCTAATTATGGAACGCGTTACTGTAAATCCGCCAGTGTGTCCCCCCCCCCACACCCCCTCCCCACCCAGGTTGCACGATTGCCCTCCAGTCCCGGGGCGTTCCAGCCCAGGCCACAATGACAAACCACCGCGGGAAGCGGCGACCGACCGACTGACCGACCGACTGACCGACCGACCGGGAGGGTTCTGGGAAGAAAAATAAAAGTCTTGTGAGCCTCGCCCCTCAGTGTTCGGCGGCGACGTGCTGAACCCCAGGCCCGATCACTGATGTGGCCCGGCTCCGGTTTCAACGTTTTTTTTACATTGTTTGGGCTTTTACAAAAAAAATGTATAATCGTACTGAAGCGTGACTGTGAGAAACGCAGTGTTCTGGGGTCCTCGGGTCCTTTTTTTTCTTCTCTTCCCGCTCTCCCATCATTTAAAAAAAACAAAAAACAAGTCATGATGGGGGGGGAAAAAGTTCTATTTTTTCTCCTTCTTTTGGAATTGCGGTGCATGAGAAGAGAGAGAGAGCATAAAAGAGAGAGAGGGAGAGAGAGACAGCATTGAAAACATGGCTTTTTGGAAGGAGAAAAAAAGAAGCGGTTCCTCACAATGCGGGCCTTGTGCTGTGATTCGGTCTGTCCTCGGCGAGCTGAGCGGAGGAATGGAAAAGATTAGCCGCAGGAATGTCTGGGGTGCCCTCAAACGGAGCGGGGGCCGCGCGGCCAGCCAATGAGAGCGCAGGGCCTGGAGAACGGCGGGCTAATTTTTTCCTGATGAACTCAGCCGCCGCCTGCTCCACAATGCAGTCTGATTGCCGGGCCTGAACCCACCACATATGGTCCGTGTTTGGAGGGCCCGGATGACGGGACCAATTCTGCCTTTGGGAGAGAATAAAAAAAAAAGGGGGGGGGGTGTTTTTTTATTTCATTAGGTTTAGATATGAGAACGCCGGAAACGGCCACCAGGTGTCCCGTTCGCTTTGGACTCATCACTCTTCATTGATTGATAAATAGAAATTGCTTCTGTGTTTGCGGCGGTCCAACTTCATGACAGGGCCTCCAAATTAAATTAATAATAATAATGCATTACATTTTTATAGCGCTTTTCAAAGTACTCAAAGACGGACTCAATGGTTTTGATTTTTTTTGCTTCCTTAATTATAATTATTTTCCAGCTTTAACTTGAATGAATGTTAAAAACAAGATTTTTTTTTTTGGTGGAAGGTGCAACATTTGGTGGGGTCCAGGGTCCGGGGGTGAGGTCGACCGCCCGACCAAAAAAAGCTAAAGCTATTGGTGTGGCGGAGGTGGCCATGATGGACGCAGCCAGCCTCGACCTCCTCTCGGGGAGGAGGAGTGTCAGGGTGGGGGGGGTGGAGGGATCTCTTCTGGCCCCGCCCGCCCTGGAAGTGAGTGAAGAGGGGGAGGGAAGGCAGATTGCACGATAACCCCCTCGCCCGGGCGGATGATGACTCATGATGGCCGGCCGACTGTACCCATCATTCCCTGGCAGGTTGAATTTCCTCAGCTGCCTCAGATGATGGAGGAAGCGGTAGGACTCCACAGCGTCAGCAGAGGAGCACAGGATGAGAGGGGCGGGTGGGGCTGCATTCTCCCTGAAATCACAACCATCTTGTGAGCGAGAGCCCAGGTTGTTCTGGCTGGTTATTCTGGCTGCACCAGGTCTCTCTCACCTGTAGGGTCTCTCCCCCGTCGCCAGAGTCGATGAATGAGGGTGTGTGGTCATCCAAAACTTTAGAGCTTGACGGACTGGTGACTGGAGGTGCAGCTGTTGGTGTACAGGGAGAACAGCAGAGGGGAGAGAACACAGCCTTGGGGGGAAACATTTTTATTGTTGTGTCTCCTTATGGCCCTTATTGGCCAGATGCATGGTTCATTTTTACTTTATTTTTTTTATTTTTAATGTTTTATTATTATGCATTCTTACTTTTGAAGGTTGTCTTTCTGTAAAAAGTATTTAAAATTATAAAAAAAGACTTGAAAATTACTCAAAGACGTACTCAATGGAACACATTTACGACTCGGGATCGAACCGGATCAGAGTAAACTCGAGAGAAGTGCAAGTGTGTGTGTGTGTGTGTGTGTGTGTATGTGTGTACGTGCTCATTGTTTGTTTTTTTTTGCTCTCTGTGTGGCGCTTTTCAACATTAGCGCGGCAGTAAAAAAGCCATGTGGTGGAACTGTGGCGAGAGGCAGCAAGTGTTCGTCGACCTTGTGGTCGCACAGCGGGGTTTGGGGACCAGAGGTCGGGACGGGTAGACGAAGGAGGCTACAGAGAGATGATGGAAGAAAGGGTGGGGTGGGGGGGGAGGGGGGGTTGAAGTGGCTCCCGGCTCCTCATATTTCCCATCCTGGGGTCCTACAGAGGTGAGGAGGGTCACAGCGGAGAGAGGGAAGCTCGTTAGCCCCGGCCAGCTCTCCGCGCTCTAATTGGCCGGCCGGAGTCGGCGCTCCCTGCCGGCTGCTTCCTGTCGGGGGTCAGGAGCCACGAGGGGCCGGAGGACGCCAATCTGCCGATTATTACGAGCCCCCCCCCTCCCCCCCCCCCCCCTGTTCATTCAGGACACACACCGCGGCTTATTTTTCATCCACAAACTCCCGACTTGTATCTGACTCATCTTCAGCAACAACCAGCTAATCTCAGCATTTTTATTTTAATGATGTGGATCATTGGGGGGGGGGGGGGTTACTGGAGGCCAGAGGACTGGGGTTCGTCATAACTGGGATAAGGGCTGCCAAACGGTGCAGTTAATTGGCTGTGGAGGACCGAGATGTACGAGCTCCTCCCGCTGCGCTTTGGACTGAACGGAAGGTCGCTGACATTCAGAGAAGGCTTCTGACATTTGTTGTGAAACCTAAATGGGATGGGGGGGGGGGGGGATAATCTCATGATATGAGAAGGAAACAATTATGTTTGCTGGCGATTCTGGAAAAGTTGGGGCACTGCGAAAACCAAAACCAGCCGGAAGAGGCTGAAAGGGCCCCGTAGAGGTCAAGGGGGTCGTAGACTCTCTCCTGTGTAGCTCGACGGACTTCAACGATTGGCCGCCGTTTCCCCATATTTTCACAATTCCATAATGTATTTGCTCCTCTTTGTACTACAATCGGAGAACACGCCAGTCCTTTTATCTACTAGGGCCTCACTGGATACCCATAATACCTGTCTATCACGTCTGCCAATGATTCCCCCCCCCCACACACACACACACACAATGTGCCCCTGGTGGCCAGCTGCCGCCGCCGCCGCTGCAGCAGAGATGGAGGTCTCCACACCGGCACAGAGCGATGGCAGCCGTCCGGCGGGTCACCAGAAGTCAGAGCGACGAAGCCTTTGATAACTCTCTGAGCCTGTAATCCCCCCCCCCCCATCCCCCCCTTACCCCCAGCAGCACCATCTCAGTGAAACGCTCTCTCATTGTTGCAGCTCTGAACCGGGTCGGTTGCAGAGTGAGGTGAGCACGCCGAGGGAGACACAGGAAGTGGTCGCCCGTGTCTCTCTGTCATCTTTTTTTTCTTCTCTCTCTCTCGCACTAGAATCACGGTAGCGCAGAGAAAACAACATTTAAATGTCGATCATCAGGAGGGCAGCATAATTTAGCGATTGATGAATTTGTGAGCGGAATACAAACGGCTCCATTGTTCCTTTTTGGCGCTGTTAATCAGAGGGGGGGGGGTGGGTGAGGGGGGGGTTGTGTTGTTTCAAGCTGAAAACAGTAACTTTTATTTTAAAAAATCCAAACTCTTTTTTTCCCGTGGTTTATATTGAGCGCGTAGTGTATTCTCTCAGAGGCAGAACGCACAGGTGGGGCGAACCGTCTTCTTGCCACAGATTCCGTCTCTCCCCGGAGTTGATCCCGACCCCTTGAGTGAGGTTTACAGTACAGTACAGTATGTGTGTGTGTGTGTGTGTGTGTGTGCGGAGGTTCGGCATCTGGAAAAGGATTCGTCAAAAAAGAAACGCTGCATTTATTATTATCATCAATTAAACATGAATAAGCACGTTCTCACTCTTCGGGGGGCCCCATGTTGGCTTACACAGAACAGTAAGTTAATCACAGGGAAGAGCGTCGGGAAATACACGGGCAAATTATGGAATGGGCATGAATATAGATGAATATAGATGAATATAGATGAATAGAGATGAATACGTGCGTCTTAACCCAGATTCCCGAGTCCTGGTTCTCTCTCTCTTACGGCTGATTTTGGCTCTGACTTTCCCGTCGGCCGCGTCTCGTTGACCCGCCGAGAAGCACGAGATGATCGGGATGTCAAAGAATACCATTTTGTATTTTTTTAATCTCACGAATATTCCCCAGTGGGAGACGTCTTCTTCTCAGGGCGATGAATCACCAGAACCAGAAACGGGAGGAATAAAAAAGTGTTTACATGCACAAAAAGCTGACCTATGTGTTGTGATGGACGATCACGATGAAGAACAAGAGTGCAAAGCGTAGACGCTAATGTAAGATTTGACATCAGTTGCCTCTTTTTCTGTTCCCCCCCCCTGCCCCCAAACAAAAAAAATGTGTTTGCGGGGAACATCTGGATCAGCTAACAGCGGCAGGGCCAGATATCTGGACAAGGCCAGAACAAAGGAAGACGCCAATTCCTGTGATTTACTTCTCGTGTACTTTATTTTCTCTCGGAGCCGTCGTGCCTCTTCTGCTTGTTATGCTTTGATTGCGACATCTGCCGATGCTGCTTTGGCAACAACAGCGCGGAGAGCGGGTGGTTTTGTTTTCTGTAGTCAAATATACTTTCCTCCTCCCCACCTTCACGTCACCTCCCTCTAAACCACTGCTGTTCCACCTCAGTCCACTTTGTGTTTGCTCACTGGCCCGTGGGCTGAGTTGGTGGTGAGGGAGCTCAGGTGTCCTTTTTAGAGTGGACTGGGAGTGGACTGGGAGTGTGTGATGCTGTCGGCGACGGCTTCTGCTCTTCTTCCCCGTGGTCAACCTCCTCCGTCCTCGGCGATGGGGAATTCTGAAGGGCAATGGTGGCCACAGATCATCCCACTGCCCCTGGAAGAGAGTCGGGCAGACGAGGCATTTCTTTCCTTCGAGCGTCGCCGGAAAACGATCAGTCGATCGATCGAGCCCAAAAAAAAACGGGCCTTTGACGTGGTTGACCAGCTGTTTTTGCTGGGATTTTTCCGTTACGTGCAAACGCTTGTTTTTTGGCTCCGAAAATTGCTTAAAATATGCTGGACACATAAACGTGAACGCAGCCCGTGTCCCCGACATTCTATACGTATATACGTACGACACCTGCTCTCAACATCGGCACTAGGAGTTAATCGTTTACGTGACAGTTTCGCACAAAATATCATAAGGGCCACGTGGAGCCCCCCCCCCCTGGAACATTTAGTCCTTATCTGCTGGTGCTCTTCAAGTCAAGAACTCCCGGGGAGACGGCAGCATCTCGACGAGGGCTCGAAGGCCAGAAAAAAAGGCGCCGCGGTACGCGATGCCGTTGTACGGTTCAGGGTTGATGTGAGTGATTTTAGGGGGAATAAAAATAAATTATAAGAAGGAGACTTGTTTTGTGATCCGCCGCCCCGCGTGAAGACTTCTCTGCAGCGTCCGTGTCCTCGGCCCCAAGCAGCCGCCTGTAACCCGAGCGCAGTGTGAGCGTGTGCTGGTGTTTTATTAAACACCCTCACCCGGCCATCTGCTCCATGTAGTGTGATACGCGGGCCGGGGCACGTGAACCGCTACGGGTCTGTGGATTTACCCACCGCGGCCCGGGCACGTCCCCCCGGACACACACACACACACACACACACACTTTCATTATTCAGATTTTTTGCCGGACGGCATCGAGTGTCGAATGCACATGTATGACCGCAGAGAGAGAGAGAGCGAGAGAGAGAGCGAGAGAGAGAGAGCGAGAGAGAGAGAGAGAGAGAGAGAGAGAGAGAGAGAGCGAGAGAGAGAGAGAGAGAGAGAGAGAGAGAGAGAGAGAGAGAGAGCGAGAGAGAGAGAGAGCGAGAGAGCAAGAGAGAGAGCAAGAGAGAGAGAGAGAGAGAGAGAGAGCGAGAGAGAGAGAGAGAGAGAGAGAGAGAGAGAGAGATAGAGATCATCCGCTGTTGACATGCCAAACGGGCCGTGGCTTTTCCCCGAAAAAACGCTAATTTAACATGCGAGGCCGCCGCGCAGAGAGAGAGAGGCCGTGAGCGGCGCCGCCACCGACGTCGTGCTTAATGCATCGAGAGCGGTCGCCGTGTTTTCCACGGCCGCCATCTGTCAGCCCAAGTTCACGGGGGTTAACAGAGCATTTACGGAAAAACAAACCGCTCTATTATCGCTGACGGCGCCACGGGATGATTTAAACACTTGTTTTCCCTCTCGCTGGGATGTCATTACATGCCACACACACACACACACATTTAGGACGTGGATGTGCAAAAGAAAGAATGCAGGGGGGCAGCAGCACTGTCCGTTACATAATAAGCAGAACCTGAAGAGTGGCACATTCTCCGTTTACAGCTGTTGGCTCTCTTATCTCTTCAAGACGTTGATACGATCAAGTCCTCGCACTATCACGACGATACGAAGAGGACACACGTTGACTTTGGCCGGCTTTATCGGCCGTTCAAGTTGTCTTTTATCTCGGAGAACGTTACCTAATATGTAACCAACAGCCAGTGGAGAGATTGCATGTCAGCAGAATACAAAACGTCAATGTAGATTTTCAGAAAATGTTACATGTTTATTTCTTTGTTGAAAACAAGATATCTTCTACGTCTAACGCAAATTTCATAATTCTAAGTGGACTTTTCAACAATACGGTGCCTCAACTTTGCGTGTCACAAGGTTTTTATGCAAATATTTATACTTGGTGGATTTATCGAGAAGGAAAATGACGAATCAGGGAATGCTCTGTCTGATTATATAATTATGAAATGCCGAAGAAGTCTCCTTGAATCAAGTCAAAAATGTCCTTTTTTAATCAGCAATTGCAAATGGAAAGAAAGCAGGAAACTGCAATCGCAAGACTGGAAAATCTAACTTATAAATTTGTTTTCCACGCCCTGAAAGCAAACTAAAAACACGACTTGTCTAAGTTCTTCTTGTGACCAAATTGTTCCTGAAGTCGGCCCAGAAACACCTCGACGCGCAAAGAAAAGTGCAGAACGTTCAAAGTAAGACGTAAAACACAATGGTGCCATACTAAATATTGAAATGTCCCAGGAAGAGTTTGCAGGGAGCGACCAAGTTAAGTGAATAACCTTCTGAACCCACCCCGAAAAAAACACCGGCGGGGTTTGAAAAGCTTGTTTTCTCCGTTCACCCTCACCACAAAGCTGTGGAAGCCGCCATTATTAACATGTTATTTTCTTTCCAACCGTCCCTGAACACATCACGAGCGTCCAAACCAACGCTTTCACCCAAACACTTTTTTTTATTATAGCGGTTTCGTTTTAAATCTGGACCCGACTAAATGGTTTGAAGTAACCAGGTCCCGTAAAGAGACATTAAACTCTCATAAAACGAGGAAGACGTGATTGATTCGCCAGAAACCAACAAGTGGCGTGACGAAAGCTCCGTGAAACTCCCACTTACACAAAAATGATTGAGGGAACTCCCAGGAGAGGCCCTAGGTCGAGGTTGTAACATGTACATATTCAATATATACAGCATGGAGAGCACAGGTGTCAAACACAAGGCCCGCGGGCCAAAAGCGGCCCACCACCTAATTGTATGTGGCCCCTGACGGCTTGAAAGACATACAACCACCTTTTATATCCTGTGCTTTTATTTTGAAGGTTTCAAATTCAATTAAATGTTCTTGTGTACAATATTTCGACTCTCAAATAAACAATAATCACATTTTTATATATTTTATTTTCCAAATATTTTCACAATGCAACATTAAACGGAAAATTACACAGCAAGTTAGGAAAAGAAAAAAATTCAAATAAATTAGTACAAAATTCAGAGTGAAAAGATAATTCCACCCACCCAAAGAGAAGAATAAATAAATAAAAGGTTGCTGCATAGGATGATGACACAGCAGAGATACCGCAATGACACAGTGCATAATTCAGAGCTCCAAATATTTACAGTACTTATGGTACCGGTAGCGTTGTATCCATGTATTCCAAATAAGGCTGCCAGATATTCATACATAACTTATATCTCTTTCTAAGACGAAAAGTAATTTCTTCAAGGGGGATAGAACTGTTTATTTCCACATACCATCTGTCTGTAAGAGTGAGAAGAGGGGGAATCAGACTTCCAGGGCATCGCTATGCATTTCCTGCCCCACACATGAAGCAATTCCTACAAATTTTGTCTGGATCTTCGTCAAATAACCGTTGCCGTGTGTCATTTCTGATGGCGGCTGTTTCCATTGAGTTTTCCCGTCTCGCCGCCGCCAGTCAGGCGTAATCCTGCGCACAGGATGAGATGATGCGCCTGTGTTCCATGTCGCTAAGTCCCCGAGCGCGACAAAACCAGGAAGACAAAGGGCTCTGCCTTCCTGTTTGTGCGCTGCTGGGAAGTGTGGGGGGGGGGATCAGAAACACATGCAGTCATCAAGAACGTGGAAACCGTGCACGAGGAAGAACTTGTGTTTTATTGATGTACTTTCTTGCCCTCTGCTTGAGCACCTTTTAAGCCCGGAGCGTTGGATCTTCCTCCTTCCTGTGAACACGTCGGCCTCAAACGTCTGGGAGCATCCGCAGAATGAAACGTGAACGGTCCCACCGGGTACCATTCTCTGTTATGGGAATTCACTCAAGAGGACACGCACGCTTACGTTTAATCAAACAACGGCATAAAAAGCGGCCACTGTGTTTTTGTGTCATTTCTCTTTTTTAAATATCGATTGTGCCTTTAAAACAACGTTCCTCCCGTCCTTTTTCCGTTGTTGTTCCCGCCCCGCCTTCCTTTCCTCTCTTTCTGCGTCTGATTATCCCCGAGTCATGTTTCCAGCGGATGTCCCCCTCGGCCCAGCGGAGCTAATCGATGCTGCCCGCGTGGTCGATGCTCCCGCCTCGTTCACACGGCGCCCACGGCCCGCCTTCGCCAAAAACCTCCACCTCTCACGGAAGGGGGGCGGGGCCGACACGCTCTCCCCTCCCTCCTCATCTCGCGCCGAGGAGTCAGTCGAGGGCCCCCCGATCGCACGCGAGACGCTCTGTTCTACGCGTGTGTGTGTGTGTGTGTGTGTGTGTGGGGGGGGGGGGGGGATGAAGGGAATCAGTTTTCTCTGATGTTCACGTTGCATATGGTTTCATGTCGCCCCCGGTAAAAAAATAGGGGGCTCGCTTTTTTTGAAGGGTCCACCGCGTGCGCGAGACAGAGGCGGCGTTGTGCAGCCTGCCATCTCATGAATCCACTGCTCCGGTGATCTCCCGCCCCCCCTCCCTCTGATCAACTCTGGAGTTCAAAGGTTGTCTCTGAAGCTTGTCTCTCGGATGAACTTTGACATGGTGTGGGGGGGGGGGCAATTGGCCCTCTATCGGCGTGTTCTGTGTGAATCTGGCGAAGCGTTGGAGAGCTTCAGCGCGTTCTGTCTTCTTCTCTTTCTACCCTCCGCTCGTTGAATCATTTCCTCCGTCCGCCGTCTCGGAGCGCCGTTGTTTCGTCTTTTCCAATCTGTCGTTCCCCGATGACCCTCTTCTGGGATTCTGCTTCTTCGAACGCGGTGCTTTGCGACAAAAGCGTTTGACGCATTCTGCTATCGTCTTTTTGTTGTTGTTGTGGCAGTCGTCAGCTGTCTGTGCAACCTTGAAGTCCGTCCCCTCCCCCCCCCCACAGAGCGGCGGGTTGTGACGCGATGAGCTCTTTTATCCTGCGACGCCTCCCACGCTATTCTGCGGATGACAGCCGTTTGACCCGGTGACTCTTGGCAGCCACTTACCCCACTAACCAATACCCCCCCCCCCTCAATAATACGCTTTTGTTATGACAACAAGGACGACTTTGGATCAGAGCCCCCCCCCCCCTGTCCATTACGGGGCTCGTTTTCCAACCGCGTTCCCCTTCGTGCCATCCTCCCTCCATCATCCTCTTCTGCTTCTTTTTGTGTGTTATTCTTCTTCTTTCTCTCTTTCTCCCAGCTCAATCCCCGAGGTACAGAAGAAATGGAGAAAGGGAGTGAAGCAAATGGGAAAGGAAAAATAAAATAAAAGAGAAAGCGGAGATATTCTACAGGGGACTGTGGGAACCCGGTGATAAAGGCGCGCATCTTAATCCTTCCTAAGGCCCGTCTTACGGGGTACGATGAGCTCTTCATGTCATCATTAAGAGTGTGGGCTCGCGTGCACGGCCCTGCGCCTGTGCGTGTGTGTGTGTGTGTGTGCGTGTGTGTGGCCGGGCTTTTTTCACGTATTTGATATGCTAATGTCTTCATCATCGTGCAGTCGCTCGGCGCAGAAGCTCCATCCTTTTGAATCTGGCGTCTCAAAGCTCTCGGAGATCTCCGAGCGTCTTCGCTGGGGAAAGTCGACACGCCGCGACGCGGCGATCAAAAGCACTAATTAATGCACGGCAATTCTCCCCCTCTAATGTGGTGCACTCTCTCTCTCCGAGCTTATGCCCTCAGCTCCCTCGCTCCTCCTTGAGCTTTAGTGGAATTTGGCCGATGCACGCCGAGGAGAGGAGAGGAGGGAGGCGCTCATCTTGTTTCAGCGCTTTATGAGTCTGACGTGTACGCCCGTAATTGCGGTTATGGGTGATTAAACTCCCGATGCCCCTCAGGATCCGCAGCCAGCCATCAGTCAGCGTCGGGGCGCTGCCGCTGCCGTCTCGAGCCGTACTGCGTTCCACTCCGGAGACGCTGGTTGTTTTTTTTTGAATTAATGCGTCCTATTTGAATGAGGTGTCATCTTCCAGTTCATTGTTCACATTTGTGTTAAAAAAAATTGTTTAAAGGAGTCAGTTTTTATAATGCTGTAACAGTTATTTATTAGTCTTTATTTTAAATTTGTTGTTGTTTATTTATTGTGCAAAGATGCCAATAACTAGGTCCAGCTTCTGAAAAGTAATGACAAATTGTCTTTCTATAAATTATCTTTAAAATATATATATATATATACAGTGGGTACGGAAAGTATTCAGACACCTTTACATATTTCACTCTTTGTTTCATTGCAGCAGTTTGCTAAAATCAATAAAGTTCATTTTATTTCTCATTAATGTTCACTCAGCGCCCCATCTTGACAGAAAAAAACAGAAATGTAGAGATTTTTTCAAATTTATTAAAAAAGAAAAAGTGAAATATCACATTACATTAATGAGAAATAAAATGATCTGTTTTGATTTTAGCAAACGGCTGCAATGAAACAAAGAATGAACATTTTAAAGGGGTCTGAATACTTTCCGTACCCACTGCATACATTTGGTCTCCAGGAGCTTCGACATTCACGATCTATGTAGCTACAGTATATCTTCGAAAAATGTGCAGATATCCGTCAAAATCAATTCCTATATATTCCACCTAATCGGGAAATATAAAGAATACCAAAAAGTCCAAAAGGGTGGCGGTGAGGTTCTTCGTGACCCGTGTGAAACTAGAAGTGACACCAGTTCTGCAGTTATTTGAACCCAAAGAACGATCTTTTCCTCAACCTATCCACGGCTTTATGTTTCAGATACTTGGTTATCGGGAGCGAATCGTGTTTATTATTTAAGTCTAAATATGAACATCCCGTGTGGGTGGGTGGAGGACGTGCGTTCTGGAATGAAGACTTGGTTGATCGGCTCACGGCCTGTTCTCGATCGTGCCTTCTTCTCTGCACGTGTTTGAATTCTATTTGTCGCTTCAAGGAAAAAACGGGGGGGGGGAATAAATAAAAGAAAGGAGGCCCTCCGGCTGCTTCCTGCGTCTAATTGGCTTATTAATCACGTCTCTGTGGTCGGGATATCGGGGTGTGGATGAACGATCCGTGTGTTATCTCCAGAGGCGACGAGTGACCTTGGGGGCGGGGGGTCCCGTCCTCCTCGCCGCTCCCGTGGCGAGAGTTCCCGTCGCTGTGGAGAGAGCGAGGCGGCCAGGAACCCGAAGCCCCGGCCTCTCGCATGGGGTCGAGTCCAAATAAAACACTCCAGCATGTGTGTGGTAATGAGGAAGCTGTGTATTTGTGTGCAGCGTTATCTGTCAGTGGCCTCCTCCTCCTCCTCCACCACCACCTCCCATTAATTCACCGACTTGGCTGAGCCCTTTTTTTTCATCCCCTGTTGATGTTTGGATGTTTTCTCTTGTCCCCCCCCCTCTGACACACTACCCCCTTGAAGGCACTGAGGAGAAGGGGGAAAAAATGGAGGAGGAGGAGGAGGACTCCCACACCCCTCTCTTTACCCCCGAGGACCCCTGTTAGTCACGGCAGAGCTCACAGAGGAGGATGCGGGGGTCACGAGAGCAGGAAAAATAAACTCGGTCAAAAGGCAGAAATGTCGAGAAAGAAGAAGAGGGAGAAGAAGAAGAAAAAGAGTTAATGGAAGGCAGAACTCCTGTTGCATCTGAAGCTTTTTTTTCTCTCGCCGAGACGCGACAGGCCCGAGTCAGCCCAGGTCAGGACAGCGGGTGGGGGGGAGGGGGTGACGGGAGCGTGATGTGTGGCAGCCCACAGGGTTCGTACGGTCATGGAAAACCTGGAAAAGTCATGGAATTTTAAAATGGTCATTTCCAGGCCTGGAAAAGTCATGGAAAAAACTTAAATCATAAAAGTTTTGGAAAAGTCATGGAAATGTGTTACAATCACGTGTTCATTTACGCCGAGTTTGAAATAATGGATATGTTTTTTAAAGAAAGACGCTCAAATTATCAGCCGGCGTACGCTCTCAATACGCAACATTTTCAGAATTTTTCAGTTTGGTCATGGAAATTTGGTTTAAAGTCATGGAAATCCATTGGTCAAAATGTGTAAGAACCCTGAGCCCACGTGGGCATGAATACACTGGGAGCTCTTCTGTTCGTGCTTTTTGAGTTCTCGTCCCACGAGTTTCTGTTTGCCTACGACAAAAAAATGATCTCTAGCTGGAGTAGGAATTAATGTAACCCCGACTCCACGTCAAATGAACGTGTTTTACCTGCA
Organism: Pseudoliparis swirei; assembly: GCF_029220125.1. NCBI lineage: Eukaryota > Metazoa > Chordata > Actinopteri > Perciformes > Liparidae > Pseudoliparis > Pseudoliparis swirei. Next base: position 5,064,916 of record NC_079402.1, on the reverse strand, counting down.
ACAAACTGCCACATGTTGTCTTTCTGTCTTCCTCCTATTGGTTCAGTCCAGTCACTGAACATGAAAGAGTTCTCTCGACCAACAAAGTCTCCAGTCTTGGTGTTTCGAAGCTCTGCCTTCGACAAAGCTTCTTTTTTGGAAGTATTTTTGGTGACGCTCGTCCCATCGTCCTCGTGAGTTCCGTCGTTTAATCAAAGCACAATCGAGGATGAATGACGAGCGTCGCACCGTTTCCTCCTCCTTCAATAAGCCACTTGTTACTGATGTATTTGCATCACGGCTATAAATAATGAAAGTTGCTCCGCTTGTTTCCTCGTAGGAGCGATGTTTGTCGCTTCCGACGCCGACTTCCCCTCTCGATCGCACCGCTATTCCTTTTAGATGCACACTATCATTTCTTGACTATTCCTGTTGCTTTTGAGCCGTTTAATCTACTTTATACTTCTTACTGGATGGAGTTAAAGGGGGAAAAAAAGAAGAAAAAATCCCCTTAACTTGGTGGAAAAACCCGAGCTGATGCTGAAAGTTTTTCGCTGGACAGAGCGTGTGTGTGTGTGTGTACATATGTGTGTGTGTGTGTGTGCTGGAAAGCTGCCAGTGAAAATGCAAGAGAGAGGAAGTCAGCAGACTGGCTGTCTTCTGTTCACTGTTGTTCAGATTGACTCCGTCAGGACGGCCTTTGAGGCCCCCTGATATCCAGGTGGTCTGTCCCCCTCCCCCCCCTCACTCGGCCTCAACCATCCCGTGCCCACAAACTTTGCCCGGAATCGTCGACATCTTCCCCAACGCGGCGGCGGCGGCAGCCTCCACCAATGGCGAGCCGTCCGCAGGCTATGGCCAATGAACAACACCTGTTTCTGTCCACGCCAACCGTAACACCCGCTTCATTTGGCTTCTGTCCTGATGCCAATCCCAACACGTAATTCCAGGGTGTCCAGGCCGTGAGAGGCGCCGGCAGAGAGAGAAATACTGTGGGTTTCATCGCCGGGGGAACGGACCGTCGAGAAAAAACGACTTTTCCAGCACAAATGTCACAGTAAATGTGCTTTTGTGTCATTGCATCATCGGAAAAAAAAAGTGTCTCGCTCTAAAGCAACCTTCTGATTGGACTGAGAGACCATTGTTCAGTGGTGAGAGCCTGGAAAAATGACTGATTCTGGTGTGTTTTAAAAGTGGGAAAGCTTTGCCTGTGTTTGTACGTGCAGCTCTGAATTGTGTGTGAAAATATTTTTATATATATATATTTTTTTATTTTTTTATTTTATATAGTTGTATATGTATATGGGTTTTCCTAGAAATATAATAGGAACTGTCAGTGAAATCTTGAATTAGCAAAGCCCAAATATTGAAATTACACTTATTTTCCAAAATAAATTGTTATTGTAGAATGGAAATTTGATGTTTGACATTTCCTTTGAGCATAACATCTGAACTCGCCTGAACTTACGCTATGCATGCCTTATTGTATGCTAACTTATTTAGTCCTCCAAGATCCCCATGAATGCAGGAAATTCTCTGAAGTGCTTCTTGTTTGTTTATCCGAAGTAAGCCTCCAGTTTTTCGGAGGATAATTCATTTATAATGATGACAAGGATGATACACTCGGAATCACAGACAAATAAACAGTTGTGTGTGTGTCTGTGTGTGTGTGGGGGGGGGGGCTATTTTTGCATTGTAGCGCCTCCCGTCGAGCAGCTGATGAAGTGGGTTTTCCGACGTGTTCTGATCTGATTACAAACGATCCCTCGTTAGTGTCGACTCAGCAGGTTGAGAATCTCACGTGCTTCGGTTACGGAGACGTGGATTGAGTTAACGTGATTGCCGGTAACGGGTTGGGTCTCGGATGCGAGAGGGCGAGTCTCTCTTGAATAATACAAATTCCCTTTACACGCACTCTCGAGTCCAAACGGGTTTGGCCGGAGCGCCGCCTTCCTCCCACGGGCTCCACCTGGAGACGGAGGGACTCCCAGGTGTTTGTCTCCTGGACGCTGAGGTCGTGGTGTCGGGTCTCGCGCCGGACCTCGGCAGAACCCGGATTGGGCTCCTACGACGAAGCGGAACGTAAAGAAACACGGGTGAGAAATGCAAGCGGAAAAAGGGAGAGGCTGCGATGCAGGAAGAGAGAGAGAGAGCTGGCGTGTCTTCCCAGGACATGAAAGACTCGCTGCTCCGAACTGGGATTATCCCTCCTCCCCTCCCCCCTCCCACCACCTCTGGGGAGTCCCGCTGATGAGCAGAGGAGGCAGAGGAAAAGACGTGCAGGGAAAGTGAAGGAACCCGTCAGAGAGGAGGAGGAGGAGGAGGAGGAGGAGAGATGCAGAGACAAACATCCATAGGATGCCAACTCCTCTTACGGGGGGGGGGGCTGCTGACTGACACTCGCGATGCTCCAGTGGGCCACCTTTCTCCCCCCTCCCAACCCTCCTCTTGAAGAATGGGCCGTGCTGCTCACTCACCAGAGAGTCCATGTTTGATCCGACTCCATCCTGTAAAGCCATCAGGGCGGCTCAGTCGGTGTGAATCGGGCGTGATCATTCCTCGTGCAGCGCTACCAAAATAAAAGCATCACGCCAAAAAACTCAATCGGTGCTTTTCCTTTCCTGGAGTCAAATTTCACTTTCTGTCTTTCTTTTCTTTAATCTAGCCATTTATTTGAAGACACGGACCCACACAAGTTGATTTCGCAATGGAAACGGTGCTGAAACGAGGAGGTTATATTCACGATATTCTTGATATTTGGAGGATGAGGGGCTTCCCAATGGCTGTCCACAAACAAACCATCACGTGCACACAGCCCCCCCCCCCATCTCCACCCAATTTTTGCTGACTTTTTTTCTTCAGGGAGAGGAGGGTTTGGGACGGAGGGGGAATGCAGGTATATTCAGAGAGACCGTCTGAGAGAGAGAGGAGCCATCGTCAAAAAAAGAAGCTTTCCAGCCGGAGGAGCGCTGCGCTCTGAGGAATGAGGCTGCGCTGTTGACACAAGCTGTGTTTGACTTGTGTCCGTGGGACTTGATTAGTTGATAACGGGCCAGGAGGTTATTGATTTTGTGTGTACTGGACAGACTGTTTGTGTGCAACACAAGGGGTGATGGGTTAGGGTTACCCCCCCCCCCCCCCTCTTGATCCTGCAGGATGTGTTTGCTGTGAATCAATGCGCCGATCCAAAGTACACTCCTCTGGTGACAATCACACACACTCCCCCCACCCCCCCCCCATCCCCACCGCACCTCCTAGCTTCTTCCTGCATCACGGACACACTAAGTCCCCCCCCCCCCCGCTAGGGTCTCCGGCTTTCTCCGAAAAACTCTTGCACTTTCTCTCCCTCCCCACGTTTGGATCCGTCTTATCTATGAATCTCTCCATCTCTCTTTCCATGATGTGTCCGTCTATCGGTCCATCGAGAGAAAAGGAAGAGAAAAGGGGTCCGATAATGTTACCGTGTCCCAAGACCCCGACCCTGCTTTTGTGTGAGCGGGCACTAACTGAGCAGGACCTGTTATCCTAAATCACAAGAACAGTAACTGTTTCTGTGGGCCTCTACAAAGCCACGGGGGGGTTGGTAGCGAGTGAGTGTGTGTGTGTGTGTGTGTGGGCGGGCGGGGGGGTGGGATCAAACACGCTGCACCCAACTTGCGATGTGTTCCGCCGCTGCGTCGTCAAATCCAAATGGAAAGCATCCGTCACCGCCGTCTCGGGAACAAGTCGTCAAGTGGCAAATTCCTCACGGCGATGTCACCGGAGGGAACGGACAGTTTATCTCTCCCCCCCCCCCCCCCCCCTCAGTAATTGGCATAATTACTCTCCTCCGCTGACTGACGGCTTTACGACTGCCACAGCAGGACGCCTCGTCGGTTCATTCCTCCTCCGCTCCCTCTTTCCCTAATTGGCATGTGATCGTTTCGTTTTGAGTGCGACCTAAAACCCTCTTCAACCATTAAGAGGAAGAACTTTAATAGTTTGGTCTCGCCAACATTCTCCACGCGTTCTTTCTTTTTCTTTTTTCTTAAGGAAATGGGCCGGCAGGAGCGCCAGTCCCAGGTCAGACCTGCTCGGCTCCTGCATAGTGTTGTGAAACTACAAACCCGGGCCTGGGTAATGTCACCTTGTACCTCCTGACCTATGTTGTGCACTGGTAATAAACATCCTAAGAAATGACAGTGTGACCAGTGAGGGTTGGTATTCTTAAGAAAAAACACATTATTCACTGTCGCCAGAGCTTTCCACAAGCTGCTAGCTTGAGTTCTAACCACAGCCATGTTGACTGTTTTCTGTTCAATATGATCACTTTGGGGGTGTGGCTTTGGAGCGCTGCTACTTTTCTCTGGCGCTGCTACTTTTCTCTTGCGCTGCTACTTTTCTCTAGCGCTGCTACTTTTCTCTAGCGCTGCTACTTTTCTCTAGCGCTGCTACTTTTCTCTAGCGCTGCTACATTTCTCTAGCGTTGCTACATTTCTTAAGCGCTGCTACTTTTCTCTAGCGCTGTTACATTTCTCTAGCATTGCTACTTTTCTCTAGCGCTGCTACTTTTCTATAGCGCTGCTACTTTTCTCTAGCGCTGCTACATTTCTTAAGCGCTGCTACTTTTCTCTAGCGCTGTTACATTTCTCTAGCGCTGCTACTATTCTCTAGCGCTGCTACTTTCTCTAGCGCTGCTACTTTTCTCTAGCATTGCTACTTTTCTCTAGCGCTGCTACTTTTCTATAACGCTGCTACTTTTCTCTAGCGTTGCTACCTTTCCCTAGTGCTGCTACTTTTCTCTAGCGCTGCTACTTTTCTATAGCGCTGCTACTTTTCTCTAGGGCTGCTACTTTTCTCTAGCGTTGCTACCTTTCCCTAGGGCTGCTACTTTTCTTTGGCGCTGCTACTGAAAGTTACTATTTATTGGAAAAGGGTTAACAAAACGGAGTTTTTTGTGCTTATTCCTGCATATTGCTGAAGATTCCCAACTATAGCGTTCAAGGTTGTGGACTTCTGGTCTAGACTGGGAGCTGATTGGTTGGTTGGATTCAATTGGTTGCTGTGCAGTTTCTCTGTTTTCTTTCACACAATATATAGAAATTTAAGATGCGAGTACATTCAAGTGGGCCAGTGATTCATCATGAAGTAATTTGATCAGGGAACGATTGAGGGAGGTCGGGGGGGGGGCAAACTGTAAGCTAACCCCCTACAATGACATGTTTAGATTAGATACAACATTTTTACCTCACTGCTAGGTTTTGGTTTGAGTAGTTTCCACAATTCATTTCCAAAGAATGCGTTGACTTTTACCCACCTACCTTCTTTTTTTTGTAAGACATGTGTTTCCTTTCATTTCAGTAACAGAAAGGTCATCTTGCAGAAACGTGTCAGTTCCTTTAGAGGCAATGCATCAAGGTGCCCAGTTTAATGTTGTCAAAGTAAAATATCCAAGAGCAGATATCAGATAACTCCCTGTGTGTGTGTGTTCCTGTGTGTGTGTGTGTGTGTGTGTGTGTGTTTATGCTGCCACGTGCCTTCAAGTGTTGTTTGGCAGCGGGCGAGCCAGATAAGGGCCGTGTTGTGATTTTCATCTCTGGGCACAAAAACAAAGGAGAAAGCTCGATGAATCACGGCCGCCTCACATTTCCCTACGGAGGGCCTTGACGCGGCAGAAATATCAGATTGGTTTTCTTTAAAACATTTTTTTAAAGCTTAATCTAGAACAGTAAGAAGAAAAAATTAGCCAATTTTTCAACGGAAGGGGGTTCCACAAGGATTTAAAAAAGGCGCGGCGCTAGCCGTCGGATCGCGGATCTCAAAAAAAAAAATCTTCTCTTCATCTCGTCAAGGTCATTGAAAGTACCCGTTGTTCTTTTAACGCCGCGGAGTTCACCGACGAGGCGTCCCCCTCGCCGCCCACTAAGCTTCCACTGGAAAAAGAAACGGGTCGTCAACGCGGAGCCGACGAGCGTCGGCCGCGAATGTAATCTTCCTCTCCCGAGGGCGCCGCCACGGGCTGCGGCGGTAATTATCACTCGCCGCCGCGTCTTTGATCGAACGCCCTTTGTTGAGGCAGCCAGCGCGCGGGCGTGTGTTCTACGCCTCCTTCTCGGCCATCTTTCCTCCCTCTCTTTTGTGTCAGCCTCCCCACGTGTTGCTCTCTCTCTCTTTTTCTTGGCCTATTCAGATCATGTAGAGGTCTGACCTTCGAAGGTTTATACCTGATGACAGAGTTTATATTATTTACCAATAGTATTCTAATACACAGTTTCACTCTTTTTAACGTTGTTCCTCCACGGTTCTTTTTTGGACAAATTGCGTTCATAGACTTAAAGCTACAGTAACATTCCTAATAAATAACTTGTCTCAAACATACATTATTAGACCCTAATAACAGTACGAGACACGGATAATCTCCGAAATGGAAATAACTAATTGGAGGATGCACAACGCAGCTGTCAATCAAAGCTCAGGACAAGTTAGGCAGCACTGAAAAGGAAATCGCAATTTAGTGAACTTTATTGTATTTATTGTGTCTTTAATGCAGTTAGCTACTTTCTCTAAAATGTCACGTTGCGCACAAAGCACCCTCGGGTGTTCTTTTCAAAGGTGGCTGTCGCGTGCCTCACAGTTTTGCCGAAACATGGTTGAATGCACGATACTTCCGTCAGAGATTTGGGAGGAGGGCGACGGCAAATAACTTTGCAGTTATGACATTATATTAAAGAAAATGGATAACATGGAAACACTTGAAACATCCACGTATACCCCTTTTAAAAAAATGTTCTCTTCGTTGCTAACCCAAACTGCCCTCTATTCCTTCTCATCCGTCTGGTTCGGCCAGAGTGTCGAGACAAGTCCGGTTTCTTTTACACTGCAGAGTTTTTTCCTCGCTGCTACCCTCGGAGAACATTTTCCCTCGTCCTGCGCTGGGTTAGAGGCGGCGTATATCGCCGAAGACAACGATTAGGTGCCATGTCAGCGGATCAGGATCGGGAGTCACCGAGGGCATCGGCTCGCCCCGGGACTTTCGTCCACACGCTATCAGGCAAATTAATTGAAATGGGGCGGGGGCGGGTGGGAACATTAAGGGAGCACCCCCCGAGAGGCCGAGGAGACTAAAAGGGAGGCGGGAGGGCGGGAGGGAGGTAATGAAGTCTTTTAATGAGGGCAGTTGTTCCAACGGGCAAAAAAAGGAATCGGGTTATATCAACACCGTATCAAAGGATGGCTGTTAGTGGCCCACCTACTGGGAGATTACCGGTGGCCTGTTTTGGGTCTTTTTCTGCCACTTATCCCACATTAAGGACCTCTTTTTTTCAGCCTGGCCTGAACCAGACAGATGGATGTCCGTGATGTGGTCACGAAGCTGCAGCTCGAGTTGCTTTAATCACATCTCGCCTCAGTGGCAGCCGCCGTTAAAGCGAATGCCCTCATCGCCACGTGGCTTTTTGCACCTTCCCCTCGCTTTCCGCCATGAGGGTGGAGGAGGCGACGGGGTAAGCGTGCGCGGGGTAAATAAATAACTTTTATGGAAACGTTACGTAGGATTTTTCTTCCTGTAGTGTATCTTTGATTCTAAGAAGCACAAAGACTACAACTCTCAGGTTCGATGGTTTGTGCGTTAAAATGTATTTTTGACCTGATCAGTTTGCTGTCATTTGGTATTAAATTAAATATTCAGATAAAATAAGGTGCAACCACTGCGGCTACAATTCACACCAGCGGCGAGACGTCAGGGTGCGTCATCCGCTCAACCCACCAGCGCTTCACGGAACGACGTCGGGGATTTTTGCGAAAGGTCAATCCTGATAATCCTTTAAAGCAATTTATCAAGCAAAAAATAGCATACTTTTACTTGAAGGGTGCGACCTTTATTTCTAAAGAGCAAAGATGTGCTGCTTTTCTTCTTGGTTTAGTGCAGCACCAGAGCGACTTCAGCCAGCGCTCGTCTTGTTCCACATCGCCTGTGCACATGCCATCCTCAGCCTCCTTCCTCAGCCTCCTTCCTCAGCCTACATCCACAGTCTCCATCCTCAGCCTCCTTCCTCAGCCTCCTTCCTCTGCCTCCATCCTCAGCCTCCTTCCTCAGCCTCCATCCTCTGCCTCCTTCCTCAGCCTCCTTCCTCTGCCTCTATCCTCAGCCTCCATCCTCAGCCTCCTTCCTCTGCCTCCTTCCTCAGCCTCCATCCTCAGTCTCCATCCTCAGCCTCCTTCCTCAGCCTCCATCCTCAGCCTCCATCCTCAGCCTCCTTCCTCTGCCTCCTTCCTCAGCCTCCTTCCTCTGCCTCTATCCTCAGCCTCCATCCTCAGCCTCCTTCCTCTGCCTCCTTCCTCAGCCTCCATCCTCAGTCTCCATCTTCAGCCTCCATCCTCAGCCTCCATCCTCAGCCTCCTTCCTCTGCCTCCTTCCTCAGCCTCCATCCTCAGCCTCCATCCTCTGCCTCCTTCCTCAGCCTCCTTCCTCTGCCTCTATCCTCTGCCTCTATCCTCAGCCTCCTTCCTCAGCCTCCATCATTTGCCTCCATCCTCTGCCTCCATCCACAGTCTCCTTCCTCTGCCTCCTTCCTCAGCCTTCTTCCTCAGCCTCCATCCTCTGCCTCCTTCCTCAGTCTCCTTCCTCAGCCTCCATCCTCTGCCTCCTTCCTCAGCCTTCTTCCTCATCCTCCATCCTCCATCCTCTGCCTCCTTCCTCAGCCTTCTTCCTCAGCCTCCATCCTCAGCCTCCTTCCTCGACCTCCATCCTCTGCCTCCTTCCTCAGCCTCCATCCTCTGCCTCCTTCCTCAGCCTCCATCCTCTGCCTCCTTCCTCAGCCTCCATCCTCTGCCGTGCTCGTTCGGGATGCGCTCTCTCTCCCCTGCAGACAAATAGTACATCAGTGACTCACCGTAAATATGGAGACCGCAGAACATTCTCCTCTTCAACCAGTTTTTCATTGAACAGGTGTCATTGATGACAACATGCAAGGCCGAGCAAAGATGGCAAATGCAACCAAAACCAAATGGACCTTTTCTTATCCGTGTGCTTATTATACTGAAGTGATGAGAGATGTCAGCACGTGGCTCGATATTCAGTGGCCGTACATATATATATATATGTATTTATATGTACACGTTTCTAGATGCTCAGGAACATGTTGTCCGACATAGATCAGAGTTTTAAATGTGTTTTTTTTAGGAGTGTACGGTCAAGGGAATAGTCGACACATTAAAGAGTTCACATCCACAGAAGGCTTCAGAGTTTTACGTCCCTGGCTGTCCCCCATAAAAACGCACATTTGTTACAAGCAACAACGGATGAAAGTCACCGGTTAACTCGGCCCCACCCTCAGGGTTCGTGCGGTCATGGAAAACCTGAAAACGTTTTTTTGGGGCGTGGAAAAGTCCTGGAGAAAGAAAAAAAATCCCCAACGTTTTGGAAAAGTCATGGAAACTTGTTATATTCATATGTGCATTTCCGCTGAGTTTTAAATAATTAATATGCTTTTAAACGAATGATGCTCAAAATATAAGCCGGCATACGCTCTTTCATACTCTCAAATTGTTCCGCGATGCAAGTGAATGCACCTTAACTGAAAAAACATAAATGTTTATTCTTTTAATCAAACTATTGTCTTTCATTCATTTGTGTCATTTAAAGTTATATACTGTATGCTTTGGAATCCTCATTGTTAGTTTAAATTCAACATTTTCCTCACTTTTTCATTAATGCAGCGAGATTTCATGACATTTTGTGTCATGAAAATTTGGTTTAAAGTCCTGGAAATCTATTGGTCAACATGTTTTAAACCGAAACACTCTTTTCTCTTTGTCCTGGAAAACGTTCAGGATCCATTCGGAATTCTGAAGAACTCAAGCTTTTCTCTGTTGAATGGAGGCGACGGTAACTTACACGGTCGAAAAGAAAACAACGTTGACGCTTGGAGGGTGACTTTGTGGCGGCGGCGGATCACACAAAAAGACAAGAGGCATGTCGCGAGAGCGAGGAAAGGGGGAGCGTTGTTTAGAAATCGGAGATGAAGGTGTGAAGCGGAGTAGTAGATAAGTGGAGAACTCTCGGCCACGCCCCCGCCGCTAAGACGGGCCCTATGGTTTGCTTATTTGTCGCTGTCAGTTGTGCCTTTTGTGTGCCCAGCGATCCGGGGGGCCAATCGACAGGCAGGAGGCCGCCAACGACAAGCACTTCAACCTAACATGACTCAGCGTTTTGTTGTTGTGGCTCGGTTCTCAGTCCTTTTTTTTAAATCTTCCCCGTCTCTCTCTCTCTCTTTCTTGTTTCACACTCTTATCTGATCTCGCCAGCATGTTTATTTCATGCTTTTTTTTTGCCGATCTTGCAAACGCTCGCCGTGAAACTTCGCCGTCCGGTTCAACGGGTCGGGGTGACACGGGGTCCATCAGGAAATCCGTGCAGGCGTGTGAACGTTGTTACGTTGGCATGCTTTCCAGTCCAGTTTTCTCATGTCCTTGTCCATATCCATCTTTCCTTTCCGCTCCACTTTTCTCCTCTCCTTGATTCCTTTTTCCTCACCCCTCCTCTTCCTCCTTCCCTCTCTTCTCCTTGTATGTCTTTTCACTTCCTCCCCCCTCACATACCTAAGCCCCCCAGCTGCTTCCTTTCCTCGCTTTTCCGTGTACATCTTTTCAGTTTCTCCCTTTCTCTCCTTCTTTCTCTCTCTCTCTCTCTCTCCTCTCCTCTGGGGAGGATTAGGACAGAGTCCTTTTCATCCTGCTGTAATCCTACACTGGCAACCCAACTCCAACCAGAATAAACACACACATTTGCTGAGAGATCTGTATATGTTCTTGGGGCTTTGCCCAAAAAACACCGTTCACATACAATATGACCACATAGTCATGGTCAACTAGGAAGAAAAAAAAAGAGCATCAGGCGGAGATGTTAGAGAGAGAGAGAGAGAGAGAGATCTACCCCCCGCGAGTTGTGGCCTTGCTGGGACTCTTGTCAGCTGAACACCCCCCCCCCCCCCCCACACACACACACACACACCCCTCCACTGAGACCCACAATGGCAGATTGGCATCTCTAATAGCGCTCTCTTTATCTGCCCGAATTAAAACCCAATTGGAGAAGGGTTATGGGAATTGCGGGCTCTGGGCGAGATTTTATGGAATTTATTTTCTTTCTTCAGGAATTATGTGTGTGGGCGCCTTTTCAGAGGAGGATCGGAGGGGAGGGGGAATGTAATCGGAGGGAGAGAAGCTCGAGGGGTATCAGTCGGAGGATTAAACACTGAACTAACGCAGCTAGATGCAGAGCCGTTGTTCGCCCTTCATTAAGAACGGTGTGTGTTTGTTTTCAAAAGGATGGGGTGTGTGTGTGTGGGGGGGGGGCTGTATGTGTTGTCATTTTATTTCGTATACTATACCTGAATTGAAGAAAGGATAGAATTAAGAAATACCTGAAACGCTGATGCGGTCGTGCTCTGTGGCTCGTAAAATTACAAGTAACCCGAAAAAGTAAGGGACAAAAAAATACTCGGTGCTCTTCACGTCTTGTTTTCGCCCAACCGAAGAGTCAAAAACATCCAATTCACTGTCACGACAAGATGAGGAAAGTCAGCCAGCAGATCGGCGCCTTCAACGAGCTACGAGCATCACGTGTTTACCTACGTGAGACGCTCGTATTGTGGATGCGCTATCAGAAGAAGAAGAAGAATGGATGGAGAAAGGAAGGGAAGACGGGGGGGGGGGGGGCACACCTGTCCCACATCTGCTGCATTGATGGGAGGACGGCCTGCCACTGACTCCCCCCTGTCAGCTGTAATTATATATTGTATATTTACCCCCCCCACTCATCAACCACATGCATTATAGATATACCTCCTGTCCTCACAGATCCCTGAGGGGAGCACTCGTGATGATGCAACGTTGCATCAGAGCGAGCCGCCGGGTTTGATTGTCTCGAGTGTTTCCGGTCGCTCCACTTTCACACTCAACCCGACGCGCCGTTGGACAGCAATCGCTCCAATTAGCTCAAGTGTGAAAATGTCTTTTATTTGTATATATTTATTCGCTGTATTTGGTTGTTGTAATTACAGTCTCAATGCGCAGCTTTAAAAAAAACGAAATCCCTTAATCCTGCCAAATCCTCTTAAAGATGTCACATGGCAGTGAAAATGATCAAACAGCGGAACACCCATCTAAATGTCACTCTGTGTTTGTTCTCCCCCCCCCCTGACCAGACTCGTCGGGCCAGCTGACCTCCTCGCCCCTGGGCTCACCCACGTCCCACCGGGGGATGCACCCGTCTCTGCTCAGCCCGACGTCCATGGGGCCCTCGGGGTCCCTGCACTCTCCCATCAGCTCGCTGAGCTCGCCCATGAACGGCCTCGGCTCGCCCTTCTCCGTCATCAGCTCGCCGATGGGTCCGCACTCCATGAACTCGCCCGGCATGGGATACGGCCCCAGCGTCAGCCCCCAGGTGAGGCCTGTGACAGACCCACACGTGGGGGGGGGGGGAGTGCATTCACTGCAGCTGCGTGTGCAGACATTTAGTCCTCAAGGTCACTTTAGTTTCCCTCCGCACAAACACGAACAAACCCGGAAACCACGGTTACGGGAGTTAATGAAATAGACCTCATCCGTCACAAGTTGGATGGCTATCGACCGTGAGAGCTCTGAATGTGCCACCTTGCCTGAGCAGGATAAGTTTGCACGGTACACGTTTGATTGAAGTCTGTCAAATAGCTGATTTCTTGCAAATAAATAAATAAACATGGAAATATGAGAAAGCTCCTTAATAAGAGTGATTTTTCCTCCGAGGTAAACTTTTCTTCTGCGACGCCTCAGTCGAGTCCCACTGATGAAGACGGGTCCACAAACAAACCAAAAAGGTCCCTTGCAGATGAAATGGCCAGCTCAGCAATTGTACTTGCGTACATATTACAACAAACACGATACAGCTCAGAGCTTCAGGGGTACTGGAGTCGATTTTATAAATCTTTAAACCTATTTCTTCCACACTTTACGCGAAGCTAAGATAACAATCTCCTTCCGGGTGTCTTAAATAATCCCCACTCGCCCTCAGGGGGTGACTCCTCCTGTCTCTTGATTTATGACCTCGGTAAACATTGTAAACACGAGTTAATTTAGAGTCAAATAGAGCAGAAAGTGGAGTGTGCTTTAGGGTGGGGGGAGTGGGGGGGGGGGGTACCTGTTGATTGACAGGTGATTAGAACCACTACCAGAGCCATTCATGGAGTCTATGTGTCACTCCTCCGCAGTCCAATTATGGTCATTTCCCGTTCACTTGTTGTAAAAATGCACGAAATGCCAAACTCAACGCTTTGAAACGACCTCAAACCAATGGGTCGCCACGACGACGGCGTCCACTTCCCGTATTTACGATGTAGCCTCGACAACCACACGGACGCGAGAGCCGTGTCGATTATCTCAACGAGCCCCTCGGCCAGAAAGGGAATAACCGCGATTACCCCCCCAAAAAAACATTGACGTATTCCTTTTAACTAAGCAACAGAGAAACCAGAAGGTTGAGCCGCCTCTACGTGGTTCCATGAGGTGTCCCCCCCCCCCCCCCATAGACAAATCAACCCGACGAACGGTTGAGCATCATGTCTTCCAAATTACAGTTGCGTGCAAACACCCACACACACACACACACACACACACACGCTTTCCTCAGCCAGGCCCCAGCAGACAGAGGCCCTGCTCTGACCCCGTGCCACAGTTAATCAGGAGCCCTTCAGCAGGGGTTCCGCAGTCCTTTGCTCTGTCACTCTCTCTCTCTTCGGGCTCTGAGGCCCATTCGTCACTCCCTCCCGCCATATTTTAGCCGTCTCCTCTATCCCTTCATTCTTCTCCTTCTCTCGCCGGCCCTCTTTCCTCTGTCTCTTATTCCTTGTCTCTTTTCACGCCATCTCCATTTCCTGTCTCTTAACTCTCTGTTTGTTTTCCTTTTTGTTCCCTCAATAAGCCTTGATTTCTTTGGGATGAATAATACAAAATAAAAATAACACACACATGCACAATTAAGACATCAAAGCCTGTGGCCCAGTTTCCGTCTGGAGCCATATCTAAAATTGAACCCCCCCCCCATGCAGTGGCTGCCCCCTTTCTAGTGTTTGTGAATACGTGTGTTTGGCAACGCGATGCTATTCGGGACGGGTTCTCTCATCGCTATTGTTGGGCTTATCGGCGGAGTGTCCCACATGTAGTGGAGTTATGGATGGATTAGGGGCACCTTCAGAAAGCGGACGGTCTTTTATTGCTAGAAATCCCCCCCCCTCCCCCCCTCCTCCTCGTTTCCTCTTCCTGATTCCTCTACACTTTCTAATTCCAACACTTTCATCTACAGCGGCGTGCACTCTGGACGTTCAGTTAAATGCATAACAGGAGATTTTGTGATTCTATAACATGCTTTACACTGATACTGATTTTCCATGCAATTAAGTATGAATTAATGGCATCAAAGCTTCATTTTTCCCCGATGTACTTATCCTCGCTTCCTGTCGGCCCGTCCCGCCATGTCTTTTTTGAACAGCTGTATGAAGTTCAGGTACCAGCTGTGACATCTTTAAGCTGTTTGTGTCTCCAGTCTTCGACACGGCATGGTTTGGACTCGCTGAAACAGATTTTTTCAATCTATACTGACTCATAATGGCAGCCTGTGAACCGGAAGTGAGGGCGAGGCGTCGAGAAAAATATTTGGGTGTCGATAGTCTTGTGTGGTTTTACGGTTTAGTTTGGACGGGTATGGGGTGGGGAGGGAGAAATGGCCACCGCCCTCCGATTTAAGGCTCCCCACCCGTTTCCCTCAGCCAGTGTGTGGTCTATCAGTATCTGTCGCTTCTCAACATCAGACTGAGGGCAAGAGGACGTTAACACCCCCACCCCTTTATTATCCTGTTTTATCTGAATTTTGTTTATTGCAGCCAGTAATGCGAGTTGGCATTGCTTGGTCAGAATTGTAATATTGCTGCTAACCCATTTGCTATTTTTTTTCAACAATTTTTAATTTTAATATATTTGAATAACATTTTGGACTATTTTTCTTTTTTGGACATTTTTTAGTAAATGCTTACCAAGGTGTTTAGTATTTATAAAAAGGAGTAAGCAGTACAAGCATTTAAAATGTTTTTCAAACACAGTATTATGTAGTTGTAAACTGATCTAAGGACATGTCGAAGTGTTAATGTGCAGTATTTGTCAACAATTACACATCCTCCTATGAAGACACATTACAGCTATGTTTTACTGTATACATACTGTATACACAAGTTACACTATATCTGCTTTTGTCGCATACAATACTTGTATTCATCTACTCCTGAATAGGGTGATTCCAAATAGTCAGAAATTATTTAAAAAAGAAAATTCTTATTACTTCAAGTAAGACATCGGGCAGGTACTGACGTCTGAGAATCTGAGCCGTTCCCCGACTGTTTAGCATAAATGAGTATTTGGGAACAGCCGATTGAAGACGGGCCTCGCACCTCGTGACGGGGCGTGATTTGATGAAGACTCACTCTGCCGAGTCTTCATCTTTCATGAGCGATGACTAGAACGAGGTCGCAGCCCGGGCCGCCTCGCCCATGCTACCCGCACACAGGCATAGACACGCAAACACACACACACACTCACACACACTCTCTCACCGTAAACACACTTGCCTGTCACAGTTGTCTACTTCCTAAAGCTCTCATGTCATAAAAGAAAGAAGACATCTTTCTCCAGAATCTCCTTTTACACTTTGAGATGCACAGAAACATAAACATCCAGGTGGAAATCCTATTCACCCGCTCGAAACTTGAGGGGGATATCCAACGAAAACCCCCCAAACCAATGGCCCTTAACTATCCCCCACATCAAAAGATGTAAATGACAACATGATGAAAGCAGAATAAAAGCATGAACAAAACTCCCATTCTTGCCGGAATCCCACATCGTCCGACGGCCAAACCACATGTAGAGAGAGGAACCGGCGCTTCATCCTCGGCCAACCCTTGCATCTCCGACAACAGCGCTTCCCCCTCGACTCCAGACGCGCTAACATCCCGCGGCTCGAGCGCTTCCTAGTTCGCCGCGTCCTTTTATTCCTGCGTCCTGGCTATCGGCCGTGTGCGTCGTCGAAGATCAGAAAGCCCTCTGCGCACATGTTGACGTCAACACTTGGCGGAATCGCACACTCGCTCTTTCGTTTGGTGCTTTTTTCGCCGTTATTAGTTTTGTCACGTCTCTTTTTTTTTTATATCCTGGCGCAGTATGAAGGGGAACATTCCCCCGGTGGGGGGAGACGGTGCCAGGCCACAGCTCGTGCCCGATAGGGACGAGACCCCATCAGCTGTCATCCAACGTGGTCTTGAACTCTCCGGCGATACGGAACCGGTCTCTCGATCACAGGCGCCGCAACTCCCCCGAGCAGCTGGGAGGGATTACACGCGGGGCTGGAACTCACTTCCAATGACAATAGCGGGAGTTGTCTGGCTGTCATTTTCTGCGGGGGGGGGGGTTCTTTATGATCGGACCGGTGCAGACTCCCTCTGGGCTGCGCCCATCTGGCTTTCCGCGCTCTCTCCCATTGAAGCTTTACCTCCAACAACAGGCCTCCAGCGCCCCTCAATGCACGTGAGTTAATGGACGTGCAGCTCGGAGCACAGAAGAAACGCTTCATGCACACGGAAAAAAAGTGTCAATATTTTACAAGAGCTGGAACGACGCGCTTTAATAAGTTCGAAATGAGCGGAGGCGGTGATGTCATGCGCCGGGCTCTGGGTACGTCGTATTTGGGCCGAGGGTCGCTATAGGAGACCGGAGCACAACACACTCGGGGAGGAAAAAGAGAGGGGGGGGGGTCAAGGAAGCGGAGTGGACCTCAGCCCCGTCCTGTGTGGAAGCAGTAAAGGCCCGTTGTCGGCGCCGTGGTCTTTGATGGACCCCGCCGCGGTCGCTCTGCATGACATCATGGTGGCACGGCTCTTAATGGCCGCACAAAGAGGCTGTGTGCGGCGTCCCGGGGGAACATTTAAGGCTCTCCGACGTCAATCGGCCCTCACATGGACGGGGGGGGGGGGGGGAAGGTTTTTAGCCAAAGCTGTCTCCAGGTAGCAATTAGGAGCAGTTTTAGAGACCACTTCTTCTTTCTTTTTTCCTGACAGCACTGGTAGCTCATGGAAGTGTAATTAGTGTGCAGAATTAATTTAGTTGGATTTCTCTACAAGTTTATTGCACAGCTCCTTAGTTCTGAGATTATTGTCAACTAAACATTGCTAGTTTTTCAGAAACATACCTTTTATTTCAAAGTGTTATATGTATACATATGGGAACTTTTTTTTTCCGGATTCAAACTGTCCCAGCTGTTCCTTTCCTGAAAAAAAATAGCTTTTATTTTGAAACTTGAAAGGCAGGAAGTGTTGCTTCGCTGGAAGACGCCGGAGCGCAGAAAGCAGAGCCAGCGAATGAGACCTTAGAACTAATTTAACACAACCCGTGAAGAGCTTATCACGTAGCTGACATGGCGCGGGTACTTTCCGGAGGTATTTCTTTCGTGACCGCCGTTGTCCCCCCCCCCCCTCCAGCAGACCGTAGACCATGATTTTTTTTTAGATCAGACACCGTATGCAGTGCGGCGGTGCTGCTGGGTCTGTGAGTCCTGACTTGCGTGGGGGGCGCACACACTAGAGACGAGCCGTTTAGGAGGTGGCGGCCGTAAGGGATGGAAACAGTGGGATTAGGTTTAGGTTTCAGAGAGCAGCCAACTAACGGCGGCTCTCAGCGCTGCGGTTGAAATGCCTCTGGGGCAGGCGTTTATGCTAAAGCTGGGGATAATCCCTATAGGGCTGTCTAATGCATCGGGCGGTGTGATCTTACTTGCAACTCAACACAGTCTTGTGTCGACATGTGTCGCCGTGGCATGCCTACATGACGAATTACACTTTTTTCCGCACCTGCAGAACCTGTAGCTGCGCACACAGATTGGGTTATGGACGTCTCCCAAAACAGAGACTGTAAAGGGCAGCTTCCATAAGGCACACGAGGACCGCAGAGCACTACGAAGGACTGACAACGTTCACATGTACTCTCATATTCCACTTTTAATTGACATGGCTCATGTAAACATCAATATTTCATCACGATATTCTGAATTAGGCCTCATTCAGAAGGGAGTTTTTTTATTTTTATTAAGACATATGTCGGTATTATTCTGGGTTTTAAGAGCATTCTGTATACAGTGCATTTGTAAATATGCATCTCAAATGTTTTTTTTATTTTTTTATGCCACTTTGCGACACAATTTTGCAACACAATTTTTCGCCGTGCTCACTTGTGTTGAACACAAACCGGCTAGCCAATCGTTTGCAAAGCCGGAGTAAGAGATGCATGTCCAAAAGAAAAGCCCGCATATCCGGTCGACATATTTTGAAGACATTACGAATAACTTGGAGACCAACGGGTTTTGGGATATGCACAAATATCGCAACGCTGACCTCAATATTTTAGTTATAGTCATATTATAGTCTTTTTCAGAATATTATAGTCTTATAACCAGAATATGTCGGAGCACGTGAACGTAGTCACGGTCTATCATTTACCCTCAAAAAAAGAAACAACATGACACACACTGAGGAACGGTGTATCAACAGATCAGTAGGAGCCAGTCGAAGATGACCGTCGAACTGCATCCTGCGAGAGTCGGTGTTAATCAGCCCCCACCTCTTGTTTGATGAGCTAATCAATAACTCGCTGGATAACACCGATTATCACTGACGCATTGATCAATAGACCTTGTCAGTAACCAGGGAATTGGCAGCGTACCGGCGCCTGTGTGACATGCTTATTGAGTAGAAAAAGAAAGAGGAAATATATATATATATGTATATATACAGTATGTATATGTATATATATATGTATGTATATGTGTATATATATATATATGTATATGTATATATATGTGTACTGTATATATGTATGTATATATATATATATGTGTACTGTATATATATGTATACATGTATATATATGTATATGTGTATATATATATGTATGTATATGTATATATATGTATATATATGTGTACTGTATATATATGTATGTATATGTATATATATATGTGTACTTTATATATATATGTATGTATATATATATGTGTATACATATATATATATGTATGTATATATATATGTGTATATATGTATGTATATACAGGACTGTCTCAGAAAATTAGAATATTGTGATAAAGTTCTTTATTTTCTGTAATGCAATTAAAAAATTATTAAATATTAAAAGAATAAAAGGCTTGCAATATTTCAGTTGATTTGTAATGAATCCAGAATGCATGACATTTTTGTTTTTTTAATTGCATTACAGAAAATAAAGAACTTTATCACAATATTCTAATTTTCTGAGACAGTCCTGTATATTAGGGCTGTGAAACGATTACAATTTTTAATCGGGTTAATCACAGGTTTTTGTGGATTAATCATGATTAATCACATATTACCGATATTCTCGGTATATTTTGTGAGAACATAGAGATTTATGACAAAAGACGGATATATACATTTATACATTCTTCTATACAATGGTGCTGCAACTCAGCAGTTATTTAGCAGTTTTCTTCCATATGGAACATTAACACATCTTCATCCTAAACAGAATGTTTAACCCTCCTGTTGCCTTTCGGGTCAATTTGACCCCATTCAATGTTTAATGTCGGTGTTCTTTGGGGTCAATTTGACCCCAGGCTGTTTTTCACTGTGTCAAACATATCAGAAATATCAACTTTTTTATTTATTTAAAGGGCTATTTAGGTAGTCAACAAACAAACATAAAGTACCTCACACTTAAACTTGGGAAGCAATATTAATTCAAATAATTTTCTGGAGGTTTTAATTGCTGGGGTCAAATTGACCCCGAGGGTAAAATATGTTAGTAAATGTAAAGGTAACAGGAGAGTTAAACAGAACATTTTTCTCTTGTTTGTCAACCATTAACTCCACCATGATACAATCTAAAGGCCTCTAGTCTTCCTCTAGCAGCTGCTGAGGCAAACTGACTGTGTGGGTTTTCTTCATGAACTGGGCCGTGATGAAAGGGACGGCGGGGACACCGCTGCAAAGCTGAAACCTCACCGGCCCGGACAGGTGGACAGATTGACAAGTGACTTTTTTTTGCTCGGTCCCGATCGCGCGACGGAGCTCTGTGGCGCGAGACGGAGATCGATAAGTGTTAACGCGTCGCGAAGAGACAGAAATGACATGCTGCTGTGGAGATACGATCAACAACAGACGTTTAGTTTAATAAAAGAACAAAGACGTGCTCTAGAGAACATGTCAGGGGGCGGGCCAATCTTTTTAATGTCATGCGATCTACCGACACTACGCCGCGATCTACTGGCAGGTCGCGATCGACGTGTTGAGACCCCTGATCTACAGGAAGTAAAAGTCGTAACAAGGTTTCCGTAGGTGAACCTGGGGAAGGATCATTACCGATGAACAGACCGTCTGCATGAGAGCGGACAGAGTTCAGATTGAAGTGGTGGATTGGAAGCTCATTTTGCAAGTGACTTTTTTTTCGTCCCGACGACCAACAACAGACGGATTGAATTAACTGAGTTAACGCGTTATTTTTCACAGCACTAATATATATGTATGTATATGTATAAATATATGTGTATACATATATATATTTATATGTATGTATATATATATGTATGTATATATGTATGTATATATATATGTATATATATATGTATGTATACATATATGTGTATACATATATATATTTATATGTATGTATTTATATATGTGTATATATGTATGTATATATATATGTATATACATATATATATATATATTACATATATATATATATAGGCAGAAACGGTCTCTGTTCAGTAGTCAGGGTACCTGTTAGAGTAAGTGGTCGAGGATAAACAAAAGTACACAGCTGGAAATTACAGAATTTAGTCTGTAAAGCCTGAGGAATTATTTTGGAGAAGGAAAGAAAGAAAGAAAGAAAATACACTTTAAGCGTCTTAAAGTACACTTAAAGGTCTGAAGTGGTCCACAACTGTTCCGCATTTCTTTGGGGAATAGCAGCGGCCTTTAACATAACGCTTGGCACGCGGTGCAGCCAACAGGTTTCATGATGGAGTGTATAAGTGGACGCTCGGTGGTGTGACAAATTAGTAGTGGCGACATGTAGACGTGGGGGCGTGGCCACGGCGTGCCTGAGAAGTGATGAAAGGAATCTTTTTTAAAAAATGGAATTGGATCCATGGATAACCTTTCCACTTCCCGATTGATCAGAAATCATTCAAACACTTTAATGACTTTAATGACACTTCATGGCCAGATTCAAAAGTAGTTAATTTAAGCTAAAACCACACAACTACTGCCAAAACAAACCGTGCTACTCGGACGTTGATTTGTTTTGTTCCTTTGTTTACGTCAACACCATAGTTTGATTGACAACTACAACGAACACAACAAAGCAGGCGAAGGCATCAGAGTTTGATTCAACCGCAAACACGTTGGGTGCAGTGAAGTAAAAAGTGGGATTTGTTTCTGAGAAAAAGAGCAAAGGAATGAGAGAGAGAGAGAGAGAGAGGGTTCGAGCTGGGCAATAATAAAATGGAAACTGTTTCTCAGCGAGGCAAAACTCAGGAGGGTTAACATGTCGTTACGCTGTAAATGTTGTATTCAAATTCATGTTTTTTGGGTTGCCTTCAGTAAAAATGCTTTTTTTCCTCCTTTTGTCACATTCTCCTCAGATTGAATTGAAGGCCAAAATCAGTTTATCGATGGCCTGCAGTCATGTGCAGTGTAAAAGACAGATATCATAAAACGCATATTGCTGGTTGCCAGCACAGAACCTGGCAACCCAAAAGGGCTTTTCGATTAAAGCTTATAAGTTGCATTAAATGTCATTTAGCTGACGCTTTTATCCAAAGCGACTTACAATCCTGTTAGAATCATACACCGTCGACGCAGCTACAGGGAGCAATTCAAGGTTAAGTGTCTTGCTCAAGGACACATCGACTAGGCCGGGGATTGAACCTCCAACCACTGACCCACAGTCGCCAGTGACCTGTAAACAACGCTTTAGAGCTCCGATGATGCTCATGAAAAAAGTCATTAGTGGTGACTGATGATCTATGAAGTCGACTTCAATTGTGTTGGCGGAGTTCCAACTCACTCTGGTGCCTAAGGACCAATTTGTTGTAAATATTGTTCACATCGAGACTCATTATGACGACAAACAATTCATAATTGACAATTGAGATTATTATACCGTACTGACTTTGAGGATATCAATGAATGTGGATTCAAGAAGAGGTGAATGAGTCTTACGTTCTGTGCTGTTAAGGCGACAGTCTACCAGCAAAGCAGCGGGAGAATATATTTAAACATATTGATTAATATTAGGGATTTTTCTTCTTGGACATCCTTTGTTTAGCCCCGCCCCCTCTGCTACTCCATCAGGCCGTCAAAGCTACCTCCGAGCCCAAACTGCCACTAACTGCACTCGGCAAATCGAATAAATGTGTCATTTGGAAAAAAGGAAAAGGCGATATTGGAGACAAGCAGACAGAAGAGTCTGCCGTATGTTTTTCGAAGGATGCATCCCAAGCTTTCTGGGTCATGTTAGGTAACGAGCATTATTTTTACACAACGATGAACTCGAAATCCACCAACGCATCTGAACATCTGAAACCGTCGCACGAGAGTCTTCAGGGCTCAGCCGGGCAGTTCCCGGTCGGAGCTGACCAGCGCTACGCTCTGAATGGTCAGTTCTCTTTCGAGGGCGGGACTAAGCGAAGGATCATCGCGGTGGACTCGCGGCGGAGGGTAGAGATGTGCATCGGTCATGGTTTCTCGAGGAGTTTCTGACCTCTCGTAGCACATGGGAGTTATGTGTCTGTGTTCTGTGTGTCTCGTGCATTTACACCAGGACGCAAACATGGAGCCTTTTGTTTGTTGACGGGGAAACCCCCACGGGGGCCTCTTCGAGTCACGTTGGCGTCGATGTTGTAGTGGCCGACATCAAGCGGTACTTTCAGTTTCCTTCGCCCCGAGTAGGACTTTCAATTCGCTGTCACGCAACAGAGCTATTCGCAGACGACCCCCTCGGTTCGTCCGCGAATAGCTCCGAGCTTTCCCGTGTTCAGCGCGGGGTCGTTCCCCCCCTCTGTTGATCTGTTCCAGTTCGTGAAGCGTGTTCAAACGGGTGCTTTTCAAACGCGTAATGGATCCCCCAGGTTGTACCCAGAGGGTCTCAGAAGGGCACCCCCACCCTCCGGTTGAAACCAACACCCAACGCCCCCCCCCCCCATCTCTGCTGATACGTGTCTGGATAATACTCTCTCGCCATCACAGGAAGGAGGGGTGGGGGGTGAGGTGTGTGTATGGGGGGGGGTGAGAAAGTTCCTGCTCATTCCTGCCACGGTTTGCGGCAACTAGATTCACGTTGGCTCCCCGAAGGAAGCGATCGTGTCCGGTGGCGAAAAACGTGACACGGGGTTTCATCGTTTTAGTGACATGGTGACCCCCTGATCTCTGCCCTCGCCAGCTGGTCAAGTATCACAAGTATCCTATCCTGCCTTGAAGCAACTTTTTAAAATATATTTTTTTTAAATCGCGAATTCAGAGAGTGATGCAGGGTTTTTTTGCGTGGGGGGGGGGGGGAGGAAGCAGAGTGTTTCCTTTAATGGCACAAGGCTCTCTTGTCAGGGGGGCGTTTCACAAAGAATACTTTGAAGGTAACTTCCTCCGCATTCTAAAAGAAAAGGTGCCCTTGAACTGAAAAGAAGCGACTGAAGCTCGGCGCGAGGAGCCAGCCGGGATTTGAAGTCTCCGTTTGAAGTGTCTTCGCGAGCAAAGTCTGCGCTCCGACTCCCCGAATCAAGCTAAGCCCGTCTTAAGCGGGGGGGCCTCCGCCGTCTCCTCCTGTGCCTCCTGCTCCTCTTTCTCCTCCGTTCACCCGAGGGACAGCTTTCTCTCCGTTTCACCACCGTTGCGTTGCTGCCGGTGCATACTAATGGCGTCTGGCGCTCTGCTGCAAGCATCGTTCCTCCTGTTGAAACCAAGGAGGGTCGAGTCCCACGCCCAAACCAAGCCGACTAACGGCAAACATTTCATACGTTTTTTGGACTATAGATTATTTTTGTACAATTACAATAAAACCGATCACTGATCGTTGCCCTTTATGTCCGGCTTGCGTTGCATTTCTGTTGATCAATGAGTTGATGGACAGAAAATGAAGAAAAAAAACTGAAATACTGAAGCACCATTTCCTGCAGAGCGGAGGCTTCAAGAACAACCGATCCAAAGAACTAAAAGTTTGCCGGAGATGTTAAGAAGTCCGGTTTTGGACGGGGGGATCAAAAGAAGAGGAAGATGAGGAAGAAACTATGAGAACTCACAGAGGGGCGGTGGCGTGAGAAAAGCTAAGCCTAACCCTTTTTAACCCTAAACCCCGCCCCCTTATTCTGCATTTCTTTCTCCTTTTTTGTTGTTCATTGATGATCTTTCAGTTTTGGAGCCACGCTCAGACAAAGCACTGCCGACGTCACCGTGGGTTCTGGGAACTGTAAGAATTATGGGTAAATTAATCTATAAGGAAAATAATTGTTCTTGTTCATTGCGTCTCCTTGCATTCGATTTCTGAGTATTAGTCCGTCCTTCTGACTCGTCTGAAGACCTGCAGCCGTCACCGTCCACCGCAGCCAGCGGGTGGCACGGGACACATAATCACATGTATCAATTCTGTGCAGAATCTGACCCCCCCCCTGGCATACCTCCCTGTGACGGGTCGCATGTACGTGTTCGGAGGGGAGGGCGCATGTAATCTATTTCTAGAACCAGTCTTGAGCCACTTTAATTGAGCCCCCCCCCCCCAACAGCCCCAATAAAGAAGCCTGCCCACCCAACCGTGGGGTAGCAATGTTGCCAAGATTGAGTTGCAGGTTATCCCGAAAATATATCCCCTGAGAGAAAAGAGTCCTCCGGGTTTGATAGAGGAGATGGAGATAGAGACTCGGGACAAAAAGACTCGACTCAGGCGTTTACCTGAGGTAAGACCTCATCTGGGCGGATGTGCAGAGGTGTGTGTGTGGGTGTGTGTGTGTGTGTGTGTGTGTGTGTGTGTGTGTGTGAGTGTGGGTGTGTGTGCACATGCAGCCGCTGCTGGTTCCAAACAAACGATGACCTTTTTAAAAATGTATTCATGAGAATTAGTTTGTGCTTCTGTGCGTCTTTGTTCCCGGCAAGAAAAATATGATTATAATAACGCCTCTTTTATTGTCTTCTATTGATTGAAATAGTGCACATTATTGATGGCACAAATTACATCGACGACGCATTTAGTTTCAATACAAACCATGGCTACGTCTGCGATCCCCCTCCTTGGTAATAGTAATAAGTAATAATGTTTAAAATACCACCCAGAAAGCTCTGTAGTATAGTAACATAATCTATTTATTCTTCTTTAGCTTAAGCCTTTGTGTACAGTTCAGTGTGTATTCGGGAATGCGGGGTGTGAAAAGCAGGGGGGGGGTTGTGGGTGTCGGGGGTGTGAATTGAACATTTTCATGTGTCGGTGGGCTTTATCTAACCTTTTCAAACCGTGTGTTCATATGATTTACTTTTGGCTCTGTAAAGTAAAGCCAATGCTGAAATGCCTTACGCTGTTGCATTCTCTCAAATGGCCATTAGGGGGCGACTCCTCCGGTTTTGTGAAAATAAGTCTGATCGTATAGAAGTCTACGAGAAAATGAATGCTCTTCTCTCAATTTATTCCCCTCAGAAAATAGAGTAAACATAAGTTTACGGTCTCAAGAACTAGTGTCAAATCTTCTATCACAGATATCCAGATGTTTATTGAAATACCCATAATAGTTTTCAATTTTCTTCAATTTTCTTCATATTTTTCTTCTTTTTTCCATTATTATTTTTGACGATTTGACGAATCGAGTAAGCGGCTTATCATCTTTTACATCCACAACAAACATACTGCAGCACTTTTCTCTCTAATGCCCCCCCCCCCCCCCCCCCCGTGAGCAGTGTTCATTTCTTTAACAGCATGGGGCTAATGGTCAGCTCCAAAAGCTCCTGTTCCATTTAGTGTTTTAGGATCATTCATATCATCCTCCTCTTCCTCCTCCTCCTCCTCCTCCCAACGTTTATCTTTTCTGGAAACAGCATGTTGCCAGTTATAATAATGAGTCTCCGCTCGCTCTCTCCGAGTTAAAAAAGAGAGAGGTCACTTTGGGAGAGAAGGATAGAGAGGGAGGCGAGACTCAGGCCGGAGACTCCGGGTGCTGCTGCAGCCTCGCGCCGACGACTAAAACAAACGCCGCCTTTTTTATCTTCCCCCGTACTGTTGAATTTTGCAGCGCTCTGGCGCCGAACGTTTCTTTGGGTAGCGAGCGGGGCTCGTCGGGAGCATGAATAAAAGAGGTCCTGGGGCGGAGCGGTGCAGGATTCCTGCTGCGCCACATTTAGATCGGAAACAGAGGGAGGAGAGAGGGCACAAAGAAAAAGCACTGCTGGCAGGACGGCCGGCCATCTGCTTGTTGCGCAAGCCTGTCCTGCTATGCGGACAGGCTTGCGCAACAAGGTGTGTCCGTGTTGTTTTGGTGTGTGTTCAGAGGGGGGCTGCGTTGTGACCCTGTCGGCATGTGTGTGTGTTTGTGTGTGTTGATGTTCCAGCTGAACTCCCCGATGCACTCGATCAGCAGCTCGGAGGACATCAAGCCCCCGCTGGGCCTCAACGGCGTGATGAAGGTGCCCGCCCAGCCCTCGGGGACCATCCTGTCGCTCACCAAGCACATCTGTGCCATCTGCGGCGACCGCTCCTCAGGTGAGTGACGGCGGCTTGTGGGAAGTTAAAAGTGTCCCATGGCTTTTTGGGAGTGGTTATTTTCTTGTTTTCTATTTGCAAGTTTAATCGACTCCTATAAATAAATCAAAGATGGAAAGATGGAATGAATGAAGTTAAATTGAGGTAACTATTTCAAAGTGCACACGAGTCACAGACTGACCAGGAATTTGATGTATGACTGAATTGTGGGAGGAGGTATAAAAACAATCTCTCAACAGCTGGGATTACACGACACACTCCAGGACTACCCAGCATCTTTCTTTTTTTTAAATTCCGACCACACCAAGGAAGCTCCGAAGAGGAACCACTCTGGATAGAGCTACGTACCGGCCGATCTCCTCTGCATGCGGGAGATCTTCCTAGTAGAACAACCAATGGCAGAAATGGCGAGGAGCAGTACCAGAAACTGCATCACGAGGGCGGCGGCCAGAGGGCACATGACAGACACCGACAAAACAGACACAAGGGGGGAGAATCAAAACATTTAGTCGCGAGTCGCGCTCCGTGTCGCTGTGCTCGGAGGCTTCGTCCATCCTCTCTGCCCGACCGGCAGAGAGCAAAGAGAGGAACTGTAACACATGTAACATAAACAAGAGACCACCCCCCTCCCCCTCCCTCCCTCCGACTTTAAGGGTTTTGTTCTCTGTTGTGCACTTTGACGAACCATCCTTTCTGTCTCCCGCTCTCTCCCACCACACACACACATATATATATATACAGGACTGTCTCAGAAAATTAGAATATTGTGATAAAGTTCTTTATTTTAACAATTAAAAAACAAAAATGTCATGCATTCTGGATTCATTACAAATCAACTGAAATATTGCAAGCCTTTTATTTTTTTAAATATTGCTGATTATGGCTTACAGAAAACTCTAAAATCCTATCTCATAAAATTTTAATATTTCCTCAGACCAAGTAAAAAAAAGATTTATAACAGCTGAGTGTTTGTCAAGGCTCAGGAAACCCTTGCAGGTGTTTCGAGTTAATTAGACAATTCAAGTGATTTGTTTAATACCCTACTAGTATACTTTTTCATGATATTCTAATATTTAGAGATAGGATATTTGAGTTTTCTTAAACTGTAATGCAAATATTTTTAATGAATCAGAATCACAATTTTTTATTTTTTTTATGCATTACAGAAAATAAAGAACTTCATCTGTTTTCTATTTTTCTGAGAATCTATATATATATTTATATTTATATATTATATAATAGAATTCCTTTTTGTTGTTAAAAATATAATATTTAAATATCTATATATATATTTATATATATAAGTCAAACTTTTTGTTGTTATTTTTAAATATATAGATTTTTAAATATTTTATTTTTAACAACAAAAAGAAGTTATACTTTTACACACACACACACATATATAAATATTAAATATTAAAAGTAGAACTTCCCTCCCTCTGACTTTAAGGGTTGTGTTGTTCTGTTGTGCACTTTGACGAACCATCCTTTCTCTGTCTCTCTTTCTCTCCCCCCCCCCCTCCCCCCCCTCCCAGGTAAACACTACGGGGTGTACAGCTGCGAGGGCTGCAAAGGTTTCTTCAAGCGGACGGTGCGCAAAGACCTCACCTACACGTGCCGCGACAGCAAGCACTGCGTCATCGACAAGCGCCAGAGGAACCGCTGCCAGTACTGCCGCTACCAGAAGTGCTTAGCCATGGGCATGAAGAGAGAAGGTACAGCACATACCGTAGAGGATAAAGTCCCACTTACCCATTGCCCCTCACATCTCGACTAAGATACACAGACGTTTGCACTGCGGCACGGATACTTTCTTTTTTTTGTCAGCCGGATGAGTTCTGGTGATTCGGGTTTTGGATGTGATTCAAGTGGACATAAAGGTTAAACTGAGGCAGATGTAGAGCACCTCAGATATGACACCCGCTTCTTCTTTTTTTCTCTCTCTTCCTAGAAGTTAAGCAACTAGTTTTCCTATCCTGCCTCTATTTAATTTCTACACACGCACTCACAGCTGTAACTGCTTCGCTACATCATGCAGTGCATAGCAGCTAAAACAATATATATTTAAAAACAACAAAATAAGTTCTACTCCTATTTATATATATAAGTATAACTTATTTTTGGTGTTATATAAAAATAAAATATAAAAAACATATATATATATATACAGTATATATATATATATATAGAAGTATAACTTATTTCTGTTGTTAAAATCTAAAAATATATCTTTATAAATATAACTTATTTTTGTTGTTAAAAATAATATATATATATATATATACTGTATATATAAATATATCTTATTTTTGTTGTTAAAAATAAAATATATATTTTTATAATTATATATATACATAAATGTATAACTTCTTTTTGTTGTTAAAAATAAAATATTAAAAATATTATATAAATATTTTATTTTTAACAACAAAAATAAGTTTTACTTTTACATATATATATCTATATATATATATATATATATATATATATAATTTCATATAATGCCAGCTCCCCTATGCACCCTCTTGAAGTCTTAGTTCACACACAGAGATGTCTTGTGCCCGAAGAGATACTCAACACGCACAAGCCAGTCAAATTGGATAATGTCTCGTAATTGCAAGGCATCGGGCGGGGACGTGCGCCGCATTCCTCAAATTAGAGGCTACCGATGGAACGCGAACCACTGCTCCTGCCCTGTCTTCAAAAAGGACACAGGGTTTAATCAGCCGCACGCCGACCGAGGCCACATGTACATGATCATGCGGTCGCACGGGGACCGATCCTTAAGCTTTAAAATCACATCTTTAGTTCACAGATGTGGTGGAAGGAATTCTGACTGAAACAGGCAAGATTCACATGGAGGTGACACAAACTATACACATGAAGCCCGTGTGCATCGGACCACACTTACTCTAACAAGGTTAACTAAATATATATATATAAATATATACCAGTGCACCATCGGTAGTTTCAGAGTCAGCGTGTCACCCCACTTCAAACAGTTGGGGCTTCGGCGCTGCTGAATGGATTTATTCAGGATGCAACGTTCCTGCAAACTTAAATCCCCCCCCCCCCCTTTCCAAATGCTGAAACCCTGTCCTCTCAGAGTACAGACTGGGGATTATGGGATCCTCAACTGTGACATTTAAGGTTTGACGACCTCTCGGCTACAAGTTCTACTGAATTGAGCTTTTCAACTTCCCTTTTTGCGTAAAAAGAGAGAAACTAAGTCAGAAGACCCCAGTGGAGGCCAGCTGATGAATACTCTGCACAGTTTAGTGCATCTTGTCCTGGCTCAGCATAGTTAGCGTGCTGGAATAAATGTTTTACATTTTCATATTCAGACAGAGGTCCCATTTATGCGACCGATCTGAAGCTTCGGGAAAAAACGATCAAACTAAAACTGAAAACTCACAAAAAGCCGTCCCTGAGTTATCTTGACTTGTAAAGTCTTGAGTTGAATACCTCGTTTTAATATTGGACGGCAAAAGAAGCACCGCGAGGAAAGATTTTGAGGGCTGAGAGGAAGGTGGGTGGGGGGGAGGAGTTGGGGGGGGTTGGCTGGGTTCACTGGCAGCGAGGTGTGAGTTCTCACACTCCACGAGGGCGTGACAGATGTGAACGCTCTCGGCGGCGCCGTATGCACCCCTTTCGCACGTTGAGGCAAATCAATCACTGCCTCTCGCCATTACGGTCGCCACGCGGTGACGGGATACAGACAAACAGAGGGTGGAGAGAATGTGCTGAGCGAGCCGGGGGGTGGGGGGGGGGGGAGAGGTGTGAACCAGGTGTGTGTACGTGCAGGTGCACAAGTGAACAACACGGGTGAAAAGGAAGAACGCTTGTTGTTGTTTTGTGGTGGGGCTTTTGGATCCAAGGCCAATACGTCTTGACCTTTCCGTATATCATTGTTAGGCCTTTATTTTTATTTTTTATCTCCTTTCAAGGAGTCTCAGGGCCCCGCCCCTCACCCGAGGGCTGCGGTTGGAGAACAGCAGTAGCCCAAAAGGCTAAGCGAATCCACAGAAAAACAGGATTAAATGAATTTATGCTCTCCCAGTAAGGAGAGGAGGATGAGGAGGAGGAGGAGGTGAGGAGGGGTAGAATAAAGCTAACATGATTTCAGCCCTCCTCACCTCTCGCTGACTCCAACACAAGTATTCTACCCTTGGGCTGACCTCCACCGCCAGACAGCAGTTCCTCGACTAAAATGGGGCCCCTTCCCCCCCCCCCCCTCCCCCAACAAGACCACGGCCTCTCTGATTCAGGGCTTGGAACAGAAACCAGAGTAGAGGGAACGTAAGAAGACAGATCATCCTGCAACACAGTGTGTGTGTGTGTGTGTGTGAGAGAGCGAGGTGGGACCGTTCTCCAGGTGTGTGTGTGTGTGTGTGTGTAAGCCCCCATGTCGACATTGAATTTCCAAAAGCCGTTTTATCATTCAACGCATCAGGTCCCAAACTTTTTATTTTTCTTATGTGTGGAGGGTAAACTTATTCAAAAAAGCACCATTTTTTTTCCTGCGGGGACTTGAATTAAGTAAATTATTGCCTTTTGAAACACACACACACAAACACACACACACACACACACACAGCTTTTCCATCCCCACTTGAGGGCGGAGGAGCGGTTTCTCTTGCCTCCGCCGCAGTGAGTCTCGGTGTCTGCTCAGCACACAAACCACTTCCTTTGTCTCCGCCGCCGAGCCAATCAGACGACGGAGCCGACACGCTTTAGCTTTTCCCCGTTTTTGTGTGTTTTTTCTTTTTTTACACGAAAAAAAATGTATCTACACAAACAGAGAGCCTTCATTGATTTGTGTTCTGGCTTTTTTTTATTTTTAGAATTGTTTATCGACGTACTACCGAACCACTTGAGAAGAAGTGACAGACAATATATTATTCTTGTGTATATAAATGATTTGTGTATCAAAGGAGCTGTCTTTTTGTTGTTGTTGTTGTCATTGAGCGCTTCATAGAGACACATCTCTTTGCTACGGAAGCTGCGGGAAGTCCTTGAACGCCACCCTGCCGTGCATAATGCCGGTCTCGTGTCGTAAATATGCTCCATCCGTACCGTCCAAGCAATTATTGATGATTGAACTCTTGTATATGTTTACTGGCATAATACACAACGACTGTTGGAAGCACTCGCGCGTGCGGGCAAGGGAACACAACTCGAGCTTTTGTGTGTGTACAAATACAAAAGTGTGTACAATTACAAAACAAGCGCAGAGTGTGCCTTCAGGTATCTAGTCGAAGGAGAGATTCATTGCCGAAAGCTGTTCCATCTCCTGCACCGCACGGCCTTATCAAGACATCTAATGTGTTTTCTTTTCCTTCAGGGTAGAAAGACAAATCTACCGGTGCGGGTCCCAGTGTAGTTCTCCCTGAGTCATGTTCAGAGTCTCAAAACAAGACCCGTCGTTGCTCTAGGAACTAGAACGCGTCATTGGAGAAACTTTTATTTTTGTGTATATTTTTTGGGATTTGGAACTGAGTGGAATAACACCAACACCCACGGAAAAAATGACTGGATGTGGTTTTTTCAGTCCATTGCGATGGCTAAAAGTCCACACTGAAGGAGTTTTAAGAAAATAATTAAAGCTGTGTTACTAAATGTTTGGCCACTAGGGGGCAGACGACCACAGTCCCGACTTCCCGAAAGAGAATCCAATATTCACTCTCCCTTTGAGCTCTTGTTGTGGTCTCCACCAGCATGTGGCTCTTGAGCGGCTACATTTATTCATTGATTAACGCATTTTGAATACTAGTTGTACAGTATCGAGTCATTTTCATAGAAAATACACACGTGCTCTTGAACATATGTCGACATCGCGATAGGCCGATTAACAGGTCGGCCAATTCGCGGGGCGATTAATGCTATTTTTAAGATAATTGACAGATGCCAGGGGAATTATTGATTTGTTTAATGTCGTATTTCACTGAGCGAACACGAGGGAGGCCACTCAAACACATCAAATGTTTCATTTATGAAAGTGTATACATTCATGTTGTCTCTTTAAGAAACAAGTAGATGGGGATAAATGCCGTTGTTAATTACATGAAAACTTTTTTCATTTCTGAGTTGTATTTTTTTAAAATTGTTTAGTTTTTTGATTTAACTGTTTTTTATTATTATTATATTATTAATTCATGAGGTTGATGATTGCAATTTTTAAGCCTAAAAATAAGTGCACTGCAAACAATGTAGACAATAACTGTTAACTACATTTAAAGTCAGCATTGTGTCGCATTTTATTCATTAGTAAATAGTTTTCATCAACTGCAATATATTATATATATATATATATACTGTGTTGAATACATTTAAGGTCAGCAATTGTGTCACATTTTGTTCATTATAAAATTGTTTTCATCAACTGCAATATATCGGCATTATATATATATATATATATAAATATATTTATATATATATGTAAAAGTAAAACTTCTTTTTGTTGTGAAAAATAAAATATTTATATATATATATATATTTTTAATATTTTATTTTTAACAACAAAAATAAGTTATACTTTTATGTGTGTGTGTATATATATATATATATATTATATTATATTATATGGGCTGACAAGCTAATGACTAGTGAGTGTAAAACAAAAGACAAAACCAAAAACAGCAGTAGTGACCGGAACCAGTTTTGTTACATGCAGCCGTTCAGGAGGAGCGCCAGCGAGCCAAGGAGAGGAACGAGAACGAGGTGGAGTCCACCAGCTGTGCCAACGAGGACATGCCCGTGGAGAAGATTCTCGAGGCCGAGCGGGCGGTGGAACCCAAAACCGAGACCTACATCGAGACCAACATTGGCGCGCCATCCAATTCGGTGAGTGCGATTTTGCACAAATCAAATACTTTCTCTCCCTTGTAGATGTGAACAGTTTTCATGCGTGTTAAAGCCTCTCTTTTATGTTATTGACTTAACGGGGACATATTCTGTATGGAAAAAAAACGTAATGCCGTATTAAATACTAATAGGTAACGACTTCAAACTGTAACCGCGTCCAACTCCACTGCCAGAAAACTGACAGAGGAGAAAGCTAAATTAATTTCAGATGTATGGCTCACGGCTTCTACTTTATTTTCCGCTTTCCAAAACTCTTTCTGGAGCCGTCCCACCATTGTCCACATGTTTTCGATCTTTCCAGCTGCACGTAGCTCCGACGGTACATACAAAAAAAATGTTGCATTGCATTTGCACAGTCACGGCACCGCACACTTTAAAATGCGCGTCATAGGCCGTACGGACGAGGTGCGTGCGGCTGTGACGTCGCCCGATGGTTTGTGGGCTACGAATTTTTTACGAGTTTGAGATTTTGTCCGTCGCCAAGATGTCACAATTAACTTTCACTGGGGGGGAAAAAACCCAGACAACTCCCAGACCGGATAACATCATGGTAATGACCTGTCAATCACAAGGTAGCCACGCCCTAAAGATCTAAATGAGATCATAATGTACTTCATGAACACCCTGCTGTATTTAAGGAAACTTGAAAACAAGCGACTGAGACCATAAACTCAGTTTTACAATATTTACTGAGGGAATAAATCAAGTGAGAATGAAGATCATCTTGTCATAGACGTCCATACAGATGTGGCTTCCTACGAAGGAGTAGAGAGAACGCTTAAAAAGTTTAAAGCGCTTCAGCATCGACAACCGAAAAGTTTGCCACCTGCTCACAGCTCGGCGCGTATTTTCTTTTGTTGTTTTTTTTTGCTCGTGCAAACATAGGGCTCTTGTTGTGATCCCCGAGTCGCCGTGCACATTTTGAATTGGGACGTCGTGCTGTTTGGAAAAAGCATTTTCTTCTTTGTGTCGTGGAGTTCGAGGCTGTCAAGTCGGTAAAGATGGCCGCGATTACCGTCTTGTCCTCCCTCTTTTAGTCCCTTTGGAGGCGGTTGCTTGGAGTCTGGGGTGCTGCTTAACCGCTTCACCTCGCATTATCTCCTTCACTCAGCTGCGAGTCGTCCCCCCCCCCCCCCCCCCATTGGCTGGGCACTGTGGGCTGTCTTTTAAACAGAGGAGACTAGCAGCGATGAATAATGCAACGGGCCGACTGTTCCTGAAAGCATCCCACAAAGCCTCCGCTTCCTTCAGAACCCTGCTGCAACACGAGGAGCAGAGGAGCTGCACAGGGGCCTACCAAAGGGAGGGAGGGAGGGAGCGAGAGAGCGAGAGAGAGCGAGAGAGAGAGAGCGAGAGAGAGAGAGCGAGAGAGCGAGAGAGAGAGCGAGAGAGAGCGAGAGAGAGCGAGAGAGAGAGAGCGAGAGAGAGAGCGAGTGAGAGAGAGAGGCGAGAGAGCGAGAGAGAGCGAGAGGCGAGAGAGAGGCGAGAGAGAGAGGCGAGAGAGAGAGAGCGAGAGAGGCGAGAGAGAGAGGCGAGAGAGAGGCGAGAGAGGAGAGAGGCGAGAGAGAGAGAGAGAGGCGAGAGAGAGGGAGAGTGAGAGAGAGAGAGAGAGAGAGCGAGCGAGAGAGGGGCGAGAGAGAGAGATGGGCGAGAGAGGATAGAGAGAGAGAGAGGCGAGAGAGAGAGAGGAGAGAGAGAGAGAGAGAGAGCGTCGAGAGAGAGAGAGAGAGAGAGAGAGAGAGAGAGAGAGAGAGAGAGAGAGAGAGAGAGAGAGCGAGAGAGAGAGAGAGAGAGCGAGAGAGAGAGAGAGAGCGAGAGAGCTAGCTTCGTAAATGTCCTGTGAAGTGAAGGTAGAAATGTGAGGTCTGTTATGTGAGTGAATGGGAGCTAGCTAACGTAGGAGATGAGCGTTGACATGAGGGAGAAGGAGCCGTCCCGGGGGGGGGGGGGGGGGGGGGGGCAGCTCAGACACACTAATGCCCCGAGCGTGTTTCTCGGCCCCGTCGGGTCCCTCGGCGCCCGCTGACACCAGGAAGAGGAGCGTTTCCAAAAGGGCGGCGGACGAGACACGGATGTACGGGGCTGAGAATCTTCTGTCCGACACGTGGAATCTAATTCTGATAAACAAGCGACATTGCTTTACGGTTCTTGTACGGAAAAAAACAACTTTCCGCAAATCTTTCGACTACATTTGTAGCTAAGCGATTCGCTTTAATCCATTAGCCTGTTCTCGCGATCAAACTCTGTGTGGCATCGCTCACGGTGGCTGCAGAGGACGGCTGCTCGACAAACAGTCTGCAGATGTGTGTTGGCCAAATGTTTTGATGAACTGATGGTTTTCCTCCCTTACCTGAGTTTTATTACCTTCGCATTGAAAATGCGGAAGGTTATGTTTTGATCGCCGTGTATTTATTTATTACCTTCGCATTGAAAATGTGGAAGGTTATGTTTTGATCGCTGTGTATTTATTTATTTATTTATTTGTATGCGTGTTATTCACAAAACTCAAAAAGTATTGAACCGAATCGCATGAAATTTGGTGGGATGATTGCTTATTATCCGGGGACCAGTTGATTAGATTTTGTGATCAATCGGGTCAAAGGTCAAGGTCAAGGTCATAGAAAGGTCAACATCTTTTTTTTACCATAGCACGATACATTTTTGTCCAATTGGCATGTAACTAATGCCAACATGTTCATAATTCAATGCCCAATCTTGTGATATGCGAAGGTATGCGCTCTACTGAGTGCCCATTCTAGTTTATTTATTTATTTGTATGCGTGTTACTCGCATAACTCAAAAAGTATTAAACCGAATCGCATGAAATTTAGTGGGATGATTGGTTATTATCCGGGGACCATTTGATTCGATTTTGGGATCAATCGGGTCAAAGATCAAGGACATGGAAAGGTCAAAATCTTCTTTTTACCATAGCACGGTCAATTTTTATCCAATTGGCATGCAACTAATGCCAAAATGTTCACAATCCAATGCCCGATCTTGTGATATGCGAAGATATGCGCTCTACCGAGTGCCCGTTCTAGTTGATTACGTGACGGTGAGAGTTCTCACTATCTACTGGATTCATAATGTAGCCTCACTCTGGGTCATTTTGGTCCCTCTAACATGATGCAATTCTCACGCTGTACTGATTGTGTGTGTGTGTGTGTGTCAGAGTAATGCAGAGCTCCGCCCCTCATGCAAAGACAGGCACAGAAACAGAGAGCGCAGTTTTGAGGCGAGAGAATCTCACTCTATAACTTTTAACCCTTGTGTTGCCTTCGGGTCATTTTGACCCGAATCAATATTACACCCTCCCCCCGCCTTCAGATTAATTTGACCCCATTCAATGTTTAATGTCGGTGTTCTTTCGGTAGTCAACAAACAAACATAAAGTGCCTCACACTTAAACTTGGAAAACAATATTAATTCTAATAATTTTCTGGAGGTATTAATTGCTGGCGTCAAATTGAACCCAAAGGGTAAAATATGTTAGTAAATATAAAGGTAACAGGAGGGTGAAACATTGAATCGGGTCAAAATGACCCGAAGGCAACACAAGGGTTAAAGTAACGCGAACTTGAAACCTCATCTAGTCTCCAGCTTTCTACTCATTCAGAACGGGAACTGGGGTTTTCGGGACGGTGCGGTGGTCACCCCTCGAAGCCAGTGGCCGGTTCTGGCTTCCTCGCTGACGATCACCGCTGGTTGCCACGCATCGTGGAGCCCGTGGCTCTCTAGGACGACGTGTGTTCCAAATGAGGAGAGGAGGAAAAGAAAGAGAGAATAGATGAATCGAAAATGAGATATGGCTGGAAGTTTGCGGGGAAAACATCGCTTTGAGCTGAACCGCACTGGAGCCCAGGATGTTGGCCGAGAGTCAGAAGGACTCCCCTTCTCTCCGAGTCCCCCCCCCCCTGTAGGGTCTCCATTGAGAGGCACTGCCCCGTGCTGTAATTAATCACAGAGCCCCAGGGCTGTGAGTGCACACCGTGAATAGGCCACCAGCCAGTCTAATGGCCGACCTGAAAGAAGTGTGTTTATCTCATGGTGACCTCGAACCGAAGTTAAACAGGCGTTAGTAATGCGCCTCCAGTCGGGGCGGGGAGAGGGGGGGGGGGGAGAGATGCGATCGCTCACCAATCCTGCAGGGGTGAGTTTTCTCCTCCTCCAGCGTTCACAGCGCACCGTCAGCGCATCACCTTTTCCTTTTCTTTCAATGTTTAGTTTCCTATCTAGTCAGGAAGCGTTGTGTTTTTGTCTGCACGGCAGTTTGCCGATGACTCATCCTCTCTCTGGTGTCCGAGAACAGCTTTTTTGTTAAAATTTGTTTTATTTTTAATTCAACTTAAAACGTGGGGCACGACGGGGCGGAGTAATTCATTTCCCCCGCCGATCCGCACGAGCGCCCACGTTTCGCTCCCGTCGTCACGCCAGGGCAGTCTGGTTCAAGCTGAAGAATGACACATTGTCACGTTAAATCTCTGTCCCCGTCTCCTCGAGTGATGAAAATGTCATGGGACGGTGTGCAAGCCCTTAAGTTTTGGGCATGGCCGGCCGCGAACCCCTTTTTGATTCGCCGGAATCGTCCCTTTTTTCATTTGTTTCGGTGGCGGGCGTTAGGAGAGCGGCTAAAATACACAAACCAACGGGTCTCCTCTTGCTTGTCAGCCTCTAGTGTCAGCTTTATCCAAGCCTGTTGGCTCCCTACTTCACAGCGGTAGACGACAGTCGGGCCGTGAGATATCCCGGCGTGGACTTCTGGGCCGATGTTATTCCGCCCCAGGCCACCGGCGGCGCTCCTCCATATCGCCCCCCCCCCCTAACACCCTTAAATGCCACTTTGTGACATGAACAGTAATGTGGAAGGATCGTTGCAGGGAAAGTGTAAGCTCTACTTGCCCCTCCTCACACCCCCACCCCCCCCCCACCCCGTCATCTCACACAAGACAGGAGCGAAAGAAACCAGACCAGTGTCAACACGGCTAAGATAGCCATTCAACATTCATGAACCTGCCATGTTTGAACCTCGGTACTTGTATTCCGATGGAGAGGGGCGGTCGCACGGCGAAGGCCCTTTTTATTTTTGTATTGTTTTTAATACCATTTTTTTTTCATCTGGGGCGCCTCTTCAGAATGAATTTAGCCGAAGCCGTCGGTGGCGGGGGGGGGGGGGGGAATGCAGCTCGCTAAAAATCTGCGGCAACGTCCGCGTGTCCCGTAGGAGATCAGAATTGTGAAATATTCATGAGGTGCCTGTTTTCTCTCCCCCCCCACACACCTCACCCCCTGAAGAAGAAGCAACACAACCCCCCCCCCCAAAAAAAAACTTTTAAGCGACTTTCACTTGACAAAAACAGTGTTGGCTTTGTGTCTGTTCTTTCTTCTTATCTCCGATTGCTCTGCAGTCGGTGTGAGTTTCCCACCGTAGGGAGGGAGCGTGGAGGAGAGGGAGGGATGGATGGTCTTTTGGCCTGCGCCTTATGAAAGGAGCGCGTCTCCACCTTCATCTTGAGCTAATCTTCTCCGGAGAGCCGCCGCTCATGCCGGGAGATCCTCCGAGCTTTTTAGCATCGATCGGCGGGATTTGGGCAGACTGGAAGTTTGGGGAGAAGTTTTTTGTGTGTTCTTTTTCTTTGTCGAGTTCACACAGGGATACTTCGAATTTAAGGAATGTTTACTTGATTTTCAAAATTATGCACAAACGTGTCTTTGTTTACACTCACGCACATCAGGGGTTCGCGCTCCGGGGACGACGGGAGATTACTCGTCGGAGATTGACAGCGTTGTTCAGTGTTTTTCTTGTTTTTGTTTGTTCACCCCCTCCCAGATGGGTTTACATTTGACTGAGTCAGTCGTACTGTCTGCGTGTTGCATTAGTATTCCACGGCTGCTCATCAAATCCCTGTTGGTCAGAGAATAACGGCTCCCGATCTGATGTGTTGTGACGGTCCTTAAAATTTCACAAAAAGAAACGACAAACCCCCCAAATAAACACATCAGCTCGTAAATGTGTGTCCGCTTGAAGCTTTTCATCGAACGTGAATGGAAAGCTCCGAGTCGTTGTGTAACTGAGCTTTCACAGCGACGCATCCAATTACAATGAGCGCCATTCTGCACCCAAAGAGAAGAGAGGTTTTTTTTTTTTTAAAGCGTACACACACCATGTCTTACACAATCAAATAATAGATTGTGTCCGCGCGAGATCCGTCTTTAAATGACAACAATGAATCTTTTGAACGCGTATGAATAACGTTGGATGTTACATTAGCTGCTGATGGATAATGACAGCGGGCGCTTTTTTCTTTCATGTGTATGTTCGTGTAAGTAAATAGGAATATTTATCACGCACCCGTATTGGCTGAGTGTTTCTAAAGGCCTGATAATGAAGTCCCACTGGAGCTCCTTAGCGCTTGTTACGTTGTGAAGTGTCAGCAGAGTGTCAAGAGGGGCCTCTTGAGCTCCACTCACCGGCCCGCGAACGGCTGCTGATTTGTGCGTCGGCTAAAAGGGTCCCCAAAGAAACATCCTTTTGTTCTTCGCAGCTCTCTGCAGGTATTTCCTCCACGAGCTGGGACGGAATCAATATTTGTTTAGCGTTCCTACTTGCTCTTCTTTAGAGGTCATCATTCATAGCATGGTACTGATGTGTGTGTGTGTGTGTGTGTGTGTGTGTGTGTGTGTGTGTGTGTGTGTGTGTGTGTGTGTGTGTGTGTGTGTGTGTGTGTGTGTGTGTGTGTGTGTGTGTGTGTGTGTGTGTGTGTGTGTGTGTGTGTGTGTGTGTGTGTGTGTGTGTGTGCAGGGCCCATGTCAGTGTCTCCTTTTGCAAGACACTTCACCCCAAAGTGCTCCCGTAGCTGCGTGTGAATGTGTGTGAATGTTCGTTGCTGCTGCTGGGCAGGTGGGCACTAGGCTCCTCCCACCAGCTTATGCATGGGTGTGAATGGGTGAATGACATCATGCGAGTGGTCGGACCATTTACCATTTGATAAGTGGCTCAGGCTCGCAGCCAAAACGAGCCACTAAAGCCCAACGGTATCACACTTTTGTCTCAACGTCTCACTCTGAGATTTGTTTTCCGTTGGTCTGTTCCCCTGCAGCCCAACGACCCGGTGACAAACATCTGCCAGGCGGCTGACAAACAGCTCTTCACCCTGGTGGAGTGGGCCAAGAGGATCCCCCACTTCTCTGAGCTGCCACTGGACGACCAGGTCATCCTCCTACGAGCAGGTATGAAAAAGAAGAGCTCGAACCGCACAAAAAGCCTACGCTTTATTCCATCACGACCGCTCCAGTCAAGTGTGAAAAACTCTGCCGAGCGCTCCAGGACTACTGGAATCGAGCCAGTTATTATTTGAAAGTATAGCAGCAAAGAGAGAAATTGATTTTAATGCAATCGGAGCAGTGCCTTCATGACAGTCGTCACGTTCGCTACGCCTCGATCGCTACGTCGAGATCGCTACGTCGAGATCGCTACGCCACGATCGCTGCGTCACGTTCGCTACGTCACGTTCGCTACGCCTCGATCGCTACGCCACGATCGCTACACCTCGATCGCTACGTCGAGATCGCTACGTCGAGATCGCTACGCCACGATCGCTGCGTCACGTTCGCCGCACGTCGCTCGCTCGCCACGTCGCCTCGCTACGCCTCGA
This sequence comes from Pseudoliparis swirei, assembly GCF_029220125.1. Classification (NCBI taxonomy): domain Eukaryota; kingdom Metazoa; phylum Chordata; class Actinopteri; order Perciformes; family Liparidae; genus Pseudoliparis; species Pseudoliparis swirei. Next base: position 5,023,595 of record NC_079402.1, on the reverse strand, counting down.
TCGCTACGTCGAGATCGCTACGCCACGATCGCTACGCCACGATCGCTACGCCACGATCGCTACGCCACGATCGCTACGCCACGATCGCTACGTCACGTTCGCTACGTCACGTTCGCTACGTCGAGATCGCTACGCCACGATCGCTACGCCACGATCGCTACGCCACGATCGCTACGCCACGTTCGCTACGTCACGTTCGCTACACCTCGATCGCTACGTCGAGATCGCTACGCCACGATCGCTGCGTCACGTTCGCTACGTCGAGATCGCTACGCCACGATCGCTACGCCACGATCGCTACGCCACGATCGCTACGCCACGATCGCTACGTCACGTTCGCTACGTCACGTTCGCTACGTCGAGATCGATACGTCGAGATCGCTACGCCACGATCGCTACGCCACGATCGCTACGCCACGATCGCTACGCCACGATCGCTACGCCACGTTCGCTACGTCACGTTCGCTACACCTCGATCGCTACGTCGAGATCGCTACGCCACGATCGCTACGTCACGATCGCTACGTCACGTTCGCTACGTCGAGATCGCTACGCCACGATCGCTGTGTCACGTTCGCTACGTCACGTTCGCTACACCTCGATCGCTACGTCGAGATCGCTACGTCGAGATCGCTACACCAAATGAGAATCTATAGACACGAGGAGATGTAAACAGGAAGAGAATAAATCGCAAATGGCTAACGAGAACCGTAGGATATGTTGCTGTTGAGCTAAATAACCAGAATAACAGATGCTACAAACCATCTCTCTCTCTCTCTCTCTCTCTCTCTCTCTCTCTCTCTCTCTCTCTCGGTAGAACAGTGAGTCAGAACTTAAATAGACTTAATTTGGCCGTCACAGTGAATGGCCTTTCTCGGTCATGTGATCGAGGCGGTCGGAGCGAGAGGCCAGGATCACGGAGACGGATCATCCCTCACTTCTCTCCTCCTTTTCTCAACCACGAAAAGGTCTTCCCAGTTTCTTTCGACGCGTTGCCCGCCCGTCGCTTTTCCATTACGCCCTTATATTCTAAATCCACCTTGAGAGGGCAATTTCTATTACACACCCTGAGAGAGGGGAGTGAAAAAACGAAGAAAATCCTCCTCATCACTCCTCAGCACATGCAATGATGGAGAGACTTCAGCCAAAGAGAGAGAGCGAGAGAGAGACATTATTTTCCGGAGCGCTGGGCTCTCAGGTTTGCTATAAATAACCGCTTTAGTTCTGCTGTATCACAGAGGAGGAGGAGGAGGAGGAGGAGGAGGAGGAGGAGATGCGAGTGTTGCCAGGCAGAACAGTTAAAGGAGCCCCGTCGCTCTAAAGGCTCTCCGGCATCACGGCCCGGCGTCTTCATCGCCGTGGCAACCGGCCGCCTCGTCCCTCTTTACACGCTCGTCTCACCCAGAAGAGCACGAGTCAAACGTCTCCGTGATAACCCGCCGCTGCACGCTCTCGCCGCCGCGCAGCTTCATTGATTCATTGGAAATCCCCCCCCTCCTCCCCTCGCCCCTCCCCCTCTTTGTTTGTCAGTTTAATTTAGCTTCTGAACGCTGCGTGAACTTTTGTACCGGGAATTTGCCGGTGTATTTTTTTTGGGTCTTCCTTTTTGCTCATATTTCTCTCCTCCTCCCCCCCCCCCCGTCTCTGCCCCGCAGGTTGGAACGAACTCCTCATCGCGTCGTTCTCGCACCGCTCGATATCGATCAAAGACGGCATCCTGCTGGCGACCGGGCTGCACGTCCACCGCAACAGCGCCCACAGCGCCGGGGTGGGCGCCATCTTTGACAGGTAGTTACTTCTATGTCATTGTGCTCACGCCACCATAACATACGTTTTTTAAAGAAGCGGTTTATAAATTGTAACGGGTAATAATTGATTGGCTCGCAGAATCAGTAACTTCTTTTAAATCACTTCTTAAAACCCATTTTTACAGAGCAGCTTTTGAGTGATCCATTTAATTTTTAATTTTAAATATACTTGTAAATGTAATATTGGTTTCTTGCTGTTCCAATTGTTTGGCTTTGACTCTTTGTGGAGCACTTTGTAAACATTGTTTTTAAAGGTGCTATATAAATAAAGTTATTATTATTATTATTATTATTTATATATGTTTTACAGATTGGGGAAAAATATCTGCGGTTATATTTTAGGTTATTAATGGCTTGTGTTTGTATTTTTGTCTTAGAAGTCAAAACCTTATTAGAAAGTGGCAACATTTGAGAATACTTAAGACACAAGTAATGTTGTATTAATGGTAATAAATCACGCATTAAGGATTTAACAATCAATAATACTCCATTAATAATGCCTTGATGCTTGCCAAGTTGTGAAAAATGTTTGTATGTACTCGCGTAGCATAACTACGTTATGCCTCAGAGGGCTTTACAATATGCACACATACGACATCCCTGACCTTTGACCTCACATCAGATCAGGAAAGACTCCCAAAAAATAGAAAAAACCCTTTCAAAAGGAAAAAAGGGAAGAAAGAGGAGTGGGCGGGGCATCAGCAGGGCCATGGTATCAGACCCAGCCAGGTCCAATGAGATGTGAAGTCAAAATGACTCAGGAGAGGAAGCAGAGTTAGTAATGTGTGATGGAGAGATGTAAATTCATCCACAAGGAGAGAGAGAAGAGGAGAGAGGTGCTCAGTGTATCCTAAACGTCCCCCAGCAGCCTATCAGCCTATAGCAGCGTCTCTAGGGGCGGGACCAGGTGAACCTGATTCAGCCCTCACTATAAGACTATCAAGAGGAAAGTCTTCAGTCGACTCCACATGAGGCGACTCAACCATTCATAATCCTGTGTTACTGATCTATAAAGCCTTCATGCATATTTTATTAACTACTGACGAAACATTTGATTTTTTTCGAAGGTGGTTCACGGCAACGATTTTTGGTTTCTTCCACTTTAAATATGAACAGCTAGACTAGACAAGGCGAATGGGCACGGTAACTATTGATTCCAGTGTATTAAATATGAACACCTGTGTGCATCAGCGATCTCACGGGGAAACAAAACTGCTCCGAAAATGTCAAAAAAAGAAGCAAAAATCCCTGCGGAGCGACTCCCGGTGAAGTCGGACAAACCGCTATCGACATTCCAGATGTCTGGCACGCTGAAGTCTCACAGGGTCGTTCAGCAGCTCCGCACCTTGAGCTACATCAAGATGCATGGGATGGTTTTATATATATATATATATATATATTTTATACAGTTTTCTAAATAGGTTGAAAGAGTTGGAGGAAGGTTCATCTGGTTGTAGATGTTTTTTTGACTGAGGTATGTGCACCTGCGTGATCTGGGATTCTGACTTGAGTCTCAGTTTTGGTTTTACTCAAGCTGTGAGAAAAACATTATTTTTCTTGTTTCTTTTTTATTGTCTGTCACTGTTTTATGTTGTATGTCTGCAAGTGTGTTTAATGTGCTTACTGCCGTCTTCGCCAGGGCACTCTGGGAAAGGAGATGTTTTATCTCAATGAGGCTATTCCTGTTTAAATAAAATATATGAATAAATAAAATTAAAATAAATAAAAAATAAATAAAAATAAGTAACATAAGTAACATAAATAAACACAATAAAATAGAATAAATAAATATTACAAAATATATATATATATATATTTATTTAGCGACAATTCATTGCCAACATGATTTATTGAGAAAAGGGGAAATTGCGTAAATGGCGCCGCGTCGCCAGCAGCCCGTCTCCTTCTCTTCTCTCGTGCCTCTGCCCAATCATCAGCGGCGCTCACAGCCACGGGACATATTCCATCTCTGGCATTAACTGTGGCGTCGCATTAAGATGCAGAGAGCTGATAGTGTTTCTTTATCTACTCCGTCTCTCTCTCTCTCTCTCTCTCTCTTTGCGATACAAATGAAGACACTGATTAACTTAAACACTTGAGTCCTTTTCCTTTTTTTCTCCCCTTTTTTGTCTCTAGCTCTGTTGTTCCTCCTTGGAACAAATTGAATTAGAATGAGCTAAGAGCAACAATTGACTTTACCATCCGAGGGCAGGGGGGGGGGGGGGGACCGAGTCACAGAGGGGTGAGGAGTTCGACACAGCGACACGCCCACCGGTGACGTCAGGCCCAGACGTGGTGTTCGATTACAGCGTGTGTTTATTACTCTGTGGCTTTTCTTTTATGAAAACCATGAACTAAATATAATGGCTTTGTAAACTTTTCCACTGCTCTAACTGTTCCTACGTGGGCTGAGCGTATATATATATATATATATATATATGTTTAAGTGTATTTTTTTAAACATTTTTTTATAGATTTGAGCTGGATGGATTGTCATGAAAACTCATTTTTAATGACCCGGTCTGGATCTGGATAATTCACATGGAGCGCAAACCAATTAGACTCAACTTCTCTGGCACGCCGTCGTCTGACGTCACACAAAACAAAATGCTTGATTTTGAAATGAACCACATCTTCTTCTTCTTCTTCTTTCTGGGTCTCTTTTGCGCAGAGTGCTCACAGAACTGGTGTCGAAGATGAGGGACATGCAGATGGACAAGACGGAGCTGGGGTGCCTTCGAGCCATCGTCCTGTTCAACCCAGGTAACTCTCTGAAGCGACGGGGTCACGTGATTTTAAGAATCGACAGCACCGTTGACATATTTCCGACGTGTGATTGTTCTCGAACCCCATAGCTTTGTTTGCTGAACCTGTGTTTGTTTATTTTTTGTTTCATTTGTCGTTGTTATACAGCGCTATTGCTTCAAGCTGAAAACGAGAAATAAATAGATATTCTAAAATGGAATGACTCATTCAGGACTTACTAACACTAAGCCCGTAATTCTATTTCTGAGTGTCAAACTCCTCCAATATGCTTGACAGATGTTGGCTGTGCTTAGCACACGGAGGGAGACGATGAGGTCGTGCTGTGACGGGAAATGTTTTTTAAGGAATGAAACATGTCACCACTGGGACCCTTTGGCATATCTGTTTTACACGGACCTCTCGGAGCCAAAGAGCCGTGATCCTGTGGAGGTTCTGGGTGGAGTGTCGCTGAGCGGCGGACCGGGGGACTCGGCTTGACCCCGTTTGCTGCAACCTGAGAACTGGGAACTGGCTTTTCGCTCGCCTGTGTTTTCTTTGAACTTGCCTTTGGACGTCTCCTGTGAAATTGAGACTCGTAAAAAAACAAACTGCTGCGCTTCCACCTCTTGAGTGAGTCTGCACAGCGCTGAGGGAGCGACGCCAGAGCCGAGCGCGTATTTATATCCCGGTGCTGTTAGTTGAACTGGAGAAGGCGCACGCACACATTGGGACTCGCGCTTCGCTCGGCGCCCGTTAGCGCCGGTTAGCGCCCGTTAGCGGCCGCTGCGTTCTCAGCCGTTAGTGAACGAGCCGTCGCGTTAGCCGCTAGCCGAACACGAAAATTAAATGTGTCTGAGAGTTACGCAATAGGACTTACTCATTCAGGACTTACTATTTATACAGTTTGCTTTATACGGGTAATTTCCGTTAACTGTTGGCTCCGAGCCAAACGCGCTCGCAGACTGCGGGCGCAGACGAGCAGATGGAGGAAGCGGTGGCGAGATCAAACGGGCAATAAAAGGTGTTTTTGAGAAAGCGAGCGCTGTGAGGTCTGCGAGCGCGCCGCCGTTAGCGGGCCACCCAAGACACTCTGCAGTTTCGCTGTCGCGGGACGCAAGATTAGCCGGGGGTGAACTCTCACTCACTCACTCACGCGATCGGGGGGGGGGGGGGGGGGTCCTGCCTTTTCCCACACTGTGCGTCCGAGTCCAGAGCCGCCGACAACAAACGTTCATTCACTGCTGGATCGCTCGCGCTCTGCTTTGTTCCCCCGGAACGCGAATCAATGGCGCTTTTGTGAGCGCTGAACATTTGCGACGTCCTAATTGGACGAACCCCGAGGATGCGGCGAGCGCCGCGGAGTCAAACCTCAACTCGCGTGCGAAAGTCGGGTCGCCCCGGAGGTTTTCACAAGACGAGAGCGACGGCGAAGAAGGAAGAAGTTGCGTCGCTCTGGATCACATGTCGCTCTGGATCACATGTCGCTCTGGATCACATGTCGCTCTGGGATCACATGTCGCTCTGGATCACATGTCGCTCTGGATCACATGTCGCTCTGGGATCACATGTCGCTCTGGATCACATGTCGCTCTGGGATCACATGTCGCTCTGGATCACATGTCGCTCTGGGATCACATGTCGCTCTGGATCACATGTCGCTCTGGGATCACATGTCGCTCTGGATCACATGTCGCTCTGGGATCACATGTCGCTCTGGGTCACATGTCGCTCTGGATCACATGTCGCTCTGGGATCACATGTAGCTATGGGTCACATGTCGCTCTGGATCACATGTAGCTCTGGGATAACATGTCGCTCTGGATCACATGTCGCTCTGGGATAACATGTAGCTCTGGATCACATGTCGATCTGGGATAACATGTCGCTCTGGATCACATGTCGCTCTGGGATAACATGTAGCTCTGGGTCACATGTAGCTCTGGATCACATGTCGCTCTGGGATAACATGTCGCTCTGGATCACATGTAGCTCTGGATCACATGTCATTCTGGGATAACATGTCGCTCTGGATCACATGTAGCTCTGGGTCACATGTAGCTCTGGATCACATGTCGCTCTGGATCACATGTAGCTCTGGGTCACGTATCGCTCTGGGTCACATGTCGCTCTGGATCACATGTCGCTCTGGATCACATGTAGCTCTGGGATAACATGTCGCTCTGGATCACATGTCGCTCTGGATCACGTGTCGCTCTGGGATAACATGTCGCTCTGGATCACATGTCGCTCTGGGATAACATGTCGCTCTGGATCACATGTAAGCTCTGGGTCACATGTCGCCCTGGATCACATGTAGCTCTGGATCACATGTCGCTCTGGGATAACATGTAGCTCTGGGTCACATGTAGCTCTGGATCACATGTCGCTCTGGGATAACATGTCGCTCTGGATCACATGTAGCTCTGGATCACATGTCATTCTGGGATAACATGTCGCTCTGGATCACATGTAGCTCTGGGTCACATGTAGCTCTGGATCACATGTCGCTCTGGATCACATGTAGCTCTGGGTCACGTGTCGCTCTGGGTCACATGTAGCTCTGGATCACATGTCGCCCTGGATCACATGTCGCTCTGGATCACATGTCGCTCTGGATCACATGTAGCTCTGGGATCACATGTCGCTCTGGGTCACATGTTGCTCTGGATCACATGTAGCTCTGGGTCACATGTAGCTCTGGGGTCACATGTCGCTCTGGATCACATGTAGCTCTGGGATAACATGTCGTTCTGGATCACATGTAGCTCTGGATCACATGTCGCTCTGGGATAACATGTCGCTCTGGATCACATGTAGCTCTTGGTCACGTGTCGCTCTGGGATAACATGTAGATCTGGATCACATGTCGCTCTGGGATAACATGTCGCTCTGGATCACATGTAAGCTCTGGGTCACATGTCGCTCTGGGTCACATGTCGCCCTGGATCACATGTCGCTCTGGGTCACATGTAGCTCTGGGATCACATGTCGCTCTGGGTCACATGTCGCTCTGGATCACATGTAGCTCTGGGATAACATGTAGCTCTGGATCACATGTCGCTCTGGATCACGTGTCGCTCTGGGATAACATGTCGCTCTGGATCACATGTCGCTCTGGGATAACATGTCGCTCTGGATCACATGTCGCTCTGGATCACATGTAAGCTCTGGGTCACATGTCGCCCTGGATCACATGTAGCTCTGTATCACATGTCGCTCTGGGATAACATGTAGCTCTGGGTCACATGTAGCTCTGGATCACATGTCGCTCTGGGATAACATGTCGCTCTGGATCACATGTCATTCTGGGATAACATGTCGCTCTGGATCACATGTAGCTCTGGGTCACATGTAGCTCTGGATCACATGTCGCTCTGGATCACATGTAGCTCTGGGATGACATGTCGCTCTGGATCACATGTAGCTCTGGGTCACATGTCGCTCTGGGATAACATGTCACTCTGGATCACATGTAGCTCTGGATCACATGTCGCTCTGGGATAACATGTCGCTCTGGATCACATGTAGCTCTGGGTCACATGTAGCTCTGGATCACATGTCGCTCTGGGTCACATGTAGCTCTGGATCACATGTAGCTCTGGATCACATGTCGCTCTGGATCACATGTCGCTCTGGATCACATGTAGCTCTGGATCACATGTCGCTCTGGATCACATGTCGCTCTGGATCACATGTCGCTCTGGATCACATGTCGCTCTGGATCACATGTCGCTCTGGGTCACATGCCGCTCTGGATCACATGTCGCTCTGGATCACATGTAGCTCTGGGTCACATGTCGCTCTGGATCACATGTCGCTCTGGGTCACATGTCGCTCTGGATCACATGTAGCTCTGGATCACACGTCGCTCTGTATCACATGTCGCTCTGGGTCACATGCCGCTCTGGATCACATGTCGCTCTGGATCACATGTAGCTCTGGATCACATGTAGCTCTGGGTCACATGTCGCTCTGGATCACATGTAGCTCTGGGTCACATGTAGCTCTGGGTCACATGTCCGCGTGTCTCTCCACAGACTCCAAAGGTCTGTCCAACCCGGGCGAGGTGGAGGCGCTGAGGGAGAAGGTCTACGCATCTCTGGAGGCCTTCTGCAAACACAAGTACCCCGACCAGCCCGGCAGGTAGGACACACGTCTCAGGAGGAGACCAGGCGTGCTCTTCCATACGGCGTGTGTTTAGCTCTCGACTTCCAGGTCTGATGATTCTGGTCTTGTGTTTCTCTCTCCTGCCCCCCCCCCTCCCCCCCCCCGACAGGTTCGCCAAACTGTTGCTGCGGTTACCGGCGCTGCGCTCCATCGGCCTCAAGTGTCTGGAGCACTTGTTCTTCTTCAAGCTCATCGGAGACACGCCCATCGACACCTTCCTCATGGAGATGCTAGAAGCCCCGCATCAAATGACATAAGAGGGGATTGAGGGTCGAGGCCCCCCCCCCCATGCCTCCACGGGTCTCCAGCGAGGGACGGATCACATGACGGATGGAGAACCTCTCCCATCCCCTCTCCCTTTTTCAAAACAATGAATTCATCGTGTCTATGGGTCTGTTTTATACCTTGTAAAAATATATATATATAAATAAGAAATATATATATATATATATAGACATATGAAAATCACACGGCGGCAACGGTGGACATGGACGGAGAAGACAAAAGCAGCGCATTGAGCCATCGTTTTTCACCTTCGCTTTTCCGACCCGGCGACAGAGAAAAAGCCGAGACCATCGGGTTCTCGCGCCCGCTGTGTTTTGCAGGTATTTTGAAAAAGAAGAAGAAAACAAAACAATTAAAAACAGCATTGATGTCACATTCGGACACAAGTGTTGTGATCGGGACAATCGTGGACTGGGAGTGGACTGGACTCTCTCTTTTTCAGGACTGAACTACTCACTTCAGGGAGGGACGGTGTGTGTGTGGGGGGGTAGAGGAGGGGAGGGGGGATGGGAAACGTCCTCCCGCCCCGACTCTACGGAATATCAGTTGATGGGTCTCCTTCTCTGACCCCCCCCGCCCTTCATTCACATTTCACATGACTTTCAGCGCCCCTCTTTTTCCCTCCACACGCCGACATCTACCTGCACACGGAGTTACCGCCGGACTCAGTATTGACCTTCACTTTGACTTCAGCGGCGATGCACGATTCCCTCCGGCCTCCGGGAGAAGAGCTCGCCGGCAGCAGCAGAGACATATTGTTTTGTTCTTGTTTGTTTTGTCTTGTTTTGTAACTTGGCACTTAACCTCACGACGGGCGGACTGGGGTTCCTGAACGGCGAGCGGGGGTCGGCGTGACGAACCCTTGGCCCCTCCCTCTGCACTTCTCTCGACAGCTCGGTGTCATTTCAAGTGGAACTGAAATGTCGGACGTCTCCGCGTTGTGTGTCGTTATGCTTTATGGCCGTATTCTGTCTGCCCCGCCCCTTCCTCCTCTGCTTCTCTCTAAATGCTGCAGCTGCTGCGAAACGATGCATCCAGTGCATTTCCAAAGATTGTCCACAGAGCGCGTTAGCGTGTTGGCGTGTTCTCAAACGGGTCGCGTGTGTGTGAGGTGTACGATGTTTTTAGTCCGGACCGGAGTAAACAACTTGTGTACGTTTTATCCCCCCTTACTGTTCACACCTCTGCTCGTCATTGTGTACGGGTTTGTTCACTATCGACAGGAAACAATGGACGGCTGAGCAGAGCTCGAGGACGGGGTGAGTAGCGTCTGTCGCCGAGTACGACGACGCGAGAAGAACAAAACGACACTCGGGATGTTCTTCCTCTTTCGGCTCATTCGCCTCGACAATAACGACCTGAGGAAAAACAATACCCCCGCGCTCTTCATCGTCCTGTGATGAACTGAAGCGGTTCACGGTCTCGCGTCTATGGAGTGTGCCACTTTAAAGTCTTTAATTATGATTATTTATACATATTTCAATACATTTAATTAAATGTGAATTAGGTCTGCATCATGCATTTTTTTTTAATCCAATATTTATTTATTTTAATGTTAAAATCATGGAGGAATGATTTTTAAATAGCATCATCATAACTGATTTTTTAAATTTATTTTATATTTTTATATTCTTCATCATCACATTAAAAGTTTCCATGATTGCTGCCACAGAGCAGCAACGGGCGTTTCTATTGGCCGGCTGTCGGCTTCTGATCCGCCCTTTTTATTATAATGTTGGGATTATATGATTTATCAATTGACAAAAATTGTAAATATTGCGGCGGCACCATCGGGGCTCCAGAGAGGCATCGACTCCATTGATGCGATGACCTTCATCAGGGTCGCGCTCCCGGCCGTTCACGAGCCGGGAGCGCCCTCTAGCGGCGGAGAAGCGGCACTGCGACGTTACTTGAACTTCACATGATTTCCTCCGCCAGTATTTAATCCGACAGGGAGATGGGAGGGCACTATCTCTCCGCGTCGCGTGTGTCATTTTACCTCAGACTAAAACATAAATAAAAAATCCCTCCGCGTCCTACAGGACCGAAAGAGGAGCAGCAATAATTTGAGCTCTGACGCTCGTGGTGGATCGATGGCGCCGGTCTGAGCTCAGTTTACACTATTTATACCCCCGAGCAATTATTGACAACAGAAACATCATTAGCTGATAACTTTTTACAATGTCCGTTTTATTCTGGGCTACATTTGCTAAATTTAATTTATATTTTTTTAAGCGACATTAAGTGTTCGTTTTATTTCAACTAAGTGACCCGTCTCCCTCAATTTATAATTGAATATCCTCCTGCTCCGTGCAGTCCGATACCCCGCCCCCCTTTCTTAAATTGACTGTGATTGGCCGAGCGCAGGTCTCTTAAACCATCGTGGACGACGTGCGACCCCGCCCCCTTTTCCCTAGCAGGAAACGAACAGACGAGGGTCTTATAAGGACCCCTCCCTCCCCTACATGAACGCTTTATAACACAAAGCTCTATTTTGTTAATATGTAAATGTGTATATATTTATAAATCTATATCGCGGATCTGTTCTTTTGAGTATGTCTGACTTTGGAAGAGAAGACAAGTCTTTCAGACCATAATGTTCCAACAACTCAATATGGCAAGTTAGTTTTTTTCCTTCAGAATAATCTGAGGGTTATTTTTTGTTCTGTTTATAAAACCAGCAGAATCGCAGCAGCGCTAAAAGAACCAGCTTCTCAGCCGTCTATGGGACCTCAATAATAATAATAAATAAAAAACATACTTTAAACCCTCTTAATGTGTGTTGCTTGACAGTTGTATGTTGGAAACTGATAATCAGGAACAGCTGGGCTTGTGACACAATCACAGCTTTCTTTGTTGCATTGATGGTAAAATGTTCAATAAAAAAATAAGACAAACAAAAAAAAGTTGGGAAATGATCTATTTTTGTACAAAAGGTAATTTTATCTCGCTTGTGCTCTCCGTTCTCTCCCTTTACTTCTGCGGGCATACGTTGTGGAAAAGCAGGACATTTTCAGATTGAACATTTAAGGTTTTGGTCACCACGGTAACTGCATCGTTTACTTTGCCATTTCCAACCTGTCGCTACAAGACGGGGAGTGTCCTTAATTATGTCTTCTTTTTTTTTACGGAGTTGGAATTTGTCTTTTGTTCTTTGTGGGTTGTTCTCTGATGTTCTTATCTTTCATGGATAGAAAAAAATAAACTCAAAAGTGATGTTGACTGGCGGCTGGTTTATTGCGTGGAGACGTTTTCAGACTCGGGACTCGGCTCACGTGAAACGTACAAAAACTGGGTTTATTAGGTTCGAAATGTCAAAACATGAATTCCACCAGAAATTAAATGAAATAAAATGATAACCTCCAGGTCGACTACAGAGAACAGAAGCTGCAGAGCTACAGAGAGCCGGTGGAGCAGGAGAAACACACAGACAGCTGGAATAATCACATCACAACACGTCAATGTATATATGTACAGATCCTAGGAAGGGGGGGGGGGGGGGGGCTGCGTCATTTGATCACTTTTGTAAACTGTCAAATTAATCACAGTGGGTGGGGGGGAAGACTTCATTTAATTCTCCAACAGGACTTTTTTTTTAGTCTGTCAAACTACTTCCTGTGACGTCACACATCACGCCGAGGGCTCTGAACATCTGGCCCGTTGCCCCGAAAGGACTCAAGCTCGTCATCGAACCAGGAGCACATTTGAGATCTGGCAGTTTAATATTAAGCCCCCAAAACAACACGGATGCCTTGAATAATAAATAACAGCCATAGGATCCTTAAATGTCTTTTCTTTTAATACCTGAAGCTTGATGTCAAAGTCACTTCTCCAACTGGAGGTCATGGAGGCAACGCTACAGTTACTCAGACAAACTAAGAAGAAGAAAAAGGCAAAACACAGATGAATCGTAGAAAGGCCAAATAAGCTTTACGTTGGCCCCGGGGTCTGGGGAGTTAACGCAGTGTCAAATACCGACGCACCAGAACATCAACATCGATTGTATAATAAAAAATAAAATGTTCTTCGGCCGACGCATCTCATTTGGTTCTCCTCGTTTAAACTTCATCACCTGAAAGGGTGTGTGTGTGTGTGTGTGTGTGTGGTGGGGTCTTTTCTTACAACAAAACAGAAGAAAAAGTTATGAGTGGCCCAAAAAGATCCAAAAAGAAGGGGGAGGGGCTTAGCAGTCGCTTCTCCATAGCTTGATGGTTTTGTCGTTTTCTAAAGCCGCGGACGCGATGATGTTCTCTGTCGGGTGGCAGGCGGTCGAAATGACCACGTCTGGAAAGAGAGGAGACGGGGGAGGGGCAAGTGAACGGGTGACAGTTTTTATAAATGTGTGTGTGAGACAATGCATTAAGGACTAATTGTCATGATATTGAGCCCATTCAGACTTAAAGGGACAGTTCACCGCAAAATCACGAACGCATAGTGTCGTGGCATTTATCAACCTTGACCATTATATATGTATAAACGGACGACTGCCTTCTCTCCAAAGTAATTTAATTAGTTGGCAAATAAATGAAACATAAAAAATAAAAAACTCAAGCAATAACTCTTTCCTGATATTCCGGTCAGCCCCAGACCTGAACTGTCCCTTACCTGTGTGGCCCTGGAGCTTCTGCACAATCTCCTTCGTCTGCAGGTTCCAGATATAAACCATGTTGTCCTCAGAGCCGGACACGATCCACTGGGGGGGGAGAGAGCGAGCACTCGGTCAGATTCAGGAGCTGTGCCGGTGAGGCATTCAGGAGCAGTATTAGGAACAGGAAAGAAGAAGACAAGTTGTCACCTTCCCGCCGGTGACAGAGAAGTTTGCAAATATGCAGTACTTCTCATTTTTGTGGCCGGTGTATGTTTTCAAGCACTGAAATGACAAACGGTAATAAAAAAAAGTCAATTTTCTGCATCACGCCTGCAGTAATAAGCAACTTCCTTTGTTGTAAAAGTTAGAAAACAGAATGTGGGTCGTTGCTCACCTTTCCTTTGCTGTAGTCCCACAGCTTCAGCGTGCTGAAGACAGAAACACAAATGAGGACCGTTACCCGTTAGCGCAGCATCAACAACGAAGAGAAACCAGAGGACTGTTGAGTAATTTCATGCGTATTCTTTGTGTGGAAACCCCAGCGGAGAGGAACAGCTCGGCGGCGCCCCCCGGTGGCCAGCACGCTCAACGACAGCAGTTCTCAAGCGGAGCACTCACTTGTCCAGCGTGGCGGCCAGGATGTACTTCCCATTGGGGGAGAACTTCACAAACGACACGGGAGGGTTGTCGTCATCTGGAGAGAAACAGAACAGGGAGCGACTTCAGGGCCACAAATGGCGGGGACGGACACACACACACACACACACACACACAATCATCTAAAATTAAATAGCTCGTATTCACAGAGCGCCACATTGGAGGCCTGACCGCACACGACAGCTGGCCTTACCTATGAGCGTCTTTAAGCACTGCCCCGACGCCGTGTCCCAGATCCGGCTGGGAACAGACAAAAACAAAGATATTTTATTATTTAATTACCATGAAGACATTTCACCAGAATGGAAGCACAGCGTCGTCATTTCATTTCAGAACTAGAACGGGCACTGGGTAGAGCGCATACCTTCGCATATCACAAGATTGGGCATTGAATTATGAACATGTTGGCATTAGTTGCATGCCAATTGGATAAAAATTGACCATGCTATGGTAAAAAGAAGATTTTGACCTTTCCTTGACCTTTGACCCGATTGATCCCAAAATCTAATCAAATGGTCCCCGGATAATAACCAATCATCCCACCAAATTTCATGCGATTCGGTTTACAACTTTTTCTGTTACGCGAATAACACGCATACAAATAAATAAATGGCGATCAAAACATAACCTTCCACATTTTCAATGCGAAGGTAATGAGCATATCGTGCTATAGATTAAGAAGAGTCCCGTCTTCGTCGTCCTATGCGTCGTCAGTCAGCTACTGGACTCCAAACAGAAGAAGTTATCAAATAAAACGTTCAAAAGAAGAATTTAAAAAGAAGATTAGTGGTTCATACACACATCTAACAGATTTCTAAAATCCAGTACGTCTTTAAACATTCCGCTCAAATCACATCAGAAGCATATACAGAATTTTCCGTGCGAGTAGATTACAACAAATCAACACACAACCGTCAATTAATGCCAATAACGAGAATTTCCGCCGATCAGCGCGAAGAAATTTGCCACATTCGCCCAAGATTAAATTTTTCTGACTTGGGCGAAACATTCACGAGGCGCCGAGTTGCGAGAGCCAATCGGCGTCGAGATGCTCCGCCCGTCATCGCCGATGTCGTGCCGCTACTCGAGTAGCGCAGTTGGATCCGTTTGGGTCGCTACGCCACGTCATTTGATGAAACCTCAAGCTTTTACAAATACTAACTATTAAAAAACGCGACAAGTGACAAGTTTTCACGTAGAATAAACGCAACGCCAACGCACAGCTGTGGATGAACGCGAATTTCCTCCAGACGGCACGAAAAGTGCGACGCGAAAAACGTGCCGCATCCTCACAGGTTTACATCCGTCAGCGCGGGCCAAACGTTGCGAAGTGGATGGCGAAAATGAGAACCGTTTCCACGGAGACGAGCCACGCTCCCTTTCCCGGCGCATCGGGGGCGACTGAAGCGAAAGTGTCCCGTGAGTAAACCGACGCGAGTAGAGCGGAGCGAACACGCACAACGCCGTGGGCGTGAACGCAGCATCTCTTTATTTGTTCTGTTCCGAACGAAAAGGGCAACGTGAAGACGGCGCCCGGCCGACGGGTCGTTCTCACCAGAGGCCGTCGTAGCTGCTGGACACGATCAGGGAGCCGTCTCTGTTGAAGTGGACCTGCAGGGAGAGACTTCATCAAACCCTCCGATATCAACGGAAGGGAATCAATAAATAAATACAGGGTTCTTACACATTTTGACCAATGGATTTCCAGGACTTTTAACCAAATTTCCTCGACCAAACTGAAATCTCGGTATAAACATGAACATTTTAGAAAATGTTGCGTATTGAGAGCGTACGCCGGCTGATATTTTGAGCGTCTTTCTTTAAAAAAAAAAACATATTAATTATTTCAAACTCGGTGTAATTGATGTGATTATAACACATTTCCATGACTTTACCAAAACTTTTATGATTTAAGTTTTTTCCATGACTTTTCCAGGCCTGGAAATGACCATTTCAAAATGTTATGACTTTTCCATGACCGTACGAACCCTGTAAATAAATAAATAACTTACAGCCGAGACTGGGTCAGAATGAGCCGGCAACGTTTTCAAACACTTCCCGGTCTTCACGTCCCATATCCGTACACTCTCATCAAACTGGAAGCAGAAATAAATAAATACACATTAAAAAAACCACGCTGCCGGGTTATTTCCATCCGCTGGTTCTGTCCCGCTCACCGATCCGGACACGATGAGATTGGACTGGGGGTTGAAGTTGCAGCAGAAGACGTAGTTGCTGTGACCTTTTAGAGTTTTTAAGCATTTCCCCTAAAGAGAAGAAAGGTCACATTCAGCAGAGGAAACACTCCGATCCCAACCCGTGAGATCTCAGGCGCTCCCTCACCGAGCTGACGTCCCAGATCTTCAGGGTTTTGTCGTCGGATGCGGACACCAGGAGGTTGGAGTCGGAGGACCAGGCCACGTCGGATATGCCCTGCGGGAACGTCGGAAGAATAAAGAGTCACGGGGGAGGACCGGGAGCAGAGCAGGCGACCGCGCCGCGAGGACCTGAGCAACTCACGAGTTTGTGTCCGGAGATGGTTTTCTCAAACTTGCCGTCGTATGCGCCCCAGATTTTGATGAGTTTATCAGCAGCTGGAAAGATAAAAAAAACTAATTAATAAATAAAAGATGCTGACAGTGTTGCTGCCGCTCTGTGACTCTCACCAAACTCCTCTCAACGGATGGGTCACAGTATATTTCTGACATGAGGAAAATATCGTAAAACAGTTTTGTTGGTCGATTGAAAGAAAGAATGTATTGGCAACTATTGATCATTTGTGTATTCATTGTGAAGCAGAAGTGACAACAATCACCACCCTGTGCTGACATTATTCTGATGGAGACATGAGAGATTGTGAAGCATTTGCCCACTGTTAATGGATGAAAACTCTCAGGAGAGAAAATAGCTGACAGATCAAAAGATAAATGGGAAAATAATTATAAATCCAGCCCTAATTTGCTGTGTGTGGGGGGGGGGGACTCACAGGAGCTGGCGAGCCATTCTCCACTGGGACTGAATTTGACGGAGGAGACGGCTTTAGTGTGGCCCGCTAGTGTGAATTTCAGACTGTAGTTGGGCTTGGCGGGCGCCGACTGCGAATGAGAACAAAACACGGCGTTTAGACATGCACGACGAACGAGCAAACATCTAGTCATCGGGAGAAAAACACAAAGAAAACTGAAACCCCGCCTCCAAATGTTGTCACCATTCCCACAAGTCTTGCTGTCTTTGCAAGAGAACGGGAAGCAGCGTATAGAACGCAAAGGTCCAAACCTTGCTTTGACTGGCAGACGCCGACGGGACGACGGGAGGTTTCGTGTCGGTCTCTGGTTTCTTATCTTCGGTTGCCATGGTGAGGAAACGAGCATCTACCTGGAAAACACACGTGGAAGCGAATTTAGCAACGAGAGTCAGAGTCTGCAAAACTTCACGACGTTCAAAGACGAAACTCAATGAAACGACACCCAAACAACTGCACAGCCCCAGGATTTTAGAGAGGGAAACAGACGTCTGTGTGCATTAGTGTGTGGTGTAAAAGTACACAACGTGTGGTTGCAACAATCGGGTGCGTTGGTTGGTCTTTATATTTATCCCTGCACTTCTCGCACTCTCCACTTCTTCTTGCACTACCGTTTCAGCTACTGTATCGTCATTCCGCCTTGTATATACTTTCTTAAATCACTTTCTTAAACTTCCTAGACCGTTGCACTGTTTGTACTGCACTGTTTTGTTTTTGTTTTGTTTTGCATTGTGTTGTAATGTATATTTTGTGTAAGCACACTGAGAGTCACTTTACCAAGTCAAATTCCTTGTTTGTGCAAACTTACTTGACCAATAAAACCTGATTCTGATTTATCACCTCTAATGGACCCACAGTGTGTTGTACCTGTTCTGTCCAGTATATGCCTGATTATAAATGACCAGCTCAACCTGACATGCATGCTGATCTATGTCAGCTCTTTCATTTAGTGGGGAAACCAGCTCAGATCCCCGCTCCCTCCCCTCTTTCAGTCTTTTATACTGGAATTATCGGCAAATGCGGCCATTAAATCTAAAAGGCAAAAGATGCCCGTATCTTCTTCCTCGAGTAACCAAAAGGACACAGACTGTGGGTCTGCTTTCCCCTTTAGCATCGCGGCATGTGAATAAAAAAAGGGAGACATGTTTTTTGGTGCTACTAGCCATTGAGCTATCAATTAGCTCGCTAGCTAACGTCACCTGGCTCGGAACCGTTAAAAGGACAGAAAGGAAACAGTTCACGACAGTCGGCTGAGACTGTAAGGTTGGCTGGAAGTATCAATTATTAAAAAACGTGTATCCGCATTTAAATGCGACGAAGGAAGAAATGAAGACGTATTACAACAAAGGGCGACACGGAACCGCTTGGGTTGTGTGAAGTTCGGCTCTGACAGCAGCTCTCCTCGTGCTGCAGGTCCAACGTTTCGGCGCTGAAGGCCGCAGGAGACGGACAGCAACTCGACCTTAAATCCACTGGTTTTATACCTGAGCTAAGATGAGTGCGAACGGGCAGCCCCGTCTGCTCGAGAGCCATTACCGCTGTTGACAAATTGGTCGAGCTGCCACGGAGGGGCCCTCCGCTCCAACGAGACGGATTCAGGCATAAAATACGATACTCACGGGGATGTGATGCAGCCTCGCGGTCGGATGGCGGCTCCTCCGGGAAGGTTCGAGGGAGAAACGCGCGTATTTTCTGATAATTCAGACAACCATGGAGGGCGCATACATCAATAAAGCTGGGTGCTCGCTTGCGAGGAGAAGCTAGCGAGAAGCGAGGAATGCGGTGCGTCTCTGCGCATGCGTGTCACTCTGATAAGCTACGGAAGCTAATGAGGGACAATAAGTGTCAAAAGCAAATGTACCTGTACGTCAATTAAGGATTTTATTAGTGGTTTTCCAGTTCATCCTGATGAGGTAAAATACAATTATGTTTGAATCTAAATTGCAATGCTAATTTGTCTTAATATTAATAAATGTATTGTTGTTGATAAAGTCACTTTGGAGCAAACGGATAATACAGTACAATACCGTGGTCAAGGGAGCATATACTGTGAAACGAGCTAAAGCACTCCAGCCCAGTAGGTGGCAGTGTAACCCAGATGTGGCTCACAATGTGCCGATGAAGCCTTCTGGGAGGGAGCGCGCGTTCCGGGCGTCAGGTTTGTTGTTTTGGTCAGAAAGTTTCAAAGTTGGTCTGACGGCTGTTCTCTACCTGTTTGTTTCTTTGTTTCGTTGTTTTTTTGCTTGCTTACTGTGGTTTAACTCAACGTGCCTTATTTGGAAAACGAGTTAATAAAACAACTAGCGTAGATGTCATATATAAATATATTAGCTAGTTATATATACACCCCCCAATCTCCCGCGAGACGGTTCACGTTGCCATTGTGTGAGCATAATGGTTAACACGAGCCTGTAAGGTAAACGAATAGGCTCCATGTTCACACGTTAAGCCGGAACTTAACCTCCGCAAAGCAAAGCAAAGGACTCTCGGACTTAACTTGTGTCTACTAAGACTCCCAAGTAGGCAATGTGAGATTTTATTCGATTTTATTTCTTTATTTTTGTATCGACGCTGTGCACGTGCACTCTCGCCTGCTAGCTACTCGAAGTTAAGCTAGCAGCTTCCACACCTGCACGTTTCGTTTCCTCCAGCTCTTCTTGTTGCTGTATGTCGAGCTTAAAGCCATTCACCTCATGTATTGTTGTAATTTAATGTCCCACTGTGCTGCTACTCGCATGTGAAGCTCCACTGTCCACACGCCGGTTACATTGCGTAAAAAGCCACGCGTTTCCTTTTAAATAAATCACTGCCTTGATGACCTTTCACTACCTTTTCACGTGCAAAATGAGGATTAAAAATAGCCCCAGCACAAAATCACAGGTTATAACCAAGATAAGGGAGAAGAGTTGAACAATAAGATAACAATAGCAATGGAACAAACACTTCATTTAGGCAGTCTTTGGCTTGACATTTTTTCACGTGAGCTGTTCCTAAAAGTCTTTTTTAGGTTGAATGCCTCAGTTGACATCTTCAACTTGTCATGGAGTCTGTTGGGTTGTTATCAAATCCAGAATTAAAGTGTGTGTATTCCGCACCACCGGTGTTGCATCTACACTGGTCAGTGGAAGCGGCTCGTTTTGTGTCTATATGTATGTTTGGACCAGAGTCTCTGACCTCCCACACTCGCATAACTCTGTTTTCTTTGGTCCGCAGATCACATCGGCTGGCATGAAAACTATGAATGCGGTGAGCTGGCGTTCCCGCGGAGCCTTTGACGAGCTGACGGACGAGAGCAACGGAATTCACAGAAGATAACGCCGACCTGCGTTCGCCTGTCCGGAGACCGGTCCCGGCCGGCCGCCGCCGCCGACCATGTCGGCAGAGCGGGACCCATCGCTTACCGCCGTCACCAACCCCAACGGGCCGGGCCGGAAGACCAACCAGCTGCACTACATGCAGAACGTCGTGATCAAATCCCTGTGGCGGCACCAGTTCGCTTGGCCTTTCCACCAGCCGGTTGATGCCGTCGCTCTTGGGCTCCCGGTGAGTCGTGGGAAAGAGATCTCAAGTGTTCTTCGAGCTTGTAAAAGATGCTTTCAATCCACATTTCAGTGTGTAGTGCTTGTTGGTAGTTAAACAAATAGGTTAATATATATGTATAGGCTTTGGTATTTGTTATTTTACTATCTACAATTGTGGTGAATTAGCAGGTCTAGATTTTCTACGAAAAAAACCACATTTTCCTTCAGGCTCTGATGGACAAAGTAAAAACTTATTCACAACCTATTTTAAGAGACCTCTTGGCTATCGATGCCAGATCTAGGTACATTTCATTGTGCACATGAACTCTCCCCACTGTGTAACCTTCATTCACCCGTTTGAAATGTCATACATGTGTGCGTCTCGCCCTGCTGGAAGGGGTCCTCTTTCTTTTCTTTCACTGCAAAGTAAAAAGGCTTCCGAATCCGTAAGTCTTCCTTTTTTCCTTTTGTCTTTCTCTCGTTTCCGCCTTCGATGTCGTCCTTGTTTCTCTCTTTGGTTATCGGTGGCCTCGTCATCCCTCATCCCATTTTAAGCGACACGGTGAGCGTAGAGGCACCGGGATGTGGCCTCGCGCTCGCCCTCAAGCCCATCCGATATTTCTAAAGTCCGTACACGCAACAAAACAAATAACTGGAAGGATTTTGAGAAATAACTGATAACTGTGTAACTGCATTTTTATACCTGTCCTTACATGCTAGTCAGTCGTTAATTAATGACTTATAAGCAGGCGTTTTAATTATGGAATAACTGCTAATTAAATAAACGAATTTAATGGAATTCTTTTTAAATAGTCTCTACTGTAGCTCCTAATTCCTCCCAATTAAAGCCGGGGAAAACACAGTAATAATCAGGTGGTGTTTTGGAGTGAGATATTGGCATTCAGAGCGGGATTCTATCCACATCTGTCGGGCATGGATGTAGAAATCTACGGCAGATGGGCAAATAAAACCCAAACCCTCTTATCTCTATGGACAGATACCTCGTCAAAGAAGAATGCCGGTTTATTACAACTTGGGTGTCATTTACGTTCTGTGTGTTTGTTGTGATAACGTCGTAAGCAAGCAAATATCTTTAGCTGGATGATCTCAATCACTTTGTGGGACTGAGAGTGAGCGTGGCTGAACGCTGTTTCCTCTTCAGATCCAAAAAGCAAGACGATAATCTTATGCCACATTGACTCCCCCCCCCCCAATCAGGATTATCATACGATCATAACATCTCCCATGGACCTGGCAACCATCAAGAAGCGACTGGAGAACGACTACTACTGTAACGCGGGCGAATGCATGCAGGACTTCAACACCATGTTCACCAACTGCTACATCTACAACAAGGTGAGGAAGCTCCGGGGGGGGGGGGGGGGGGGGGCATGGAACCTAAAGCCTCACAGATTTCACTCTGCCCTCCAGCCCACGGACGACATTGTGCTCATGGCGCTCGCCGTGGAGAAGGTGTTCTTGCAAAAGGTTTCCCTGATGCCGCAGAGGGAGGTGGAGAGTTTTCCCCCCGCCGCCAAAGGGAAAGGCAAAAAAAGTGGCACCCTGGGTAATAAACGCACGCGGCACGAACCCTTCTTGTATTTAGTCTTTGGCTCCAAGAGGCCACACTGCTTCAGACCACTCTGCGTACATCTGGTTTAGTTACTCACCTTTATTACCTTCGCATTCGAGAATGCGGAAGGTTATGTTTTGATCGCTGTGTATTTATTTATTTATTTATTTGTATGCGTGTTATTCACATAACTCAAAAAGTATTAAACCGAATCGCATGAAATTTGGTGGGATGATTGGTTATTATCCGGGGACCATTTGATTAGATTTTGGGATCGATCGGGTCAAAGATCATGAAAAGGTACCAAAAAAGTGGCTGCGGCGAAGCCATGCTCTCTACCGAGTGCCCATTCTAGTTTCCTCTTTTTTTGTGCGTGAAAAGCAGGTCCTATTTTTATTTTATTTATGTATTTTTTATGTGAAGCAATGTGTCAAAAAACAAACAAACGTTTAGTTAGTTAGTTGAATATCATAAACTAGTTATGATCACATAGGTAATTAAATGAAAAGAGTCCGGGAGTATAGATTCAAATCAGATTTGGGTGCGTAGGGTTGCAGTAGAAATAAATATATGCTTCAATATCAATATCATCATAATAATAATAATAATTACATGTTATCATATATGATAGGCAATAATTATAATAATCATCATAATAGTTAAGATCAGGTTAGGTGCGAGGCCAGACCGGGGCATTGCTGAGGCAAGCGAGGCGTCTTGATGTTGTCTTTTGACTTATATTGCATATAATAAAATCAAAAAGGTTAAAGCTCCCATAAAATAAGTGTTTATCTTCCCATGCCTTGTTGAGATCAGTGACCTTCTGCCTCTTCTTCTGTGTTTTTAAAAGGCACTGCCCTCAAATTGTATACCCCGTGGGTCCTTTAGTGAGGTTCTTTTTTTGCACTCACAGAAATTGAGTTTCCTCATTCCATAATGCACTCTGGAAATGTATACTGCTCTTAGCTCGGTAATTTTGTGTGTTTCTTTAATTGTTGACATATTGGACACTATTTTTAATATTTTTTTTAAAGGCGAGGCATGGATAGCCTCTCATACCTGTTGCCTCCTCACCGAACCCCCCTCCTTTGTGTTTAATCCACACATGCAGGTGGGCAGAATGGAGGCGTGGCCACATCTCCTCCAACTGCGAGCCTCAGCGACACGCCCTCCGGCTCATCCTCCGTGCCCAAAAAGCCGCCTTCACAGACCTCCGCAAAAGTGAGTCGCCCTTTTTTTTTACGTCTTCCTCGCGCTCGTTGGAAATCGCAGATCACGAGAAGAGCTTCCCCTCTTTTATCGCGTCTGTTTTCGTTTTTTTTTTTAAAGGAGAAGAAAGGGCCGAAGCGCAAGCTAGACGGCGGCGCAGATTCCGCCGCGACCGGTCCGAGTCGCGACGCCGAGGACCGGGGGGAGGAGTCGCCGGGACAAGACACGGAGCAGCTGCAGTATTGCAACAACATCCTGAAGGAGCTGCTTTCCAGGAAATACCAGGCCTACGCCTGGCCTTTCTACACGCCCGTCGACGCCGAGGCAATGCAGCTCCACGACTACCACCACATCATCAAGTACCCCATGGATCTGAGCACCGTGAAGGTCCGAGCCGCACGATGGTCTATCCACCCGGGCACGGGCGACTGTTGTCTTCGTGACCTTTATTGTCTCTTTTTCCCGCATTCCAGGAAAAGATGGACAGAGGCGAGTACCAGGAAGCCCAAGGCTTCGCTGCAGACGTGAGGCTCATTTTTTCCAATTGCTACAAATACAACCCGCCGCATCATGACGTGGTCACGAAGGCCATCCAACTTCAGGTACTCTTTTTGAATTATTGGATTACATAATTAGCACATGGTTGTCCTTGGCCTTCTATTTCACTCCATTCTCCCTTTTTTTTCGTCACTGTGCATGCGTTGCCTTCAGGGTGTGTTCGAGAAGAGGTTCGCAAAGATGCCCGACGTGCCGGTGGAGCTGCCGTCGCCAGCCAAGAGTGCCGATTTTAGAGGGGGCGACTTGGAGGAACCGGACGTGCTGGATGAGCCCATCCGACTCGCTGAGGTCCAGGAACAGGTGGGTTTCCACACACGCCTCGACTCTGAGTTCCTCTTTGCTTTGCGACACCACGGCTGATGGGTTCGTCGACCTCTCGCTAAATTCTCTTTAGTTCTGCCTTTACCTTTCAAATGCTGACATATAAGCTTCCTGGTAAAAAAAAAAGTGGGGTTTTGTACAATGCAATGAAAATACACTACCTTCAAAAGTTTGGGCTCACCCAGAAAATTTCATATTTTCCATGAAAATTCACACTTTTATTTATCGAATGAATTGCAAAGTGAATATTAAAATATGTTCAAGACATTGATTAGGTTAGAAATGATGATTTTTCTTTGAAATATTAATTTTGTTCTATAAGCTCAGTTTTATAGCTTCTCTCACCAGCATAACTGTTATCAGCTGCGCTCACATAAAAAGGGTTTTCAAGGGTTTTCTCCCCCTCCGTTAGTCTTCTAAGGCGATAACACAATGTACCATGAGAGCACTGGAGATGGGCCTCTACACACCGATAAACCAGAGAATAGTCATTTACCACATTAACAATGTAGAGTGTATTTCTGATTTGTTTAATGTGATCTTCATTGAAAAAACAATGCTTAAAAAAAAAAAGGGACATTTCTAAGTGACCCCACGCTTTTTGCATGGTATATTTATTGGTTTATTTTATTGATCAAACTGCTCAAACAGCTCTCTGCGTACTGTGACGTCTCTGCCCCGTCACCGAAGAAGAAAAACAAAAGGCACAAGAAAGAGGGCGGCGAGCATCATCGCGGCCATGCGAATTACAACTCCAGGTGGGCCGTTTGTTTAGATACCGGACTGACTCTGTCATCACGTCGAGACCCCTTTTGACCGCTTTGTCGTGGCATTTCAGGATGCCGGGGTTGCCGAGCGACGCGTGGGATCTGGGCGACGAAGCTCTCCAAATGACGTACGACGAGAAGCAGCAGCTGAGCCTCGACATCAACCGGCTGCCCGGCTTGAAGCTGGGCCGCGTGGTGCACATCATCCAGAGGCGGGAGCCGTCGACGGGCGACGCCGACGCCGACCCCAACGAGATCGAGATCGACTTCGAGACGCTGAAGTCGACCACGCTGCGCGAGCTGCAGCAGTACGTCAAGTCGTGTCTGCATAAGAAGTTCAAGAAGTTCAAGAAGTTCCAAAGTAGGCTTGACCTCGAGGTGGCTCACGAAGCATCGACGACGACGGCATCTGTAGCGTTTTGATTGTCTTCCTTTCCTCCCCCCCTCCCCCCTCCTTCGCCAGAGAAAAGCAGTCCTGCCGCCTCCCATCCCGTCAGCTGCAGCCCTTCTTCGGATTCCGCCGCCTGCACCTCCAGTGACTCCAGTTCGGAAAACAGCGACTCGTGACGGCTGCCGTGTTTTTATTTATTTCCTCCGTTTGTGACCAAAAGAGAGTTCTGCAAAAAAAACTGTTAAACACGCCCTGTTTTTTTTCTTCTGTTTTTTTCCGTCTTTAAAAAAACAAAAATGGTCTCAAATATTTGGACTCAGTGTGGCATTTCTCACTTCCTTTTTATGAATCGTAATATCCGGGCGCTGGTGTTTCTTATCAGGCGCTAGAAATTCCCCGGGGCACATTTCATAACGTCTGCGTTTTAATATCCTGCCTCTATCATTCATTTTGACCCGAGCGGTTTTAATTGCAGTGCGGGGCTTTTTCCAAAACGCACCGTTTGAAATGGAGTTATATTCTTCCAGACAGCCACATCTTTTTTTTCTTTTTTCAGTTCTTACAGTTGAGAGAAGTAAGTTTATCTTGTGCCTTATGATGATACACAAAGATATCACGTGGAAAAGATTCAAAACAATCTGGAGCACGCTGCACAGTTATACGGGCGGCTGTGGGAGACGTGGATGTTCATTTTGGTTGATTTGTTACTCTTGTACTGTAAACAGTTGGTCAAATGTGGAAAATTTATATTGAAATATTTTACCGTTTCATCTCTTTTTTTTTGTTGTATAATGGTTTAGCACTAAATGCACGTAGCAATTTTCTTTTAAATAATGTTTAATTCATTTTTCAAGACTTGAGTTCAGTAATCCATCAAAGTGTTCATCATGTCCACTGGTGCGTATGGCCAAGTAACTTGAGAGTAAAATTATGGCTACACGGCTCATGTTTCAAGTCGCTACAATTTAGATTTTGTCGATTCTGTTTGAACAAAAATAGAAGAAGAAAAAAAACTACCAGCCGGAATGTAATTGGATAAAGAAGAAGAAACACTTGTATTTATCTACTGTATGTTTTTGTTTGGATACTGTTAATGTGAAGCTGGAATAAGATACTATTCCATTCATCTGCTCATCCGTTTGTATTTTGTTAATAAAAGTAAAAAGCCCAAAGGCGTGGTCTTGTGTTTGTTGAGTAGAGTGTAAAAGAACCGGAGTCAGCAATACGCACCACGGTGACAGAAAGCCCTCTTGTGCTGAGTGCTCTCCCCAAATTGACACACACACATACACACACACACACATACTTGTGTCTGTGTGCGTGCGGTTGCAGTTCAGTAAATCAACCAGGAGGTGGCCATCATGCACTATCCTAACGGTTTCACTGTTGTATTTAAGGATGGATAATATAGCATTTATACTATGCTTATATTGTTATACACTACCGTTCAAAAGTTTGGGGTCATCCAGACAATTTCGTGTCTTCCATGAAAACTCACTTATATTTATCAAATGAATTGAAAATTGAATAGAAAATATAGTCAAGACATTGACAAGGTTAGAAATAATGATTAATATTTGAAGTATTAATTTTGTTCTTCAAACTTCAAGCTCAAAGGAAGGCCAGTTGTATAGCTTATATCACCAGCATAACTGTTTTCAGCTGTGCTAACATAATTGCACAAGGGTTTTCTAATCATACATTAGTCTTCTCAGGCGATTAGCAAACACAAAGTACCATTAGAACACTGGAGTGATAGTTGATGGAAATGGGCCTCTATGGAGATATTTCATTAGAAACCAGACGTTTCCACCTAGAATAGTCATTTACCACATTAACAATGTATAGTGTGTATTTTTGATTAATGTTATCTTTATTGAAAAAACTGTGCTTTTAGAAATAAAAATAAAGACATTTCTAAGTGACCCCAAACTTTTGAACGGTAGTGTATGTTATTTGTCAAGACACTCGTATCCCTTCAAAAGAAAGTGTAGATAAAACTGACATTTTTCTTTTGCCCTGGCAACAATATTGTTTTTAATACACTAGACAATTTGGGATATTTTGCTTCCATAACATGTCTTCTTTTTCAGACGAGTGGAAAGAAAACATAATACAAATTAAAATGCATTTCTCTTTTTATTTCACCACTTTGTCTGAAAGTTATCAATAAGTTAGGAAAGCAACGCACCGTGAACGTTAGCGATAAGTTAGAGAAGCAATGCACTGCTTTCTTTGAAGTAAACATTTTTAATGCAGGACATTCACCGTGCATTATTCATAGTTTTACCGTTCATAGTTTTACTTCAACCACATCCCCAGTTAGAGAAAAGGTGAAATGAAGCAAGACTAAATCTGGACATAAAAAAACACGGTTTGGGTTACTTTCACCTTGGTTATCAAGGACAGCATATATTTATTTAACAGCGGTATTATGCCGGCGGTAATGTTATTAATATAAGTATTGTATCAGTATAATAATGATATTCCTCGCTTTATGGTCAGATGCTTTCTTTTCTAAGCATACTCCAGGTTATATTTCAATTAAACAATGTTGCATTTCAGTTGAGTTTCAGTACTGGGCGGGAGAAGAAGAAGTCCCAACCACATGTACACTTCAGGGGGGGGGGGGGGGGGGCGTCTATTAGTTTTTTTCAGAGGGGTGGGGGTGGGGGGGCCCCATCCTGCAACCAGCCCCTCTGCGCGGGCCGGACTGCCTCGGGCGGCTTGATTGATCAATGCCGCGACTCCAATGGCAACTCGTCATTCCAGCCGCTCCTGTCCATCGCTCACAACGCACGATTGCTTAAAAAGACCACACGCATGCAACCCCCAAAGACACATCGCAGCAGTGTGTGTGTGTGTGTGTGTGTGTGTGTGTGTGTGTGTGTGTGTGTGTGTGTGTGTGTGTGTGTGTGTGTGTGTGTGTGTGTGTGTGTGTGTGTGTGTGTGTGTGTGTGATTAATGGATCTCCAGTTTTCATTTTCTTTTCACCAACTCCGATACGAACATTCAGGGCAAAACAAATCCATTTGAATCAAAGTATGTGCAGTTACCTGCACATGTATGCACTTCTGTATGCTAATGTGACGTACATCAGGAATCTGAGCCAATACCGTTATATATATATATATATATATATATATATATATAAATATGTATATTCTCATATATGCTCAATTGGTAACCAAATATACGAAGTTTATTAATCCGCTTCAGAACCGTTACTTATCCGAGGAGATTGCTGAGTGTGTTGTTTCTGCAGCACTGCATCACATCCACATACATTTTGCATGTGCGTTTATATTCACTTGTGGGAGCTGCAGGACCTCATAAGCTCGAGCTCAGCAGTATAAGTGGATCAGCTGCGGGCCGACCTCGCCATAACCCCCGTCTCTTTTCACGCTCAGGCCGGTTTTTACAGGTCACAGATGTTTTTTGCCGGCATGACGTCGGCGCGTGGACCCCCCGTGGCATTCCCTCAACGGCAAAGCTCCGCTCTGAGATCCATGCGTTTGCATATAAACTGCATGCATATTCTCTGTAGGTTGAGGACTTGTAACGGATCTCCGGGCGAGTCCATGTTGACGTTCATGTCAGCTGGATGTTGTGACTCCCCTCCCCCCAACCCCTCTCTACACCCCCGGGGGGCTCAGACGCCCGAGGATGAATGTGTTAAGCCAGCACTCCTGAAAGACATAGACCGCATCCACAGTCACCGTAAAACGGAAGCAAAAAAAAACTGCCCGGAGCTCTACAGGCTGTCCATAGCGAGTAGATGTGTGAAACCGCAGGAGATCGGGAGTCTAGGTCCAAACTGAAATGCTCTGTCGACACTGTTTCGGGGATCTCTATTGGTTCCAACTGAGAGTTATGCTTCCAGGCTCTTTTCACGGTGTGTGGCCCACTCCTGTATGTCGTTTGCATATACAGCGGGTACGGAAAGTATTCAGACCCCTTTAAGATGTTCACTCTTTGTTTCATTGCAGCCGTTTGCTAAAATCAAAAAAGTTCATTTTTATTTCTCATTAGCACTCCTACTTGACAGAAAAAAACTGAAATGTAGACATTTTTTCAAATTTATAAAAAAAGAAAAACTGAAATATCACATTACATGAGAAATAAAATGATCTTTTTTGATTTTAGCAAACGGCTGCAATGAAATAAAGAGTGAACATTTTAAACGGGTCTGAATACTTTCCGCACACACTGTATACATTTGGTCTCCAGGAGCTTCGACATTCACGATCTACGTAGCTATATCTTCGAAAAATGTGCAGATATCCGTCAAAATCAATTCCTATAATTCCAGAAAAAAACTGAAATGTAGAAGTTTTTTGCTAATTTATTAAAAAAGAAAACTGAAACATCACATGGTCGTAATTATTCAGACTCTTTGCTCAGTGTTGAGTAGAAGCCTGTTGAGCTATTACAGCCATGCAGGAGTCTTCTTAGGAATGATGCAACAAGTGTTTCACGCCTGGATTTGGGGATTCTTTGCCATTCTTCCTTGCAGATCCTCTCCAGTTCCGTCAGGTTGGATGGTGAACGTTGGTGTTCAGCCTCTGTGGCTTTTCTGCCCGGCAATTGAATAAAATAGGATTTCGGACTCTATTAATTTGAATCCATCCTTGAGCCGTACATGTATCCATGACCTGAACGTGTCTTGTACTTGTCCACGATTCCCCATGAATACATCCAGCTTTGATAACGTTAAAAAAATTAAAATCCTCATTCAGGCACAAGAGGAGCTCATAACGTCAGACGTTGCCGTCGCGTCGCTCGGTTTTAATGGCCTTTTTGGGCGTTCCATCCCCCGAAGGGAACCTGAAGGTTGAGAAGGGACGATTATGACAAACGGGTTGATCCGAGTAATGAGACACGACGGCGAACGTTTAACAAGGAACAGGTGGCATATTGATTTTAGCGACGATTAAGTGATTAATTGACCCATTTTTATTATTTTACTAACAAGGGCTGACATTGGGAAGTCTGTTGAAGATGAGAGAGACGGTGGGGAAATTTGTCTCGAGTGAGTTATCTGTAATACACACACACATCCTGCCCCAAAACCTCACATCGGACGGAAAAGGAAAAAAATAACCTTCAGGGGGGAAAAAAAGAAAAAAACAGGAGAGCAACAGAGGAGGATCCCTCTCCTAGGATGGACATAAGAATGACAGATGTAGGTATGCATAATTCATGAATGGAGACTAGTACATCCATGAATATGACATCCATCAGGCAGATGGCGGTGGAGGGCGGTGGGGAGGAGGTCAACAGGAGTCAGTCTCAATAGGACAGTGGCAGACCAAGAGTGGGCACACAGGAGGACAGATCAGGGACTATCCAGATTTATGTCTGCCAGGCAGGTCCGATCCGTTCCATCCATGGATCTCATGTGGGACCCATGAGAAAGCAAAAGTAAGGAGGGGTGTAGAGAGAAATGAGAATCCAAGGAGAGGAAAAGAAGAGAGAGGAGGAGAAAAAAGAGAAAATCCTCCTGCAGCTATAAGCCTATAAGCCTATAGGTACATAAGCAGGTAGCACCATGCAAATATGCCTACAACCCTATCAGCCTTTCTGTCAAAGAGGAAGGTTCTTCTCAAATCTAAGGTGTCTCTTCTGCTCTCGGACTGAATTGAAAGCTGGTGACTGAAAGAAGAGCTGACTGAATAAAGTAGGGGCTTCCATAAAACTTTTGCACTTCATACTACTCCCTACATTCCTAACTTAGTTTAGTGAGCTCTAGCTAGAGCGGCGACTACAATATACTTCTACAAAGCAATATATGAGAGATATGATGGAGCATCACCAATAGGGTGAAGAGAAGAATTTTAAAAGTTTTGAAAGAGAGAGTGCAGAAAGGGAGCCAGTGGAGCCAGGAGCAAGAGCAGCAGTTTTTCTTTGTTTTGGTTTTCTAGGTTTTAGTAGAGCTGCAGCATCTCTGGAGGGACTGATGAGGAAGAGGATAAACTAATTTATTATAAGCAGCCTGATAATAAGAGCTTAGTAACAGTCTTTGAGAAAAAAACGTTGCACCTCTTTTTCTTTTTGAGATTTTTGATTTTGATTTTGAAGATGAAAGAATCCTTGACTGAGATTTGAGATTTGCTTGATTTGCTTTTCTTTATCAAGAGTTAAAACACCAAGACTTTACAGTGGTGTTGGATGCCAGGAGTGGTGGCAATTTGACAGAAACCACATCACCAGATAACCATCAATGATAGGTGCTCAGGGAGGTTACAGGGACGATTAAAAATTTTTGTTTGAGTTCAAGAAGTTGCAGTTCAAAGTTGTCCATGTTTTCTTCAAGACATGCTTGAATTTACAGAGTTGGTTTAGTTGGTCTGGGTTTTTCATATGGTTATATATGAGTATCATATTGAGTATCAATAATATAAAGTTTATGGCGTTTATTGCCCAAAGGAATAAAGGAAGCATGGTAAAGTAAATGAAAATTGGTCACAGAACCTTGTGGAACCTCGTGATTAACGTTGGTGGTTATATCGAATCCATCGGCTACATACACAAACCGATCGATCTGATAAATAAGATTTAAAAACAAATTAGCTGCCGTAAATGAATGCTGAAACTCCAATCGACTCTGTAACAGGATGTCATGGGTCAATCATGTCGAATGCAGCACTAAGGTCTAACAAGACCAGGACAGAGAGGAGAGAGTCTATGCTGCCATTAAGAGAAGAGGTCATTTGTTTTCACCAGTGCCGCTCGGTGCTGTGAGAAACAAGAGGAAGGGAGGTGGAGAGAGGGT
The DNA here is from genome assembly GCF_029220125.1 of Pseudoliparis swirei. Taxonomy (NCBI): domain Eukaryota; kingdom Metazoa; phylum Chordata; class Actinopteri; order Perciformes; family Liparidae; genus Pseudoliparis; species Pseudoliparis swirei. The sequence continues at coordinate 4,991,208 of NC_079402.1, read as the reverse complement.
CTGTAGTTAGCCAACACTTCTGGATCCAGAGTGGGCTTCTTCAGGGAGAGGTTTAATAACAGATACTTTGAAGGAGTGTGGTACTGGCAGTGCAGAGACACATTGATTATGATAATAGAGAATAGAAGCCCCCTAAGGCAAACAAAAAAAGGCAACAGCCTTGCATGGATGGGTCCAAGTCCAGAGAGTGTTGTTCAAGTAGAACCCGCTGAAGGATTGGTCACGGTCGTTGGGAGAAAAGCCTCCTCCAAATATACACCAGGGCATACAGGTTTTCAAGGCCACTCCACTTTTGAGGACAGATTACACTGTTAAGGGCAAGAGAATATGTCTAAAAAAGTTCATAAAGTTTCAAAAAGTTTCAAGTTCAAGTTTTTTAGTTTTATTGTCACATATACAAGTATAATCGGTTCGTGAAATGAAATGCAAATGCAAACAGCACACCTACAGCAAAAAGAGAAAAAAAAAAGAGAATGAGAATAAAACTATACAATATCCACAAAAAAAAAGAAAGTATTAACAATATATATATAAAAAAGGGGCTCCCTTCTTTTTCGGTTCTAACGCAGCTCTAATGGATTCCAACGTTCACATGCCAACTCAGTGTTTCTCTGACTTTATGACATCACCATAAAAAACACAGGTATGATCGGGACAAGTCATGATGAGCCAATCGTATTTTTCCGTACCAGGTGTAGTGGCTTGAATGTTTTATTTTTGTAACCACAACTTTTAACTGAAACACAATCTTACTTTAACATCCCACCTTAAATACACACACACACACACACACACACACACACACATATATAATATATATATATATATATGTATATCAGTAGATAGGTGTATACAGTCACATATAGTTTATTATGATATACAGGACTGTCTCAGAAAATTAGAATATTGTGATAAAGTTCTTTATTTTCTGTAATGCAATTAAAAAAACAAAAATGTCATGCATTCTGGATTCATTACAAATCAACTGAAATATTGCAAGCCTTTTATTCTTTTAATATTGCTGATTATGGCTTACAGCTTAAGAAAACTCAAATATCCTATCTCTAAATATTAGAATATCATGAAAAAGTATACTAGTAGGGTATTAAACAAATCACTTGAATTGTCTAATTAACTCAAACACCTGCAAGGGTTTCCTGAGCCTTGACAAACACTCAGCTGTTATAAATCTTTTTCATTAACTTGGTCTGAGGAAATATTCAAATTTTATGAGATAGGATTTTAGAGTTTTCTTATTGAAAATAATCAGCAATATTAAAAAATAAACTTGCAATATTTCAGTATATTTGTAATGAATGTATACAGTCACATATAGTTTATTATGATATATAAGAACCAAAACTGGTTAAGAAAATAAATGAATAATAGGTTTGTATTATGTTTATCATTCAGGGGTGGTCTGCTCAGTAACCATGGTAACTTGAGTGGTTTGTGTACCTGAGTGTGTGGATGCCTCTGGTGGGGTCTTTAATAGCATTAAAGGGTTCAGTGACGTGCATAGACTTTTAAAATAAAATGATGACATTTGAAGAGGCAGAGGCTATGGCACATTCTTCAATTTTCATCATTTCATTTTTAGTCTTTATGGGTAAACCTCCAGAAAAACACATTGATCCTAAGTTTCCCGCAATACAACTTTAATGTGTCTTTTATACTTTTGCCGAAGCCTTTCAAACTCCACCCCCCAGTTTGTTTACTTCTGTTTCTGTATTTTAGAATAAATAAATGGCTGTGCAGTATCACAGTCATGGTATTGGCTGTGAGAATATAAAATGTGACACATAACATTAGGGAGGGGACTGTCCCTTTAATACCAAATACACCCCCAAAAATCCCAAATCATTGTTTTAATACAATCACATGAATTCTCACAACAATCCACTATACAAAAATCAGATTGTACTGAAAACCACGAGCTACTAGCTACCTCCAAAGCACACCTGCCAACGCTCAGTCATATATGTTTGAACTGTCGCTCTTTAAACCCCCTCGTGTCAGTAGCACGTGCAATGCGCGCCTCCTCCGCCAGAGGGCGCATACACACATTCCCGTTTAAAAAAAAGAATAAAATAAAAAGATATTCCCCGGCCTAAACCCACATCATTGGGAGTAGGGAGCCACTTTAACGAATATATTGCCACTCGAGGCAAGTTTTACCTTTGCGCGAGGTAATCGGCACGTGCGAGCTCGCGCCCCCCTCGCCCCTCTTCCTGAACCGCTCGAGTCGAGAAGCGCTTTCTCCCCATGTTTGTGGGTCTAGAGCCGGGACCGCGAAACATCCCCGTCGGAAAGGGAAACGAAGAGGGAGGTAGAGCGAGAGCGAGAGAGAGAGCGCGCGCGAGAGGACGTGAACGGAAGGGAGGCAGAAATCACAGACATGCCAAGCTGCACACACACACACACACACACACACACACACACACGCGCGCGCAGCAGCAGCAGCAGCGGCGGCGCAATTGTAGCGGAGCGCCAAACAAAGTAGCGTTTACCGGATGAACGCAAACACTGGGCTCTACTCTTCTTCTTCTCTTTTGATTTTTGTTGGTCCTCCTGGAAATACTTCCGCTGCCGGAGCGCGTTGTTCAGCCCGAGCGTTGAGTGGACAAGAGGGTTCCGGAGCCGCTGTGCAAACCCTGCCCTGTGTTTTGTGTGTGTTATCTATTTTCTCTCTCTCCACCCCACACACCCTCTCTCTCTCCCTCTCTTTATTGTTTGCTGTGGATATTACGGGAAGTTCTTGTTGTTGCCTCTCTTCTTCTTTTTTTTGTGGACCTTTAACTTCCGAGGGAACGTTTTGATGCAAATGTCCAGTCGCGGACTCCGGGCTTTTGGTTCCACTAAACGGACTTGAAACCGCTGTGTGTTGTTGTTTTCTAACCCCCCACCCCCCCCTCACACACACCGTATCGTGAGGCTGTGCTGTGTGTGTGTGTCACTGCAATGTGAGCCACTACAGTGAAGTGGGTACATGACAAAACCCTCCGCTGCTTCCAGCTGTTTTCTTACCCGCTGCTGGAACGCCTGACCCCCCGGCACCCCCCCCCCCCCCAGGTGGATGGAATATGTGAAGCAAACTTTTTAAGAATGAAGAAGAGAAAATTCACGTAGCACGTCTCTGTCGTCTGGATCCGTGTCATGATTTCGAGTCTTTATTTTTCTTTATTTTTCTTCTTCTTTCCCATTCCCCCCGTGTCGCCGGAGACCGGGGAGTCGACGCGCGTCCGTCTGGGATGGACGGGAATGTAAGCGCGGTGACGCACGGTTGCCAAACCGCCTGATCAAAATCCAGCTGACAGCGAATGATATAATAATACAAAAACTCCCGGGCACACAGGTAGGGGAGCGGATCGTAGCGTGGCTGCTCGCGCGCCGTGCAACACCCCCCACCCCCCCTTCCCCTCCCCCTTCCCCGCTGCTCTCAGTTGCTCCGCCACAGGGAGCCAATTCGGGGACTCGGCTCAGATACTTTGTGTGTGTGTGTGCGGGGAGTCCCCCTCCACCCCGCAACCCCCGGAACCGCTATGGAGGAATGGAGGCAATGCGGGCGGTGGTTGATAGACTGCAAGGTCCTGCCCCCGAACCACCGGGTCGTGTGGCCCTCGGCGGCCGTCTTCGACCTGGCGCAGGCTCTGCGCGACGGGGTGCTCCTGTGCCAGATGTTGCACAACCTCTCGCCGGGTTCCGTGGACCTAAAGGAGATAAATTTCAGACCCCAGATGTCACAGGTGAGTTGTGAACTTCCAACCCGGCAATGTGATGATGCTGTTTGATGTGACACACACACACACACACACACACACACACACACACACACACACACACACACACACACACACACACACACACACACACTTCTCATTCACACCTTGGGGGTTTCTTGGTCCATGCGTGATTTGGATGAGGTTTGGAATGACATTTTTTTTAACAGCATCCCGTTCCTGGATTTTATTCCACATATTTAATCCTTCCTGTCTATAAGAAGCCCACTTCCACTCTCCCACCAAGAACAGCCACAGTCAGTGGATATACAGGACGATCTCAGAAAATTAGAATATTGTGATAAAGTTCTTTATTTTCTGTAATGCAATTAAAAAAACAAAAATGTCATGCATTCTGGATTCATTACAAATCAACTGAAATATTGCAAGCCTTTTATTCTTTTAATATTGCTGATTATGGCTTACAGCTTAAGAAAACTCTAAAATCCTATCTCATAAAATTTGAATATTTCCTCAGACCAAGTAAAAAAAAAAAATAACAGCAAAACAAAATCAAACATTTGAAAATGTGTTTCCAGGTGTTTCGAGTTAATTAGATGATTCAAGTGATTTGTTTAATACCCTACTAGTATACTTTTTCATGATATTCTAATATTTAGAGATAGGATATTTGAGTTTTCTTAAGCTGTAAGCCATAATCAGCAATATTAAAAGAATAAAAGGCTTGCAATATTTCAGTTGATTTGTAATGAATCCAGAATGCATGACATTTTTGTTTTTTTAATTGCATTACAGAAAATAAAGAATTTTATCACAATATTCTAATTTTCTGAGACAGTCCTGTATATCTGGAGCGAGGTGCCATGCATATTTGTTTTGGAGCTAACGTTCTTGTTTTTGTCTTCTGCTTTTTTTTGGTCTTCCGCCAAACGCGTCACTGTTTTGGACGTCTCAAGGTTCCGCTGCATCCTGTTGTCAGGGGGAAAAGGATTTGACACGTTGTTTTTGCTTCCGGTTTAAAGAGCGTTATCCAGTCCCGAGACCAAATATATTAATCTGTTTTCCCCTTGTGTTTTTGTTGAACCTTTTCTGGCGCCTCGGCGGGTAGACAAGTAGAGCGAAATCCTTGAGGGGATCACGAGTGATTCGGGCCGCCAATCTCCTCGATTCGGTGAACCTGTATGGTTTCCCTTTTCAAATCCAGGGATGCTTGTGTTTACCCATGTCGTATTTTTCAAGAGGGTTTGGAGGCAAACGATGGAGTGAAGGTCGCCGCGAGTCCTTTCAAAGAGCGAGAGGCATTGCGGCGGCTCGGTTTTCGGAGGTCCTCGGCCTCCTTGAAGCTCTCCTCTTGAGCTCACTCCGTGTTTCCGTAAGCCGACGCGAGGAAGCGTCGGTTGAGCGCGGGAAGTCGACACGCAGGTGCTCTGTGGCCGACGCTCCCGTCGACTGAGCCCTTCGTTCACCGCGCAGTGATTGAAGTCGGGGGAACCTGCGCTGTGGGTAGATCAGGGCTGCCGCCCCCTCCCCCCACCCCCCTCTCGGCCCGCACAGTGTTTTCCAGGTATCTACTCAGGCCAAACTAAAACGCGATCCCCACGGGGCACAGTAGTCTGATATTCTCGGCACGCCTCCCGTGGCCCAGTTTCTGTCACAATAACATGATGGTGTGTGTGTGCGTGGGTGTGTGTCGGATCCATCCGTCTGGCTTTTCACGCTGCGTTGCTGGCTGCTGCTTTCTTGGTAAGTGTGCTTCGAGTGGTAAAGCGTCCCGTAGGGCATCGACAGAAACGGCATCCGCACTCCGTTCCGTTCCGATAATCCGTCCAGAGGCCGATATAAAGACGATAGTTTGGAGCAGGAACGGGCCGATGGTTTTGCGTTTTATATATATATTCGAGAGAGAACTTTTGTGTAGATAAATAAACTGAAGACGTAGCGTCCGAGTGGAGAATTTCTTTCGGGGAAACCACATCTCAAAACGATCAAAATAGTAACGTAGTAGTAATAGCTTGTTATGGGTTTTGGGGCCTCTATGCAAAAAGGCCATCTGGCCATTATCTGTATCACATGACGGGGCGTATCTATGTTTACATGCTCACTGCTTCTGAAAATAATGAATGTTGGGTTGCAACCCTAACCTTTGGTCTTCCCTTCTCTTTTTGCCTGGTAACCACCAGTAGCCGGGACTTATCAGCTCAGGGCCACTGGCTTCCATGAGAGAGAGAGAGAGAGAGAGAGAGAGAGTGGTCTGGATGGCTAGCTTTGATCCACCCACTAATCCGTGTCTGTGTGTGTGTGTGTGTGTGCGGGTTTAACCAAACCCTGGCAGCAGAACAGTCGCGTGTGATTCATGATAAGCGGAAAGGTCAGGGAGCGCGCCGGCTCTAACACTCCGAGTCACTGGGCCTAATGAAGACGAGGGGGAAGTGGAGCGATTACACTCTTTGCCCCTGATTAATGCGTTCTTAAATTGAGTTAAGTCCGTCCCGGTATGTTTGACTTGGGCGCTAACGTGTACGTCTTAATGCTGTGCGACCCGCCGCCACATCGGGAAAGAGTAACGCCCAGTGAAAATGGAAGTGCTTCTCCCTTTTTTAAAAATTCTAACGGACCCTCGTCCCAATTTAAACACTGGCAGCGACCCCAGTTTGTCCTCCGGTGTATACCTTCGTGCCTCGGTGCATTCTGGAGAGCTCAGGAGAGCCAGTCGGTTTTGGTGGAGAGCGTCCATAAAGCGGCACATGGACATCTGGATCTGTGACTTTGACTTTTATCTCCGCGGCTTTAAGGGTTTTCCAACGTGGGTTTTTCTGGTTTGAGATTGTTAACGGTTTTCAGGGCGTAGTTTTTGTTGTTGTGCGATCCGGTTTGAGACCGCTTTGGGGTCAGGTTTTGATTCTCGTCCCACCTTGAAAACCCAGAAATGTGTTGAGTTGGCGTGTTCTCCTCGCGCATCGCGGGGGGTTTTGGTGCCGGTTCAGGTAACGGAAATGAACCGACATCAACCGACACTGCTGATTCTGGCATCTACAAGTTGAGGATGTGCAGTTTTTTCTCTTCCCTTTAGTAACCATTGTACACAGAATATATTTGTGTTTTTGGCTAGTTACTGGTGCAAAAAAAGCAGCATTTGAAGGTGTAGGTCTTCTCTCTGGGGATTTTCCTGACTCCTTTTAACGGTGTACCGGTATTTTACAGATGAAACGTTTTGGCAAAATAATAATTTTGTTTTGCACGGGGAAATATGCATTCAAGTGTCTAATAAGTGGAAGCATCCTTCCGAGCATTATTCCAGCTCACAGCGAGGAAGTGTGTCGTGATACTCACACGGAGTAACTGACGGAGCAATGAACTTTTAAGTACCCGTGTCACGGACATCTGAAAGTAGCCGCTCGAGCAGTAAATGTCGGGTTGAGTCTCGGACCACGTCCAAAGCCGGGATTATTTCCACATGAAGTTCCTTGCAGACGGAGAAGATAGTAAACTTTTTCTTTTCTTTTTTCTTGTGTTTTTAACAGTGAAAATTTTTTGTTTTCATGCGAGAAGTTGGTTTTTCTCAGGTGAACCGTGAGCTCTGCCTCGATACGCGGAGAAAAGGCGGGAAGTATCTCCCGCCCAAAAAAAGTCAAACTTCAGAATCAGCTTTATTGGCCATATAAAAAAGACATTGAAGACAACAGAATAGCAACATGTATGTACGATATAAAAACAACAGTGACAATGAATTGGGGGATGTTAGTGCAGAAAGAAAGAGGCGATAGTGCAAGTATGTGGATGTGTCTGATTAAGTGTTCATCAGAGTCACGGGCCGAGGGAAGAAGCTGTTCTTACCTTTTGTTGAGGCGGTCAAATTAATCGCTGGTTGTATTTTTTTTATAAGGATGGCGAGGCTTCTTTACCTTGGCCGCTTAATAAGCACCGTTGCTTTGGAGCTCAAATGTGTATATATATATAATATATATATACACACAGAATCCAGTGCCTCAGGCTCCAAGACAATACTGAGGTGTGTGTGTGTTAGATTTTCTTTTTCTTTCTTTTTTTCTTCTTCGTACAGTTGGTGAGGTCGTTGTGAATACCTTTGGGATGACTCAGGTGTGTGTGTGTGTGCCTGCGTGGGTGTGTGTGTGTGGGGGGGTCTCACACTGAGCTTGCCGCTTCCATTCTCAATAAGAGTTCTCCTTCTTTGTCCGGCTCCCACCGGCAAGTTACAGGAGCTGGGATTGAATACTATTTTTATTCTATAGATTCTGTTTTTTTTCATACAACATCCCCAACGACTCTATAGCTGCAAACCTGCAATTAAAGAGTGCGGCACCAGCGTGAACGTCAGGTTGCAAACACAATGGACCTCAGGGTTTCCAATATTCCATCACAGTTATGGAGGGGCCCGAGAATTCCCCTGAATCAAACTTTCAAATCCACACAAATATTGTCAGAAGAATGTTGTGTATTAATATCATATTACAAGAATGACCCGATGTGATGGAGTGTCCAGTGAAACACAAGACATGTGGCTTCTTTATTTACTACTCCAGCTTTGTTTTGCACCCGTCGTAACGTTTGGCTCGTCGGGTTTGGTCTCCATCGACTTTTTGAGACACAAAAAACAAATATGTCTCTTTTTTTTAGTGTAGCTCTTCATTAGTGTGAACTGCGTGTCTGGAGAGAAGCGCTGACGGAACAGAAAGCAGGACCGCTGTGTTCGTTCATCAGAGCAGTCGAGCGCTGTTCAAAGTGTGATGCTATTGTTTTGAAGTAGTAATACAAGCAATTGTAATCGTGGTCGTCAATAACTCTCATTGAAATAGACGGAGTCATCTCTAGAAGCGTAAAACCTCGGGCTGAGGCTCAAAGAGCTCTGCCGGGTTTGAAATCCGATCAACGTTGTGGTGAATGCCAGCCCGCCTCCTTAATCTCAACGTCTTTTGTTTGCGTCTTCTGCGACAACCACCCACCGGTGTGTCTCCCCCTCCCCCCCCCTCCCCTCCCCCCCAGGGGTAATTTAATCTCTGCATTCCATCTAGCGCTGACCCCGTGACCCCCGGCGTGCGCCGGATGCAGGTAATACTGCTAATGGAGCTCGTTAGGGACACGTCCCGCGCTGCACAGCCGGGGCGTTGCCACTGGGAGCTAATGGGATTGATGGGGGCAGGGGGGGGGGGAAGAGGGGGTCCGGGACCAGGCCAGAGGTTTCCTAACCCTTTTGTATGAGCACATCCTGCGTCCTAAGGTCAGGGAACGCTTTTTAACTCCAACTGTAACGATGCGTGTGTCGCCCGTGGGTTGACATTTATTACTCGAGGGGATGGAAAATGTCTTTTTCTTAACCGTCCGCCGTGTCACGGCAAGTAGTCCCGTCTTTCACACCGACTTAGGATCAGTTCAGGGGCAGTATGCTGGTCGGCAGGTTTCAATAACATGGTCACAGACGGTATGTGTAATAAGTATGGAGATATCTTTTGCGTCTGCCTCTAAAATCCAGTCGCCGTGAACCGTAAAATATTCTAAATGTTATCCTTTTACTTTGTTATTGACGTCTAGAGTGATTGTTTGCATAAAAACACACACTTCAAATGATATGGAGAAAAGCAATTGGAAGCTAACTTAAACGGATCCTAATTCCCTGTCAAGTATTTATGTGAAAAACCCTCAAAAAACACGATTTTCGCCATTAGCCGATGTCTACACAGATTTCTTGTTCGCAATTTGCCGTCATCAGGATCTGCCACTGGAAAGCACCGAGTCTCCCCGATCGCTTATTTTTAATGAATATGTTCCGTTAACGATCAGCAGTAAAAGTTTATTTGCACTTTGACGTTTTAAACTGCATTGTTAATCCACCGTTCACATACGTGCCGAAACCCGCGAGAGGGGGGGGGGATCCTCCTTGCAGATCACAGATCAACTCATTACAAGACAAAATGATCATCATAACCAACAGGAATGACGAACCAGAGCTATGAAAACATGACCCAGGTTGTTAAAATACATAAATGAATAAATAATGTTCCTTTTTTGAATCCCAGGGGTTGTGTAAGAGGCCACAGCGATGTATTGATCTGTCGGGGATCGTACCACTTTTCACACCGGGGGTAAGATCACATAATACAGAGCCGTATTCCCCCGAGCTGGGAGGAATACAGTGTCCTGTTCAAGGTCACTCGATCGGGGCGGATGTGCATGCCTCTCAACGGGAGGGAGCCTGAACTTTGTCCAGTTGAAGGACAGTCTTGGCTTAAAAGTACAAATTCCCTTTTCTTGGAAACAGAAGTATACAAAATAAATAAACAGCAGTGAAGGATTTAAGTGCTTCTGCGCAGCTGCTGCTGTTTAACTCGTGACACTTTCTTGTAAGCGGAAACGGAATTCATCCTCTTAAAAAAATCTAGTTTATCTGTAGGCACAGGACAATTCCCGAAACTGCATCCACGTTTCCGTCCCTTGCAACCTCCCACTGAGAGACGCAGGGCAAACCGTAGTGACCGGGCCCATCGGGGAAGCACCTCTTCTTTCTTTTTTTTTGGAGAAACGAGACGCGCTTTCACCCGAAGCAATGTCCGTATTTATTGACGACGAACAGCTGGAATCAGTCAGGCGGTCTGGTGGTCCAAGTCCGGCTGTTTTTGCTTTTGAGGTTTTTTCGACATTCTTTTTTAATATATTTTTTTATTTTTAATTGAAATTAACAAGACATGGCTTTAAGGATACAATACAAAGAGAAAGGAGAAAGAAAAGAATAAAGAACAACGCAAAACAGACCCCAAAAAATAATTTGAAAAAACCACAGCGAATAACACATTCGCACATCACCAGTCTGACAAAAGTACATCTTGGTTCCATCATCAAATCAAGTCTGCATTGGGTACCAGTGTTTTTAATCTGGCAGGGCAAAGTCTAGCTTTTGAGTTTTTTGCTTTCCAAATTATTCCAATAATATTACACAACTGATCCTAAGCGGTCCGATCCACTTAAGCATCCAGTCACTTACAGTCTACTTTTAAAAAAAAGGGGTGTGTCTGTCCGGGAAAAGCCCCTCATGCCTCTCCTCCTTGCTCCAAAACAGAAGTAAGGATGCTGGGAAGGGGCTTCGCAATGGCGGACGAGCAAGGATCAAAAAAGGGAACCGGTATGCACCCCCTGAGTGTCAGCTGTACAAACACAACGTCTAAATATCCCCAACGTCTTCAGAGGAACGGCCCATAGGGGTGTTCAAAAAATATACTTTAACCCTCCTGTTACCTTCACATTTACAAACACATTTGACCCTCGGGGTCAATTTGACCCCAGCAATTAAAACCTCCAGGAAATTATTAGAATTAATATTGCTTCCCAAGTTTAAGTGTGAGGTACTTTATGTTTGTTTGTTGACTACCTAAATAGCCCTTTAAATATATAAAAAAGTTGATATTTCTTATATGTTTGACAGTGAAAAACAGCCTGGGGTCAAATTGACCCGAAAGAACACCGATGTTAAACATTGAATGGGGTCAAATTGACCCGAAAGGTAACAGGAGGGTTAAATTGTTACTATTCCCCTGAAAACAAAAACAAATGCTGTTACTTGAATATAAATATGACTTGCTTTACGTCTCCATAGTGCTTCATGATTTTTATAAAACTCTCACCCTCTAGATCCCCGGGTTTAGACCCTCAACACAATTGTGTCGTGTTGATTTCCAGGTGTGAACATCTGTCTCTCGTTTAGAAAAGGAAGCACGATGACGCACAAGGGGCACGTCAGGACGTTCGAGGAGCCGATGACCGTTACTGCGTTGCGGGAAAGTAGAAACAACGGAAACTTTGACAGCAACCGGCCAGGACTTAAAAAATAAATACAAAAGACAAACAATGCTGTTGAAATAGAAATAAATCATCTGATAAACAAGAAGATGATAACCAGTGCTCGCATAAAAGCAATTTCCCAAAAAAGCAGATATAGGACTGCAACAGTGAGATTACAGTTCAGCCTTCCTGCTTCCTGGTTATTTAACTTTAGGGGGCGAGGAGATGAGGAAAGGTGACCTCAGAAAAAACACCTGCCGGACGGTAAATTGAGATCATGTTGGACTTTACACCTCATTGCTGTGTTATCATTTCCTTACTCAAGCACTTTTAGATATTTAATCAAGTGGGAGTTAACATTCCACCTCACACAACCTGCTCTACGGTTATTATTTAACAGAGACGCAGCTGAAAACAAACTTTGTATTGACTTGCTATTCATATTTCCATTTTTTTAGCATGCTATGTTATTGATTTAAAAAACACACCGGGAAATACAGAGGAAGAGTTCCGCGTCTCTACATGCAGCGGAACGTAAGCTTTTGGGTCGTCTGCAGATATTACTGTCTGCTCTAAGTGAGATGAATAGCTGTGAGGCTGTAGAGGAGCACAGCGCGGGAAGAAAGCACCGCTCCAGCCAATAGGAGAGCGGGGAAGTCGGTCCTTGTTTAATGCAGCAGGCAAATGAATGGCGTCGTGGTCGAGGTCAATATTCATTCATTGTAAATGAATGACCGCACATGGGCTGCTGCAGGCTCTTGCTCACGGGCGGATTACTGAACGGGCCCACTGGGCAGAGGCCGGGGGGGTTCTGCTAACGCTTCTTGTTGGGAAATGACGAATAGACTTAGAATGACCACAGAGAGACACAAAACGACCACAGAGAGACACAAAACGACCACAAAGAGACACAAAACGACCACAGAGAGACACAAAACGACCACAGAGACAAAACGACAACAAAGAGACACAAAACGACCACAGAGAGACACAAAACGACCACAGAGAGACAAAACGACAACAAAGAGACACAAAATGACCACAGAGAGACACAAAACGACCACAGAGAGACACAAAACGACCACAGAGAGAGACAAAACGACAACAAAGAGACACAAAACGACCACAGAGAGACACAAAACGACCACAGAGAGACACAAAACGACCACAGAGACACAAAACGACCACAGAGAGAGACAAAACAACAACAAAGAGACACAAAACGACCACAGAGACACAAAACGACCACAGAGAGACACAAAACGACCACAGAGAGACACAAAACGACCACAGAGACAAAACGACCACAGAGAGACACAAAACGACAACAAAGAGACACAAAACGACCACAGAGAGACACAAAACGACCACAAAGAGACACAAAACGACCACAGAGAGACACAAAACGACCACAGAGAGACACAAAACGACCACAGAATTCAAACCAGCCCCTTTAATCGATCACAGAGGCCGATAGCAGAGCACAGCTACCACTGGATGAGCTACTGAAGCAGATTTTAGGCACAATGCGCACATTAAAGGGGGAATATGAAGTGTTTGCATTGTGAATAACCAATATAAAATAAAAAGTAAACATGTAAATGCAGATTTTAATCACTACATTTAATAAAAGATTCAATAATCACTGACTAGTAATGATGTAACGCTAAGCACTAGAGCTCTGGCAGCCTAACTGGCGACGTTTGAATCCCACTGGGGCACAAGCTGAACTCTTTTTCTTATAAAAAAAAAAAAAAGGGTTTCGCTTCCAAACGCAGGCGCTGAACGCTCGGCCCCGATTTTAATGTGCGCCGCCGCGGTGGGGGTACCGCGGCTAGCGTGTCCCCAGATTTGATGAACTCTAAAATATCGGTGGGCCTCAAACGTCTCATCCGACTTCGGTACAAACGACATGAATCCTCGAGGGTAAAGAAATTAACGAGATGGGGGGGGGGGGGGGGGACATTTCTCTCCTGAGGTTTTTGGATTTTATTGTATCATTAAACATCTAAGAGGGAAACTAGCTCGGGCAGAAAATAACAGAGCAGCTTCAGCAGATGGAGCGCCGTGTGTCTGCCCAGTGATGCAAGCTTTTTTTTAAAAACCACATTGCAAAAAAAAAAGAAAAAGTCCCTTTGTTGTGCATCAATCTCGCCCTCCTTTTTTTATTTTTCCGGCATTCTGCAGTGGCTTGTGAACGTGACTCAGCCGGCTGGTGTTACTCAGCCAGGGGCCATGCAGATTTTTTTGTCATGTGTATTTAATGAGGGAGAGCAAAACAAAAACAACAACAACACCCCCCCCCCCCCCCCACCTAAAGCCCGTGGAGCGTTTATCTCCACCCTCCACCCTCCAGCCACTCTTCCCTCTTTTCTCTACCAGGCATTCCCCAGGGAAGTCAGAGGGGGAACTCCGAGCTGACCTCATCCTTTGAGGCTGCGAGGGAGAATTGAAGTGAAGTCATGTAAAGGCCGCCTCCAGCTAATCTAGTTGAGAGCATTTCACTGCTGAGAGTGGAGTTTTTTTTCTTTTTTTTCTACTTTTTTTTCTTAGAATGAACTCCAAAATCTTGCATGTGTGAAAACCTCCCCCAGTGGAAGAGTTGAGGCTTGTTGGGTCAAGTCTCCCCTCTCATAATGATCTTACCTAGCTAACTCTCAGGGGGACACGCTTGAGGATAAACGAGTCAGCCGCCATGAAAACGTCCCCTTTTTGTGTGTGTGTGTGTGTGTGTGTGTGTGTCATTCCAATAGAGACGGGACAAAAGGGATCGCGCAGCCTTATGGACGCCGTCTTGATTTCTAAAGCGGCTCCATCTGCGTAGCGGTTGTTGGGGGTGATTAGCATTGGGCATGTGGTGGAATGGTGCCTGGATTCTTACCGGAGCCAGTTTACGCTCTGCTGGGCGCCGTCGCTCCGAGAGAGAGAACACCAGAGAGAGAGAGAGAGAGAGGGGAGGCCATGGCTCCGTTCTCCATCGTGACGGAGCCAGATGGCTGGATCTCTGCCCCTGAAGCGCTCCTCAAGCCTTCGTCCTTTCCTCTTTTTTCTTTTCTTTTTTCAAATAAATAGATTTGGGCTCTTTTAGTCGTTAATCAGTCGGCGTTCTGCTTCCTCGGGCTTGGCACATCTCTCGTCTTCATCCGCGACTTTCCGCGATGACGCTCGGCCGAGAAAAAGTGCGTCGTCACGCCCCCGATGGCGAGAAAAACAAAACTGCAGGGATGATTTCAACGCGGAGGGTGATTTTTTTTAAAGCGTCACTTCGTTGTGTCGGAGCAGCGAAATTCTGCTACCCGTCTACGGCGTCACGCGGATGGTCACGTGACATGCCTTTTTTTCAAAAGGGTGCCGTGTGAGAGCATTTTGAGTGTTTAAATAAATTTCAAACGTGCGAGTGTGCATGTGGATGGAGCCCGATTCCAGTTGTTGTGCCGGCAGACTTTTGATTGCGGCCGCTTCGCCAACCTAGAGGACAGATTAGGATCTGGATCGTGCTGCAGGGGAGAGCGGCACAGCAGCTCTGTGGACAACACCAAACCTACACACACACACAAACTATAATATATTAGCAGCCTCTTTCGGGGGGGGGGAGATAAACAGCTATATATATTTTTTCTCTCTCCCTCTTCGCCGAAGGAAACGGTTCATATGAACCCTCGTGACGCACGCCGCCCGGGAGCTAAGTATAGGAGGAGTGTTGATGCGTTGCACTCGCCATGGATTTCTCTCGGGGGCCTTTTTGCACACAGGAGCGCTCCGATATATCCAATTACCGACGAGCATCGATCGCGTCGCATAATTGGCCAGGGCACAGAGGTAAGGTTACCGAGCTCGCGACTCGGATACAAGGCCGGCGCTTATTGATCCCTCCCCCTCCTCCCCCCCTCCCCTCCGCGGCTCGGGCCTCCAGTTAATCAGGCAAACAAAGTGGAGCAGCGTGTCGCCGGGTCGCCGAGGGCGGAGGAGATCGTTTCCGTCGTCGCTCTGCGATTTGTAATTTTAAACCCGTGTCGTCGGGGAGTTTCGACAAAGCGCCAGACGACAAGCGGTCAAACGAAGAGTTTTTTTTAAATTTCTATCAGCACCGGCGTCTCCGAAGGTTTCATTTGAGTATCTCTTCGTCTCTGACATCAGCGACAGAGGAACGATGTCAGAACTGTGGGTCGGCGGGCAGCAGGTCCGTCTTTCAATCGGCGGTTCAATCCCCGCCCGCCCTGGTCGATGTGTCCTTGAGCAAGACACTTCACCCTGAGTTGCTCCCCGTAGCCGTGTCCACGGTGTATGATTGTAAAGGTGCGTTCACACCAAAAGCGGAATTATTTTTCGCATCGCCCCAAAACGCGTGAGTTTACTCGCTCGACCGTTCACCGTGTTCTCACCATGAGCGTCGAGACGCTCCGCGAGGGGCGGGGCTTATCTCTGTGTCTGGTCTCCGTAAAGACCGTTATCATCTCCTTCATCCACCAGAATAACTAACCACTAGTTCTGCTTTATATTTGTTGTGGACGTCTCACACACTAACGCCCTCGTGTTTGGGTTCATGACATCACCCGTAGGCTCACTCAGCTCGGTCACTTTCACAGATGAAGTCACTGTTACGCCTGAAAGACTTCCGCTTCCAGGGCTACGAGAGCGGAACTCAAGAGCCGATTGGCCCGAGTTGCGAGATGACCGCCTCAAAGTTGAAATATTTCAACTCGGGGCGAAAATTGCGCCGCTGAAAACGCGTCGGCCACATCGCGTCGCCCCAAACACGCCGCCCGGGAAAATACCGCGTCTATCGCAGCCACACGCGTCTGTACGTTGACTTTTCATGGGATTCGGTCGCGCGA
Source organism: Pseudoliparis swirei (assembly GCF_029220125.1). Lineage (NCBI taxonomy): Eukaryota > Metazoa > Chordata > Actinopteri > Perciformes > Liparidae > Pseudoliparis > Pseudoliparis swirei. The sequence continues at coordinate 4,974,845 of NC_079402.1, read as the reverse complement.
AAAAATAGTTTCGCTTTTGGTGTGAACGCACCTTTACATGTAAAGTGTCTTTGAGTACCTTTTAAAAAAAGCACTATGTAAAAATGAAATGGATTATGATGAAAGAAAGGCAGGTGAATCAAAATCTGCCGATCGAGACTCGTCTCTTCAGCACCGACGCACTCCGCAGAACAAACTTGAGCCCCGAATTAAATTATTTTGTAGATTTTTACTTTTTTTTTAATGACCAGGTTATCGTCTTCGAGAAGTTATCTCGTCATTATAGGACCACCCGACCCAGTGTCTGTCTCAAGGACACTTTAAGGCATATCCAAGGGGGGGGGGGGGTCCAGTCGGAGGTCGGTCCATTTGTTTGTATTCTTCAGGATTCAGGCCGAGGTTCCTCCATCATGTCTGAAGTGCGCTGCCATCGTGCATACCGATGCCAACGTAATTGTCCCTGTTAACAAAAGCCAAGAAAGACTTCTTTTTTTTTGGCGTTGCTTTTATCTGCTCGGGGGAAATTATCTTGCAGAATGTTCACGGAGCAATTTAACAAATCATGTACAGGACCGATGGAACTGAAAAAAAAGCTTGAGGGGGAGGGAAGAGTAAGAAGAAAAAAAAGGAAAGGAAGAAAAGAGCGAGACACGTATTATATTTCCACGATGTGTCGCAACACCGACACACATTCCTCAGCGCCGTTGGTGCGGAGTTGTGTTTGTTTCTATTTAGTCTACTGACCTAGAAACTCTTCTGGAGAACAAAGGGAAGCAGTTCCCCTCATTGGTGGCATCGCACGAGAACCCGAGATGACCCGACGCTGATCACAGCCCTTTATTCTCTTCTTCAGATTAGATTAGATATTCCTTTATTAGTCCCACAGTGGGGGAGATTGCAGGATCACAGCAGCGGGACATTAGAACATTCATAAAAGATAAAGATAAAACACAATAACAATACTAAATATATAGAGGAAACAAAATACATACACAAGGCAGTGACTTTATTCCATGTCCATCTCATTCAGGGTACATTATATTACATTATACACTACCGTTCAAAAGTTTGGGGTCACTTAGAAATGTCTTTATTTTTCAAAGAAAAGCACTGTTTTTTCAATAAAGATAACATTAATCAAAAATACACACTATACATTGTTAATGTGGTAAATGACTATTCTAGGTGGAAACGTCTGGTTTCTAATGAAATATCTCCAGAGGTGTATAGAGGCCCATTTCCATCAACTATCACTCCAGTGTTCTAATGGTACATTGTGTTTGCTAATCGCCTTAGAAGACTAATATCTGATTAGAAAATCCTTGTGCAATTATGTTAGCACAGCTGAAAACAGTTATGCTGGTGATATAAGCTATACAACTGGCCTTCCTTTGAGCTTGAAGTTTGTAGAATAAAATTAACACTTCAAATATTAATCATTATTTCTAACCTTGTCAATGTCTTGACTACATTTTATATTCATTTGATAAATAAAAGTGTGATTTTTCATGGAAGACACAAAATTGTCTGGATGACCCCAAACTTTTGAACGGTAGTGTATGTCATTAAGTTGACGTTCTTATCCAATCACATTCATACACCGTAGACACAATGCCTTGCTCAAGGACACGTCGACTACTGCGAGGATTGAACCTCCGACCCCCTGATTGAAAGACGTCCCCGTTAACCACTGACCCCACAGTCCACGTGGAAACTACCGCCGGCGTTTCAGCACCCGTCTGCACGTCCTCCTCTTCAGGCGTCGAGCGATCCCGTCAGCGAGGGAGAGAGAAAGTGTTTATCTTTTCTTTTTAAAGATTTTTTTTTGACGAGCTCTCCGTTTTTTCCGTCTTCCCCCGTAACGCCGGCGAGTTGTCCTGGACGTCCGTGATTGATGAATTTGAAAACAATTTCTCGCGAGTGCCAGCTAAGAGGTACAGGGGGGGGGGGGGGGGGGCTTTCCTTCCTCGCAAAGAAGAAAAAAAGGTGAGAGGAGGAGAAACGGTGAAGCCCAGTTTGGCGTCAGCATAATGAAAGCAACGGAGCGCGATCACGCCAGAGAGCTAAACAATTTAGAAATCTAATAGGACGGAAGCTGCCGGGGGGGGAAAAGCAAAGAGGAAAGGGAGAGCGAGAGAGCGAGACGCACAGAAGGTGGAGGCGCAGAGGATCTGATTGAGACGAAGCTTTTAGTCGCTTTCCGCCTGTGAAATTGAGTATGTCCTCTCACAACGACGGGCACGCCGCTCGTCTGGCTCTCCATTAGCAGACAAAGATTTGACTTAATTGCACACGGCCATGACAGCGGGCGGGATTTAGGGACGGGGCGGTGGCCTCTGGGTCAGCCGACCTTTGCTTCCTGTACACTAACTCTCCTTTATTTTTCTTGTTTTTTTTAATATACACTACTGTTGAAAAATGTTGGGTCACTCTTCTTTATTTTTCAAAGAAAAGCACTGTTTCTTTTCTTCAATGAAGATAACATTAAATTAATCATAAATACACTCTCTACATAGTTAATGTGGTAAATGACTATTCTCTAGTGTTTAACGAAGTCTCTACAGAGGTATGTAGAGGCCCGTCTCCAGTGTTCTAGTGGTACATTGTGTTATCGCCTTAGAAGACTAACGGAGGGGTAGAAAACCCTTAAAAACCCTTTAAATGTTAGCGCAGCTGAAAACAGTTATGCTGGTGAGAGAAGCTATAAAACTGGCCTTCCTTTGAGCCACAAGAAGAACCACATTAATATTTACAATAAAAATCATTATTTTTAACCTTGTCAATGTCTTGACTATATTTTCTATTCATTTTGCAACAAATAAAAGTGTGAGTGTTCATGGAAAACACCAAATTGTCTGGGTGACCCCAGAAACTTTTGAACCGTAGTGTACATTTTATTGATTTTCACAGTTATTATCTGTGAAGATTCACACATGTGTGAGGGCAATTGCAGATTTCCCGACCCTACCCGCCCAGTGTAGGGTTACAGGCTATGGAACTTATACATTCAGGTGCATTCAGGGGACAGAGACGAAGACAAAGTCAAATAACTGCATTAATCCATCATAGAAAAGTAAAGCGATTTGGAAAATACAAATAATAGAGTGATAAGTTGCATGTAAAACATAGAATGAGTAATGACCTAACTCCTTTCTGGTTGGAGGCCACGGGCCTCGAGAAAGGGACTTTCATCAGGTCGTTACGTCATAGTCAATAATTAATTCATCTAGTAATATATTAGTTTGCTTCATACTATTTGGAAGGCTTCCCACACATCATGCCCCGATGTACTTTTATCAGGTTGTTAGTCATGATCAATTATTGTCTTGATACACGTTGTTTTCCTTCTAACCTTTGGAATTCATCCTCAAATATTAACTGTAGTGGCTATTTGTCTTTAGAGATCAAATAAAACTATAAATCAAATTGCCTCTGACGCTCCGTGGGTTTCGGAGTTGAAGCAGTCAAAAGAAAGTAATGTCCTTTTCCGTATGTTATTATTCTGATCATTTATTTCCTAAACAAACAAAATGCTGACACTGCCTCTCGTGCTGGTAAAAAACCATCGGCCACCCAGGTGCATGCTGGTCCTGTGCCTACCCACATCTACATATAACTACAGGTGCCCAGTGTTGCCCAATCAGTGAACCTAACGCTAAATATATTTAAACAACACTCATAATGTATGAAACTAAACTACAACTATCAGAAGAAAAAAACCTCTAACATATCTAAATATAACCTAAAAAGCAATGAATAATCAATATTACTTTAAAAATAAAAATAAATACGAATGTCAAAATAAATAGCGACAACATTAACTTTAAAAAAACTTTTCAGAGATCTTATTTTTGGAAATAAATACCAAATTCTGCTTTTGTGCTGAGAGTTAAATGAGAAGAATGTCGGCTGAATGACGATAGGCTCGTGAAAAGAGGACCGAGCACCTGAAGTGTCTCTTTGTTCGTTCACTTGTTGGGAACAACAAAATACCCGAGGTGCCGGTCGGCAGATGTTCTCATCTTTTTGGGCCAGAGCTTTCATTCTTTATGCCAGATATGTTATCGATCTTCTCTCCTAACTATTAGTGAATATTTTAAAACCATTTTACAAAAGAAAATCACCATGCCTGGCTAAAATAAAAACCCCAACAACACATTTTTTATTTTCAATTCGGTTTATTATGTACAGCCCATTATCGCAAATTAGAAATTTGCCTCAGCGGGCTTTATAGTGTGTACACGTATGACATCCCTGACCTTTGACCTCACATCGGATTAGAGAAAAACTCTAAAAAAATAGAAAAAAAACTTTCACAAGGGGAAAAAAGTGAAGAAACATTCAGGAGTGCAACAGAGGAGGATCCCTCTCCAGGATGGACAGAATAATAGACGTCATGTGACCAGAATGAATCACTACAGAGTTACAACACATCAATTGTTTCCTGGTTTTGAAAAAATGGATGTGGGAACGACGGATATCCCCCTTTCCTGTACGCCACATGACAATAGATCTTCTTCTTCTTCTTCTTAGAGAGTGTTTTACAAACGCTTTAATAATTCACGGAAGCACGAACCGACGTGCGATTCAACGCGCGCCCCGTCAACGTATTTTCACACGCAGGCCCGCTGAATCCACTGTGCCTTTTAATCCACGTCTTAATGTTTTTAAAAGACGGGGTCGGTCGTGTAAGGCGGAATAACGCCGAAATGAATTCTCCATCCTTAAGTCACGGTGAAATGCGATTAGAAGTGGCAGCTTGATTCATCTTCCCGTGTCCGTTCAGCCCCCGCCTCCTCCATTTCCTCTCCGAGGATCTCCACTCGGCTTCCCACTCGTCCTCATTGAGACACAAAGAGTTGCGTAATCGCCTCTCCTCTGCCAGACCACGAGAAACATCTGGAGGGAGAACAGAGGGGTTCTGAACGCGCCCATCCTCCACTTTTCAAATCCAGACAACCTGTGACTGTTTTCCCAGAGGCCCGGGTGGGCGGCGCGCGTCTTCTTTCAGGTTGTGTGCGTTCTCGCAAACCAATTTGCACGTCTCGAGTGGCGTTTTCACTTTAGTCCTCCGTCATTTTAAAAGAATACGTTGTGTTATTTTCGGCGCCCGCGGGATCTCGAGATCACAGAGAACGCTGCTCCTCCGCTCGCACGTCGGTTTAAGAATTCCAGCAGCAAGTTTTTACAAGAAACCTCTGGTGCTTATGTCACACAAGCTTTTTTTTGTTTTTTTTATCTCTCTCCATCATTGATCCCAGGTGAGTATGGAGCCAGAATTAGAATGGTGGACGAAAAAAAAAAAAAAAATAGGGCAACTTCTGCTTTTTCGAGACGTCGTATATTTGCCTTTTTTTATCCAACCGTGTCTGTTTTCAGTTTCGGTTGCAGAGGACGCCTTTCCCCCCCCCCCCAGATCCATGCAAAATATGTACAGTTTTTCTGCTTTAAATGCCTAAATCCGTGGTGATTATGGTGCTTTAGGCATTTGAAAAAAATAAAGTATATCCTTATGCTGTGAGACACTGCCGGGCTGAATGAGAAACACTTTTATTTATTAAAATCAACAATTTGAAAAAGGCAGTTTCTGCACTTTCGGGGGTAAATGTATTCAGCTGGAGCCGATTATTGTTCCTTCTGTCTGTTGGCTGTTCTTCATTGTTTTGGTTCACGTCGTCATTCTTTTATGTGTTTAAGGCGTCTTGACCCAAACATTCTTCTTCCCAACTTTGTAAAATATAAAGATTGACACATAAAGGCATAGATGTACTCAAGTGTTAATTATTTAAATAATATCTATATGCCCTTTGCCGGCTGCTGAGTCAGCGTTGGGCTGATCTCTGGAACACACTGGAGCATTTAGCAGATTTATTACAGAGCCAGATCCTTCACCCTGGGAGTTGATACAGGGAATATCATTCCAATAACGTCGGTCTTTGTAGATCAAGTTTGTCGTTTCAACTTAACGATGATTCGTCAAGCACATCGGAGCATGAAGCGGATCACTGCAGAATCTCTGAACCAGGACCCCCCCCCCCGGAATTCAGAGCGGTCCTTCCCGGCGGTCCGGGATCAGTCGTCCGTCGAGGTGTCAAAACATCGGCACATGTGACGTACCAGCGAGTGCTACCCGGGGTCAGACTTCTAATAATTTTTAAAGTTCGGAGTGTTTGTGGGGTTTGGAGTCGGGGGAAGTAGGGTAACGAGATTTTTTTTTAAAAAGGTCCTCGTCAACAAGCCGCGGATCTATTTGATCTAATTTCACTCACGTGGAAACAAAATGTGTTTCAGATGACGCTCGTAAAGCACACGGACCGCTGGAGTAACTCTGATTTCATTTAGTTGTTAACGGTTCAGCCCTGAGGCGGTTGCGTCAAACTGGGCTCGCTGGTATTGCGATGCTTTGACCATTGCCTCATCACATTTGTCACACAATGAAACTGGGTCTTTCCCTCCCTCGACGCCACGTTTCCAATAACTCACTGACAGCAGGCTTCTCTCGGAGGATAATAAAAACAATCAAAATGAGCATTTTAATTCATTAAACCAACAGCCGAGCTGTGTCCACCTCGGTTGCTGAGGTCGTAGCCTTTTTGCGACGCGGCAACCGTTTCCACTTTGCCGGCGAGCGTTTAGCCGAGGGGCCGCGAATGTACGTCGAGTTTGACCTGCTCGCCTTCGCCCCCGGCGGCGCTCTTTCATTTCTCTCCTCCTCACCTTGTTTTCCAATACGACTTGACCTTGACGGAGTATGGAGGGGGAGAACGGCGTCGCATCTTCCCTGACTGCCACCGTCAGGTAGCCCTTTTGAGATGATGAAGTGCGCGGCCTGGTGACATTCATCTCTCCCACACACACACACACCTACCCCTCCCCACCCTCCTTTTTTTCCTTCTCTCTCCCAACAGCGCAACGCCTCCTCTTTCTCGGCCGTCTTTGTTTTTCGGCTAAGGCGGGGAGGAAATGAAAAGCTCGCTCTGAAAAATAATGAAACTCTCAACGAGAGCTAGAGAACCTTTTTGTTCCAGCGCAGCCCGACGGCTCTGGACCACGGGGTGGCAGCTCCGACGGGTCCTCCTCAGGGGCCCCAAGCTCCAATGTAGCAGCAGGCCCGAGGCCGCCACCCGTGGGTTTCCAGCACCACTTTTGCAGCACACCACGACACGAGCAGACGCAAATCATCCGCCTCTGCTCCCCTTCCCCTCTCTCCACTCGAGTGGGAGTTATATTTGAGACGATAGAAGACGTCGTCTAGACGCCAGTGGGCTTTAAGGCATTGGAAGGAGAGAAAAAAACACAGCGGCGACGTATGCGGGCAATCGGCCCAAAGTCGTTTGGATAAGACGCGTCGTACAATCCTGCAAAAAGAAACTAAATGGAGCTCTTCAAGCTGTCTGTCCGTGTCTGCCGGGGGCCGGTAGGACGAGAAGAGTGGGCAAGACAAGGTGTTCAGCCAACGCTTGAGCCACCGCAAACACACGAGGTCATTGAGCGTGCATCCGTCACCGGCCTTCCAAGAGCATTTGACAGTTGCTGAAGCAGATTGCGAGATCAGCCACACTGAAAGGTAGTTCTGAAACTGGGCACTTCGCAGATGATGGAAAACAGGCTTCCGGATGCGCGTGAATTAAGTTATCAACATTTAAAAACTTCCGGCTCCCGGCTCCTCCTGTAGAAGAGACCTTAAAGTCACTTTAAAAGTCACAACCTAACAACACACAAGAGGTCCACACACACACACACATAAGCGATCCTCCTCATCCTCCCCGGGCAGAGATGATGATAATGAGGTTAGTGTCTTCTTCTGCTCGCACATTCCCAGCAGAGTCTGATGGCACGTGACGATGTTCCCCATAAGAGGTGCGCTCCCAGTTAATCCACCCAACGTATTGGTGCAGAGACGGCGCACAGACATATTGCATCTCTTAGGTATTTAATTGTCTGTAAATGTCAGCGCGAGTGATGACACTATTGGGAGATCATTACAGGCCTCGCTGGCTTAAATGAGCTTACTTTCTAACCAGGCGGCTGAACGGCACTGCTGATTGGTTGTTTGACTGGCACCGGCTGATGTATATTCTCCCGCCGGAATTTAATTTGTGTAATCACCGAGGCAACCTTTTAGGAAAATAGCGCAGCGTCGTCGAACACTGGTTTGATTGATGACTACAAATCTGCTCTGGGCTGTGGCCTGTCAGTCGTGAGCTGGCTACCTCCCCGATCCGGACTGAAACGTGTCATTTTCTTTGAATGTTGCCAAGGGAGGGCGACGTGTAGTTCACGGTCTTTATTAATATTGATATGGTTTATCCGATTAGGTTATTGCTTCTTAATTATGGGGGTGAGAACACGCTCTGGTGCGTCTTAATCAAATGTACGCCTGTTAAAACACGTCTGGAGCACTTGGCTATGTAAATGATGATATTATCAATACTGGGAATCCTGTGTGTTTGTCTGTGTGTGTGTGTGTGTGTTTGTGTGAGCCTCTCACAACCTTGAAATGTTGTCTACCCTTTCTAAATGCTGCCGCGTCCTGTGGTGTTCTTGAGCCGCATTTGGATTTCGTTGTTGTCGAACAGCTTGCTGCCCGCAGGTTGAGCGCTGCCAGTCAAAGGTCACCTCTAAAGCTTTTATTTTGAACCAACCGCTGTTGGCCGCCATGCCAGCAGCGTGGCCGCTCGGTAATTGGCGCCGTTGGTCCGTCCGCAAACAACCGTACGCCTCCTCCGAAATTCAAGTTCTTCTGTTGCGCGAAAAAACCGAGACGGGCGTCAATCGACCGCATCGCACCCGCGACGACGCTCCACTTGTCCATCAGCGCCGGTTCAGAACATCTGAGAGAGTTTCAGATTCATCTTTATTGTCATAGAGTAAAGGCACTGGGGCAACGGAACGTAGTTTTACATCTGACCAGAGTGCACAGAAGCAGTATACCATAAATAAAAAATAAAAAATGTAGAGCAGATATGGTCAACAGTGGAAATGTACAAATATATATAAACAGCGTGTTCCCAACTGTACACATGTTTTGAGATTGTTCTTCACACTAAGCTAATCGCTCGTTTTACCCATGATCTAAGTCGTCTGTTTAGAAGAAGAAGAAGAAGAAGAAGAAGGATGGAAAGGGGAGGAGGAGAATAAGAAAAATGAAGAAGAGGAGGGGGAGGGGGGAAGGGGAGGAGGAGAAGAAGAAGAAGAGAAAGAAGAGGAAGAAAAAGGAAGGGGAGAAGAAGAATGAGGATGGGGAAGGGAAGGAGGAGCAGAAGAGGAAGAAGGAGGAGGAGGGGGGAAGGGTAGGAGGAGGAGGAGAAGGAAGAAGAAGAAGAAGGAGGGAAGGGGAGGAGGAGAATAAGAAAAATGAAGAAGAGGAGGGGGAGGGGAAGGGGAGGAGGAGAAGAAGAAGAGGAGGAAGAAGAGGAAGAAGAAGGAAGGAAGGGGAGAAGAAGAATGAGGATGGGGAAGGGGAAGGAGGAGCAGAAGAGGAAGATGGAGGAGGAGGGGGGAAGGGTAGGAGGAGGAAGAAGAAGAAGGAGGAGCAGAAGAGGAAGAAGGAGGAGGGGTGAAGGGTAGGAGGAGGAGGAGGAGGAGAAGGAAGAAGAAGAAGAAGGAGGGAAGGGGAGGAGGAGAAGAAGAAGAGGAGGAAGAAGAGGAAGAAGAAGGAAGGAAGGGGGGGAAGAAGGAAGGAAGGGGAGAAGAAGAATGAGGATGGGGAAGAGGAAGGAGGAGCAGAAGAGGAAGATGGAGGAGGAGGGGGGAAGGGTAGGAGGAGGAAGAAGAAGAAGGAGGAGGAGGAGAGGAAGAAGGAGAAGAAGAAGAAGGAGGAGGAGAGGAAGAAGAAGGAGAAGAAGAAGGAGAAGAAGAAGAAGAAGAAGAAGGAGAAGAAGAAGAAGCCCACATTGCAATGGAAGTGGTTCTGGAGTAACAGAATCACTCCAACCGCCTTGTCTCTCCGTGACTTGTGTTCTCTTGAAGTTTGGGAGACAACGCAAATGACTATTAGTCCTCATTGAGATCTGGTGGATGAAGGACGTGAAGATGCGCGGGAACACGTCAACCTCGAAGGGCCTTTTCCCAAACTGGATCCGACCCCGCCGCGGTTCTGAGAAGGAACCGGATCCCGCGCGGAACAAACTCCGTCTTTCGGGAAAAGCACACAATCAAAAGCACAATCAAACCAGCGGAATGAAAAAGAAGACATTTCCCTTTTTCTCATCTTCCTAATGACAGGTTGCCGACGCCTCGGGGCAAAAGACGGGAGCACGGTAATGAGAAAGAAACGATAGGACGGCTCGCCAGACGACTAAAACGTGACGGGAACACGAGATCCCCCGCCATTTATTCCATACCGACTTTAACGATGCGTTTGATTAATTGGCCATTTGGTTTTAATGCGGTTTTTAGCGGCGCCTTCTATTGCCGACGCCGCCGGGGGGGGGGGGGGGGGGGGCAAGGCAGACGAAAACTTTTAGCTCACGTCTTTGCGACGGTGTGCTGTGGTTTTTATTCCGCCACCTGCGTCCCCCCTAAACAGTCGATGGAGCCGGATTGCGCTCGAAACTCGTCTCTCGCACGACTTCACGACAGCATCTGCTGCTTGAATTATTTAACTGCCTGAGATCGTTAGGTCTGTTTGCGGTTCGCACAGCAGCAATCGCAACTGTCATTACAGCTGCATGAGACTCACTCGCTGTCGAACGGTCGAAGGAAAGTGTTCTCTTAAGACGGATCGGACCGCGGCTTCATTTACGGCGGCACACAGACGCACAGCGCCTGGTTTAAACAGGCAGTTGTGTTGTGAGTCGTAAAATACTCTCCGGATGGCTGGCGGGTTCATCTCGACGTGGTCCACCAGGACCGCTGCTGCATTGTGGGATAATGACTACGACCCCACAATTGGCAAAACGCCAACGATCGGTGAAACGCACTTCATTTAAACTCGTAAAAAAAAAAACAAGAGGCGATGCATGCGGCCGACGCTCAAAGAAATCTCGTGAGACGCTCGGCGCGAAGGGAGCAAAAGATACGCCTTTTAAAAAGGAAAGCTAGCGGCAGTCGTGTGGACGCAGCCTCCGTTAGACGTCTGGGTGGCAGCGGCGTACGCGGCAGCTTGTGTACCGGTAGTCCTGGAGGCTGTTAAGACAAACACGGCATCCCAACTCATAAAGGAAAGCAAACTGTCCCCCCCCCCCCCTCCCAACGCGCAATGAAAGGTGTTACCTGCAACCTTGAGAGGTCCTTGACCATATACAGCCAGAACCGGCCGCCCAAAACAACATGCAGTTTGATGCAGCAGAATGCCAGATAAGCCGTGGACAATGCAGAGGTGCACACACACACACACACACGCACGAGTGAACGCACAATCTTCCCGGGAAAACAAACGCACGGCTTTCGAAAGATACGAGAATGTTAGGGTGTTATATCTTGTTGATGTATCCAACTTGGGAACTGGGTGGTGCTCTTTAGCTCAAAGGTACCCCCCCCCCCCCTCTAGCCCACCCCCCCCCCGAGGCTTCCAAAGAGCTGCACTGCACTGTGGGACACTGACGTTTCCTGTTAAATCGAGCAGATGCAGAAAAGGGCGGCGGTGGCGCTGCTGCTTCAGCAGACGCACATAATGGTTATTGATTGATTGCCGTCTTGCAGTTAATGATTCATGATCAGCTCCTGGTCCGACCGGACGTACGATAACGTGTCCCGCGTTTCGTTCTTTTTTTAAGAACCCGACACGGTTTGTGCAGAAACCCGATCGTCGGCTCGGGATGCACAATGGCGGCGCAATGAGTTTCACTTTTTTTGTTTTGTTTTTACCGTCGCCATCCCGCTCGTTCACCGGTCACGACACAACGTGGCGTTTACTTCGAGCACTCTGGCGGTTTGACGAGTAGGCGTGGTCCAAGTAGAATTCTAAAGGTTTGATTGGATCTCGTGCAAACCTTCAGCAAATCAACTAACATTTAGGTTATGAGGACGCTAATGCCGAGTTGAGCTGCCGACGGGGCGCCGCAAACCGCGGCCTGAAGTCGATCGTCATCATCAGCCCCGCCCCGGCGGCCTGCGTAAACTCACAACACACACACACACACACGCAGATGTTAAGGGGTTCACACAACAGCAGGCACACTTGTTGAGCAGTCGGCCCGGCGCCGCGACGGAAGAAGCTCGCTTTCACGCCTCCAAGAATCCCCCCTCCCCCTCCTTTTTTTAATACAAAGCCAATCAAAGAGCGCCGTGAGGTCGACGGTCTAGTTTGCATGATTTTTCGTCTCATTTGGCACCGCCGTCCGGATCCGACTGTTTGAGAGATCTGATTGTTCACTCGCCGAATATTAAAGCCATCTGTTGGCGTTCACTTCCTTCTCAGGACTCGCTGGGTAGGTGGGTGTAGGGGGGGGGGGGGGGGCGGCCATGCACAGAGAGAGAGTGGCGTTCTGTGAATCTTGACTGCATCTCTTCTGGAGTCGGTATGTAGTCAGTTTAAAACACACCCACTGAGGACTGGGTCCACCTGAGCCCGCTGCCAGATTGTGATGGATGATTTTTTTACGGGTCGAACCCCCCCCCCCCCCCCCACAAAGTGGTGATTGCTTGCTGCTGCTGGTCGGAAGGAGGAGGAAGGAGGGAGGAGGAGGAGGAGGAGGAAGGTGGAGGCTGATCGCAGTGCAGTTACACTTATCAGAAAGCTTGTGGGGGGTGGATGGTGGAAGGGGGGGGGGGCATCCGGCTTGAATAATTTAAATGTGGATGATGACTCGGCGCTCGTAGCTGTGTTGGCCTCTCGGGGAGAAGATACAGTAAGATTTAATATCGTGTGTTTTTGTATAAAAGGGGGAGGGGGGGGGGAGTAATGCTGATTCCCGTGGGATTCAAATGCATCCCTTCACTCATGCGTCGTGTTCTGCTTCCTGCAGAATTGACACCAACTTCCAGCAGCGGGGAAGGTACATTTATTATTATTATTATTATTAATATTTTTGCGACTTCCCTCTCCACTGATCCCGCTTTTATGGACACGCACAGAAAAATAGATAAAACTGCTTCATCATTCCTCATTCTGACAAGCAGGATGTTTTCTTCAGCCTACAGAAAGTGTTATTTATCTTCCCAGGGCCGGATGCCAGGGGAATGTCGGGAGCGTCGGAATATACGTATATATTCGACGCGCCTGCGTCGTGTCCGAAAATAAATTACCGGCTTCACAGAATGTCTGCGCGCCGGTCATCAGCCTCGGCAACTTGCCCATATATTGTCAAAAAATCAGCAGGGCGGGATAGAAATGCATAAACGGCTTTAATAAAACAAACATAATTCAGCCCGGCAACAACGATGCCTAATTATGACGCTTCTGGAAGGTGAAATAAACCAAGTGGAAAAGAAAATTAAATCATTTTGACTGGTTGTATACATTTAGGATCAGGAATCCATTTGGAATCTCAGGGGAAATCGTATATGGACGGAGCGATAACAATTAAATTCATCAAAAAGTGTAATCTGCCGATTGAACGGATGAAGCAATCGGTAGTTTCCCATGAAACACGGCACTCTGCTGGGCCGTTACGCCTCCTTGTTCCCTTTGCTCAAGGAAACGATAAGATCCTTCCAGACAAAGGCACAGCCTGAGATCCCTTCGTTTCTATTAAGGAGCCTTTATTCTATTTTGAGCTGTGAGTTATGAGTGAGTGCCCACCTCTCTCTCCCTCTCTCTCTCTCTCCCTCTCTCTCTCTCTCTCTCCCTCTCTCTCTCTCTCTCTCTCTCTCTCTCTCTCTCTCCCTCCCTCTCTGCTCTGATTTAATGCTCGGCCCCTCCTCGCCCATCTCGTCCACCGCTGCAGGCCCGAGCCTCTAATGGACGCGCGGAGAAAACAAGCCCGGCCGTCTAATGGCCCAGGCTCCTAATGCAGTGCTAGAATAATCAGGAAATGTGTGTGTGTGTGTGTGTGTGTGTGTGTGTTTGTGTGGTTTCCGGTTTGTTGGGCCCCGGAGGTTGACGTGCCGGACCGCTTGTATTTCTGGGATGGTTGACCCCCCCCCCCCCTCATTCCCCTGAGTGACCAAGGGGACCGTTGACCCCGCCGAGAGGAAGTTGTGGTGTCACTCCTCGGGGACGAGCTGGGATTAGATTAAATTAGGAGCAATGTGGATGAATGTAGACTTGATGTTTCCTTTGGTGGGAAGAGGGTGAGGAGCGCCGCTCAACTGCTGGAAGCTCCGAAAAGCAGATGATTCCTTCTGGTCACATGACATCTATTGCACCTGTCCATCCTGGAGAGGGATCCTCCTCTGTTGCTCTCCTGAAGGTTTCGTCTCTTGTTTCCCCGTGAAGGGTTGTTTGGGAGTTTTTCCTGATCCGATGTGAGGTTTTGGGACAGGGATGTCGATGTGTACAGATTGTAAAGCACTCCGTGAAATTGGGCTATACAAATAAAACTGAATTAAAGGAGACTCTAGACGACGACCAATGAGATTAGGGGATTTCTTTGTTTGTTTTTTAAGACCACGAAGTGAGAAAAATAATTTGCAATGTGTAAAACATTCCCCGGTAATTTGTCGACTCGGCTAATTAAAGTGTAAATCAAGCCGCAGAAAGTTTATCTGCAACTATTTTGACGTTTCGGAATAATCGCTGAAATGGGAATGCAAAACAATATGCTCGCCGCTGCTCGTAAAAACAAGAAATTTAAAGACATTGCTATGGGATACTTCATTTAACATTTTCAAAAACTATATCGACCAAACTAATCAAGTAATGACAAAAAAATGGATATAATTCTCAGCAGCTCTAAACCGCAATGTCAACCTTCTAGAGGAAATATTTAAGGAAAGAGTTGATGTTGGTTATACGAGTCGTGATTCTTGGACCGCCATAATTCAGAAGTTTTATGGAACTTGTTTGACGCGACAGCACCGCGTTCCTTTTACAGCCCTTTTATATCGGCCAAATTGCTTATTAACAACGGCCCAATTTATGTTGTTCATTTGCTCTTCGATCTTATTTTCCGACGAGTGGCGCAAAGCCGGCGTTATGTAAGATGGTCGGATCTTGCGGCGGCGGGTCTTTGAAATGCTACTGTTGCATAATGGGGGGAGGGGGGGGGCAGCTTCAGATGGAGCACGCCAGAGTAAAGCTGCCGCGGTAATGCTCTCATGTTTTTTTCATTCATTTTTTAAATTGAAAGTAGGCATCAATTCGACATTTACAGGTGTCTTTCAGACGATTGACATTGCATGTGCAGATTTTTAGGTGATGCTTATTTTCGCGATGTATATATTGAAAGCAAGCAGTTTAAAACATTCAATTCAATTCATTTCAGTTTATTTTGTATAGCCCAATATCACAAATTCCAAATTCCCCTCCGAGGGCTTTACAATCTGTACACATACGACACCCCTGACCTTTGACCTCACATCGGATCAGGAACAACTCCAAAAAAATAGGAAAAAAACCTTTATGGGGGGAAATAAGGGAAGAAACCTTCAGCTAAAACAACAAAACAACAAAAAAGAGATAGAATGCAACAAAAAAACAAAAAGAAAACAATGCACAACTAGGGAGTGATCTATTCTACATTCATTGATTTATGAAAATATAAGTTGTTGCGTATGTAACCCATCTTTCCCAATATGCCAAAAACTGTTCCAGTTTGTATCTGACGGATGCCGTAATCGCCTCCATGTTGTAAATGTCCAGTGTGACGTCCGTCCGTGTATTCAGAGTCGGACTTTCTTGTGATAAGATTATTCTTCTTTGCTTTTTCTTAAAATATATTGAACTTGGCTCCCTCTGAGAACTGAAAGCCCACACGCCGTTCAGATTTTTTTTTTTTAAACCACGTCCGTCTGAGAGAACATATTCTGAACGAGCTTCAAGGCGACCGAGTGGTCTGAACCCCCCCACACACACACTCTCTCTCCCTCCCCGTCCTCCTCCTCCGTGATGAGATCGGGGAGTTCGCGCTGGCTGTTCCGCGTGTCTAAATTGAGGTTACCACATAGGCAGTCACGCCTTGCGAGGACTTCTCCAGCTCCCGCAACCCATCGCCGTGACAACGACACAGAGAGTGTGTGTGTTTACAATTAGCATTCAGTCCCGTCCCTGATTAGCAGCGCGGGGGCACGGAGGAACCATGCAGGGGCCCTGAAAGACAGACAGACAGACACAGAAAAAACCCGCTGCACCTGCCCTGCAGAGCGTTACTGACGACATGCACTTGGCTGCATATTAACGATAACGCAGGTGTGCGCATCATCTGAGCCTGTAAAGCAAATCGTGTGGAAACTATTTGAACCCGAATGAAACCATTCGCCCTGCTTTACCGCTCCGCTCTATTGTGCAAACAAAGACACACACACACACACACACTCTCACTCTCTCACTCTCACACTCTCGCACACACCCAGACCGCAATAGTAACAAACACACATGTGCAAAAAAAAAAGAAAAGAAAGAAGAGAGATACAAACGCGTTGTTGCCGCTGCTTGTCCATGGGCTATAACGGATGATATTTACATCGCAGTTTGGATAAGTGTGTGGTGCCATTAGCGGGACGGATCGTTGCAAAGTGAACAGAGATTTATTACACAGCCAAAGCCCTGCATCCGTGTGTGTGTGTGTGTGTGTGTGTGTGAAAATGAAAAGAGGGATGTCTCTTTTCCGATCCTCATGTTTCCATTCATTCCCTTTGACTCTCTTTTGCATACACACGCTCGTTCTTCCCGGGGCGTGACGGAGCGGCGGCGGGCCACGCCCCTTCCTCCAGCAGACGGGGAAAGCTCCTCTTATTATCGCAGCTCTCCAGCGCACCGCTGAGGCTTCATCGTCCTCATATCTCCCGCCCTCGGCTCAGCTGTTTGCATATTTTATGTGTGTGTGTGGGGGGGGGGGGGGGGGGGTTATCACTCTAATGCTTATCTGGTCTCTTGCATTATCCGGGCACGACGACTGGATTGTGCTGGATTTGCGGGTTTGCGGTAGTGAGATATTACTGTTGTTATTCCGCATGGATGGCTGCAGTGCAAGAGGAGGAGGAAGAGAAGGATGGAGGAGGAGGAGGAGGAGGTGGCGCAGGGAGGAAGGCCAAACCATTGACATGGATCAAAGATCAAAGATTGTCTATCCCGATGATGGAGAAGCAAATGGGCGCATGAACATTCAGGGAGCAGCTTCGCTGGAGGCTGAGAGACTGTGTGTGTGTGTGTGTGCGTGTGCATGTGTGCGCATGTGTTTGTTCTTTAAATGCTGCTGCATCAGACTTGGCTTTCATTCTTTGTCCAGATCCCATTTGCAAGGAGCGCATGGTCGATGTGAGAGCAGGCCGCTTTTAACACGGCTAATTCACACCCATTAAACCCGCTGCTCGGACGGATACTTTTTATTTGGAAACTTTGAACACACTCACAGTGAAGAGAACACAGAAAGAAAGCAACCGCACGTGCATTATCCCCATCCATTAAATAATGTTGACTCTCGGGCCTGAATTGGCCGCTGACGCTGATCCACCGCTTTGTCAATACGCGCACAGATATCGGCGAAGGCAGCGCTCGGCTCGGATCTATCGCTATCGATCGCGGGGCTGAATAGAGACACGGACGCTTCTGCCGGCAGCAGCAACGATAACGGCGAGAGAGAGAGTGAGTCGAGGAGTCTCTGCTGCGCTCGACGCCTTTCGCCTCCGCCCCGATATTACCGATCCAGAAAAACAACAAGCGAGAGCACCGGCTACGCTTTTCCAACCGATTGGACGAAATGATGCGTAACCGCGATATCCTGTCTTTTGGAAAAAAATATTTTTTTTAATTCAGCCGCGCTTAACCCTCCTGTTACCGTTGGGTCAATTTGACCCCATTCAATGTTTAACCCTCCTGTTACCTTTATATTTACTGACATATTTTACCCTTGGGGTCAATTTGACCCCAGCAATTAAAACCTCCAGAAAATTATGAGAATTAATATTGTTTTTCAAGTTTAAGTGTGAGGTACTTTATGTTTGTTTGTTGATTACCTAAATAGCCCTTTAAATATATAAAAAAGTTGATATTTCTTATATGTTTGACACAGTGAAAAACAGCCTGGGGTCAAATTGACCCGAAAGAACACCGACATTAAACATTGAATGGGGTCAAATTGACCCTAAAGGTAACAGGAGGGTTAAAAAACCTTTTGGGGCGATGGCTGGAAAATTTATCCGAGACAAATATGATAATAGTCAAATTTGAAATGTGTAAAGTGTTTTTGGACAATTGATAGTCGTGGCTGTTTAAATGGGGGAGGGGTTTGCTCTGACACTTTAAGTTTTGACTCTCAAGACTCCGAAAAAGAAAGACAGGCGAAGATGATCGACGTCACTTTCTGCTTTAGAAGATTGCGTCACTTTCTTTCTCCTTGCAATTTTCGCATATCTTATTTTGACCAAACGTCTAATCAAATCGCTGAGGAAAACATACTGCACTGTCACTGACAATGTTTTCTGCTTCCAGCGACTAAAACCTTGAGCATTTGTTCGGACTAGAGCTATGGACACATATCATTATTTGTATCTTTATTTAAAAGTGACCATGTACAGTTAAAACATAAATGTCACCATTTGATGCATTGTAGCTATACAGCTAATTTGCATCTGTCGTACCTTGACAGACCATAACAAACATAAAAAAATAACAGTACAGGATAAGACGCACTACAACAGTATATGTGGTAAGAAGAAAACAAAATACACACAATGCAAAGCAACAGAAGAGCACATTAAAAGTAAGGAATACAAACTAAAAGTAAGTAATACATACGACATAGGCATTGTCAGTTGTCATTAATTCCGTCCCCTTTTAAGACCAAATGTTTGATTCAAACAACCGATTATAAACGGGACAAAACTGTGTGCATAAAATGACTCGAGGGCTTTCAGGTCTGTCCAACATACGACGTGCTCCATCCCGAGACCCTCGGTAGTTCCAGCGGTGCGTCTCTTCTCAACCTCGGCCAAGGAGCACATCTGGCCCTCATCCTATCATTTACACAAGAACCACTAAAGAGCATCTGCCACACAGAGCTAGCTATTTCCCAAATGGTCAACGCCTTCCTGCCTCTCTCTCTCCCCCCCCAGCCCAAACTGTCTCTTATCTCCAATCCTAAGGCGTACTCCGATGCAGCGGAGGGGAAGAGGTGTCACCGATGTACTAAATTACCCTCCACGCGATTGCTATATCCACCCGACGGAGAGTCTCTGAAGCCCAAATGCTGGAAACGCTTCCATTGAATTGACTAAAGAGCCTCTTGGGAGTTCATTTTAAAAGCTGTACGGGGTGAATTGTAGGAAGTCTGGTGGCCTCCAGAGCACCGTTGACCTCAAACTGATCACATGAGAGGATTGATGTTGGGGAAAGGAGGGAATGAGAGGATCGGACCGATTGTCTGAAACTCATTCAGCTTACCAATAATAACAAAAATGGAGCAATTTTGGAGGATAAGATAAACCTTCATTGATCCCCAATGGGGAAATGTGATTACTGCAGCAGCACAAGGCCATAAATAAAGTAAATATTAATAAGAGTGTGTAAATCAATTTAATACAAGGAGATAAGTACAAATTAAAACTATAGAGGAGCAATTAAAAACAAAATCACATACGTGGTGTCATGGTATTAGTAGCAGCCAAGCCAACAAGGTAACATAATATGATTAAGCAATGATACTTAGAGAAGCGGATAACAATTCAAAGAAAATTTGCCATTTTTGTAGACCGAAATGGCCATTTCTGACCATTGACAGTTTAATTGACGAATCATTTCATCCCGAAATCAATGAACATTTTCACTTGGGTAGTTTTCGGTTCAATTCCTTGGCTTTTAGCTGTATTCATCATACGCCACTCACTTCTACAATCCAGAAGATGTCATTTCATCTGCAGATTCAGTTTGATAACCCCCTCATCATACTACCTTTGTCATAACACCCCCTCCAAAAAAAAAAAAAAAAATGACGGATGCATTGGGGTGGAAAGAAGAGACACTTAACAGACTACGTGCAGAGTGGAAGTAATGGCAAAAAGAAATGCGTCGGGGGAGCTGTATTTGTGTTTGACCGGCATGTTTTCCATCCCTGGCCTTTCGTTTTTTTTTGCCCCATGAAATACGGCTGAAGCAGACCAGCTGGGAGCCGGAGAGAGACGTGAAGACTTGCGGAAAGGGGGAAGTCACGGCAGTGCACACAGCAATTTAAATTTTAATTGCCTATATTTATCTTCCCCGTACAGTGTGACGGGCCGATAACCAGGGCTGATAACACAGAGAGCCTGTTTGTTAAAACTCGGCAACAACCATATATCTTGGCGGGAGCCGCGAGAAAGAGCAGAATGGATTTACCGCAACATTTCTTAACCTCCGACAAACACCCCCGCGCTCGCAGTACAATGCCGAGTTCAGCCGAGCGTACCCCCGAAAGCGAAGAAAGAAAATTGGTCAATTCCGGTCAGTCTGTGGCACAACATTCCCACCGCTCACAAACACTGTGTGCTTCAACACAGAGTCAAAAGCCGCGCTGTGCCAAAGGTAATCTTTCCTCAGGTCACTCTGTTGGTTTGTTGTTCAGTCCCAGAAAGTTTTCAAAAACCTTATATTAAAAACAGGCTGCCATGCTCCTGCCAATAGATTGTTATTGTTAGCGAGGTGTGTCCACGCGCAGTCTATATTTTATCGTACACTGTGACGTATTTGAGATTGTAGTCAAACCAATGTCACATGGAGTCTTTCAACGGCTGTTAAAGAAACTGCATGTGACATTAGTTTGACTACAATCTCTAAAACATTGCAATTGATAGCCTAAAGGTGCGTTCACACCAAAAGCGATGCGATTTCTCACGTCGCCCCAAAACGCGTGAGTTTACTTTTTATTGGCCCGAGTTGCGAGATTACCGCCTCAAAGTTCAACTATTTCAACAAGGGGCGAAAATTGCGCAGCTGTAAATGCGCCGCCCACATTGCGTCGCCCCAAACGCGCCGCCCGGAAATATATCGCATCTATCGTGTCTAGCGTCTGTACGTTGACTTTTCACGGGATTCGGTCGCACGAAAAAATCGCATCGCTTTTGGTGTGAACGCACCGTAACCCTCCTGTTACCTTAGGGTCAATTTGACCCCATTCAATGTTTAATGTCGGTGTTCTTTGGGGTCAATTTGACCCCAGGCTGTTTTTCACTGTGTCAAACATAGAAGAAATATCAACTTTTTTATATATTTAAAGGGCTATTTAGGTAGTCAACAAACAAACATAAAGTACCTCACACTTAAACTTGGAAAACAATATTAATTCTAATAATTTTCTGGAGGTTTTAATTGCTGGGGTCAAATTGACCCCGAGGGTAAAATATGTCAGTAAATATAAAGGTAACAGGAGGGTTAAACATTGAATGGGGTCAAATTGACCCGAAGGTAACAGGAGGGTTAAGAGTTCTAGCAAAGACCATTTTTTTTTTAGGTTTCCCTTTAGTCTTGTGCTTTAGTCACATTCGTTATACTGAAGGTCACCAATGATAGGCTACTACTGTCCCGCTAACCAAGCTAAAGTTGCAGTTTCATAGCATTCATTCTGAATTAGTGAATCTCAATATGTCAGCTCCTCCGTATACGACATTTGGTTGTGTTTAGATACAATAGGTGAGGGTCAAACGTTAGCTTGCACTGGTTTCAAACTTGTGACTCCAAAAACCACATAAACAAACTAGCATCAACCTCAAAGGGGATCTGTTAGCCACTTTAAGCTAAACTAGCATTAGCTCGTAACGATTAGCTCAGCGTAAGCTGCGGCAGGATGCAGCTCAAATTAGTTTAGCCTAACGGCACTACAATGTTGGCTTACAGGTGGTTTTCTATATAGCATAGTGTTAGCATGGAGGGACTGTGAGCTGCGAGAAAGCTATTGTGTCTATCGTGTTCTGTATTTCGATCTGGCACATAGTTACGCTAGTAACGCTAACTGTCGGGTTACATCTCGTGCGTCTTCTCAGATTGAAGATTGATTCAATATTGAAAAGTTTTCAGAGTTCATATCTGCTCCCCCGGCTCGTCTTACTTACCGAAGCTAATAATTCAGTGATTCTTTCCAGAAGCCCTGAGAGCTGGTTATTAAGTTCATGCAGTTCATGGCTAAGAGGAGAATAGGATGTCCAAAGCTAGTCACACAGAGCAAGCTCCCCCCCCCCCACGCCCTCCTAACTTCCCCCTTTTATTTCCCTGCCTCTTTCACACGGGCCTCTTCCATCGCATCCATCCGTCTTTCCTTATTACTCTTTAGCCCCCCTTCCCGTGAGCGTTCGCTCGACTTATTTCTTCCACATCTTTCACGATGCCGCGGATCTTTGTACTCCGGTCACATTTTATATGGAGTCACCAAAGATAAAGATGCTTGACCTCCATCCGGGCATTTGTCTCCTTTCTCCACCACCACTACCACCCCCCCCCCCCTGCCTCTTTCTTTCCATCTGTTAGTGCTCAAATCCCAACAGCCATTTAGATTCATTTTCTGGCAATTGCGTGTCAACAAATGCAATGAAAAAGTGTAATTGAAAAATCTTCTTATGGGACACAGCGGCATAATGTGTAATTTCCTCAGTAAACACTGTGCCACCATGCTGTTTTGTAATATGCTCTCACTCACCAGGCATTGTACCCTGGAGTTGCATCTCCAAATAGCACAACATTAAAAAAAAGACCGAACGGCCGACGCAGAGGAACACGAACAATCGGAAACGTTTTGTAGTTTCTCTTCATATTCCGCACGATTTTCTTTCCCCCGACGCCAATATTCCGACAATTAAAACCGTACAAATGTGCTTAATTCACAACATTAACGTTCATTTAACTATCTGTTGTCGGAAGTGTAATGAACCTTGCTGGCGCTCGGGGGGGAAAACGGCGTCAATTTGAATGCATCAGCTGAAGAAAAGGCAGGCGGCCGGAGGAGAAAGTTAAAAGAATAAATAAATAAAACAGCAAAGAGGGATTGTGGTTCATTTGATGACAGCCGCGTGAGCTCCTGTGGCGATTGAGGGTTCATCAGGTAGTTAATTTGCCGGCGAACGTCGGTGCTCCGGTGAGTGATGCCGTTGAGATGATAGCGCAACGCTGAGCGGAATAACGACCGTGGCCGCCGAGAGAAACCTGTTATCCGACCTGTCACTAGATGGATAGTCCACATTTGTAATTAGCATCCGGATAGGAATTTACAAGACTAATTTCACCAACAACAAAAAAAACACGCCGGTTGTAAGCTCCAAGTGCTCGTCGTTATATGCTCAGGAATGCCGCTCGCTCGTTTTGATGGCTGGAGTTTTACTCGCTGTAAAAAAAAAGAAGGGAAATGTCGACAGAATGTATTTTATGAGCGCAGCATAAATCCTTTAGAATAACATTACGCCCCGGTCATCAAACGTTGTTACGCCGGATGTATAAATATATTGTTTTTAATGGCGTAGTGGAGTCCCCAGGATAGCCGTGGGAGTGTAATCATGAAAATGTGTTGCCTTCATCCAAACATGATCCTCCCACTGCTCTCTCTCTCTCTCTCTCTCTCTCTCCCCAAACACACGCACCCTTAAATCACTTCATGTGGGGATTTGTGTTTGAGTCTCGAAGGAAGGCACTCGAACAGCGGAGGGCCTCCCATCCCACTCCCTGCCGCGTGACGGATGGCTGGACAGTAGTATATGTCTAATTATCGTTAGCCTCCTGGAGAGGAGAGCCCGTTGTAAGCGGGATTCTTATTACTGCGAGGCCTTCATCGGCAAATAGCTGCCGTTATGCTAAGCCGATGAGGAGGAGGCCGTCTGTCTTTCACGGTTCAGCTCCGATACGAGCTTTGGCAATGCCGCGACTCGGATGGCATCGAACTTACGTGAAGTTATGTCAGCGAGCTGCTTTTGCCAAGAAAAAAGTAAAAAATGTTGTCTCAAACCTTTGACATATTGAAAATATAGCTATCAAAAGTAAAGCTTCTGATGAAAGTCATCGTGAAGTCAACATTACTGTGAGGCACTTTTAACTGGTTATGAAATGCTCTCAATATCACACTGTTGTTTCGACATCAGTAAAAGAGAGCGCCATTGCGAAGATTGGCCTTTTCTTTATTACTCGTTATTCTTAATGCTCGTCATTGATTCTGGAAGAATCGGGAAGAATCCGCTCCGGTGACATAAAAGGTTTCTCGTAAGAAATCTGGTGCCCGGAAAACACTACCACTATCGTCCACAGGGACCGCCAAAATCAAAGCTCCCAGGAGTAACTCTCGACAATACAAAGCATATTTACCACATGCATAACAGTCGCTTTGAATTTGAAGAAACCTAAATCCCTCTATTCTAACGCGGGGATGAACACTAATATGTTCAAGCAGTTTCTCGATGTGCCACCTAGCCTCTAAATATGTTCTTCTTGCCTCTGCCTCATACACACTTTTGCTCCTCCCTCCCAGCATTGTGGCCGAGTCAGTCACGTATATATGTACATTATGGTTATAGATGTTTCATATTCAAGCCCCGTCTTAAAATAATCACTTCCCTAAACAAACCACGTAATGTGACCTTTCTGATTGGATAGTGGTTGGATGCATTTCGTGGCCAATGGAGGTATGTTAAGCGGAGTATAAATATATTTTTCCGTAAACCCTTCACAAGAGACGTCCCCCAGTTATTTATTGCTGTCAACTTCTTTTATTGAAGAACAGCCGCTAACAACACATATTTCTGTCAAAAAAATCGTCACAACAAAATTCCCCCTTTTTATATATTTTCGTCCTTCAAAAGCTTTTCCCCCGCAGAAGATGCTGCGTTCTCTCGTTATATGACGATGCGTGCAAATTAGGGTTGCCTTGACAGGAATTACGAGGCATCCCCCAAGGTTTCCGTTGTCATGTTTTTTAAGCTTTAGACGTCGCTCGGCAGGCGATGGTGATAACAGTGCCGGGCTGAAAGAAATCTGAATGTGACTGTAAATAAAAAAGGAAATAAATAAATGCCTTTTCTTTACATCGGAAGTCTAGGTCAGGTGACGCCCGGAGCTCTGCACATTATTTTCATGGCGCGTTTTTTATATGAATAGCTGTCTTTGTGCTGTCTTTGTGCAGTCTTTCTTTTTAACAGCAGACTCGTATTCTACATCTGGCCCGTGGCTGGTCTCTGTTGCCTTGCAAAGAATATCCAAGAGGTGTTACCACGGTGGTGGTGGGAGGGAGGGGGGGGACAAAAATATGTTCCTCAGGATGCGGCGTCCACCTGCTGCTGTTTAGCAGACAGTTTGTATTTTTGCAATTTATGCTTTGATCTAGGGATGTGTGTGTGTGTGTGTGTGTGTGTGTGTGTGTGCAGGGGTTACGGACTCCCAGGCTGCAGAGTTGAATGCTCGTCTTCTCCGCTGCAGCCTCACTTGTGCATACTTACGTAAGACCTGAACACACACACACACACACACTTTTCCGCGTTTACTGTGCGGGGCTTTTCAAACGCACGCCATGCTTTTCGCTGGAGGTGATTTTTTAAACATTTATTTGTATTCTACCTCGGGGTTTTCGCACCATTAACTGTCGCGGGGGGGAGAGCCGTAAACCAAGCTGTCTTGTGTTCAGAGCGCCAGCTCAGTATACATGTGCCGGCCTTATCGACCGCTCCATTGAGTTATTAAAGAGCGCTCGTCGCCTTGAGGGCCGCGACTCCGCCGTGTGTGTGTGTGTGTGTGTGTGGAGAGGGGATCAACGTTCTGTCTAAGTGGAGTGCGTCGCTGTATTGAGATGCTATCTGAGGGTTTATTTGTGTGCGTGTGTGTGTTGTTTTTTCTCTTAGTCAGCGGGATAACTCCTTCGATAAGGCTACATGGACTGGTTGCAACACACTCCTACACACACGCACACGTGTAGACACATTCAGAGCAGCGATTCCAGATTATATTGGGCAGCCGGCCCAGGAGGGGATGGCAGGAAGAAAATCAACTGCACAAGTCAAATTACAGCTTGATTAAACCCCGATACTGTCGTGCATGAAGCCAAAAATGTGTGGAGAAAAAAAACGAGGGTTGCACCGATTCCTGCGCTGACGCAACCCGCCTCTCCTGTCTCGCGTGAATCACGCCGCACACTCACTTCAACAGATGCAGACAACACACACTTGTGTGGAGGCTTCAGGGCGCAGACATTCCTCAGATTTCCCTCCAGTAAGTGCAGCTGTGTTTTCACATGAGGGTTGAGCTGATAAGACAGTGTTGGACAGGAGAGGGGTGTGGTGAGTCAGATGAGACCTCTTTCCCTTCTTTTTTGTTGGTCTGATTGCGCTTGCGATTAGCCAAGAGGCCTCATCTGGACGACCTCGCATTATCTTCGTCAGCACGTGTGGTCTCCACATCAGTGTGGAGGAATTCTGGCTCGCGAGATTATTTCGTCAACATTCATTCGGTCCAAATGGATGACTCAGCAATCTAGAACTTAAGAGCACAGGACAGTGGGAAACATAAATCAAATGACTTCATTGGATTTAATATTGGCCTTTGCACACCCGAGTCCCGATGTGACGGTAATACCGTTTTAACGCCAACGTGAGTACAATATCTTCGCACACGTCGTAACATAACCTTGTAATCTTGTAACAGCAAACATTTCGCGGAAAAAAAAACCTGTTATGAAAACCTTGATTATGGGATGTTAGTTTCGGACCGAGAACAGCCCGACCATTCCAGACAAAACAAGCTTGCCTCATTGTGAAATGGCTCCGCAACAATGAGATATATATATACTATTCTTGTTGTTATCCTATATCCTCCGACTCTGTCAGGAAGTGGTGGAACTCAGACAGTTTCATGAGATTTTGGAGGCAACAACAGCTCCAGCAGCTCCAGAGTCACACAGTGCACAGCTGTCAGTCTGTCACTTATCTGCAGGAAAGATGTCCAAAACACAACCTAACTAGCTCTGTCCAACCCCCCCCCCCCCCCCCCCCCCCTGGGTCTCCTACACGGTCCCCACAGTGACCAGTGACGGACTCCACTGCTTCTTGCTTCTTATTAAGCCTGACCTGGGGGAAAGTATCTCTATGTCACAGAACATATATATATATATTTATCATACGTGTTGTAGACTCTGTCCCCTTATTCTGTACCAGGTGTCGGCATAATAAAAAAAATACAATAATAAAAAGGCTGATATCCAGATATTCAGCGGTGCTTGAGCTGTTGTGCATCTGCGCTGATCAAATATGTCATTACTCAGCCGGCTCCCCTGCTCGTAATAGAGTGGACCAGATCCATGTCCAAATAGAATTACTCTCAACACTCCCACTCTCTCGCAATAGTATGCAAATAATTACATCCCCCCCCACACACACACACACATCTGGCTTCACCTCATGTGCACACGGGGCTGATGGGAAGGATTGCTCCGTTGTGTTGAAGTGTTCACACAAAGCCCGCCCACATCCATCCTGTCATGAGGTTGCTTTGCATTAATGTATTTGTTTAAAAAAAAAAGTTGTGATGCTTTGTTTCCTGGAGGACACGTACCATTTTGCTGGAACAATAACTCGAGGTGCATGTGTGTGTGTGTGTGTGTGTGTGTGTGTGTAACAGAGAAATCCTCGGGCGACCATGCTCAAGGGATCAGAAGTCGGGGTCATCTCTCGCGAGGGTTTAAAAAAAACAATAAAAAACACAAACAATGTGGGTAAATATTGGGTTTTGAGAAGCGCATACACCACTCTGGAGTGTAACCCACTCACTTCCTGTCCCGCCTCCCTCCAGAGCAATCGGATAATAAAACAATATTGTGGCTGGGGAGAACATTCCACAGTTGTAAAACATAACCAGTGACCAGTAACTTGGCATCCGAGTCCTGTCGAGCCGCGGTCGTATTACTCAAATTTGACTTCCTCGATTTCATGTTTAATTTTCTCACTTGGACCCCGTGGTCACATGACCACTTTCCCCAAGGGTTGTAGGCTCGCCTGCAAGTTATTCCTTTCAGATCATAAACAATTACCTGTGATTCCCCCCTAAAAAAATCAAACATGCGAAGAGACGTTCGTGTGGATGCCACGATACGGAAACCTCGAGAGCAGCTGGCAAGCCAGCAACTCCCGGCTAACGGGGAAAAGGAAAAAAAGGCCTCAAGGACGCTCGTCACGAAGTCTGATCTCGTGATTAACGACTGTCCTTGAGGACGTCTTGTTTGTGATACGACGCGTTGAATAAATCCGCATTTTCTTTCGCATGTTAATTAATTACAGACGGACTGATTGCAGTCGTAGAGGAGGAGCTTTAGCGCCGCTGCTTTTAAGGTCTTTACGATGGCGGCGGTGTTCTACCGCTTGCCATTTCTCTTGAAGACGTCTCCATCCCTCGGCCTTTTTTCTTTTCCTCCGTCTCCTTTCATTTCAGGACATATCTTTTGGTTTATACCCGGACCCTCTCGCCGATTAAATCCCCTCCAGACGGGGAGTGCCTACAAGGGGAAGTGTGGATACACAGATCAATACAAGTTTGGGTAACACTTCCCAGCGAGTTGCTTGCATCACCCATAGCAGCAGGAGCCTCCTAATAAACCATCTTTATACACGACGAGGCTGTTTGAAAACGACTCATGTTCTTTTTTTTTCTTCATTTAATCTTTTAGCTCACCACTCTGTTATACAGCAGCTTATCGGACGCCCCTTCCCCTTTTTCTTTTTTTTCTCCTCCTTTTTTTTTGACATCTGCTCTCAAATTAATGGGCATGTTGGAAAAGTAGGCTAAATCCAGAGTGACATCTACTTTTAAAGAGGTGCTGCGGGCCGTGGCCAACTGCGTGGCAGACGGGAGAAGAGACGAGCCGGCTTATCGAGCCGCTTCCCGCCGCTCCGATTTTCTCACCTCTGCCTCCCTGAAATCGGAAGCTAGTCGCGTCCCGTCAGCTGATCGGCCGCGTCGCTCTTTCGCTCAAGCCCCAAGTCGGTCGGCCATGCTGGCTAGTAGTTTATTATTTTTTCTTTGATTTTTTTGCTGAACATTTTCTCAGAAATTCCGGGAGGATTTCTTCCCAAATCCCCGAGTTTCGTCTGTAGGCTAACCGCGCGCTGCTTCTTGTGACGGAGCCATATGGCAACGAGCTCCACAAAACACATGGTTTGATGACGTTATTGATTCAGAAGTGGCTCGCTCTTATGAAGGCAAAAGTTTGGTGACGGCGACACATAAGAAGCTTGCCTTGGAAGACAAATTCGGGGCAAAAACAAATCTCCCCTAATAGGAGCATAATAATATTATATATATATATATATAATATTTATTTTCTTTATTATTTTTCTTTATTTTAAATTATTTTTCTGATTAATTTGATTATAATAATTTAGAATAGAAATATATAAGCATTTTTTGCTTCTACCTATACCTTTTCAGTCTTTCTGTTTTGTATATTATATAGAATAATATTGTATTCTATTGCAATGATTGACTGAATAAAATACACAACAAAAACAACCGTATGGTGATTAAAGAAAAATAAAAAATTGCCAAGATTATTGTACTTTTGATAGCTTTAGAGTTATGACAGTTGATGCAAGGTCTCACAGACTTTTGTGAGTCCCAGGAAGACCCAAACTTATGATTCCCGAGAGTCCGAGCGCACATTTTCCTCCTCACTGAATCACGCAGTCTCAACCGAGGTGGCGGTTACCTCTTTTATAGATATGTTTAAAAAAAAGGACATTTTAATTCGCTAATAAAGTTATGTGACCGTGCATAAATATCCCGCCTTCGTCTCTTTAACGTGCAGCGAGCACGACGACAGCTTCCTCCATTTATTTTCAGGCGCCGTTGAATGTTTCATACACGCTCGCATGTGAAGCGCTCCCAGATGATACGGCATCCGACATATCTGTGGAATATCTAAGTACACCGACGCACATTCCGATCTTCGTGTCGTCGAGGAGTACAAAGAAGGATACCGCTGCATCGTTGCCATGTCGTGGATTTCCGACATCGCGAGCGGGCTAAAAACCTCGAATTATACGACAGGCACAGCGTTGAATACACAGAGTATCTCTCTCTCTCTCTCTACAGAGACAGCATTTACACTCTCTCCATGCTTGAGGGGTCGGGGGGGTGGGGGTGGGGCTCTGATCTTTCCAACGGTTTCCTCCTGTGGCCCCGTGTGCCAGACTGTCTGAAGAGCCGCGAAAAGGGGGCTCGGTGTCGTTGCCCTCGCCCTCGCCTGCTGGATGAAAAAAAAGAATGATAAACAAAAAAAAGACAGCAACATTTGTTTTCCTGTGGCACATCCTCCTCCCCTCCTCCTCCTGCCCCTTATCTACCACCCGCACCCTCCTCCTCCTCCTCTTTGAGGTAGATTAACTGGACGTTTGATCCTGCCTCGCTCTCAATCGCTGCTGTATCCCTCCGACAAGGCTCTTTGTATCTCTATTCTCTTCCGAACTTCTCCCTGTGTGTCTCTTTTTTTTTGTTCAAAGAAAGAAAAAAGAAGAAGAAGAGAGATAAGAGTTAAGCCCTTTTTAGCTGTCTGCTGTTTGATGTCTGAGATTCAGCTTTAGTCTACTACCTGGGTGCCGGCGGGGTCACACATAGGTGAGAAGGTAATTCCATGTTAGTATATGAGTGGTGCAGAGAGAGGATCGCGGAGACAGGTGAGGCGTAATTTACCACCGTTTCCTCCGATAACACTGTAAAGGACGCTTTTATCTCAACGGTATATTAATTGCGCGGCTTTCCGGTGTAAATTGCAATTGGAGGAACAGTCCAAAACGCGTGAGGCTGAGGGGTGACGGGTGACGCAGGGCCAGAGGAAGTGTGTGGCTGTGTGATGCGATGTGACAGAGGGCGCTATTCACTGGGCATGGGGCATAAAGGGAAATTTTTTTTTTAGTTAACTTATTTCGTTAATTTGGGTATCTGGCTGTCTCACAACACAAAACAAAAAACAAAACAAACTGTTGTGGCTTGTTGTGGTTCCTCTATGTCAAGATGCTTGCTTGAGTGCGTCAAATGATCACCTCACCGTCCAACGTTTTTTTTTTGAATGACCCATGTAGGAGTCTACTGGGCCCATGGGACCCCCCCACCACCACAACTTTGGTAAAAGTTTATTTGAAAGTTGTGTTCATTACAGACATGAGTCATCCAATAAGTCATAAGTCATCAAATACAACGATTTAATAAGTAAACAAGGTTTAAACGCTAATTAATGGAGGTAAAGACGTTACCCCCGCCCTGCTTGGTCACTTACTGTTGTCAGATAACACTTTAGTTTACAGATGGAACTTTACTCATGTAGCATTTATATCTTAATGGCATTCCCGTTACTTGCATTTACACAAACACTTTCACAAACAGTAACTTACATAAACACACTGTATTTGCTACATACTCATACATGCACAAACTATTCACGTACTCGGATCTCTAGCACCACTATGCTCTCAAAACCGCTAACAAGACTGTGAGACCTTAGCCAATGGACAAACAAACAAAAATGTAGAAGTGCCATTCAGAAACGTCCTGTTGAGCCCTCACTTCTTGAACTTGTTCGGGAGCCTCTTCTTGTTCAGGGTCTGACTCTGGTTCAAAACCATATGGTTGCACGACGCTGTCTTCATCTGCAGTAGCCATATTTCTACAAAGGTAATGGCTAGCAGGCAGCAGCTAGGCGAGCGCATCTCGTGGAGGAGGGGGGAGGGGGGAGGGGCTCATTAGCATTTAAAGGAACAGGCACTCAAAACAGGTTAATCTGTGGGGAGGTGCTTTTGACAGGGTAAAAAGGGTGCTGTTTGAAATGATTCTTGTGGTATTTTGACCAAAATATGTTACAAACATTTCATTAAGACCCCAAGGAACCATATCAACTTGTGGAAAAATGGGCATAATATGGGTCCTTTAAGGTGTCACGCTAAAGGGAAAACACTCTTTGCTTCACCTAGGCCAGAGTGTTGGGACTCCATCAATATGGGCCCTAACTCTCTGGAGAAGGGAGTCACTCTTCCTCTGGGCGTGTTGCAGTCCGAGCTGATAGCGCTGCTACAGACGCGTAGCTTTAAGCTAAGCACTGTCAGCTTTCTGAAATCAATTCAATTCAGTTCATTTTCTACAGCCCAAAATCACAATTTGCACATTTCAGAGGGCTTTACGATCCGTACACATACTTTGCTGCCATCGTTTGGACAGTTGGGGCCATTGGCAACGTTAGCTGCCGTTAGTACCGTTAGCTGCCATTAGTATCGTTAGCTGTCGTTAGTATCGTTAGCTGCTGTTAGCACTGTTAGCTGCGAGCTGGCACCCCATGACCGCGTTGAGAGCTTTTTAAAGGCAATTGGTATGCTCCCAATCTCATATACGTTACCTTTTTGTAATATTCCCTTTACATTGATGCTACACATTCATTCTGTTTTTTAGAATCTGATACTTTATCAAACGGACTGCAAGTATTTATTAAATGAAATCAAACTGTAGCCAGACGTTTGATGTCAGCTAGCAGTGGTCTGAATAGTTCACGGTTCTCAAGCTTCATTTATGATGTTGAGGTTTAAAAAAAAAAAAAAAACACTTTGTATATTCAAATTGAGGATTTAGTTTGAGGGCTTTTTTTTTCTGTCCAGGTGATGATGTCATACCGTATAACGACAGACATTTAAAGCTTCATTCAAAAACATCCATAGAAGCTTGAAATAAAAGAAAAAGATCTCGACTGTTGCCAACGCTCACCGATACGGACACATTCCAGTCTGTACCCAGTTCTAATCCCGCTATGTTCACTGCCATTTCCAAATCACGATCAAAAGCTCTCGTTGTCTTTAGAACTCGTGATTTAGTTTTCAGCGCGTCAAACTGTTGCAGTTATCTTTATTTAAGGCGTCAGCCAATCAGAAGCAGAAGTATTTATGTAAAATATCAGTCCACGCTGGCTGGAACAGAACCACGAGGGTCTAGGTTGGCACAATCTGCAGCCGTGCTCGATATGTGAGTGTTCGCTTCTAACGGGACGTTATCAGAGTGTTCAAACACCATCGTGGATTATTCCCAGCGTGTTTGTCTTTCCAAGTGTGGTTTGATATTGCGTTCCCTCCGGTTAAGTGCCCCATTGTAAAGCTCTCTAATCTCCACAGAGTGGATTTAAACTGCATCCCACAGTATCCACCCCGTCCAATCACTTAATCTGTGAAATTGGCTGATCGCTGTAGTGTGTGTGTGTGTGTGTGTGTGTGTGTGTCGCGATGATTGAATGATTGTTTATCCAAGCTGTGGGTCTGATGATTAAAGCAGGCCTCAGCTCGGCTTCAGAGCCAGTTGGGTAATTAACAGGCTGTTCTGGGTGTTCATGGCATTAGTCACCTTGGAGATAATCGGAGACATCTAGTGCACAGACCTGCGGCCTCCCAGTGTACCTGAACGCCTCCTTAAACCTTAAAGGGCTGGCACTCATGGTGCTCTCCAGGTTTTGGCCTTTGGGGTTTTCCACTATAATAATTTCAGATGACATACAAAAAAAAAAAAATGTTTGTTGATTTACTATTGTGAACCAGTGGTGGAAGACATAATCAGATCCTATTCGTAGCAATCGGGGCAGCAACTATTTAAACAAATTAGGATAAACATGTCAATTGTTCGATCGGGCCAATAAAATGTAGGAAAATAGCAAAAAAAATTACACTTTAAGAAAGTCAAGAGGACTTCCTCAGGTTCCAAATGAACTCAGCTAATTGTAATAGAAGGCTGATTAGGTGAATTGACATATTATAGAATACAGTCTTGTAAAGCTGCGTTCACATGAAAAGCGTTGCAAATTCTTCCGCGCCTAGATCCCATCAACAAAAGTCAACGTACAGACGCGAGTGGTTGCGCTAGACGAGAACTTCCGCCGAATTTCCGCGAATTGAGCCTTTAGTTGAAATATTGAAACTTTGGCAAAAAATAACTGGCTGCTGCTACTCTACTAGCGCTGGAAGCGGAAGTCATTCAGACGTCGTCGGTGAAAGTCACCGAGCTGCGTGAGCCTCCGGGTGATGTCATGTACATATATATATATACATATACATGATATTAGTGTTATGAACCAGAACACGAGGGCGTTAGATGTTCCGATGTTTGTGGGATGTCCTCAACAAGTATAACGCAGAACTAGTGGATATTTATTCCACGTCGGATGGCGGAAATGATCACGGTTTCCACGGAGTAAAGCCACAGGGATAAGCCCCGCCCCCTCTAGGGCACGTAGTGATGCGAAAAAGCCACAAATAGTCAAGCGAGTAAACTCACGCGAGTAAAGCGCTGCGAATACTCGCGACGCTCTCTCTGGATGAAGGGAACGAGTTGCGTTAGCTCTCCCCTCTCAGGCTGTAACTCTGTTGCGCTGTTATATCCTGGGCCGTGTGTGCATCCGCCGGCACAGCTGTGCCCGAGATGATTTAAAGCCGTGCGACTTAACGGGCTGTGAATTCACAGTTTGGATCTCGTAAAGATCTGATAAAGATCCACAACTGTACATTCACAGCCCATTAAGTCTCACCCTTTTGAATGATATTTGCTTGGCTTCTCAGTGACGCTTACCTTTTTATGTGTGTGTGCGGGGAACACAAAGTGAAGGGCAACACATCTTACGGGGGGGGGGTGATCTAAATGAACGCAATGAGCCTGAAGTTGCGAAGGGAAACTCGCCGGGGGCAAAAAAAAGAAGATAGATGCAGTCTTCCTCTCCCCGGTCCGATGTCATAAATTACCTCGCCATCGATCCGGGGGTCTGGCTTCCTGTCGGACCTCTTTCTCACATTCATCAAGCCTGCAGGGCTGCAGCTAAGCCTGGTTGGAAACGCCTCAAACGCTCGCACACACACACACACACACACACACACACACACACACACACACACACACACACACACACACACACACACACACACACACACACACATTCGCTCTCCCCGGCTTGAGGCTTCGGCAGCATTGGCCTGTTGCTTGGATACAACACACAGTCATGTATGACTGGATGGAACCTGGAGGAATGCATTTCGCACCAACATGTTTGAGCATCACGTGTTGCAAAAAAAGGGATCGCAAGGTTTCTGGTAAATTACCGGAAAGATAGCGAGTTTTGCACAATTTGACCCTTTTTAATAACTTACTTTGCATAAAATACACATAGAAACAGCGCTAGTTGTTTGGGTTGAAAGTACGCATATTTAATTGGACTGTAACCCTGCTCTGCATTAGTCAGTAGCAATAATAATTTGAGAGGTGATTTCTTTTTTTTATTCCCATTTCTATTAAAAAGGCTTTTTCGATAATATCATTGCATAATGTGGTTAAATATTGGTTTTCTATTCGTTGATGACATGAATATTCCATCTCATTCCTATCAATTCATTTTCACAACCACGGAAAGTTTTTTGCAACCAGGGGAGTAGAAAGAAAATACTGGAGATGTATTTATTTTTTCTATCTTAAAGCCCCAGCGACCACCTAGGAATGAAATATTGGGACGGCCCGAGGCCATCCAGGTGGATGATGATGATATTTATTGCCCGCTGTTGTGAAGCCGCTCCCTCCATTTGAAAGTCCAAATGGAGATGGATCCGCTCATGCACGGGGGGAAAGCTTCTCTTGTACAAAACACACAAAAAACACCCAGAAAACAAAACGTAGAAATAGTGCGTGCGGTCATTATTATCACTTCAGAGGAAAAGAAGCTTTATGAATTATGACTGATCCACAAAGAAAGGGACATAAAAAAAACATTAAAGGTCAGAGGAAAGGGAGAAGTCAGGTAAGGAAGAATAAAGATGATACTATTGAAAGCCTCCAGCCACACTTTGATGCTGGTAGAGGTGCTTTGAGCTCTTCTCCTAATGGCCGACCGGCGATTCATCTTCTGGGAATCATGAAAGTGCACGACACGTTGGTGAAGTGTTGCATGGTTGTTTTGATTTTTTTTGTTGCTTCCTTATTTAGAATCATTTTCTTGCTTATGGCCTTTCTTGACCAGATGCATGGTTAATTTTTTCTTTATTTTTTCTTTATTTTTATGTTTTATTTGTATTTTGCATACCTACTATTGAAAGTTGTATTTCTGTAAAAATACCTAAATTAAATATCAAGTATAAAAAAAGAAAGAAAGTACAAGACATGTGCCAAAACCGTCCCATGTCAGGGGCATTTCACGAAAAAAAGGGGGGAAAAGCCCAAAATGGCAACCCGCTAGAGTCGGAGAGGGAAAGGTCAGGTGTTTTTTTGTAGTTCTTGATTTGTCAAATGTACATTGTCTAAATATAATTCTGGTCACATGACATCTATTATATCCGTTTTGCCTGTGAAAGGGTTTTTCCTGATCCGATGTGAGGTCAAAGGTCAGGGATGTCTATATGTACACATTGTAAAGCCCTCTGAGGCAAATTTGTAGTTTGTGATGATGGGCTATACAAAATAAACTGAATTGAATGTTCTTTGTTGTTGTTAACTGTTGACTATCTTATTTATTACTTTATCACTTTATCACTATTATTTCACTTTATGTCGGACAAAAGAGACCAACGTATTTTCGATTTTCTGAATGTTCAACATTGGCAAACTGCACTAAAGGTACCTTTGAACTTTGAACTTTGTCATAAGCGACTTCATTGGGATTCATCCTCCGGGAACCACGAGTGTCGACGGCAAAATGTTGCGTCCGACATCAAGGCTTTTCACGGAAAAGTCCAAAATGTCAACCCCGCTGGTGGCGCCGGAGGAAAGGTCAGGCGACTAAAAAAAACTCCACGCAAATCCATCCGGTCGTTGATGTCTCCGACCGACGGATCGACGTCGCCTTCCGTGTGTCCGGGAGTTTCTCAAACTGAAACCGACGTCTAACGAGCCAATTCCAAATAATAGAGCCCGGTCTGGAAATAAATACTGCTTAGCACCGCTGGCTTGAGTTGAAGAATGAGCTCTCTCTCTCTCTTCTCTCTCTCTCTCTCTCTCTCTCTCTCTCCATTATCCATGAGAGCGGGTCCTTTGTTCGCTTCCGCTTCGGCAGAGAGAGGAAAGAGGGGCACCTTGAAGACGTATCGCTTCACTTTCATCCCGCCATTCTATTCCACTCTCTCCCATCCCATGAAGGGTTAAGGAGGGGGTTCTTTCGGTAGCCCCCCCTAACGCGTGTCCGTGTGGCGAGCGCGCTCCCGGTGGCGTCCTCACGGTAACCCGCT
The DNA here is from genome assembly GCF_029220125.1 of Pseudoliparis swirei. Lineage (NCBI taxonomy): Eukaryota > Metazoa > Chordata > Actinopteri > Perciformes > Liparidae > Pseudoliparis > Pseudoliparis swirei. The sequence goes on along the minus strand of NC_079402.1, from coordinate 4,937,681 downwards.
CTGGCCTACATGCAATTAGGCGGAGTGTTATTTTCGTGTTATTATGGTCGTGTTACTTTCTATTTTTTTGGGGGCCGGCGCGATGGACTTGATTTAATTACGTGGCGACTTTAGTCCCTCCGCGATCTCGCGCGGCGAGCGGACTTGTCTTCTTTTGTGATGGAGATCAACCTCGCTTAACTCGCTTAAAAAAAAAAGAAGAGGAAAGAAGGGCCCGCTTCACTGCAGTTCTGCCTCCCTTTCCTTTTGGTATAAATCCGTGGTCAATCCATGTGGCTGCTTACGGGCTTTAAGGGGGTAACGGGACGGGATTAACACATTTACATACTCCTGCGATGCATTATTCAAGCGGCGGCGTCCTCGCCCATTTGCAGGAGCGGAGGGGGGGGGGGCTTTCTCCTCACTCTCTCTCACATCTGGGTGACCTGGAAGCCCCCGACCCCGACCCCCGAGCACCCATTAGTCACCCGGCACATGCCACCTAAACATTCAATAACCCGGCACAGAGCGATGTAAAGTCTCCATTCCCCCCCCCCCCCCATCTGTTTTTGAAATATTCATCAAAGCAGGGAGGTCAAAGGTCGAATAAGATCCGGATCGATTTGTTTGTTGTGTTTGTTGTGAAAACAGATGCAACTGTGACTGTGTCTGTTCCCTCATTGGTCGAAACCTGTTGGCGAATCAACGCTCAAGATTATGAAATTCCTTCAGAATTCAGTTCCCCGACAAATAAAACCAGCAGCATATTATTATTGCTATTTGCTGTAAGCTTATTAGAAGAAGAAGAAGAAAAACAATCAGTGAACATTTAGTTTATTTCATCGTTTTATAATGTAGGTGAGAAGAGAAGAGAAAAACAACTCCATCCGTTAATGACATTAAAGTGAATCTACAGAAGCACATTAGAAAGTCGAATGAAACAGGTTTTATTTGTACATATTCATGGCAGAAGATCATTTTTTTTCACGTTAAAAGTGATTTTTCCACACACTGATGCATTAGCCCCCGCAGCACCTTCCTGAACAGGATGAACCCGCGCATCTCTGGTATCACTTGTTTCCTCAGCCATTCATCTTGCAGGTGCGAGAGTTTATTTTCAAGGGTGTAGATTCAGTTTTCTTCTCTTTCTCTTTTTTAGTTTTTGCTCTTTTTTTTGGGAGCAGAAACGGAGAGTGATCCGACCGGGTCGGTGTCATGGTCGTGAAGGTGGAGTGCTGAGCGCTGCCGGGCCTAAATATATACACAACCCCTTACCAGAGAGCAATCAACACCCCGGCTGCAGCACAATGAAGCAAACGTGGAGGTTTTACACCTACCGTGTGTGTGTGTGTGTGTGTGTGTGTGAGAGTGTGTGTGTGTGTGTGTGTGTGTGTGTGTGTGTGTAGCCTTTTCTTGTGGTGACATGAGCTCATGTTGCTGCTGTCTCACCTGCTGAGAGATCCTTCCTGTTGTTCTGAAGGTGTGGAATGGTTCGCTGCCCCAGAAACAACATGAGGGAATGGCGCGCGTGTGTGTGTGTGAGTGTGTGTGTGTGTGTGAGTGTGTGAGTGTGTGTGTGTGTGTGTGTGAGTGTGAGTGTGTGTGTGTGAGAGTGAGTATGTGGCTCACAGGTCCCAGACAAGCATCCGTCTCTTTCGTTGACTCCAGTTCTCTGACTGGCTGTCTGAGTATTTGATGATCTGTCTGACTCACCTCGATGTGATGGTTATAAATCCTTGTCTCCTCTCCTCTCCTCTCCTCTCCTATCTCCTCTCCCCTACCCTGTCCCCCTTTCCTATTCTAATATCTTCCATCCTCCTCTCCTCTTCTTTCCTATGATACCATCTCCTCTCCTTTATCCTCCCCTCGTTTCCTCCTCTCCTCCTCTCCTCTCTCCACTACTATCCTCACCCCCTTTGCTGCCCTCCTCTCTATCTTATCATCTCCTCTCCTCCATTCTCCTCTTCTATCATATACAATCTCCTCTCCTCTAGCCTCCCCTCCTCTCCCCTATCCTCGTCTCGTCTCCTATCTCATCATCTCCCCTCCTCCTCTCCTTTCGCTGCGTCCTATCCTGTCATATCCGATTTTACCCTCACAATAATTTGAGTCAAGAGAGTTTACTTTCTCACAATTCTCTCGGTGGATTCCCTCTGCGGACGCTGGAGATGCTTCCGGTGTTTCGGGTTATGATCCTGAAGCGACGCAGGAAGAAGTATTTCATAAACGTTGATCTTTGACCTCTGACCTCGACATCAGCGACGCCCTCCACTTCGCCCGACTTAACGCACTTTGTATTAAATCAGACCTCCAGCTACTTATTTCCCAAGATGACGAAAGTGTCGTTTCCACAGCGGGAAACAAGACGAGTTGGAGGCGACTGCATCTTTGTTGTTGTTGTTGTTGTTGTTGTCTCGTGAGTCAACGCGTTGCCCCCGGCTGCTAGAGAGCAAACCTCTCGGTGCTCTCTCTCTCTCTCTCTCTTTCTCCTCCATGTTTACACTTGTTGTTTTTTTGGACACACATTGATTTTTTTTTACATATTTCTTAACGTGCCGCTACGCCGCAAAAAAAAAAAGCACACAACATGCGTTGTTGTTGAGGCGTTGTTTATTTTTACTTTATTTTGTTTTGTGTGTGTGTGTGTGGTAATTGTTTCTGTGGGATCAGTCCTCGGAGGGTTCTCGCTGCACTTTTTCAGCCAATGACGTTGCAGCTTCCGCCGATCTGCTATTTCACCTTGTTGTGGGCTCCCCCCCAGCCCCCCACACCTCACAACCCACCTTTCCCTCCGACTGCCCCCCCACCCGAATCATCCATAACCCTCCCACACACACACACACACACACACACACACACACACACACACACACTTGTTCTGCACCCCTTCTCCTCAATTTTATTTTCCTTTTTCTTCCTTCACGAGGAGGCTCCAATCTGTATCTGCTCAGGTGCGAGCACGCAGGAGCGTGTGCAGACACGACCCCCCCCCCCCCCCCTCCCAGAGGAACAATGCTCTATTCTCCGTGTGAGGTGGTTGTCGGCGATGTGACGGGTCTTTGTTACCCGACTCTTCTCTACTTCTTCTTTTTCTGTTTGTTGCTGCACGTCTACCTCCCACTTCCTCTCCAGCTTCCTGCACTCCCTCCTCTTCCTCGCCTCCTCGACAACAAGTCCTCCCCCTTTTCAAGAGTAGATTGCCCTCAAACTGAGAAGTCAAAAAATGGCGAACGCCAAGCGTTAAACACTCGCGCCCAGAGGCGTGGCGGCAGCGTGCGGACACAACGGTGGTCTTTCACGTTTTGTTCTTCTTTTTTTCCCTGGTCCGTGCTGGGAAGATGCCGTGATACACAAACACTTCTAAAAAGATTCTGCAGTCTGAGATGAGAGCGAGGCAACAGGTGCACGAAAAAAAAAGGAAAGGAGAATCAATAGTGCTAATTCACAAAAAAGGGAACAAACACCCGCGGGTCCTCTTCAATCGCAATCGACTTTTATTGCGATGTTTCGGGCGTGGATAACCGTACGCAGGTGGGGGGCAACCGCGGCGTTCTGGAGTAACCGCCGCGAGACCGGAAAATGGCGAATATAACGGGTGGATTAGAAATGTTCTTACTTGTTGGGTCAGTTAGGGACGCTAAATATGGATTATTGGTTGATTAATCATTAAGCGTGTGTCATTTATTTTATTTTTTACTTTTTATTTAATTTAAATTTTTTGGGTTGAATTTGAAAAAAAAAAACCGCGACAAAACGTGACAAAAAGTCATACTTAAATAAAATAAAATATAGAAATAAAAATAAATAAATAAGGAGAAGCCAGACATAAGTAGAAAATATATAGTAAATTAAAATCAATCGCTCTTTACAATTTCCGATAAATTCTTTCTTTGTCGTTTCTACTTGATGAATCGGTTGTAAAAGCAATTGTTGGAGTAAAAAATTTGTTTTCCTTTCGAGGTCGGCCCGAGCCGAAGGAGATGACCGGCCTGTTGATCCCCGGTGGCTCTCCACTTCATTTTTGAAGAAATGGGGTATTTTTTGTGTGTGTATATATTTTATTTTTTCATCAAGATCATAGCAATTCTCTCTACCTCTATCCCAGCTTTCTTATCGGGAAACATACATTAGAATGTCAGACACATCTCCTCCCTCACTGATCCATATCTGCAGTCTCTCTCTCTCTCTCTCTCTCTCTCTCCATAAACCACTCCAGCAAATGTTACCTTTTTCATATCTGGGCTGTGAAAATACATTTTTTTTTTTCTTCTTCTTTCAATCCGCTGCCTGGGAGGATCTGCGGAGGCGATAACCTTCGCCGGGCGAACTGCAAATGTCACGTCGGGCTCGCCGACCAATCGCGTTTCCTCGTGGGCGCGGCCTCTCTTGGGGGTCGCACCCACGACTCCGAGGGCCTGAGCAGATGTGCACACATGAATGAGAATGAGTCAGCAGGGTGGGGGAGGGAGTGGGGGGGGGTGAAGCTGTGTTGCTTCTTCTTCTTTTTTCTGATCTGAACATTTACTGAAGTGGGAACAATGAGTAGATACCATTTTTTTGTATGTAGCTCCGCCCCCTCCTGAAAGCTAATTAGTGCAGAGAGCTGATGCAATTATGAGTATCCCCCCCCCCCCCCCACCGGATAGTAGCCATTGTTGAAAAGGCTGATTTCGGCCGGCCGTGCATATTAAACCTTTTGGTCTTAATCTTTTGTCGTGTGCAAATAAGTGAGATTACAGTCTTAACATTGTAATCCGCCCTCACCCGACATCATCCTCTCTTTATCTCTCACTACCCTGAAGTGATCGGCTCTTATTCCTCAGGGTTTGGGCAATATGCATCGAAATAATGTCAATAATCGCCGCAGGAGACGAGATATCGTCTTTCGTTTTTCTGAACTCGTCAGACCACTTTGTTATTTCGCAAAAAAGCCACGTGAGTTCATATTTTGCGAATGCACCCACAGCCAAACCAAGACAGGCGCTCAATAATCTAGTCATCATCATGTTTCATATGTTTTCTCGACTATTTGAATATTAAAAATGCCCTCACTGTGCGAGAGCTTCCGTGGGGTTTCTCCTCGAAGACATTCCCCACGGGACGCGTGGTTGCTGCATGTCAGATGTGTGACCTACGACCTTTACTGTGCGAGGTCAGGGACTCGGCCTTGGGCGTGTCTCGGCCGCCGTGCTCAGACACACACACACACACACACACAGCAGGAGAGGATGAAGTGAAGAGCCTGGCAGCCATCAACTGGGAAATTAAAATATTCGCACGAAGGCTGAAGCGTTGACGGGGTTTAGAACCCACTGTTTCTTCTCGGGGCAAAATATTCTGTTTAATGTGTGTGTGTGTGTGTGTCTTCCCTCTTTTCGTAGTTCCTGTGTTTGAAGAACATCCGGACGTTTCTCAAGGTGTGCCACGACAAGTTCGGCCTGCGCAACAGCGAGCTGTTCGACCCCTTTGACCTCTTCGACGTCCGAGACTTCGGCAAGGTGAGTTCAGGCCGGATGCTTCATTTCTTCTTCTTTTTCTGATCTTCTTCGCGACGCCCTTCTGGTGTCAGATGACAAGAGCCAAGAAGCGGCGCGTGGTCTCGATACGCTGACATGCATGTGTCATGTGTGTGTGTGTTCATCTGCACATCAAGCCCCCCGTGTGATTTTGTTTTTCCTTCCCCGGGTTTAAAGACAGTTCAAAGTCTAAGTTTAAAGACCCCCCCCCCCCCCGCCCCTCGACGCCGTCTGCTCGCTGACTCGCGGCGCGCTACATGTGAGGCTTCGTGGGGATGTTTTGAAACGAGGTCGGGTTTAATGCTCTGAGGCATTGAGAGGCGGCGCGGGGGCATCTGGCGGCCAATCGCGGAGAGTGGGGGTCCTCCTCTGGTGCTCTCCTGAAGGGTTCTTCTCTTCTTTCCCCCGTGAAAGTTTATTTTTTCTTCTATTTCTTGGGAGTTTTCCCTGATCGGATGGTGAGGTCAAAGGTCAGGGACGTCGTACGTGTACAGATTGTAAAGCCCTCTGAGGGGGAATTCGTAATTTACGATGTTGGGCTGTATAAAATACACTGAATTGAATAGTGGGGTTGGCGTTGGGGGGATGGGGGGGGGTGGTCTGGTAATCCGGCCGGTGATACCCGGCTTCCCGCGAGCGAATGGTTCCCCTCTCTCCTTTCCCGGTCACCTTTTGACCCGCGTTGCGTGTGTCTTCCGCACGTGGCCGAGGTAGAAGGCGGGCGATGGCGCCGGGAGCTGGCGAGGTCCGCAACGTATCTGATTCGCCGTTAGCCCACTTCCCCTCCTCGCTCCGTGGGCAGCCAATGGGCGAAGACGCTGGGAGAAAAAAAAAAGATAAGAGGGGGGGGGGGGGGGGGAGAGAGAGACAAGGACTCATTTGGCAGATTGTAGATAAACCACGAGACGACGTCTTGAGAGTCAATGAGCTCACAGTGAACGGTATTAAAAATCCAACCGCGGTCAGAATCAATCATACGGGCCCTCCATATGTCAATTTGGAAATTGCTTCGGCATGGCGGCGGCCGGCTTGTCTCGCCATTGATTTTCCATTAAGGGCCAACATCACATTATAATATATTGAATTGAGCAGATCCCTTCTAATGTGGCATACATTTAAATAGTGAGAATGCCTCATAAACAGGAAGATAAAAGCCGGCTGGTTGAAGTGAAGAGTCTCTCTCTCTCTCTCTCTCTCTCTCTCTCTCGAAGCGTCCTTTTTGTTACCGTGACTTTCTTCGTGCGTACCACGTCGCGGCGTCTTTCATCCGTTCTTTCCGTATGACGGGAAAATATGGATGAATGACGCTTCTGCGGAACGATTTCCTTTTTGACGAAGGGATCAACGGCGGTGTTGTTTCTTCAAAATGTTTTTGGGCCTCCCGTGACGAGGGAGAGGGGGGCCACAGGATGGGAATGAAAGGAGGAGGGGGAGAGGAGGAGGAGGAGGAGGAGGATCTTTCGGCGCGCGTCCCCGGTGGCGGCGCTCCTTTTTTACGATATGTATCTTTATACAGTCACTTTTTCTTTGTCAATTTTCCAGTTGTATGAGTTGGTACACATGATATGAAAATAATATATATATATAAAATAAAAAAGAAAAAATGAGGGTAAATAAGGATAATAATGAATAGATTGCATCCAAAAATAATGAAATACAAATAATACAAAAAACAAAATAATGAATATAAATAATAATTGCAGTCCTGTATGTGCTAAATATGCGTTTCCGAGAGGATTGTGTATGATGGCGGTGCCAAACTGTTGATTTTTTTCATCTCCTCTTCGAAAGAGTGGAATTAAATCGGAGAACTTCGGGGAGGGGGGGGGGGGGGTTTATGGTGGAGTTTTTTTTATTATAGCAGCTGCCTCTATAAACACGGATCGGCCCCTGTGCACCTCTCATACCGCCACAGTGGCTGCCCCGGAGTTCATCTCCCACTGGCCTTCTGACCGCCATCTTGCCTTCTAATGATGCCTTCCCCCGGGTCACATGCTAAACAGAGACTGGCGGCGGGGGGAGGGGGGGGGCAACTGGGTCCTGATGCTGAAAGCAAAAAGTAATCGCCCCCTTCAGAACCTTTCCCCACACGCCCTCTTCCAGCGGGGGCGAGCATCGGAACAGACGGAGCACACGCCCCAGCGAGACGTCCTCGACTGGTTTTTATTTTCATTACCCGAGTCGTTTCAACCGGGGTCGTTTCAACCGGGGTCACCCTGCGCCACGCACAACACCGGCTCCCTTGTCGCCTCTTCTAAACGCATGGGGGGGGGGGGGTAGCTGCATATCGCCACAGTGCTCCCCCTCAACCCATCCCCCATCATTAGAAATTCATTATGACATCATTAAACCAATGAAATACAGCTTATTGCAGGAGACCCCAGAGAAGGCTTCTATTTAAACACTTCGCTGCCATCCGGAGAAAGAAAAAAAAGGGAAAGCCAGCCAGCCCCTCTGCTCCCCGCCCGTTTTTTAATTAGCCACCAAAGGAACATTGCTGTCATTTAAATGAACATGGCAATCAGTTTATTTGGCTGTTGCCATGATTAGCATAATTAGCCCGCACCTGTTAACCATCCATCAACAGTTTGGTAATTCTTCCGTCTGCGAGTGGAGCGGCGGAGGAAGGAAGGTAAGGAAAGGAAAGGAAGGAAGGAAGGATGCTTCCTTTCTTCTTTTTCGGATTCGGTGTCTATCATCTAATCGTACGCCCGTTTAGTTTGAGATGCAGACGGCGTCGCTCGCATCCATTTCCTGTGGCAGCTCTTCACCGAGCCCCGCCGGCTGCGACCGCACGGCGTCACGGTGGATGGATTTTTTTTATTCGCATTGGAACTTCGTCCCCCATCAATTTGAGCTCATTGTTTATGTGAAACCGACGTCCTCTGGCAGCTGGTGCAGCAGGCCGGGTTTCTTCAGCCAACCCACAGTGATGATTTGTATATGTATTTATGATTCCTTCCACTCAGTAGCCAAATTATCCCCCTATTAAATAGACCAATTGAAGTGGTGTTATTTATTTTTACATTTGTTTTGCTGCAGTTCGACTCTTTCTCTTGCTCTTTCTGGATATTTTCACTCATAAATAATTCAATTTCTTCCATCTCGTAATTCCATTTTCACTCCTAAATGTACTTAGATATCGAGTACACACAAAGCGCACCTTGAAAAGGATGGAGAGCTGTAATCTGAGGGACCCCCCCCCCCCCCGATTCGATTTGCACCCAACTGCTCCATTTTCTGTCACTTTTCTTACCCTCCTCACTCCCTCCTCCAGCCTCCATCCATCTCTCCCCCCTTTTCACTCTCACTCTCTCCCCCCGCCGTCCCCGACTCATTCGTCTCTCCGCGAGTGTGTTGTGATAAGGCTCAGCCAGCGGCGGGGCGGGCCACCATTGTGTCAGAGCGGCGTGATTGCCATTGGTCTGCGGTGTTTGATTACTCTCCACCTCTCTCTCTCTCTCTGCCGCACGCTGAACTCTGCTCCTCTCATTTCCTTCCTGTGCGCTCTGCAGCGGCTAAAAATAGCGAGTTGCTTAGCATCCACGCCCAGCGCTGCTAAACATCTGGAACGTAGCCGCGGCCGCCGTTGGCCCCCGCCGGCCTTCTCGGAATGCTATTTGCCGGAGTTTGATTTCCAACCTCAGTCCGATGCCCATGTGCTCATTTGTTCAGTGGACGTGCAACAGATCATTACCCCGCCCCCGCCGCCGCCTGTACTTTGCTTTTGAAGCTATTTTACGGCTCAGCTGTGAGGCCGGCCATGAGTCATGAGAGACGCATGTATGATTTGATTCAGTGCTGTGGCGTTGGAGTGCCTCAGCTTAGCCAAAGGGCGTTTGGCTTCTCGTGCTGCGTTCACGGTCGATCTCACGCAAAGTCAAATGAGGCGAATTGGTTGCGATTGGCGGGATTTTTTTCGGCGGGCAACGTGAATGACGCGAAAAGAAATATTTCAACTTCGCCCAACGCTGAGTTGCGAAAGCCAATCGGCGTTGAGACGCTCCGCCGTTGGTGGATCTAACTGCTGGTACTCTAGTAGCGCTGGAAGCGGCAGTTATTCAGACGTAGTCGGTGATAGTCACCGAGCTGTGTGTGCCTACGGGTGATGTCATGTATAAATATATATATATATATATATGTGGTATTAAATGTTATGAACCCGAACACAAGTTTGTGGGATGTCCACAACAAGTATAACGCAGAACTAGTGGTTATTTCTTCCTTGGTTGATGGTGGAGATGATAACTGTTTCCACGGAGTAAAGCCACGGATATAAGCCACGCCCTCTAAGGCGCGAATAACGCGACTAAACCACAACTTGTCGGGCGAATAAACTCACACGAGTAAAGTGAATATTCGCAATATTGGTGGGAAGACTACACTTCCCGTCTTGCTTTGTGGGGACCAAAACAGGAAGTGTTGTTTGCGTGAAAGTCTTGCCGAAGCATCTCCGAGCGGCGTCTCGTTTGGCTCGTAAAAATAATGATATCTATATATACACTACCGTTCAAAAGTTTGGGGTCACTTAGAAATGTCTTTATTTTTCAAAGAAAATCACTGTTTTTTCAATAAAGATAACATTAATCAAAAATACACTCTCTACATTGTTAATGTGGTAAATGACTATTCTAGGTGGAAACGTCTGGTTTCTAATGAAATATCTCCAGAGGTGTATAGAGGCCCATTTCCATCAACTATCACTCCAGTGTTCTAATGGTACATTGTGTTTGCTAATCGCCTTAGAAGACTAATATCTGATTAGAAAACCCTTGTGCAATTATGTTAGCACAGCTGAAAACAGTTATGCTGGTGATATAAGCTATAACTGGCCTTCCTTTGAGCTTGAAGTTTGAAGAACAAAATTAACACTTCAAATATTAATCATTATTTCTAACCTTGTCAATGTCTTGACTATATTTTCTATTCAATTTTCAATTCATTTGATAAATAAAAGTGAGTTTTCATGGAAGACACGAAATTGTCTGGATGACCCCAAACTTTTGAACGGTAGTGTATATATATGTTTTTCATGGCATGTGTTCCTGTTTGGACAAGACAAATGACACGAGGCGACTTGAACGATGCCCCGTCCGCTGCGGATGATCACACGTTGGTATTGGTATCGATTCACCACCGTGTTTCATTTGGAATGAGAAAAAAAAAGAGGAGATGGAAAAGGGTGGTGACTAATGCCTGTCGGACTCGGGCTGGAGAGACAGCAGTAAGTGATGGAGGGAGGAGGTTCAAGAGTCAAGCAGCCGAGGGGTCACCCTCTCGGGGTCGGCTTGTCCCCTTCCATTAGAGGCCTCGTCCTCGGCAGCAGTCCTTAACTGTCGAGGGCCGGGCGGGTTTTCATTTTATTAAGCTGCGACTCTCCAGTATGTTGCCTCGGTCTTCTCAGACGGGCATCGGGAGGTTTATTACTAAATGTGTTGCTTGAGCTCCACTAAACAATTTCCCGAGGTTAAAAGTCTCGTTTTTCATTACCTAGAAGCAGCGAGTCTTGTTGTATACGCTCTACCTGTGACAGCTACAGGTTACCTTCTAGTAATCGAATATGACGACTTCTTCTAGATTGAACCGTCGAGCAGCTTCAGCCACACTGACGATGACAGTGTTCTTACGCCGTGACATCGCCACGGTTACCGACATAAAGGGTCTAGAGGACTCCTTGATCCGTCGTTGCAGACGGGGTACTCCCCGAGAAGAGAACTTTGTGTCTTCTTCTTCTTCGTCTTCTTCTCTCCCCCGCCGCCCTCTTACTTCATGCCCTGTCCATTAGGACACCTCAAAAAATATATTTTTTGCATAAAGCTTTCCGAGACGCCTATCAATAATTCATTCCAAATGTCACAGTGCTGATGATGCCATGAATTATAAATGACGAACTTCCTCTCTCCCCACCCTCTCCCTGTGTTTGGACCCCCCCCCCCCCTTCTTCCTATCTCTCCATTCCACGCTACCCACGGCCTCATTATCCCTGCAGCTCGTTACCGTGACACCCGGGGAAACAGGTGGTTGCCGAGCAATAGCTCGTTGTCCTGGATTCAGCCCTCGGCTCGGGGAATAGCGACTGGTGGGGGGGTTGGTGGGGTTGGTGGGGTTTGTGTAGGTCCCGGAGTTCACACCTCCAAGTGACGGCAGAGATGAGATGTGATGGAAATCGTGGCGCCCGAGTCTCTCGTTTGGCCCAAAACCGTCCCTCACCGCCGCCACGTGGTTTTCGTGACACGGATGTGAAAGCTCGAGGTCCCGATGACCGGGAAAAAAATGTCAAATGGGTGAGAAATCTCATCTCGTCTGGATTCCCGACAGCCGAGACATGAATGACCCGTTCTTTGGAAGCACGCCACGGCCGACGGATATATTTCGTAACCTGTCTTTTTGAATTGTGCGTCTTGATTGCGAGATATTCCGCACATTACGTACAATCACGATATGCTAAATATCGTGAATAACGATGAGCGTGAAGCTAGCTCGCAATTTTTCTCTCTCTTCATAATGACGAGGAAGAGGCCTCAGAATTTATTGAGGTTTACGATATCGTTCTTTTTCTGATTCCATGTGATGCTAGGTCATAATTACCCCCCCAAAAATAGAAGAATTCTAGAAAAGGAGTCCGATCCCTCTCTGAGATGTGGATGTGTCTTGGCTGTCGAAGCAGGGGAAAAAAATTGGTACCTTTCGAAAAAAAATCACAATAAGCCCTCCGTCTCGTATTTATTTTCACTTCATTTCGGGAGCCCTTTTTTTTTGCTGCATTGCAACAGTGTCATTTATATTGTATATCCAGTGGAAGAAAGAGAGAGAGAGAGAGAGAGAGAGAGAGAAGCACAAAGCGATGAGCTGTATGAAAGCCATTTATTGAACTCTCAACGCTCCTCGCGATCTAACTCCTGTCGGTGGGGGGAAATAATTGGACCTCTTTTGTTTTTTGGGGTGACAGCGAGTGTTACCACGTGTGTGTGTGTGCGTGTGTGTGTGTGTTTGCCGCCTGACAGAATCTGATAGACGGTGGCGTGCTTCGGCCCAGGAGTTTTTGAAGCTCTCCCGGCGCACACAGTGGGCGAGTCGCCGAGCTGCCGTCAGAACCTTCTTTCTCTCTTGCGCGTTTTTGGGAGAGATTCACCGGAGGGCGGTGCCTCTGTTGTCGGTGTAGGGTGGCGGCGGGGGCGGCCTTTGTAGCGCTGCAGGGGCATACAGCAGGGGGGGGCGGGGGGGGGGGGCGTTATAGAGGAAGAGCCCCCGCGGAGCAGGAGTCTCTGAATTTGTGCGCGAACTCTCATTATTTCTCCTTCTCTCTCCGGGTTCCTCCCATCCGAGGCCCCCCACAGGCGTGGCGATGATGGACAGGTACATCCCTCTGAGGAATCACTGGCACGAATATGAAGAGGAAAAATCACCCCAACAAAAAAAAGGGGGGAGGGGGAGGAGGAGGGGAGTTCGTCCTCAATCATTTTTTTTCTTCCTTTTTCCATTGCGAAGGGATGATGCCCCCTCGCCCATGGAGCTGAAAGGCAAACCCACCTGGCTCATAAATCATATTTATTGTACACACACACACACACACTTGTGCTATGCTTTTCCGCCGTACGCTCTGGATTACGTAACAATATGCCGGTTGCGCTAAAAAAACGGCGATCACTTCCAAAACATAAATGTCGTGTTGATGTTTTTCCGCTGACATTTGGAACACGAATGTTGACGTAGCTTTGCCGGATCATCGGAATAAGCTGCTTAAAATTTCTTTAACGAAAAAAACACGATTAAATCACGAGAGTTTCCAAATAATCGACGTGTCACGTAAAAAGAAAAAACACAAGCAGATTGCACAGTTAAGTCAGAATATTTTTTCTAATTTTTTCTTTTCTTTTTTAAAGCAGTGCTCCGTCAACGTTGGTATTAAGTGGAGAGAGCGGGCGGATTTGTCGTAATAGACGCTCCGCCGGTGAATAAATGTTAATAAGCCCTGTGTTCACTGAGAGGAGGGGGCGTGGCTTTGGATCTCAGCGTGAATGCTCCCGTCTGAATATTTCAGGAGGCCGAGCGTCCCGCAAACATCACTTCCCGACGGCGTGCGACACGTGTGGGTAATATTATGTCACGAGGAAAAGAAGAGATTACTTTTCTCTCTCCAGGTGTGCTGACTATAAAGTCTGTGCTGCATATTGTGCCACAGTTTTTTCCCAACATAAGCCACCGTGCTCTGACACATTACACCGTACACATGACAAAAGAGTAACATTGGCATTTAAAAAAAAATTAGTAATTCTTTATTTATTTTATTCAGTTTCGCTGAACAAAAAAGAACGTGACAAAATATTGTAAAGACAAAAAAATGAGAACAAATAAGTAATAAAGAAAATAATATAAGTAGGAAAATATATACTAAATTAATTCATCAATCGCTCTTTACAATTTTTGATCTTTGAAGATTGGCATTAAAAAACATGAAGTTTTTACCGACTACGGAGTCCAGCACCGGGATGATGATGCATGATGGGAAATGTAGGCCGTCCCCTTATCGCCGCTCTGTCGGCTTCAGCTCGATGGCATTTTCAAAGCTGGGTGAATTAGCCTTGCAGCTAGCAGAACACTAGCTTCAAAAAAAAACACTGACCTCTGACCTCTGGGGACAAAAGTGTATACGTGGCCCACGACTCCCGCTCCAGTTCATCGACAGGAGCGCATCAAAGGGTTTAGATGGCACAGGCGGAGACGGGGCTCGGGGCCATAAAGTCGGGCTGTAACATTTGAAGTGAGACTGAATGGATGACGTGGTGCCTCATTACCCGCGGCGCGCATTCAAGAAAGTTGGAGTAACACGTTTGACTCGACCTGACGGTGGCGAGACGCTGCAGCCCACTTCCCTTCACAGACCTTTCTCCATCCAGCCTCCTCCTCCTCCTCCTCCCTCCCCCTTTCACCTGGCGAATATTGCGTCTTCAGCATGGCTCTTGGGTAATTTGATACGGCCGATTAAAAAAAAAAAAAAAAAGTAACAAGCAGCCGGGCTTCTTATTGTGCGGTGCTGCGGCACTCGCCAGGTGTTACAAACCCCTCCCCCCCTGCAGGGGCCACTAAACTGATGCCCTCCTCCATGCCTCCTCTCATTTATTTCCCTGCAGGTGCCTCACAGTGGGTAGTAATGATGCACCGTGTGTATGTGGCCGATGGGGGGGGGGGGATTTCAGGGGGGGGGATGTTTAGGGAAAGGTGAAGCCACTTTCACCACTTCAGGGAACACCAAGCTATATTTTTGAGATATAACAATTATACTAACTGCTTGGTTTCGATAGAAACGTTTGTGCCCAAAAATGTAATATGCAGCAAAGAAAAGTAGGACAAGAGAAAAGGATCAAACTTAAGGAAATGATATCAAACACGCCGTAACAATCACAATTCAGATTGGAGATTCACCTGTGTGATAGGGATTTTACAACAAATATTATTGTAAATTGTTATTATTATTTTCTCTCAAATAAACATTTACTTATTTGATTATATTCTGTGTTTTTACACCCAGAGGTTGAGAGCCTTTCCTTTTTTCAATTTAAAAAAAAAAACCTATCTGATGGAAAACAAAACGGGGACCGCCCGTAAAAAACATGCTAAAAAAAGTCTGCAGGGCACTTTAAAAAAAAAAATTACGCAGTGGAATGACGACCAAATGGGATGAACTCACAGCTACAATTATGAATCAAATAACTGAATCCCACCGCATACTGACGCTGAGGGAATGGCCGTCCTCAGGAGGCCAAAGAGAGACCCCGTTTCTCTCTTTTTCTGACGGAGTGACACCGCCCACGGAACACAAAGCTCTGGCGCCCGCAGAACACGCCGCGCCCCGCCTGTAATGACCGGCGGAGCGAGTGGCGAGGGTGAGAGACTGACAACGAGGCAGAGGATGAAGAGGAGGAGGTGGTGGAGGCGGTGGTGGTGGAGGGAGTCA